>NC_050577.1:64131258-64830008 GCF_011100635.1 Trichosurus vulpecula
GTCTAGTCCCATCCTGAATAACCAACCTTATTCCCCAATCTTCCTAAAACACTCTTTCTCATTATGGAATATCTTCTTACTGCTCTAAAACACACTCACCATGCTGAAAACCCTGCTAGATTGATTCATTTGTACTGTTCTCTCCTCAAAATAGCATCCTATTTCCCTACCATCATTTTTCCCTCTTGTTCATCTTTCAAGACAAAACTGAAATTATCTCCTCCATAAGTAGAAGAATATTTTAAAAAGGCCTCAGGACATGGCATCCAGAGACCTGAGTAGGAAAGGTGGTGTTGCCTATTTGTTAACCATGTGGTCATTGGTATGCCCTTTAACTTCATGTGCCTCAGTTTCCTCATTTGTTAAACCAGCATAAGAATAATGATTGATCTTTATGCATCATAGGGTTGTTGTGGGGGTCAAATGAGATGTGTTAATTTGTAAACAAACACACAGAAATGCTATATAAATACGTTATTATTATTTCCTTTTGACACCAGGTTATATTGATTTCTGCCCTTCTTGGGCTACTTTTGTACTCTTGCATGTGTAACACTACTGGCGCTTCATTATAGATTTTCCTTTACTCAGATCATGCTTTATTGAATAATTACACTATGCCCTGTGATTTATGGTGTCATCTTGTTCACTAGTTGTTTTCAAGAGTTTCTGTCTCATTTCCCCTCTACGTGGCCTTTTGCCTCTGAACCCCAAATTGAATGCTCTTTCCATTACCCCATAGAACCCACAGCTGTGCTAGGCTCATAATATGCCATAAAGCCGTGCTTGCTTGACTGATTTCATGCCGATTGATTCCTCTGTCCCTGAGCACCAGGCTTCCTTTTCCTACAGTCACTGCTTTCTTCACTTTATATTCCAAGCTCATGGGATGATCGAGAAGATGAGGAAACCAATAAAGGTCAGATTTTTCCCCAAAATGAAGGTATTGGGCTAGGAGATTGGAAGATCCCATTAAGCTCTAACTCCTATGAAATTTTCATTTTCTGTTACAAGTTCTTAAAATAAGAGTTGCTCAAGGATTCATCAACCTCCTTTCTGTCTTTTTTAGGTCTATGTATGTCTCTAACCTCGCCTGTTCCTGACTTCTACTCCCCTGAATGGATCCTGTCAAGGATACTGTTATGTATCCTGTATACTTTGTCCCTTGCCCTTTCTTACTGTTTATCCTCTCAGAAAAGAAATTGACTGTGAACCTCAATGGTCTTTCTTCTCCCGAGTCCGTGATAGCATTTGTTCAGATCTGTCATTTAGTATTTACTGTGCATCTGCAGGGCTTTATTCTTTATGGTGTACCCAAGGGTATTTCCTTCATTGCTGATTAGAGTCATAAACTTTGAAACACAAGACTCAGAGGCCCCTAGAACAATCGTCACCTTAGTACTGGGGAGTATTCCTTAAGGAAAGGGTTTTCATAGGGTCAACTCAGCTAATAGTTCTTCTAATAATGCTGATTCCCTCTTCTTATAACAGCTTCTTATATTTTTGTCAGAACTTCCTACACAGAACACTGCAAGGCATCTGTATTCCGTTTTCCTGTCTTTTATCCTTCTACCCCGCTCCCTTTTAAGTGTGGCTCAATGGTTGTGCTTCTTTTCTTGTTTGGTTTGTTCTTTTTTGTTTGGTTCCAAATATTATCATTATTTGATAAGTATGTGAGGCCAATATTGATATTGACCAAGAGGAAATATGAAACAATATCCTAGACCCTTGTGGGGAAGAGCTCGGGATGGAGGGAAGGAGGGAGGAAATGATCATATTTAAGCACCTACTAGGTTCCAGGCACTGTACTTAATGCTTTACAATTATTATCACATTTGAACCTTACAGCAACCCTGGGAGATAGGTTAGTTATTCAGATAGCTTGTTACTTGGCAGCAAAAATACATCTTTATCATACATCTATACATAAACACACATGGGCTAATATTTGCATAAGACATATATTGGCCATATATTCAGTCTCACTGACCTCACTTTGGATGCAAAAGCAGCCCACTTCTCTTGTTTTGTACAAAATTTCCATTTTCATCAGACATCAAAATTAATTAATTTTCTGCCTTACTTGTCTATCTTTAAATGAAATTGCTTGGAAACCAGCAGTGGAGTCTAGGAGAAGCCAAATATTCTGGGTGTTTGAAAGCTAATGCAGTTGGCAAAGGCAGGTATTCCACACTGACTCATATAGGGATCAAGCAAGCCCTAAATCAAGCACTTTTTCCTTGATGTAGACAAAGATCTGCTATCCTTGAGCAGTTTCACAGTGTGTTTGAGCTGGGCTAGAATCCCTGTGGTGCTACATTAGCATGGCTTTCTCCAGGGGGAGCTAGCCAGGGCAAACACCATTTGATGACCACTTGTCCTCTGAATGTTTTCATAGATAAGAAATAAACTGTATTAAGAAGAAAATGTATTTAATTGTATTCCTCCAGACTCTAGTACATTCTTGGTCGCCATTAAGATACAACGGATGCATCATAAACAACAGGCCCGATATGGATGTGCAATACAAATGTTACCCAATAGAAACAGCAGTATCTGGGGCAGGGTTTGTTGATGCTGGTGGTTGCTAGTGGTTGACTTTATGTCTGTTTCAACACTTCCCATGGAAATATAATGTTGACATTGTTAAGGTTCTTTCTTTCTGCTCAGGTTATCACTGTTTTGTTTTTCGAGAATGAGCACATACACAGTCCATTCAATCTTCATTCCCTTTCCATATTTTCATCTTTTTTCCTTTTTTTTTTCTGTTTTTCTCTCTCTTTCTGATCCACAGGCTTTGAGGTGCATGTTGATCTCACTTCACTCAGAACTTGACATTCAAAGGTACATGATGAAAATTGAATCCTGTCAGAGAGTTAGTACTGTACTTTTTCTCTTTCTGATTGCATTGGGTTGTATAACTTAACTTTTTTTAAAAAACGTGTGTTTTGCATCCCAACCAATGTCTTTGACTAAACCAGATCCCTTGCACATTTTTCCATTTGCACTGAATCGGTGATGTTTGTTTAGAGCCAAATGCTTGCTTTCATTCTTTGTCTCTGTATTTCCATTGCTTAGCATAGCACCTGGCATATAATAGGCACTTAATAAATGCTTGTTGATTGATGGATGGGTTGACTGAAGCATGTCTATTTTTGCAGTCCTGAGAGTGAAGCCCAGAGTTAATACTAATGGCATGCAAGGTCCAGAATGTCTCCTCCTCAACACTGAGCAAATGTAGTTGCTCAGACACACTTAGTGCCTGTGTTTGGAATTGGTTTGTGGAATTTGTTGTGCTGTGGGAAAGCTGGGATCCTTGCATGGTAAAAGGAGCACCTGAGGGGGTGGGGGCTTGCAATTACAGTACTTTCCAAAAGTGAAATTCTCACTCAAATCAAATGAATATTCTCTATTTAGGGACTCCTTAACTTTTCACTTCCATTGCCTCAGTCCCAAATCTTGTGAAATCACCATGCTAGTCTCTGCATCTCCAGTGCCACCTACTCACTGTCCTGTGTCCATCCTCCTAATACGTTGTTCCATGTCATAATTCCCTGGCTCAGTAACCTACAGTGGTCCTTATAACTTTTTAAAAGATCAAATTCCTTTTCTTCAGGCCAGTTTTTGGAGAACTCCATCAACAACCCAACCTTATGTCCCTTTATTTTCATGCTTTATCTTTTCCCAACCTGGACCCTTCCCTCTAGTCAGGCCACTCTTTTCTCCTGATAAATTCTCAGCTCGCTTCCATCTCTGTGTCTTCATGCCACTACTCTGGGGGGATGGGGAGCTTTAATAACATATGCCCCAGAAACCTCAGGCATTGGTAGTCAGCATCCTTCCTGGTGATGAAGCAGAGAGCCTGAGAGATGCCCTCCCCTTCATTAATAGCCCAGTTTTCAGTGGGGTTAACCCCCTCCTTCATGCTAGCTTATAATAAAGCTCCTAGGGAAAGATTCCAAGTACAGGCACACCAAATCTCCTTCTATTTCAATTCTATTGTGTGTGTCCATCTTTGAAACTGAATAAATGTACCCTGCTTCTCTTAAGAGTTCTCCCACTCATTAGGAGGTTTCTGTAGGCCCTATAATTAATGCAAAACTAAGAGACATCTCCATAATTTCCTTGCCCACCTATTGTGTCTTGAATACAAATGTGGGGGTGATTGGGGGAGGGAGAATGAGAAGGTTATCACAACATGCTTTGTGCTACAGACAAACGAGCAGCCTGCAACATACCACCCCTCCCACCACCCCACTCCCAAATGAGGAATGTAGCATCTCGACAATAGTATTTTCCATCAGAAATAGCACAGAGTTGTTTAGTACATTTTTCTTATAATTGGACTAAACAAACAGAATGAAACCTCCACGGTTCCTGAGATTTGGTTATTTATTGGCATATCGATAAAAGTCTAGCTTGAAAGCTGATGTTCCATTCTACAAACGTTTTTTGAATTCAAATGTATTTTTTTCACTACACCCCCCCAAATTGAACACTTAAAAACAGAAAACTAAAACAAAATCTTCACCACAAACACACTCAGTCTAGCAAAATAAATTCTCCCATTGGCTGCATCCAGAGGTGCATGTCTTATTCTGTATTTTAAGTCCATCATTTCTCTGGCAGGAGGTGGGTGACATGGTTCACCTTCAGTCTTTTGGTGTTATGGTTTATGATTTCACTAGAGTCTCTAGTTTTCAAGTCTTTCAAAGCTCAGCCAGCATTTGTTGAGTGTTCTATGTGTCAGCCGATGTTCTGGTGACACAGAGACAAACACAAAACGGTTGCTGCTCTCAAGTAGGTGTGTGGGAGAGACCTGACAGGTACAAGGGAATGAATAGCTAACAGAGAGCAGTGACAACTGGAGGGGGTGGAAATCATGGATGGCTTCTTGGAGGAGGTGGCACCTTGAACAAAAATCTGGCTTTTGAAAGGCCCAGATATATGGGGTTTGAGGGGAAGGGCAAGGAAGATGCCTTTCAAGAATGGAGGCTGGCATGTGTGAATACATGGAATCAGGAGGTTGAGTTTTGAGTTCTAGGAATAGCTAGTAATCTTGTTTGTCTGGAATATAAAGTTCTTGAGAGGTAATTACATGAAATATGACTAGATAGGAAGGTAGGAGCCAGATTGTGGAGGGTCCAACTTTCCAAGCTAAGGAGTATATGTTTTCTCCCCTAGGCTATAGGCTTAATAGTGTCCCTTTAGGTGCTGTTTTTGGAGGGGAGGGATAGAGGTTAGAGCGGGAGATTTAATGGGTCCACACTTCTGGCCTCAAGACCTTGCCTTGCCCTTAGCTCTTCTAAGGCAAGTAACACATGCTTTTTTTTTTCAGAATAATATTTTTAATTGCATAAAACAAAATACATAAGATTATAAAGGAAATTCATTATTTAAAAAAAAGTTAAATGATCCCAAATTAAGAACTCCCAGACTTGATGAACTCTAAGATCTAAACAATAAACTGAACTAATCTTATCTCTAGCTCTAAGCAATATTAAAGTTACATAGTTCTCTGAGGTTTGCAAAACATTTTACAAATATCTCATTTTATCTTTACAATCCTGAGAGGTAGGTGGTTTTATTTATTTTTTTTTTATAAAAAATTTATTTATTTATTTTTAGTTTACCGCACACGGTTCTACATAGTTTTGAGTTCCAGATTTTCTCCCCTCCCTCCCCCCTCCCTCCCCAAGACGGCATGGAATCTCATCTCATATAACTGTCATGTATAACTTCGCATTGAATTAATTTATGCACTAGTCAAGTTGTGGAGAAGAATTTTGACCAATGGAATGAATCATGAGAAAGAAGAAACAGAACCAAAAAAAAAAAACAACCCAAAAACAAAAACAAAAGAGAAGCAAAAAAAGGCGAGCATGTAGTGCACCTCATTCTGTATTCAAACTTCACAGTTCTTTCTCTGGATGGAGATAGCATTCTCCATCGTGAGTCCCCTGGAGTTGTCCTTGCCCCTTAGGTTGCTGAGAAGAGCACAGTATGTCAGGGTTGGTCCTCACAGAATCCATATATCTGTGGCTGCGCACAACATTCTCTTGGCTCTGCTCCGCTCACTCAGCATTATGTCGTGTAGGTTTTTCCAGGTTGTTACGAAGTCTGCATCATCCCCATTTCTTATGGCACAATAGTATTCCATCACCTTCATATACCACAGCTTGTTCAGCCATTCCCCAATTGATGGGCTAGTAACACATGCTTTATTTTAAAATTGGGGATTTAGGCTAGTCCTTGGGGGGAATTAATTATGGGGTCAGTCATGCCCAGCCCTTCCCACATAGGAGTGTCTGAATCCTACACTCTTCTAAGGACATCTAGACAATCCTGGGCACCTTCTGCCCCTTGCTGTGTCCTAGAACTGGGCCTGGCTGCAGGAAGGAATCTTTGGGCAGGAAGAAAAGCCAGAGTCTTCTTAGCATGGGGCCTGTAGGTTGGAAAATATTTAGGGAAAATAATGTGGGAGAGGCCTTCTGTGGACAAACCCCACCCCAGAGAGACCAAAGGAGTGTAGGAGATGCTAAGGGCATGGCCAGATGTCCTCAGACACTCCCAGATGGAAGGGCAGCCCTCTGTATCAGCCCCAGTTCCCTCCACAGCAGGTATGAGAGTACTGTGAGGACACTGGATCACCCCACTGTGGAGCAGAACATCGTGTAACTTCTGATGTCTCTAAATGTCTCCCTTTAGAGGAGTCATGTTGTTTGCTGGCTCACATTTCCACAGAAGCCTTCTCTAGTTTCACAGGAATGTTCTTCAGCGGGAGGGTGGTGGCTCTACCCAGCATCCCACACTGCCCCAGAGAACAAAAAAAGGCAGTCAGGCAAGCAACAGGCATTTCATAAGCGTTTACTATGTGCCAGGGACTGGGCTAAGTGTGGAAGATACAGATACAAGGAAAAAGAAAGACAATTTCTGTCCCCAAGGAGCTTATGTTCTAATGAGGTAGATAGTACACCAGAGGGAGCTGACCAGGAAAGGGGCATGGTGGTAGTTGGGGCCAGAGGAATTAGTTCACTCAAGGGTCCTTGACAGAGGAACTTGGATCATTCACATTTGGAGGGCTCTCAGCTTGGTTAGCTGACTTGTTGCTTGGTATTTCAAAGCCTCTGGGCAGGCGAAGGTCTTTCTCTCTCCTCTCTCTAAGAATAGCAGTGCCTGCATAGACACTTTTTCTTCTAAAGCATTTCAATTCACGCCATACTAAGCAGCCATCCATTCCCCCACTCCCTGGAGGCACCTTCCGGGGAGGAATGCTGGGACCCAAGCCCAGGAAACTGGGAGATGTGAACATCCAGCTGGAAGTGCAGAAGGATTAAAAAGAAGGATGCCCCGTAAGGAAGAAATCGGGAACAAGACTTCTCATTGAGCAGCAGTGGGGGAAAGGTGGTGAGGGCCAGGTTCACCAGGCATGAAATTTGTTGGGACTGTCTGTTTCGTTACTTAATGGCAAAGTTAGTGGTATGTTACATGCCCTTGCTGCAAGCAAAAGTCTCTCATCTTTTAAAGTAAAAGACATTCTCATGACTGAAGAACATTTCAAAGAGTCCTTCTCCTCCATTAGTTTTTCCTTTGTTCTAGGACTGAAGATGAAATGAATGTTCCTTGCACCCAGTTTATTCTTCACAGAATTGGGAGGAGAAGCAGAGGGAGTGTAGAAAGAGCAACAGATTTGGAGTCCTAGGATCTGGATTCAAATCTCACTTCTGATGCTACCTTTGTAACCTTGGGCATAAGTTCTCTGTGCTTCGATTCCCTGATCTGTAAAATATGGAGGTTGGATTAGATGACCTTTAAGGTCCTTTCTGGCTCTAAATCTTTGATCTTGTGCCAATAGATTAATAAAAGGCAGTGTGCAGGCTTGGATCCGACTCTGTCCCTGACGTATTACCAAAGTCTCTTAACCTTTCAATGCCTCCAGGTTACCAACTAGTAGGGATTTGCATTAGAAGAGGGAGTCCCCACACTGGAAATTCCCTGCCCTAGTGAAATCATTTGACCAGGCAGAGGAGGGGGAGGGGTGAAATGAAAAGAAAATCTCTCAATGAAAGTGTGAAAAGAGGAAGCACTTTATCTCTCCCTTCCCAGTTGAATTTATTTCCTCATTTCATTCCCAGACATTCAGTTAATAAGGATTATTACCATCTTTAACAAAGTCCCCTCCCACCATACTGAGTGAGAAAAAGACCCCTCAAAGAAGAATTCAACCACAGGTCTTCTAGATCTGAAATTACTTTGAAACACTCTCCCTTCACTTGTGCTTCTATTAATCAATAAATGTTTATCAAGCTCCTACTATGTGCTAGGCACTGTGCTAAGCACTGGGGATGTAAAAAAAGGCAAAAACTTCTCCAGAAGTTCACAATCTTCTAGTTTAAAAAATGAAGGAACGTGCCTCCACATTGTCTAGGCATTGCTTTCACTCATCTGTGAACAAGCTACCGGGTGGGGGGTGGGCAGTTAGGAAGGGGCATCTGAATGTGTGGTGCCTAGCCTGGGGGACAGGGACTGCCCTCTCTTGTTTTCTCCAGCCTGCCCAGCTGCTTGTCTTTCGATGATGCTGTTGCTGACCTGTAGCTACCTCTGGTCAATTATGAAGTTGTTGAGAAGTGAATACTTTGAATTACCGACCCCCTCCCACTCCCATATTCTTTCTGATCTGATAACGAAATAATTCACACCATGAAGAAAAATGTGGAGACAAAAGATACAGTTGTATTTTGTTCAACTGCTGAGTCGTCTGATTTGACTCCAGACCAAACATCTTTCTGTTTTCACAGGTGAAAATCATGAATAACGTCTAGGATAATTTTTGGTTGGAAAGAGTGGGGAGAGGTTGAAATGGAAACCTAGAAGAGAAGGGTTGTGAGCTTGACTTAATGGAGGATAATTCATCAAAATAAGTTTTAGAGAAAACGCTTTCCACCATTTTGTGTAAGTAGGCTTTAGAGAGAGGAGAGCCAAATTTTGAAGGCTGAACTTGGGGTATACCTGAGATGGTTTGGGCTTCACCTATTTTATGTTAGTATGGAGAGAGAGACAGAGAGGGAGAGAAACAGAGGAAAGGAGGGAAGGAATGAGGGAGAGAGGGGGAGACAGAGACAGAGAGAGATAGGGAGAAAGAGAATGACAGAGAACAGTTATCAAGTGTTTACTGCTTGGGCATGGTGCTAAGCCTTTGAAACACTAATATAAAGGGGAGCGGTGCATGTCCTGCTCTCAGGAAGTTTACATTCTAAAGGGAGTAGACAGCACCTAACAGTATACTGGGAAGAGGGAACATGGTGAGGAGACTGCAAGGAAGTAGCCTACAGTCCTGGCAAGATAAAGCTAGAGTTCTATGTTCTGGGAATGAGGTAGATTGATATTTCAATATTGTCTCTGTGGATGAAGACTTTTTAAAAAGATCCCTTACCCCTTTTCTCTCCTCACAAAAATGTAAACTGTTTCCAAATTCTGAACTTTCCAATTCCATGTTTAGCCTGTGATTGGCAGACACAATGTATATGAATATTTGAGCATGAAGCCTTAAAGACTAGACCCAGGATACTCTATCTATTGTTTTATTTATGCAGCTGTATACAGGCCTTGCTAGACTGAATTTCCCTCCCTGAATTTTTCTTTTCAAAGTTCCAGTTTGTTCAGAAGATTTGGATGCTTGAGGCCAATGCTTTCATTTTTTAGGTAACAAAACGGTGAGAGGGGGAGTGAATTGCTCAAGGAAGCAGTGAAGAGAATGTTGAGTTTAGAGCCACAAAAATCTGAGTCTGAATCCCAGATCTGTTACTACACCCAGGGCAAGTAACTTCATCCCCTGGGCCTCAGTTCCCTCATTTGTAAAATGGAAAAGTTGAGCTAGATGACCTTCTAGATCACTTCCAGGTCTAGATCCATGATAGAGGTTCTTTACCTGGGGTACACAGAGGCTAGAGTCTGTGGGTAGGTGTCTGAGGGATCATGAATTTGGATGGGGGAAAATTACATTTGAATTTTGACTAACCTCTAACCGAATGTACCATTTCCTTCAATTATGAATGTAAGCAGTAGAACTTTATTCTGAGAAGGGATCCATAAAGTTTCACCAGGTTGTCAATGGGTTCATGCCATAAACAAAGTTATGAACCCCTGGCCTGTGACACAAGATCTCACCATTAGCTGCAGAGAGGTTTCAAACCTAGGTCTCCTGCTTCCAAACTGAGTGCCTTCTCTCCACCGCTGCTTTTTTGTTTCCTCCCTATATGGGGATCAATGTGAAACTGAGCTTTTGAATATCACTAAATGGAATAGCTCAGCAAATATGCATATGCCTCAGATGATACAAGCCCCATACCTTTTTTTCCTTCACTGATCCTTTCAGGCCCCTCCTTGCTAAACAACTGTCAAAAGTAGGAAAAAAGTTTTTTAAAAATATAGTCTTCATCATCATCACATTTACATACATTTGATCCTCACAACAACCCTGTGAAATGGGTGTTATTATTGTCCTCATTTTATGAATGAGAAAACTGAGAAAAGCCGAAGTAAAGTGACTTGGCCAGGATCACATGATGAGCAGATTTCTGAGATGGGATTTGAAGTCACATCACATGGACTCCAAGTTGGTACTCTTGCCCACTGTGCCACCTGATTGTTTCTCCTCCCATAAATTCCTTCTCCCAAGTTACTGGACATCATGGCTGTACTCTCCCTTCTGCTCCAACTCCTTTACTAGGAAAAATAACAAAGGCAGGCAGAGACTACTAGTAAAAGGAACAAATCTCTCTTTTTTAAAATTCCATTCAGGTATCTCATGAGACAGATATACGACATGAACAATTTCATTTAAAAAAAAATTTCATGATGAAATGCATTTTCATTAATTAAATTAAATTCATTAATCAATTTATTATCTCCCTGAGAGGATACGTAGGTAGCAAAATATGTTCAGTCTTTAAGTAACAAAAAATACCTATGGCATCTTATAATAAATTTACTTTTCTTGAGTAAGGGGAAAAGTGACTTCTTGAAGAGATGAATATTGTTTTCACATAGATTGATAATCACTGTTGAAAACCCCTTTTAAATATTACTGGATACTGTTTGCTGCTGTAGGTAAAATCATTGGTGTGCATGTGATAGAAATCATGCAGAACATGGCACCATCTTGTATATATGCTATATTCATAAATCTTCCATTACTGGTGAGGTTGAGGATTGGGATAGCCAGTAATGAATCACTGTCAGCACGTATTTGTTAAGCACCTTCAAGGTGTTAGGCATTCTACTAATCACTGGGGAAACAAATGCAAAAATGAGATAGTCCCTGGCTTCAAGAAACTTAAATCCTACTGGGAAAAAAACCCACATCCACACATATTTAAATATAGCTAGATGGAGCAGTGAATATCGCACCAGTCCTGGAGTTGGGAAGACCTGAGTTCAAATTCAGCCTCAGACACTTACAAGCTGTGTGACCCTGGACAAGTCATTTGTTTGCCTCAGTCGCTTCATCTGTAAAATGAGCTGGAGAAGGAAATGTGAAATCACTCCAGTATCTTTGCCAAGAAAACCCCAGAATGGGGTCATGAAAAGTCAGTCATGACTGAACAACAATCTTTTGGGGGGGGAGGGGCACACTTGTCTTTTTATCAGTATTGGGAATTCCCAGTGAAGCAAGTCCCCTCCACCTGTCCTACAACTTCTAGACTTAAATAATCCCCTGAGAGGTTGAGGGACTTGACCAAGGAGGGTCATACAGTCAGAATGTGGCAGAATTAAGATGTAAGCCTGGGTCATCATCGTGACTCTGAAATTGGCTCCACATATCTACCATACTACCTCTCAAATGTGGGATTTGTAGATATGAATACAAAGTCAATAGGCAGCAAAAAGACCTTGAGGGAATTAAGATGGTGGCCTTTGGACCTTGTCAGAAGCACCTCATTTGTACTGTCAATGTCATTTTTGATTCACTTGTTCCTTCCATTCTCTAGCATTCAGTTATCTCAGCACACAGCAGCATTTTGTTATAGGCAGTTCTATCTTTATATTTTGGAAGCATTTCAATTGAAAATCAAGCTGTTGACTTTTTCTATTACCTCAACTTCAGTATTTCAATAATATGTGATACAGGCAGCAAGGCATAGTGAGTGACTAGATCATTGGACTTGACATCAAGAAAGTCCCAGGTTCTAGTTCTGTCCCTGAAATTTCCTTTCTTTGTGATCTTCCATAAGTTGCTGATACTTCCCTGTGCCTTGGTTTCCTCATTGATAAAATGATAAAAAATTATAGCACTTCTGCATGCTGTTTTGAGGGTCAAAGGAGGTAATGTGTGGAAAGCTCTTTGCAAATTTCAAAGCACTCCAGAGATGTCAGCAATCATTTCATTACTGTAGGTATTCCCTCTCCCAAAGCATATTAGAACTCCTTCATGACTTAGTAGGTCCTTGAGTTGCCGTGACCAAAAAACTCATTACTCCATGCCCAACTTGGGGATGAGCCCATCCAAACAGTTAGGTTGGTTATTAGACTACAGATAAACAATCTGTGACTGGGCCCATATTCAAAACCTTCCTTCCTTGGAAAGACTTTCCACACCTTGCATTCTGCTAACATAGCCTGGGGGAGCCCAGATCACCTCTGCAAACAGTGGATGCATGAATAGGAAGTCTGTTCTTAGAGGATTTCATAGCACCAAACATCTGTTTTATCACCTCTGTTGATTTCATTTTCATCTTCTGTTTGGTTGGTTCCTAGCCTTCCGTTTTTAGTGGAAAGACTTGATCTAGGATCTTTGTGCTGTATTCAAGTGTCACACCACTACACCACCGATGGGAACAAACTGATGTTACTGTCCCTCTGACTCTCCCTTTCCAGGGCTTCTTCTTCTTTATAGGGCTGCACTGGCTCCCAAATTCGTGATCCCTAAATGAGCTCAACAGGTACACAAGCAGTGTCCACATGTTGCCCTTACCTGTATCCATCAAGCTTTTAACAAACTCTTGTAGCTGATTGGTCTGCATCTTATTAGAATGTACTCCCCTTAAGGGCAGGAACTAATTGTTTATGTTATTATATCTCCAGCTCCTGGCACACAGAAGGTATTTCACAAATGCTTGTTGACTTGGTTGATCTTCAAACAACAGGATCTAATAGTGCCCGATATCCAAGTTTTTCATCTATTCACAACACAGGCCCATTTGTTCTTCTCCATAGCTGTTTCTATGTCTTCTTAGCTCCAAACCTACCCATAATCCACATCAACATCATAAATCAATCAACAAACATTTATTTAGCATCTATCTTCATGTAAGAACAAGACTGCCATGGAAATTACTCCAATGCCTCATTATATCACAGAGGTTAACTTTGGGTTTTGATAGAGCACTGGAGGGTAAGCTCTAACAAGCCCTCTCAGGCTGAAAAGACTTCAAATACAGGGTAGTCATGGACGAAACATCTACCATAGTCCTCAGGGGCAAGACTAGCCCTGTACCTCTCCAATCTTTACCTAGGTTTGTTGTAGCTCACAAGTTTCTTTTGCTTTTAAATCTGAATTTTGACTGGTCTCAGAATTAATAGCTATATTGGGGAGGCATAAAAAGTAAGCTGAGTCTAGGTAAAAGTATTATGTCTGAACATGATGTTTATACCAAGCGCACAAATTTAATGAGTATAAAGAGTGAGTCATTCTGACTTCATCAGCATGCAGGGAAAGTTTCATCGTAATTCAGTAATCCTCCATTTGCAGCAACCTTGGCATCATATGAAAGGGGATCTGAGGCAAAGTAAAATCTCATTAAGGCAATGTTGGTTTATTCAAAATAAAGAGTAAATTGAACTGACTGATATGCCCCAGCTGATGACCTTTTGTTCTTTAACACAATTACTACATAAGTCCTGTTTGGGAGCTTCATTTTCCTGGTCTAGGAATCTCAACTGTATGGGGTTTTTACTGATTCTTTTTTTTTTTGAGGATATAGGTCCTGATTTGTGATTTCATTGGTGAGGAAACTTCCTGTACCAATGCAGATTGGTAACAGCTTATAGGCTTAAACAGTTGCATGTGGGAACTAAGAAGTCATATGACTTGTCCAGACTCATAGTTTATAGGCATCAGAAACTGAATTTGAACCCAAAGCATCCTGATTCCAAGACTAGCTCTCAATTTACTATGCCATGCCACTTCTGCCTTCATGTTAAATACTGAAAAAAGCAATTAATTAGTTAATTAAGATGATCAAATTATGTAGCTGTATCTTTCTTCCCCTCTAGTTTTAGATCCCAGGTACTATGTTATTGAGAATATTCCATAGGAAGAAAAATAAAGCCTATCTCCCCTGTACCAAATAGAACCATCCAAAGGTACAGCTAATTGCCTTAGAAGATGAGTTCCCTACATAAAAAAGAACTTTCTAACAATTAGAACCATCCAAAGGCAGGGTTAACTGCTTTGGAAGATGAGTTCTTTGGCCTTTGAGGTGTTCAAGCAGTAGCTGGATACCACTTAACGAGGATGCTGTTACATTCACGAACACATCCAGTTATTCCTGCCAGTTATCTATTTTGAGTACTAGAGAGTATGGCCTTCTAGGGAGCTGCTATCCATTTCTGAGGCCAGAAGAGGTAGGGAGAGATTTTAAAAACTCTAGGCCTACATCCTTGTACAAAAAAAGTAAGACTGCAGTACCTCTTATCTGCTTATGGGAGGTAGTTTTCCACTGAGAAAACTTTTTCAGCAATGGGCAATAGAATCGCTGGCAGGGTCAGTGGAGAGAGACAGCAGGAAGAGAGAAGACTGGGAACAGTTGTTGGACATTCTTCTGCCCATCAGAAAAAGAGGAAAGAATCTTTTGCTCCATTGTCCATCAGAAAGAAGAGAGAAGAGATTGGAGTCTAAAAAGCCTCTGTATTCTAGTCACGGGGAAGGAAAAAAGAGAGTCCAGGGCCAAGAGGAAAGGTTCAGAAGACCCTTTGCCTTAAAGTTCTTCCAACTCTTTCTATTCTGGGCAGGGTATATGTTAAAAGGGCCCCATGCTCAGTCTTTTCTCCTTGAAGATAGACTTCACCGTGCTGGCTCCATTTCAACCTCAAAGGGCCCAGTCTGAAAGTCTGTGGGTATCCCTTCTCAAGGGATGTTTTCAAGTCTGTTTTGAATCAAAGGGGTCCTACTCTATTAACATAGAAAGTTAGCCCTTCAGTCCCACCGCATGGCTCATGGAAAGGTCCTCGGACCTAATGCTCTGACTGTAACTGAATTTGGAAGGGTGTTATCATACCCCATGCCTGCGTTCGAAACAGCTAGAAGATGATTTGGGTGTCAGATGGTAACTTATGATGTTTCCATGGTTACCCAAGCAGGCAGGCTCCCAACAGTCAGAGGAATTTATGTTGTAGGGAAGAGTTAGGCAAGTTAATCTTCGAGGGTTCTCCCATTTTTGAGATTCTATAATTGTGGCTCCAAACGCTGGACATACTCCTTCCCTGTCTGAAACAAGATCTCCTGCATTAGCAATGTGTTTCTGTACTGCAGGTTTTATGGGACAAATACTTTTGAGAGAGCCATTCCTTCCCAAATTGTAACCTCAGAAGCATATTAAACTTCAGCCTTTTTCTAGGATAAGGGAATGTTTTGTAGTTATAGGGATCGTGGGATGAGAGATCTTGAGTTGGAAGGAAATTTTAAAGTCATCTAATGTAACTTTCTCATTTTATAAGTGAGGAAAATGAGACCTAGAGAGTTCAAGTGACTTTCCCAGAATCCCACAGGTGCTAAGTGGCATTAGGAGGAGGCTCATTATAGAATTTTGAACAGGAATGAATCCTGTTCATTTTATAGGTGAGAAAATTGGCCCCAGGAGATGTAAGGAGACTTGTCCAAAGCCATCCAATTAGGTAGTGGCAGAGATAAGACTAGAACTCAGATCTCTAGACACCCAATTCACTATTCCTTTTCCCATTAGACCAAGGTCTCCTGTAGTCTTTAGATGATACTATCTCTAGTGGACTATTGTCCTCCATAAAACATACTTGGAGAAGAAGAGAGGCTTGTACACAATCCATAAACTCTGCCTGCATTGCTGATAGTCTGTTTTAGAGAACGGAAAATGAACAGCAAGGGGAAGAAATGGTCAGGCTTGCCAAATCTTTCTATAATTTATGATAATAGGATCATAAATTCAAAACTGGAAGGGACCTTGGAGGCTGTTCCACCTCCTTCATTTTATAGGAGGTACTGGGGCCCAGAGAGTGTTTGACTTGCCGGAGATCACACAGGTAGAGTCAGGATTTAGCACAGACCTGAATTAAAGAAGGAGCTCACACCAGGCCTCCTCTTTCTGCCCCAGACCAGGCACAGCCTCCAGGAGGAGGCAAGTGTATTGCATCGCATCACCACAAGCAGCCTGGTAGCCTTCTTGCTTCTCTCCACCATTCCTCTGATGCCCAGCCCAGCTTCACACAGCACTTCCCTCAGGATGCTAATAGTTAGGATCATGCCAAGCCCCCTTGTGAGTCTGTGTGGCCAATGGGCGGGTCTGGGCATTTCATACTTTCGTTACTCAGAAGTTTCTTCTTGAGAGATAATCTGCTGAATGATATCAGGATCAGAATAATTAGAGATAGAAAGGCCCTAGCCTTTGAAGTAGGTTCCTATATCTGCCAATGCAGGTCCACTCTCAAATAAATTATTCACTATGGAATTCTCATACACTCTTTCTCCTTTCCCTTCCTTCCCCCTACCCTAGCTTCATACCTCCTTTCCCTTGCCTTCTCTTTCCCTCCCCTTTCTTTCTCTTCCTTTTGCCTTCTTTTACTTCCCTTCCCCCTTCTCTCTTTTTTTCTCTTCTCTTTTAGCTCTCTTCTACAGCAGGGTATTTATGTTTTTGTATTGGGGGCCTTAAATTTTTTCCTGGTATTTTAAAAACTAAAGTATTATGCATACTCTTTCCATTACATGTTTTACTACTGGGAGAAAAGATCTTGTCAGAAGGACTTCAAAGAGACTCCTAGCTTTGGCTAAGAATACAGGCTCTTGCCTTTTATTCCTGGGAAAACTGAGCATTTCAGAATCTTTTAAGTGCCAAGTGATGGCCAATATCAGGCATTATTAACATTTTTTTGAGTGAAAAGCCCTAGAGGAACTGGCTTTCTCATTAGGGGTTGCTCATATTATAAAATGTGAGCAATTGGGCAAAACTGGCCATTGGGAGGTATTAAAACTGTCAAGTCAACTAATGAAGGTGATAGTTATCCATGCATCTGAGGTTCCATCTCTGGGGCTTATTATTGTACAGTCTGTGCTATTGGTGCTGCCTAGTTGGAAAAAGTCATGTTAAACATTTAAATCTCTTTGGATGTTATGCCTGGGTCACTTCAGCAGGAGAGGCAGTACAATGTAATGGTAAGAGTGCTGTCTTTGAATCCCAACCCTGACTCCAAGCTGTGACCCTTCCCTCCCCTCCTGGCTGCACTCTTGACTCTCCCAGACTTTCTCTACAGTGCTCCAGAAACTTCTTCACCCTGAAAGCCTACTTCACCCCCGGACTTCACACATTGGAAGAGCCCCTCTTCACCTCCATGCCCCTCCCCAGGACCTCTCCCTGTGATTGCCTGGCTTCTCTCCAAACTTCTCTTTTTAGGGAGCCACAGGCCAGCCATGAGGTTATTCCTCTCCAGGATGACCTCCTGGCTCTCCTGAACTTTCTTTTCAATGTCCTCAGGCCTTCATTCCCAGCCCCAAGCCCCCAGTTATTCACTTCCCTCTTATGTATAGTCTTTCTCTATTCAAATTTAAACTCTTTGAGGGTGAAGACCATCTTTATTTCTGCCTGTATTTGTACTCCAACATCTTTGCCAAGAAAATCCAAAATGGGATCAAGAAGAGTCTGACAGGACTGAACAATAAATTGGTATTCCAGGAGTGGCGCTCCAAGCATTCGATAAATGCTTATTGGCTTGACTTGACTTTTCCATCCTTAGTTTCTTCACTTGTGAAATGGGAATAGTCACACTACTTCACAGGGCTCGTGTGTAAACTGAACATTATAAAATGCTTCTTGAGGACATAGCTCTGCTAACTCAAAGTGTAATGGAAAAGATAGTGAATGTAGAAACAGAAGACCTGAATTCTAGTGCTAGCTGCCATATTGAAATTTTTTTTCATTTTACCAATATTTTATTTGCTCTCCCTCACACATCCTCTCTGAGAGAGAGAGAGAGAGAGAGAGAGAGAGAGAGAGATGAACAAACATAAGCAAATTCCTACATTGGCCACGTCCAAAGGGATGTCTCATTCTGTGTATTCAGGCTCATCCTTCCCGCCCCGCACCCTTGTGTCAGGAGGCAGGTGGCATGCTTCACCATAAATCCTTTAGAATTGCAGTTGTTCAGAATTTTTAAGTCTTTCAACGTTGTTTATCTTTATGCTGTTGTTGTTATGGCATAGATTGTGCTGCTTCTTGAGCCAAAATTTCTCATTCAGTTCAGCAAACATTTATGAATCACCTACTACGTGTAAGACACTGTGCTAGGTACTTGGGCACTTAAAGAATAAAACAGACACTGTCCCTGACCTCAGGGAGCTTCTATGGATGGATAGAAAAAAGAAGTAGAATGCAAGGTAATCAATCAAAAATCATTTATTATGTGCTGCCAGTTCCTGCGAATATAAAGACAAAAAATATAACAATTCCTACCCTCATGGAGCATTCTAGTGGAGAGAGACATGTGTGTATACATACATATATATGTATGTGTGTGTATATACAGAATCAATATACATGCTCATATTTATGGAACAAAGACAAAATAAATGCAACCAGTCAGTCAGTAAACATTGATTAATCACCTGCTTTGTGCCAGGCATCATACTAAGCACGGAGGATACAAAAAGAGAAGAGTCCCTGCCCTCAACTAGCTCATAATTTAGTGAGAGACAACAAACAAAAATACATGTACAGTCTAGCAATATGCACGATAAACAGGAAATAATTACAACAAGGAAAGCATTAGAATTAAGAGTTGAGAAAAGCTTCCAGTAGAAGATGGGATTTTAGTTGGGACTTAAAGGAAGACACGGAAACCAGTAGATAAGGAGGGATGAAGAGGGAGGCATTCCAGGTATGGGCACGGTCAGAGAAAATGCCTAGAGCTCTAATAAAAGCTAACATGTACATAATACTCTAGGTTTTGTAAAACACTTTTCATATCATTTGATACAAGGTAATTGAGTGAAAAACAGTGATTTTGAAAATCTTGAGGAGTCACTTTCAGTTGGATGAGAATCATCTGTAAAATGGGAATGATGGCTCTGCACCCACAGAATTCTTACTGAGACAAGTTGAGTTAACATAGGCATAAGTGTTTGACGAACTACGAATTGCCAGATAGATAGACAGTAGCACAGTGCCTAGCATGTGGCAAGTGCTTAATATATATTTATTATCATATTATTATACATTTATTATTCATATATGTTTATTGACCAATTGATATCTGCATAAGGAAGATCTGTTTTAAGGTTACTAACAGGACCCCTGGGTTGCACTTCACTATGCTCAGGGGGCCAAAGGAGGTAATGCAGGTGACTCTGTTCACAGATCACAACAGAGAATCAGCAAAAGAATGCAGGACAAGGCTGGAATCCTTCTACAACTTACTAAAATTGTATGACCTTGGTCAAGTCATTTAATCAGTTTCCTCATACACTAAATAGAGAACTAATTCTTATAGTAAAAATCTCAAGATTGTTGTGACGGTTCTAGGAACTTAGATTTAGAAATGAAGAGACCTTAAAGTTCACCTAGTCCAGCCCTCACCAAAGAGGAAACTGAGACTCTAAAAGGTTAAGTTATTTATCCAAGATCACACAAGTAGCTAATGCTGGAGCTGAGATTTGAACCCCGGTCCTCTAACATCTAGCATTCATTCCATTACATCATGCATCTTCTGTATGGAAAACACTCTGTAAAACATTACTTGCTATTATTAATTTTAGTTTTCTTTTCCTGTGATCATTCCCCAGCCTCCCCTTTTGTTGTCCAAATCCAATCCTGTCCATTCTTCCAGGGCAGGTTCTTCTTCCTATTGTATTTTATCGTTGGTAACACACAGTAAACATTTAATTGTTCTTCAGTTGTTTCTCATCTGTTTTTCCCAACATCCTCTCCCCACCCATCAGCTCCTTTAGCAGGCAGAATTGATGACTTACCTTGGTTTCGTGGTTCCACCGACCCCAGGTCATATCTGTCATACTCCTGGATACAGAATGGATGCAATAAATAAATAAGTGATTAATTGATTATTTTCATATATAAAATATTAGCACATTTGACAATGGCAATCACAAGAAAGGCTGTCCTTTCTCTGAATGGAAAGGATGCTTTGGCAGTGAATGGAGATATAATTAGAGGACACTGAATTCTGTATGTGAGGAGATTTCTAACACATGATAATAAAAGGCACTGAGTTTTCAGAGTGAAAGTTTCAAACATGGGAATTATAGAAGGGAAAGAGCTGATGTTCATATTTTGAAGAGACTATGTATAAAGAGGAAAGAAGGCATTTGCTTCTTTCTAGGTCCTTTTTTTAAACATATGTCTGCTTCAGGCATGGATTTGGACAACAGAAATATTTAATTTTGATTTCTCTTCAAGGGTTAATTCTTTTTATTTCTTTAGTTTTAGCTATTTTTATTCTAGTTTTTTTAAGTTTTTTTTTTAACAGTAGGAAAGGAATGTCCATAAAACTTGTCCTTTTTTGTCTGCAATAGAATTTGTGAACTTGAGTACAGTTTAGAGACAGGCAGTGAGAAGAATGCCAAAGTGGTATCATTTCTTGGCTATTTGCCTTGTCCTGATGTATCTTTTTAGGGTCAGGGACAAAGACAAGGTATTCTCTTCCAAAAGTCCTTTTTTTCCTCAGTTTAATCTATTGTACCTCTTCAGAAATTAGGTAGTTCATTCAAAGGAAGGTGTAAAGCCATCTCAAACTGCCAGTTAAATCTTTACAGTCACTTTTCCTGACAAAATAGTATTCCTCTTCTAATGCTGGGGCCAAGTTCATACAACCCAAACAGATTTCAGAAAAAGGCATGATTTAGTCATATCTAGCTATTTGGTTCAAGCAGTAAACAATCATAGTCCAAGGACAAAGCAGCAATTGCATGGGTTATCTCAAGTATTGACCAGCCAGGAATTCCCCCACTCTGGGTTGGGATGCCAATCCAATTAAACATTTTCTAACCACTGGTGTGTACCACGAGAGCCTGTCTGGTGTAATGGATAGAGAGCAGAGCTTGGAGTTGGGAAGTCCTTCGTCCAGGATGCCTCTCATGCATAATGAATGACCCTGGCCACATCAGTTAACCTCACAGTGTTTCAGGCAATTCTCCAAGACTCTAAGTTATAGAGAGTAAATTGCTTGAGTAGAGTGTTTCCATGCAGGTAGTTTCCTGTATGGTGGGATTGAGGGGGTGGGGAAGAAGTACATGGCACTATGTGATGTGCTGAGAATACAGAGACAAAAATTGTCTCGCCCTCAAGGAGCTTACATCCTACACAGGGGATATATCATCTACATTTTCCTAGCTGAGTTGAGTTATCCATCTTACTCAGATCTTTCCATCTGCCAAGAATGGAAGCAGTCAGGTGCCATCTAGCCTTCTTTCCTTTAGGGAAAGGGAAATATACTACTATATTATTTTTCTTCTTGGAGCAATGTGAAGAAAGGGCCAGAGAGACCCTATCTGTAGCCAATTCAATTCAGTTAAACAGACATGACAGATGAAAATTTAGCACACTATTAAGTGTTGATATGCGTAGTAACATTTGCACTCTGTCCACCTGATCTTATTTCTTGTTTGTTCTTTGCAATATTCATGATGAGTCTATGAACTGAACTTGGTTTTGTTTGTGGGAAAACTTTAGGATTTGAGTTGGACTTCACTCATCATAAGTCAATGGATTTTGAATTTTTTTTTAAATAAGGGATAAGAAATGGACAAGTCATGTGTTCCTTTGGTACCCACATCATGCTAAGCTATCTAGAAGGAGGCACTGGGCACATTGGCTAGAACCCGTGTGGAGGTTTTATAGAAGCACGTGAACACAAATTATATGAGATGAGAAGGTATGAATGAATGAATGGGTTGCAGTTTCTATTGATGGAAGGAATACCCACATCTGTGAAATCACAAATTCACTCAATCAATGAAGAGCATCCAGTTCATGGAATATTTAACTGTAGCTTAGCCAGCACTGTTTGCATGTTGCTCATTTGTCTCATCTCTTTGACTGCTCTGGAGATTCCCAGAGGAGAGGGGTTAATATGTTCCATTTCTTCTATACCCTGTGTAGTAGTTTCTAGGTACTGAGTACTTTGAACTAGATTGAGTTCTATTGATCAGGCTCATGTGGGCAGCAGTTTGATTGATTCTTCCCATCCTTACCCAATCCCTGTGCAATAGACATCATTAAAATTGAGAATCAGTTCCAACATGGCTCTATCTGTTTGCGGGGCCTCTCTGTTGATTGACAAAGTGGGTAAGAGAAAGAATAGAGATTTTAAAAAATCTTAGGGGATTTCGGGCACCAAAACTAAATCCCTGCCCAACTGTGCCATCATTTTTCCCTCCTATAATACTACCTTACTGATTTTCAGAGTCATCTCAGTGAAAGACTTAGAAATAGAATGTTGCAGCTTAGCCGTAGAAGCGTCTTCCCTTCCCTGTTAAGGATATGTGTCTGTGCACATTTACGTCTACTGTTATAACACCTGTTAACAGTTGTTCAAGTCATAGGGAATGGAATTGCCATACATCTCTCCTATAATATGTCTTAGCCTCAGGTCCTTGTTAGAAATGAAATTTGTGCAGTAGAAGTACAGCAATAAAAATCCTAATGGCATACCCAGGGACAATATGTTTTTAAAAATAACTTTCATAGCAGTCACCTTGACCACACAAAGCCATTCAGATTTCTAAATTCAAAGTTTTTGATAGACTTTTCTCCTCCCAACCACAGCCCTAACCCTCTCCCCCTAAATTGATTTTCCAGATTGCCCAATCTTGATAGTATTGAAAACATTTACAAGTGTAATAATAGAATGCCATGCTTCCCCTTCCCTCCCTTTAATGTCTTTTGCAGACCAGAAGCCCAAAGCTTTCTCAAAGCCCTCAACCACCCAATTTGGGAGACCAGGCTGAGCATCTGTCAGAGGCATCTGCTGATTCTTTGGAAGCCATGTCAGAGGGAGAGTCACCGACTCCTTTTTCCAGAGGGAGCCGTACACGGGCAAGCCTTCCAGTGGTGAGGTCAACCAACCAGACAAAGGAGAGATCTCTGGGTAAGTGTCAGAAATGAGCTTATGTATTCTGTGTTTTTCTTTACCTGTGTGTATTTTGTATTTTTTTTCTTTTGAGCACATGAAGGGCAGTATGGCCTGTTTATTTAAGGGAGCTTTGAAAGGCAAAGCCATTGAAAAGGTTGAATCAATATTAATCTAAAATTGATCTTGATTTGTTAAAAACATACGCTACAGACAAATGTAGTGTTCTTTCCCTCAATTTAATCTCAATTTGTTCAAGTTAAGCAGCAAATGGCTGAAGCTTCCAATCAAGGATGCACATTGCATTCATTTTTCTTCATCAGTGTTATTTGCTAGATGTGGGTCATCCGGGATTCTGGGGGGTTTCAGGTTTTGGTGAGTTATTTGCTCACCTCCTCAAGACTAGACTATACTGGCTACCCCATCATTACACCATGAGAATAATGGTAATGATGATAACCTATAATGATATAGTGCTTTAGGGTTTGCAAACTGAGAGGCAGGTAGAACAGTCCAAGTATTATTGCTTCCAGGAAATTAAAGCTCAGAAACATTTAATGACTTGTATGTAGTTACATAGCTGTTAAGTGTCAAAGCTACAATTTGAACTCGGGTCTCTCTGGCCTCAGAGTCCAATGCCCTTAGCCTAGGATATTGTCATGTTTGTCCTTTGTTTTCAAAGAGGACCATGACATCAGGGATGACGTGCCTTGCGGTTGACTAGGTTATGTTCATAGAGCTGATGAAGGGATAGTGTGAACTAGAAATCTCTAAGGTCAATCACCATTCTCTTCACTGCCTGTCTCTTAAACCACACTGAAGTCCATGAATTCTACTATAGCATCCTCATTGTAAAAACTGAGCCATCTTTTTCAGAGTGGCCTCCGACAGAAAAGTTAATGATTAGACTGTGAGGAGGTTATTCTTTTGCATTTCCAGATGACGCTTATTTATATTGAGTCATGAGGAATGTATTATCTTCTCCCCTTCAAAAGATAGCCATTTAAGAAAGGGTTGAAACCATTAATCCAGTCTTTGTCTATGAACTTTCTCCTTCCTGGACTGTGGGATTTGCCAAGTAAGATGCTTCTTTTCCTTCCTTTTCCACAGACTAATCTGCCTAGTACAACATTACTTGAATAGACGGAGATTGATTCTAATCATTCAGCTAGTTCTTTCCCTCTTTTCTCGTCTTTTTCATTCTTTTTTATATTTTCCATCACTTTTTTGCTTTATTTTCCCTTCTTTCCTTTTATTTCTATTTTTATTCTTCACTTCTGTGTTTCATTCATTCTTTCCTTTTTCTTTTAGTTTTTTTTTTTATTTTCCCTTCCTTTTTTATTTTCTCCTTCCCGGATAGGGGATGCAAGCATAATTCTTCTTTACCCTGTTTTTCCTGTGTTCCACAGGGCTAATCTGCCTAACCCAGGATTACTTGAGCAGAAATTGTATGTTGCAGTGGGGTGACATTTGAAAGAGAGAGGACATAAGAAAAGGTTTAATTAATCAGAAAGGCTCAAAGAATTGACCATCGCTGATGACAATAGAGGATAGGCCAATATTCTAAAGTGTAATAAATTCTTTGCTTAAGGGAGAAGTGTTATGATGAACTATAGGAATATATCTAGGTCCTGGACAACCATAGCATATAGATTGGCTGTAAATATCATTCGATACTGAGTGGAGTTGACTGTGCTAAAGAGCCTGCATTATGTGGTTATTGACAATGCCAATAATGCTGTGTTCAATATTTGGGGGTCTGTCATTCGTGTGTGGATACTCTCTAAACCTATAGAAATCACAGCCTCTCAGTGAATTAATTAATGGCTTTTGAAAGTTGCTGTTGCCTAAAAAATGTATCACTTTGAAGCTAACCAGTCTCATCACTAGTTGATGGTGAAGCTTCCTGTATTTCACTAGTGTTATGACAACACAGAGCATCATTGGGTTCCTATTCAAAGGCCTTCTTCTCAATCGATCAATAAGCTTTTATTAAGCATCTGCTAGGTACCAGGTACCATGCTAAGTACTAGGAATATGAAGACAAACATTGAAACAGTCCCTGCTTTCTAGAAATTCATATTCTTTTAGGGGAAATAACATGTGCGCATAGTAGTAAACATAATATAGGAAAAATAAATGAAAATTTGGAGGAACAGAAACAACTAGAAGCATTATAAGAAGGCTTCTGTAATAGATTGCTCTTGAGTTAAGCTTTGAAGGAAAGCTACATATTCTAAGAGATGTAGGGGAGGAGCAAGTGCTTTCCACACATGGGGGAGGCTGGAAACAATATCCTATTTGGTTAGGACATGAAGTGTAATAAGCCTGAAAGGTAGATAATAACAAGATTGTGATGGCCACAAAGAGGCTGTATTTTATCCTGGAAGTAATAAAGTACTGTTGGAGCTTCTGAATGAGAAGAAAGACATGGTTAGACCCTTAGTAATATCACTTTGGCCATCTGTGTGGAGGATGCAACAGAACGGGAAGTGGCCAGAGCTAGAGAGACCAATTAGGAGGGTATTGCAGTTGTCTACATGAGAAGGGATAGGAGCCAGATCTAGGGTAGTAACAGTGTGAGTGGAGACTGGGGGACAGAATCAAGAGATTGGGAGGCCAAGTCAATAAACTTGGCAAACTTGGCTACGGAGAGTCAGAAAGAGTGAAGAGTCAGAGGTGACTCGAAGGTGGCAAACCTAGATTGGAAGGATAGTGGTGCCTGTGACAGAAATAGAGAAGTGAAGAAGAGCAGTAGATTTCAGGAAAAAATAGCTTGATTTTGAACATGTTGAGTTTGAGATGCCTGTGGGTTAGCTGGTTGGAAATATCCAATAGGCCATTAGTGACATGAAAGTAGAGCTCAGGAGAGAAAAGTCTGGGGATGTATACACATACAAAACATACACACACACATACATACATACATATACACATGTGTGTATGCATACATGTGTGTGCAGAGTGCTTTAAATTCATTTATGCTATGTTGAAAATTCTTTACTCCCTGGTCCATTAAATAAATTTAAAAATCAAAAATCAAAAGAACAAAATTTTAAAATTAAGTAGTCTAGGATTAACATTGTTAATATACATGTGTCTTAGTCATCTGTACAGTAATCATAATTCCATGGGAGCTGATGAAATCATAGAAAGAGAAAGGAATATATAGTACAGAGAAATGAAATGGGTCCAGGAAAGATCCATGGGGGATAGCCACTATTAGAGAGTGAAACATGAATAAGATTGAGCAAAAGGAAACGGAGGAGTAGTCAGACAGGAGTGTCATGTCAGAAAACCCAGAGAGGAAAGAATTTTCAATGAGAAAAGGTAATCAACATTGTTAAGTACTGTAGAAAAGAATAATGCCTGGAAACATTCCATTGGCTTTGGCATTTAAGAGATCATGGGCAACTTTGAAGAGAGCATTTTCAGTTGAATTTAAGGCAAGATGAGTGAGGGAAAAGGAAGTAGAGACAATGAGTGTAAATTGCTTTTTCTAAGAGTTTGGCTAAAGGGAGGAATGATATAGGATAACTTGAGGGGATGGTAGGGTCAAATGAAGGTTTTTGTTTAAAGATGGGAGAGACTTGGGCATATTTATGAGCATCAGGAAAAGAGCCAAGAGAGATTGAAGATTAGAGAGAAGGGAGAAGATTGTGGGACAATCTGCCAGAGTAACCATTATGGGATGGGATCAAAGTTATAAGTAGAGGCCTTCCTTAGCCTTGTCAAAGAGAAAGGCCACCACTCTATCAAAGACTGGAATAAATGGGAAAATGCAGAATGGCAAAAAGAGGATTAAGGAGGGGTCTCATGTAGGATGTGGCAATTGAGCTCAGCTTTGATGGAAGCTAAAGACACTAAGAAATAGAGGTGAAGAAGAATAAGGGCATTCGCAACATGGGAGATAACCACCATATTCTAAACAAGAAACAGTAAATAATTCAGTTTGCCTGGAGCATAAAATATTTCATAAGTCTAGAAGGTAGCTTGAGGGCAGGATGTGAAGAGCCTCCAGTACCACAGTTGGTATGGCATGTTAGGTGGAACTTACCAAAACTCACACCCTAGTGGAAAAGCCTTCCAGTACCTCCATACCAAGACAAGGCATCAAAGGAAGACTTTGGTAGAGAAAATCCATCATTCTGAGATTCATTTTTGATTAAAATTAAGAATAATTTAATAATATTCACCCATTTAGAGGGTATTTTTCCTAATCTCAAATTCTTATGTGATTTGCTTGATAAATATTTTTCTTACTAGTCACTTAATGAATTGTTGATTTCAAATTGCTGTAAACTATCACTGTCACTTTTTTTCCCTGCCAGTTTAAAATGTATTATTGATCTATGCCTCTTTTCATGCAGTTAATAGTTTAAACTGAAATTAGATTTTTGGGACACTCTGTATATATGCATACAATGCCTATACGTTGTATAATTGTGAACATTTATTCAAAATACATTTAACTTTTCTCAAGTTGATACCAACATTATACCTTCATGACACTTTTAACTTTCCAAAGTACTTTTACATCTATTCTCACAATAACACTAGACTAGTAAAATAGGCATTCTTATGCCTATTTTAAAGATTTGAAGCCCAAAATAGCGAGGGAACTAACCTAGGGTCACAAGAAGGAGAATTAGAGAGGTGGAAGGGATTCCAGCAGCCATCCACCACTACCCTTACCCCAAAAAAGTATCTGCAGTACGATATACCCAACAAGTAGGCCAGTCTGTGCTTACATATTTCCACTGAGAAAGGACCCACTCTTTCCCAAGGCAGCCTCTTCCATTTTGGGGTAAATTATCCTTCCATGTATCCTTCCATGTCCTAATTTTCCCCTTGGATCTTTCCACTCTTTACTTCCTGTTGTGCCTTCTAGGGCCAATCAAAATGTCTCTTCCATTTTATAAGCAGAATAAGCTGCCTTCTTCCATATTACAGCCCTTCAGGTTCTAAACTATTATCGTGTCCCTCCTTGAGCTTTCTCTTCTCAAGGCAAAATCTGCCATTCCTGAACAGACGGGGGATTAAGTCACACAGTCCCAAGTCCTGACAGACCTAGTGCCTTCTATGAAATCAGAGAGCCCATAACTCAGCAGTATAACCTAGATTGAAGACAGTGCCTGCTGCAGAAGGCAAGGAGGTAGAAGGAAATGGGGGAGCTACAGGTTGGAAGGAAGGAAGGAAGAAAAAAAGAAAGAAAGAAAGAGAGGAAGGAAGAAGAAAAAAAAGAAAATGAGAAAAAATACCTCTCCTCCTACCATATCTGTGTAACCCTGGAATTTGTTTTATAAGGTACACTTTGTGTCAGATAGAGGTGTTTTCTACCCTCTAAAACCAGCTGGCAGCACAGGGTTGATTTTAGGAACAAAGCCATAGGGCAGAGAGACTCCACAAGGAGATGGAAGAGCTTAGAAAAGCAATTGCTGAACCTGGCCATTTTTTCTCACAGAGGTAGATGAGGTTGACTCCATTGGTGCCTACAGTATTAGCAGCTACAGAAACCTGGGTATAAGACCCAAACCATGCCAGGCTTGCCAACTAGTTGCAGGTATTTGTTTCTTTTTTGGTTGTCTGAAGTGCTTTATAGCTCAGAGGATTTTTTCAGAAAAAAATAGTTATAAAGATTCCTCCAAAGTCATCAGAGACTCAGTGGCCAGCAAGACATCAGTCTATCACTTCCTGTGGTTGTTTTCTCCTGTCAACAGAGTCTCCTCCTCTGGTGGCTTTCTGTGACCCTGTCCACTTTTCCATATGTGAGCCTACCTGGTGTTATTACACCAAGCAGGATAGGAAAATAGGAGTCACCCAAAACCAATCCCAAATCTCACCTCTGCAGACGGTCGCTTCAACTTGTTTTTAAGAAAATCCTTCTAAGCACAGCTATATTTAACATGCAGAGACTCTTGCTCAGTGGGAATGAGTGCTATCCAGAAAGCCTCCAGGGCACAGGAACAGCTCAATTTCAATGTGGTTCAGTGGCCCCCTACTTCCCCAAAAATGTAGACATGAATTGATTGCGCATTAGAGACTACAGAATAGAGCTTTACAGAGATTTAACCTCCTAGAAACCTACTGTTAGCTCAGTTTGGAAGTTCAAAATGCCTTTTGTAGTCTGTACAGTATAATTTTATCCTTATCCAAAGAATCTTAATGATGTACCCACATAACCCAGGCACCCCAGTAGAGAATGTCAGAAACCATCCGTTCCACTTGATACGCACAGACAACAGTCCTATAATGAAGCCGAGAGGGAGAAAGAAGCTAAGGACACTGGAAGGCTGTTTGCTTGCTGGGTTTGTCTCTCTGACATTTCTTGCTAACAACCTGAACTCAGCCTGAGTATAGGAAGGAGGTGAAGAGGGGAATGCTTGGAATGTTATGGCATGGGAGGGGCAATTCCCCTTCTTTTCTGGAGGCCTTAAAACTTGCCATAATTCATACCCAGACACCAAACACAGATTCCTTATACTGGAGAGATAATTTAGTTCTCTAGACAGGATTGTATAAATTAACCCTGGTAAATAGCTCACGTTAATATAGAACTTTAAAGGGTACAGTGTGATTTACTTTCATTATCTAATTTGGTCTTCGTAACAGCCCTGTAAGGTAAGTATCATAGGTAGTTATACACCATTTTACAGAGGCTCAGAAAGTTTAAATGACTTGCAAAGGCAAGGTCCTGACTCCATATTCACCACTATTTCTGTCACACCAAGCTGCCGTAACAGAATCCTTTTTAAAAATGGATTTTACTTTATTTTTCTATGAACCAGTATTTATTTTTCCCTATTCTCACCCTACACACACAAACACCCAGTCAGGAAAAAAATAGGAAAGCAAAACTTTGTCACCAATAAGCATAAGCAAGCAAAACCAATTCCCGTATTGGCCGTGTCCAAGATTGTATATTTCATTGTGTATATTAGCCCATCACCTCTTTAGAAGGTAGGTAGCATTCTTCACCATTGATATTTTGGAATCTCAGTTGGCCATTGAGTTGATTTAAAGTTCTTAGTCTTCTGAAATTGTTCATTTCTACAATATTGTTAGAGTGTAACTTCATAGTATATAACTATAGGATAGTATAATTTAACTGCCTTGCTTCTGCTCGCTTTACTCAATACCACTTCATACAAGTCTTCTCAGGTTTTTCTGAAACGCTTCCCTTCCTCCTTTCTTGTGGCTTAATTTGTTGTTGTTGAGTTGTATCTGACTCTCAATAACCCTATTTGGATTTGTTTTTGTTTTTGTTTTTTGCAAAGATCCTGGAATGATTTGCCATTTTCTTCTCTAGCTCATTTTACAGTAGAGGAACTGAGGCAAACAGAATTTAGTGACTTGCCCAGGGTCATACAACTAGTAAGTGTCTGAGATCTGATTTGAACTCAGGAAGATGAGTCTTCCTGATTCCAAGCCTAGCACTCTATGCACTATGGCACCACCCAGCTGCCCTGTGGCACAATAATAGTCTTCTATTACTTTAATATACCATAATCTCTCCGGCCATTCCCTAACTGATGAGTACCTACTTAGTTTTCAGTTCTATTCCATTACAAAAAACGCTGCTATAAATATTTCTGCATTTTTAGCGCTTTTCCTCATTCTTTGATGTCATTGTGCTAGCACTTGAGTCAAAGGGTATGTACAGTTTAGAAACATTTTGGCCATAGTTCTAAATTGCTTTCCAGAATGGCTCGACTAATCCATAGCTCCACCAACAATGCCTCAGTCAGATCTTCTGTAAATTCATATTATGTAAATTTGGCTTTATGTAAAGAATTCTGAAAGAAATACACATTCCAAAAAAAAAACATATTAGCTTTACTATGTTCTCTCTCTCTGCTCCTGTCCCACACTAAGCATTCCTGGCCTCCTGTGCCCCCTCCCCACCAGGATAAAAAAACCTAAATAACAACTAAAAAAAGCCCTCCAAGTGAAAGCAGAAAAATGGAAGCCCCCTCCCCTACCCTGGGCATTCCTCCTCCTCCATGTGTCCTTGAACCATCCATGGGAGACTTACCTTTTCCTGCCTTCTTCCCTCCTTTTCTTCCCAATGTCCATAAAAATTGCTTTACTAGAGGTCTACAGAACAATCCACTTGTGTAAAGCAAGAACTGTCTGTGTACCATTTCCCCTACATCTCAACACTTGTCTTTTTCCTTTTTTTTTTGTCAAATTCGTCCATCTGATGGGTGTGAGAGCTTTAATTTGCATTTCTCTAATTATCAATGATTCGTAACATGTTTTCATGTGTCTATAGGAAGCTCGGATTATACAGCTGTAGCCAGCTTAGATTCGTAGGTAGGTACTTGAATGAGTGACTACATGAATGAATGATGATTTATTAAGTACTAACTATGTGATAAGCTCTTGGAATACAAAGCGATACGTAGAAGTACTCTCAAGGAGCTCGCACTCTAATTAGGCTCTAAATCCGACACATATAAGTGTTCAGCTGCAGAGTGGGTTGAAGGGCCTAGAAGTTCTAATGGTGTAGCAGTAGGTTCAATGGTGAGGCCAAGGGGTGCTCAAGGTTCACCCGCATGTCCATTAGCAGTGCCCTGGAACCCGGAGAGCAAAGGGGAGGGGCATATGGTGACCCCTGAGGACCTCAGGATGCCGTGGCGGGACAGACACCAGAGCTTTGTCTTCTAGGATTGTAGCTGGTGACTCTTACTGACGTAGGCAGCCACGTCTGCTCTGCACTTGATGAATACCTGTTGAGTTGAATTGAATCTAGATATCATACTAAGCCACCGAGAATCCTTCCTTGGAGTTTTACAAGTGTGGAAAGCAGGAGAAAGGATGTGTGGAAGGGGACCGTTAGGTAGCATTGCCAAATTTTAGTGATCCATCATCTCCCAAGTCTTATAAACTAATGATGATGATGATAATGATAATCATAGCTAGCATTTACATAGCGCTTTAAATTTACAAATAACTCGTGATCCTCACAGCAACTCTGTGAGGTAAGTGTGATTATTTCCATTTTATAGATGAGGAAACTGAGGCAAACAGGGTTAAGTGACCTGCCCAGGATCACATGGCTAGGTGAGTGTCTGAGGGAAATCAGGTCTCCCTGACTCTGGGTCCAGCGTTCTATCCACTGCACTTCCTAGTTGCCACATCTTGAACATTTCTGGGGCTTTTTTTTCTACCATCTAAGTCAAATTTTTTGATGTGGTTTACATCAATTCCTTCTCCATCCTCAATAGTATTTAAGAACACAGTGAAAAGCAAATTAGAACATTTTTTTCCCAGTAAAATTTGAGTTTATAATCTCAGTGGAAGAAATGGTCTTCTGATACCAGGTTTAGGACCTTAGTGATACAATAATAATAAATTTACCTTAATAAGACATCTGTTCCAAATGCGGCACTTGGTATGGAAGGGTATCCAGATGTTCAGCAGTTAGCCTTTGAGAGAACCATACCTACACATTTTTTCCCACCATTGTTTGCCCTCTCAAGGGTCTGAAGAGGAAGGCCATAGGAAGAGGATATCAGCATCCTTGTTCCTGTCAGATTCTTTCGTTGCAAGTTTTCTGATTGAAAATTTTCCTATTAGTAAATTTTGGATTGGAATAAGGCTTTGGTCATATGCCCTGGTAGGTCAAAGGACCTGATTTCTCTTTTCTGTGAGGAACTGACTCCCAGATACCTCCAGAAAGAAAGGACATAAAAAATGTGCTAAAACTTCCACAAGAGTAGATAGGGGTGTTTTTGTAATCTAGAAGGCATGACATTTGATCTGTGTGAAGCTAGCTGTTGCCAATAAAAGATTCCAGCCTTTCTTTCTCTCTGAAGCTGCCTAGGGACAGCTCATAAGAGCAGAATTGGTTAAGGAACCTGGCCTGGTGTGACTCAATACCACGGAGTGGACTGTTAACTGGTAAGAGAATGAAATGCCTCTAGGGGGCAGAGCAGGACAGCTCTTTCATGTCTGATTAACTTGGGTGGCTATTTTCCTGAGGACGGTCTAGTACCTTGGGCTGTATTCCAAGATGCTGACGGTCCAACATACCTTCCAGAAACTGGGCAGTGGTGATGATATGTCAAAAGGGACAGCTGTGTTCTTGGTAACACCTACCGAATTCCTCTTGCCCCATGGTGTAATTGTTAGAGCAAGGAACTTAAGAGTCAGGAAGAGGCTTGGATTCAAACCCCACCTTTAATACTTACCAATTTTGTGATCAGGAACAAAACAATTTTTCTTCATGAGCCTCAGTTTTCTCATCTGAAAAAACTGAGATTTTGTTGAGTCTCTTCGATCACGTCTGACTCTTCTTCGTGACCCCATTTGGGGTTTTCTTGGAAGAGATACTGGAATGGTTTGCCATTTCCTTCTCCAACTCATATTACGTGTGAGGAACTGAAGCAAACAGGGTTAAGTGACTTGCCCAGGTTCATACAGTCAGTAAGTATCTAAGGCTGGATGTGAACTCATAAAGATGAGTCTTCCTGATTCCAAGCCCAGTGTTCTGTCCACTGTGCCACCTAGCTGCCCTGCTGCCCTCCTTCCCCCCCCCCCACCAAAATGAGATAGTAATGAATATAATACCTATCTCACACAGTTATTGTGAGGAACCAATGGGGTATTGTTTGTTTAAAAGTGCTTTGTAAACTTTATTTAACATTACATAAATGGTCACTGTGATGATAGCAATAATGATGTCAACAGTCATGGGATCCTGAAATTAAGGCAGTCATAAAGAGGATATTCCAATACACTGTGTGGTGCCACAGCCCTGGGATAAGGGAGTGGGGCCACTTTCCCAAAGGACCTTATCTATGTCCTACCATGCAGCTCTGATTGCAAACAGACAGAGACCTGCCTGAACGGCATTCTTGACCAGCTCTACCTTCCTAGGGTTCTCTAGCCTTCAGGCACCCTGTAGGGGAAAGACCAGTTTCAGGTGACTAGAATAGGCAATGGATTCTAGCTGTCTGCCTTTCCAACTGTCCACCCCTTCTCCGAGTCATCATCTACATAGATATTCTGTATTTCTTTAATAATAAGAATATGGTTTGGTCCAGAAATCAAAATAAGGAAAAAGCACAGTGTGAAAAGGGAACTAAGAAGGTCCCTGAGACTTGACTGTGTCTTTCTGGGCTGCTTCTGATCTGCTCTGGAAGGCATTCTCCCTATAAATCCTTCTTCTTCCTCTGCCTTATGCACATTGGATTACTGGTCACCCCTTTGGAATGTGAAATGAGATTTCTTTTTGTACTGCAGGTGGGGTTGCTGAATTAAACAACTGGGGTAGGAGGGCTTGGATTTTCCAGCACCATTTCAGAAAAAACTAATCCTCCTTCCGAGAAGAAATATCTCTGTACCTCTCAAGTGCATCCTTGATGCCAAATTTTAATACCTGGAGCCATGGAGCAGCATAGAGATCAGAAGCTCCCGAACCCCACCAACTGCTTCTGAGGTAACCAGGAAGGAAGGAAGGAAGGAAGGAGGGAGGGAGGGAGGGAGGGAAAGAGAGAGAGAGAGAGAGAGAGAGAGAGAGAGAGAGAACCCCTCTCACAGTGGCAGAACGCCAACTCTCCAGTGATAGTCCCCCTACACCAATGGACACCTTTCAGCACCTCTAGTAGTGAGGCCATTTAAATCCAGTGGGATTTCACCAACTCAGATCCTATGCAGGGTGTCTTAGCTAAGGCAAAAGGAAGGAGACACCAAGCAATGTCTCAGCCGTTTACAAGGGGAAAGGATTCTGTTTATCATTTTTTCAATTTCTTTGTCTCTGCCCCGGGTGTCCTCCTGGAAACTGATTGACTGAAAATGGCTGCCTTTGGAAAAGCATGATTCATTGCACACCCATAAATTTATCATTTGAAGGTTTGTTGCCAAGTTAATTAGTTCTAAAAATAATTCTCCCTTAAAATTTAATCTTTTATGTTCTTCTGATTTTTGCCACGGTTCCCACCTATTCCTTGGCATGGTCCTGTTTAAGCTAATATGTGCAGGGGTGGAAATAAAAATGTTAAGATCAGCACCTGACCTTGGAGTCCACACCCAGAAGGAATGTTTCCTTTCCCTCCTCGTTCTGGCAGGGGATGCAAGGGGCTGGGAGCCGACATCAGAATCCGGCCTTGGCTAAATTCTTCATGGAAAAAACTATTACATTGGGGCCCCAGAAAGGTAAAAGCTCTGTAAGGTGATAGCATCAAGTATCTTTCCAGGCTGAAGGGAGATAAAGGTCACCTTTAGTCCATCTTCCTAAACAGATTCCCCACCGGTTAGCTGCAAGATGCTGCTTTGGTTCTCTGGCTTCAAAAATAGTAGCTAAACTTTATAGAGGGCTCGAGGGTATACAAAGCAGTCTTCTCACAACAACCCTATGAGGCAGGTAGTAGAGTTCCCATTTTACAGGTTAGGAAACTGAGACACAGAGCAGTTAAGTGATAGACATTGCAGACTTAAAGAAGTGTTTAAACGGAGGCTCCTGGACACCCAAGAAGAACAGAAAGAATCGTGGAAATGGTACATGGTCCTGGTTTAGTTGAAAGTAATGTTAACAAAGGAGTTTTCTGGCACAGCACCTCCCAAGCTTGCCTCTTATCCTCCTCCACCCCAGCCCTATGACAGAACAGTTACACCAGGTTGTACAACTCCTAAGTGTGAGGATCCATTTCAAACCCACATCTTCTGAATCCAAGGTCACACTGCTCTCTGTGGTAGAACACACAGCCTCAGTAGATCAGGAAATTCAATTCAGCAGGCATTGACTAGGCACCTGTGCTGTGCAAAGTATTACATTAACCATAGACCCTGACCTGCGTTCTAGTAGGCAAGATAATACTGAGATACACATAAACATAGCACAAATAAGAATGCAATGAGTGCATAGAAAGATATCAACCAAGTCCCTGGGAAAGATCTGAAGAGAGGGAGAGTGCACTCTTTGCTGGGAGGATCAGGGGAGGCTTTGTGAAGGACAGGGTGCCTTAGCTCAGCAGCACTTAGCACAGTGCCTGACACATAGTAGGTATTTAGTAAATGTAGCTGGCTTTTGAAGGATGGGAATGATTCAACAGATGGCAGTGAGGAGAACAGAGCTGTATATTTCAGACCTGGGAGATAGCATAAATATAGATATCGAGGCAGAAAAAGTCAGGGAGGAACATGTTACCCAATCCTTGTCTCCTCTTCTTCTCCTAACTGCCTCCGTGGAACACATGCAGAAAGAAGCATGTGTTCTACTGAGGCCCTAAAGGCTGGGCATTAAATATTATGGCTTAGGATGTTTGTTGAGGACATCCATGACCTTCCACATGTTCCTTGGTGCTTCTGTCAACAGTGACTAGTTGGCCTGGATAGACCAAGGAAGTTATCCCCTGTGACATTTCATATATTCATGTCATGGATAGGAAATGCCTCTCAGTCATGAAGAAATTCCACCTCTGACACGTCTTGGCTGTGTGGCTCTGGGCAAGTCACTTAAATCTTCTGTCCCCTAGGCAAGGCAAGTCAGCAAGTATTTATTAAGCCCTTACTGTGTGCCAAGTTCATCTAAGGAAATGAAAGGCAAATACAGTCCTTACCCTCAAGAGGCAACATGCAAACCACCATATACAAACAAAATAAATATAGGCTACATTAGACACGATCAAGAGAGAGAAGGCACTAGCCACTAGCATTAACCAGTACTTAGAAAGGGTTTTTGTGGAAGCCAGGATTTTAGCTGAGTTTTGAAGGAGCTGGGGAAGCCAGTTGGAGGTGGAGACAAGGAGAGAGAGCTTGCCATTCTAGGTGTGGGGGCCGACCTGGTGACAACCTGCTTTGGTGGAAGGTGTTTCTTCATCAGTAATGCAGTCACAGGTCTAGTTCCAATCCTTATGTTACTCCTAACTTGAAACATCCTCACAGAGACCCCAGGACTAGGATCCCTCCCCCAGCCTTCCTTATAGAGAAACAATGAAGAGTCAGTCCTTTGTTATGCTTCCATAGCAGAACAAGTTCTAGGCCCCATCTGAGGCCCATTAGTTAGTTTTGTGAAAACACAGCCTTATATCAGGCAAAACCACATTAGGGGGGCAGTTAGCTCCACGGGCATGATGTCACGGTTGTGATAAACGGGGTGATTGGAAGTGCCGGTGGGGTTTGGAACCTCCGATCCCTGCCTTTTGGCACTGTTGTGAGGATCAAGTGAGACAGTCTTTATGAAGCCATTCGCAAATTGTAGAGTGTTCTGTCCATGCCAGCTATTGGGCAGCAACCCTGCATGTATCAAGGATGAGAAAGCGGCGTCATCTGGGCTCTGCAATATGAACTGGGAAGCATGCTGCCTTCCGTTTTCTTTTTTCTAGGCAAGTGAGTTATTCTCTTTCCTCGTGTAGCCTGGACATCAGAACTCGGCCTGTGGGATTTGCTCTGGGTTTTAAATTACTTTCATCTTGATCTCCTTGCACAATGCTGCTGTTTGGTTTTTCTGAATTGTAGGGGAAGCTTAAATTGAGGTAGCAATGATTAAAGTCTTTCCATTCTCAGCTGGCAACTCTCAGAACCCACCCCCAAATTTGGTAAATAAAACGCAGAATGCCTGGGGTCTCATAGACTTAACTTGATCCCTTTAAGATCAGGGGAAAAAATGACTGCTGCATTTATAAAATTTCATCTTGAATCCTAACAAGCCTTTAAAAACATGCTGCCATCAACTTTTTCCTTTTTAATTTTTGGAGTGCTAATTGGCCCTCAGATATCAGTGCCTAAATGTCTCCCTGCCCCATTGCAGACTAGAAATGACAAAACTAAACTCATTTCTTCCTCCTTCTCTACTTTTCCTTCCCTTCCCACTTCTCAAATTATCTACCACTCATTAGTGATCTATCCATTTATTTAGAAGCCCACTGTCTGGCATTGGCCTCCGTACCATGAAGATACAGGTAAAGAATGTGGTTCTTCTCTTTAAATGGCTTTCAATCTCATCGGAGATGAAAAGTACAAAGGAGCTAGAAAATATAAGTGAGTGAAATGGAATCCCATGCAAATTTTTAGTACGTGTAAACAAGGAAGTAGGATGAGATTAGTTTGGTCAGGAAAGGCTTCTGGGAGATGGATATTTATCCAACTTGTCAAGATTTTGATGGACATAAATTTTCATTGTAAATAACATTTCTTCTTCTCCTGTACATTCTTTTAAAAATATTTTATTGATGCCTTTAAAAAAAACATTACTATCATTTCCCAGGACCAACTCCACAAGAGAACCCTCCCTTTTAACGAAGTTCACTTAAAACCAAACCAAACCTCATTCTCTGCCTGTATTCCACCATTTCTGTGCTGAGAGGAGAGAGCTGTTTGATCTTCAGCTCTCTGGGTTCAGGGCTGACTGTGGCATTGATCTGAATTCTAATTTCTTTTAGTGGTGTTTTCCTGTATGTCATTGAGGTCATTGTGTTTGGTCTCTTGGTTCTGCTCTATTTTCCAAGCATGCCAAAAGTTGTATTTGATTCTGTCCTTTCCTTCTCCCTCTCCTTCCCTCTCCTTCCTGTTCCTCTCTTTCCCCATCTCTCTCCCTTTTTTCTTCCTGCTCTTCCCTGTCCCTTCCTTTCTTTTGCCATCTCCCTTGGTTCCTCTTCCTTTCTCTCTTTCTCTCCCACTGCTTCCTCTCTCTCTTCCTTTCTTCTCCTCCTTTACTTTTCCATCTTCTTTTTCCTTTTCTCATTCCTCTTTCTCCCTTTTCTTCTCCTCTTTCCGTCCTTCTCTCCCTTTTCAGGATACTGAGGCTAATAAGGAACCAGGGAAAGAACTGCGCAGGGCAGAGAGGAGAACAGAGGAAACCAAAACACATTTAGCTCTCCTGGAGTAGACGATATAGGTGTAGGGAAGGTGGCAGATAAGATGAAGGCAGTACAAATAGCCTAAAACCTTTGAAATGAAGAGGCATGGTAGAAATTAGTTTCTGAGGCTATTGGAACCAAGATTTTGGAAAAGAGACCATTAAGTTTACATTATCTCCATAATGCATTTACCTGGAGTCCTAGGGGATCACTTGTGCTTTTAAAGCAACAGTGGTCTGCCACTGTTGGAAACTCTTGTCAAAAGATCTGACGTAAAAATATCCCCATTCTCCTATGTCATCCTTTCTAGCTAAGCCACTTCCCAGAAGCAAACAGGGGGGCTTTGACTGCCCATCAGTAAGTAATCAGGGACTCTGGCTTCAGCGGAAGGACACCCACCGACCTAGATTAGACATAAATTGTTAGGCCTTTGTGGGCTCACCAAATATTAAGAAATAATAGTTATAATAATAGGGTATACAAAGCACTTTTCCCTATATTAACCTTGTGGGTGAAGTGTTGTAATTATCCCCATTTTATAGAAGAAGAAACTGAGGATGAAGGGAGATTAAGTGATTTATATAAAGTCATAAACCTGATAAGTTTCTGGGGCAGGATTTTAAGACCTTTCTGAGTCCTGGTCTTTCTTAGGTTTTTCTGAATCCAGGTCCAGTGCTCCATCCACTATCTTACCTGCCTTAATTGTGTGTGTGTGTGTGTGTGTGTGAGAGAGAGAGAGAGAGAGAGAGAGAGACCGACTGACCAATAATGCCAAGACAAATAAGTCCAATGCTTTTAAGGAGTTTACAATCTAGTTGGGCAGTTAAGACAGTGATTGATACATGGCCATAGTCTAAAGTGAGATCATTGACTAGGACAGAGGTACAAAGAGCTATCAGAACACGTAAAGGACCAGGAAGGATTTCAGGGAAGACTTGGTGCCTCATGCCCTCAGTCAGTCAACAAGTTTTATTAAGTGCCTGCCACGTGCTAGGTACCATGCATATTAGAGTACCTAAACCATATTTTATAGGAGTGATTCTTGGTGAAAAAAAAATCAGATGTTTACCTTGTCTTTGACTCAATCTAATTGAAAAGGCAGAAGATTTTTACAAGCAAACTCAGTTGATTGGTACATCAGAGCTACTGTTCAGAAAGTATACAAAGCATGATGTGACATTAGGCCAGGTATAGCTGGTGAAAATCAATCAATAAGCCATGACACTGTAGAACAACTTCATGGCTTTTTCAGAGTACTCATCTATGCCCGTGAAATTTATTTTAGTTACGCTTACAAATTCTCTTCTCGCAGAAGCCAAGCAACCAAAGGTCTCTTGGTTTAAGAAGAATAAAGGCAGGTTAACTATCCAGCTTGGTATCAGGTAATGCTGGACCTCCCAAATAAAAACCAACCCAAAGCTTTTGATAATAACAATTATGAATAATAATAATACTTACATAACATGTTCAGATTTATAAATTTTTTTACTCATAGATAACTATGATTATCTCCATTTCAGAGATGAGAACATTGATGCTCATGGAGGTTCAGTGATTTTTCCATGGTCACATAGGTAGTAAGTGTTGGAGCTGCTTAGAGAGTGCAAGCTCAGGTCAAAAAACCTCATTGGTGCCTTATTGGTTCCGATGTATTTTTATTTAATTTGCAGTGAATAGGCATTTGAGAGCCAGAGGCTGACTATGCTATTTCATTGTGTTAACTCATTCCTTTCTCTGATTCCTCAGAATGGTATGAAAGTGACCTTGGGTTCTTGAAGGCTATGCCAGTGGAGTACCAATGCAGGTAGATTCTACCAGGGTGTGAAAAGTCCTGGTGTGAGCCTATCCTCAGGCTATCTAGGGTTAGCTCGAGCTATGTTGTCTTAGACTAGCCAGAGAAGCATAGAGATGCTTATTATCATAGAGGACTGACCACCAGGTAATGAATTTATTCTGCCACGACAAACAGTGAAGCCAGTCGAATTTAAGTACTGCTTGTAATCTTATCTGGAGAAAGAATTGTCTACATTGGTAAAATCCTTGATTTTTAGAGTACAATAGAACTGATTCATCTGTCTTTTGGTCTGACAGTGTTACCTCATTAATTGAATATATGGATCAGGGTGTTGTTCAGAATGCGAAATGTGATGGATTGGATCTTGAGAAAGCTGATAATATCTTTCAGGTACTCCACAGGACTTTTCATTTCATTAGAGTATTGAAGATAGAGTTTTAAATTCTGTTTGCTCTTCAAATTAATACTTTTAAAGGCCAAAGGGGACTTTGGGGAAAGAAAAATTCATTCTTAATCTTTGGAGATACATCTTTTGAATCTGACAGAATTGATGGTAAATAAAATTTTGTAGATTTTTTGGAATAAGGTCATCTTAGAATGTACATTCTCAAAATGAAGAGTTTTCCTTCATACCTAGTCAATTAACAGAACAAGTGGGAGAAAAAGGTAGTTTAAGACAAGCACTGAGTTTACTATGCCATATTATACATATATATACACACACATATACATATATATATATTTATATATATATATATATGTCATATATATATATATATTGTGTGTGTGTGTGTGTGTGTGGTGCTTTGAATCTTAGATGTAGAGCTGGATGGCATCTTAATGGCCATCTAGTCCAAGGGTGACTAGTGCTAGGTTATTCAAGTATTAATTTGAACCTAGATCCTGATTCTACACCCAGCATCCTTTGCACTATAACCACACTGCCTCAAATATGAAGCAGGTTGGTGAATAAGTCAGTGTCAGTGGATTGTAGAGTATTTGGATAGGAGTGAGTTGCGCTAGGTGGCTGAGTGGATAGAGCACTGGGCTTGGAATCAGGAAGACTCCTCTTTCTGAATTCAAATCCAGCCACAGACACTTACTAACAGTGTGAGCCTGAGCAAGTCACTTAGCCCCATTTGCCTCAGTTCCTCATCTGTATAATGAGCTGGCATGGGAAATGGCAAACCACTCCAGTATCCTTGGCAAGAAAATCCCAAAATGGGGTCACAGAGAGTCAGGCACAACTGAAATGACTCAACAACAACAAGGGTGAGAAGACTGGAAAGGTAGGAAGGGGCTTGTTTATTAAGGGTTTTAGAAGGAAAGCAGAGGGTTTTGTCCCTGATTCTGAAGGTAATAGAGTGCCAATGGAGTTTATAGAGTAGGAAAATGATGGTCAGATACACAGTGTGAGTGAATCACTTAGGTGGCTGAGTGGAGGATGGACTGGAGTGGGGAGACTTGTTCAGGAGGGTGGGAAAAATACTTGTAAGAAGGATGCTTCATGATTTAGTACTTACTTTTCTAGCATATTAGCCTTTAAGCCCACGCAAGTTCAAATCCCTCATTCCATCTTTATGAGAGAGAAAAAGGAGAAAGAATCTCTCGGACACTGGACGTTTTTTTTTAGGAAACCAGGGATAGGCTGGGTCTTAGGGACAGGACCCCTTCTTCCCTGTGTCTCCCACCATTTATAATCAGCAATCATAGATATAGTGCAGTATCAAGAGAAGATTAAATATATTATGTATATACATACAAATAATAAACTTTTAAAGGTTTTCATCAAAAGTATCCAAAATAAAGTTAAGTGCTTAAGGAGCTGAAATTGTTACCTGGAATATTATCTCATCAATCAGACATTCCAAACAACTGAAGCAATGTGGGAAGCATTAATGTACTTTCATAATATTTGATAATGACCAAAGTCAGCTTAATCTCATCAGAAACATATCTCCAAATACCATATTACAGTCATTTTTTCTTCAGAAAATTTCATGTAGACAGCAAATCCTCTACATCATTGTATAAAAGCCTATTTGCCGTAAAGAATTTTTTTCTCACCTCTTCCCTAACTTATTTTAATTAAAATTTTTAAACTAACAAACATTTATTTCCTCTTCCTTCCACCCTTACCCTCTATAGGAAAAGAAAAAGAAAACTCTTATAGTAAACATACGTATTCAATCTTGTCCATGTCCAAAAAATCTGTGTCTCATTCTGCATATTTAATCTTATCGCTTATCAAGAAGTCAATAACAGTCTTCATTAGTCCTTTGGAATTATTTTTGACCATTATATTGATCAGAGTTTTTAAGTATTTCAGAATTGTTCATTTTACGATGTTTGTTATGGTATGAACTGTCATGGTTATACTTACTGTTGTCCCTTCCACGTTGGGGGGGGGGGCAGGGTAGGGTCAGGGTACCTTCATGGTCTGGAAAATCTGCATAAAATTTTTTGGCCTTCCTTTCATACCGAAGAAGAAGTCTGAATTGTTTTGGTTTCTTTTATGGGGTGATTACAGTACGTTATTGTAAAATTTGGGTTAATTATTTGTTTATATTTTAACTTTAAAAAAGAAATTATATATATGGTATTAAAAGATAAAATATGTTAATATTATATAATACTGTACATATATTTTATGCATTTCTGAGTTTCTAAACTTTTTCTGTGCCATCTGCGGCTTCTACAAAACTCCCTCCAAAATTCCTGTTTAAGTTCTCGTGCCAACTTGTGATATATCAAAATTGCAATGGAGAAAGTCGCAATGTGGAAAGGATAGCTGTACTTCACACTGCACCAGTTTGTGAAAATCTTCCCCTTTGAAACTTCTTATGGCTCCTGCTTAGCTGGGTTACATACTGTTTCAGTAAATGGATTAAAGGCCAGAGGCCCCAGTGCAAAATGGGCTGCTGACAGGACATTGGGGTAGGGGGAAATGTGATGCAATATGGCTCCCTAACTCCTAATATCCTGCCTGCCTGCTAGCCCATTTCGCACTGAGGCCACTGGCCCTCAGACCTTTTATGATAATGGTATAACCCAGTTAACCATGCTGGAAGAGAATTGGTGCCCTGTGTTCTCCCCCCAGAACAGTTAAGAAAATTAAGATGTCTTATAGCTAAGAATAGTGTCAAGAATCAATTAATGGCATCCCGTCAGGTTATAGCTTGAAGGCATGAACTAATGATAAAATAAATTAACATTATCTTGGAAGCAATTGAAACCTGCCTAAAATACTAATTTGAAAGTTATAGTTTCTTCTATACTGAGAGCCCCAATCCAAGGAAAGGGATTATGTCTCCAAACCACAATCAAATGGGCAAGTAGACTTTGCTTTGCAACTGTCCTGCATTAAACTAACACCACCCCTTGTACTGGCTAGTCGTTTGATTTTTTTTTTAGGTGACAGCTGACACTGCAAAGTTTTTAGATAGCATCGGTTTATACTTCAGACTTACTGTTGGCTAGAGTAAAACTATAAGAGTGCTGAAATACATTATCCATACTGAGGTTCCACTGTCTGGGCAAGATGATGGTAGCATTCTTTCTTTGGACCTAGCCCAAAGAAGTTGGAATCAAATTCCCATTTGGAATTCTGCCTCTACCTCTGCTAAATACGACATTCATACTGGTTTCATTATGTTTATAGTTTAACGTTTTATTGGTGCCTTTTTTGGTTTTTTTTTCCCCCTGCATGATAATCACTTTATATGTGCACCATCACTACCCTCATATCTCATCCACTCACCACCAACTACCACCACCATGAAATCCTCCTTTATAACAAAGAAAAATACTTAAGAAAAACCAACCAACACAGTGATCACAACAAACAACATTCGAAAATTCTGCCCCATGAAATATATACCACCTGTCTGTTGACAGGTGGTATATATTTCATCACTGGTCCTCTGGAATCAAGTTTGGCTATAGTATTTAATCTGATTTCTAATGTCTTTTAGGGTTATTTTCATTCATATAATTAATGTAATTGAAATACTGTTTTCCTGGTTCTCCTTATTTCATTCTTTCAGTTCACACAAATCATCTTGTGTTGTTCTGAATTCTTCACATTCACCTTTTCTTAGAGAGGAGTAATATTTATCACAGTCATATACCACAGTTTATTCAGCCATTTCCCCAGCCAATGGACACCCCATTTCTTTCCAGCTTTCTGCCAGTATAAGAAATGCTACTTTGGTATATATGGAACATTTTTTTCTGTCACTGACTTCCTTGGGATATTGTTTCACAAATAATACAGGGGAGGCGCTGGAGTTCTTGGACACCAGCCTCTAACAGGTTCACTCTTGATTTGGTCAGACAGTAAGGAAGGGAAGCCAGTTTTGGAGGGGTTAATAATCTTACTTTGTTCTAGTCTATTCTTCTCAATGGGAGTTGCTGTTAATAGGAACACCAACTCCTACAGCATTCTCTAATCACCCTTCTCCAAGGGACTGGCGTGAAGGGGGGGCAACTACCCCTATGTCTCGATGAGGTCAATTGAGACAGGCACAGCTTGTGCAGTCCCCTAAATCCCCTCAAACCTCAATGGGGGACGGTTGAGGTAGGTACATGCATTCCAGCTTGTGCACTACCCAAATCCCAAATGGGTTCCCTCATGGGTTCCCCCTTCGCTGACCAGTGCCCACTTGCTTTATAAGGCAACAGACAAAGAAGGCATCTTGCCAACATGAAGCTCACGAGTTAACTTTAGCCATATCGTTATTCGATGCAAGTATAGTAAATATCACATGTCACCCCTATATCTCACTGAGCAGTCTCAGTAGGACTGCCTATCACTATGACTCTGGGAATTACTATATAGGATCCTTGGGGCTATTCTGGGAGTTATTATCTAACACCTAGAAACTAGACATTGCCATGGCCACAGATCCTTGAAACTAAACTCTAAAAAGGATAACAAAATCCTGCTTCCTTGGATATATAGCCAGTAAAGAGACCACTGGGTCAAAGGCAATGAACAGTAATGTGGAAGCCAAGGCACCCAGTCACTTTCTCTACTGCCCAGATTGAAAAGTAGAACAGGGGAAACATATAACAGTGTATGAAGGATAGCACAATATGTGGGAATGTTCACTCACAGGGCAGCTGGAAATCTAAGTAAATTGGGATGAGGAGATAAATTCCATTTGGGGACTTAGCCCCTAATTGTTCCATGCCCAGAACGCTTTTCCTCCTCTATTCTACTAACCTCTGACTTACCTTCCTTTAAGTCTCAACTAAAATCCCACCTCCTAGAGGAAGCCTTCCCCAAACCTCCAGTGGCTTCTTTCTGTTAATTATCTCCTGTTTAGCCTGTATATAGCTTGCTTTGTGTAGATTTGTTTGCATATTGTCTCCCCTACTAGATGGTAAGATTTTTTGTTTTGTTTTGTGTTGTTTTTTTGGAGGGGAGAAGGCAGGGCAATTGGGGTTAAGTGACTTGCCCAAGGTCACACAGCTAGTAAGTGTATGGTAAGCTTTTTGAGGACAGGAACTGTCTTTTCCTTTTTTTTTTATATCCCCAGCTCTTAGCATAGTGCCTGACAATGTGTAGGCACATAGTGGCACTTAATGAATGTTTATTGACTGGTTGATTGATTGGTAGGGGCACAGATTGGCTGGTACCTCTGAATAAAAAGCAGCCTGAACTGAAGTTTCCTATCATAATGTCTTTACCCTCTTTCTCCACCTTGGAGTTAATGACTAAAGTTTTTTGGTTTATAGGACTGAAAAGAGAGTACTTTTATCTCACCTGAAACATTTTGCAGCATAAGCCTCTATTTAGTGGCTCATAAAAGATTTTATGCTTCATCTGTTGTACTTAGGGTGGTAGTATACAATGTACTTTGGAAAAGATAGGAAATGTGCTGTTCTCATTGGAATGGTGAATTGTAATCAGGTGTGTTGTTGAACACCTCATTTCCTTAATGTGTGAGAATGTGTGCCTTGGCAGAAGGTGTCAAAGTGAACACAAATACTGCGTTTAAATAACCCTAAAAACCCCAGCCCTCCAGTCCTGAAAACTAACAGGGTCTGATTGCTCCCCTTTGCCTAGTTTTTTCTGTCTACGCCCAGATCTTTCACCATGGACTCCTTCGATGAGACAAACAAAGACACCTGTTGCTGACTGAGCTCAAAGTGTTCTGTAAACAAACTAGGAGTGTACTGATCTCTGTAGTCTAACCCCAGCTCTGCTGGGGACTCACTGGGGGACCTTGGGTGAGGCGCTTAACTGCCATCTGCCTCAGTTACCTAAGCCATAAGTTTCTGGCTCATTTCCCAGGAGGGGTGAGGGAACCTCTGTATTTGACATTATTATTAAAACAGACATTAGAAACACAATTTGGACTAGCAGTTCTTCGATATAGATCATCTTAAACTTTGCAAAGCACCTGGCACACATCTCATTTGAGCCTCACAACAGCATTGTGTGAGAGGTAGCATGACATGAGGGCAGAAGTCCAAGATCTGGGTTCAAATCCTGATTTTGGCACATCCTAATTGTGTGATCATGGGTAATTCACTTAAATTCAATGTACTCTCTCCCTCCAGGATTCTGTGTTGTAGTTAACGATCTGCTTTGGCAGTTCCTGCACTGATGAAATCAGAGATCTGGATCTCCTCCCTCCCAAACCTCTACTCTCTGAGATGGGTGTACCAGGTGTTATTATCCCAGTTTTACAGGTTAAGAATTTGTAGTCACAGCTTATCCAAGGTCACATATCTAATAAATGCCAGAGGTGAGAACCTCTGTCAGGCTTTAAGCATTCTATCTACTCTTTCCATAAGAAATCTTGCCATAAGAAAATAGGCAAATATCTGCTTATCTGTGCCACAGTAATAGCACACTTCTATTTACTCTCATTCTGCAGTGAAGTGAAGGAAACTTCTTGTATTACAGAGAAAAGAGACAAGTAGACACAGAAAGACACAGAAAAAGAAACAGAGATGGGGAGAGAGAAAATGAGAATAAAGTGGCAAGGTCACCAAGTTCAAGGAATATGTGAATATAAAGGTCTTGTCTTCACTCCCATTCTGTTGTTTTCACTACTGGAGCTAGCCAGATCACTACTATGTTTTGTTTATTCACTTTTTAAAAATTACCCCCCCAATTCACCAGTTTGAGTGATGGGCCATTTGTTGCTGTTCAGTCGTGTCTGACTCCTCGTGACTCCATTTAGGGTTTTCTTGGCAGAGATATTGGGGTGGTTTGACATTTCCTTCTCTAGCTCATTTTACAGTGAGGAAACTGAGGCAAACAGGGTCAAGTGACTTGACCAGGGTCACACAGCTACTGCGTATCTAAGGCCAGATTTGAATTCATGAAAATGAATCTTCCTGTCTCTAGACTGGGTACTCTGTGCACTATGGCACCACCTCGCTGCCCTAATAGGCCCTATATACTGCTCGAGCAGCTGTGCATTACTAGGATGGGCTCAGAGTCTTCTCTATCCATTGGAGATGTGTTATTTCATAATTTGCCCCCAAAAAGGGAAACGTTTCTTGGAGTCTTTCTTTTAGGAGATGGCTGGAATAGAAAAGCATTAACTATTTACCATGTGCTCCACCCCCCCAAATACTGTAATAAACACTTGGGATACAAATAGAAAAGACAATTCCTCTTCTCAAGGAGCTCATGCTCTATGAGGCAGGGAAGGACCAGTTCATGGCAGATGGAAAGACCAGGCTGTCCTTGGATTCAGGCAGGGAGGAGTGTTTGGCAGATGCTAATTAACAGACTTCCTTTAAACTTTTGTCATGATTTGCAATGCATTGGGAATTGTTCTTAAGTATTGAACCTTTTGGTGCTGGACTTGAATGTTATTCTCATCATTTTGCCATTAGTCAGAGACTGAATTTCTATCTGTTAGTGAGAGAGGGCTTTTCTATCACATACAAATGTAAATGAACATGTATGGGGGTCACATATTTAGAGACCATTTAATCCAACCCTCTCACTTTATAGATGAGGAAATTAAGACTCAGATAAATGAGTGGCTTGTTTGTTGTCACACAGCTCCTAAGTGTCCAAGGCAGCAGTTGAACCCATATCTACTTGACTTCCAGGTCAAGCATTCTATCTACTACACCCTGCTGTCCCTCATCTTATAAAGCTATCCACACTGGGGAGAAATAAATTACCAACTGCAATGACATGAAATGATAATACTTTCCATTGATAAAACATCTTTAGCTTTTCAAAATGCTTTCATATACGTTGTTATTTGATCCATATCACTAGCTCATAAGGCAAGTAAAACATCCCCATTTAAAGGGTAAAGAACCGAGGTGCCAAGATGTAAGTGATTTGCCCGCAGTCACATGGCTGGTCAGTTGCAGAGCTAAGTAGAGAATCCCAGTGCCCAGTCTCCGAGCCCTTTGTTCTTTCTCCTATCCTCTGCTGCTGTATCTCACACTAGAACCAAACTTAGAAGCTCAAAGCTGAGAATACCTTGGTTCAAATTCCAACTTAGACACATGCTGTGCAACTCTGGGCACATTATTCAACCTTTCAGGTCTCTAAACAATAAATTGCAAAGAAGTAGTTAATTTGAAGCGATGAAGAGTTCTTCATACCAATGAAATTACTAGTCCAGTTCCTGTCCCTAGGCTATCAGCATTTATATTATATATTTTTAGCAATACAGTACTTTAGTTTTTGAATCGCTCCTGTGAGGCACAGAAGTATTGGACACCCCCATCCCGTTTCAGACCTGCACATGCTGCCCCCAGTCCCTCTCCAAAGCCCATGTAAAGAGCTATCTGCCCATCAACATTCTTGAACCAATCAGAGGAAAATAAAATGGTTGGTCTACCTTAAAAAAAATTAGAAATTCTAAATTTTTTTCTTAAGTTGGAATTTAGCAGGCAAAATAATGAATTAGGTAGCATCATCTATTAATTTTTTTAAAAATTAGGTAGCCTTATTAGCAAACCAGTAGTTTATTTGTTCTCTCTCTTTGTCACTTAAAGGGACAGGGTCGGTGAATTTCCATTACTGTTGGTGCATTTATTATCTCTGAATTCCATTTGTGTCCACAACATGAAGAAGGGAGCAAACATATCTAACTCTTACCATTTGCATTGGCCTTTGTCCCAATTTAATCCCTAATCCTCATAGTCTTCCTAAATGACAGAAAAGAATAAGCCATAATTTATATGAACTGAAATGAAGTTAAGTGATTTCAGCCCAAGGTCGTGAAGTGAAAGAGCTTGTGCACAGAATTAAAATAGGATTTTCTTGAGTTCTGTGCTTCAACATAGAAACCATATTTCTCTTTTTTCTATACTTCGCTGACAAATTATGACCTTTTTCTCCATATCATTGCCTGAAACATATCTATTCCTCACCAGGCCCTTGTAAATGCCTTTCTATTATTTCTTGTGAATGGGGCATACTAAATGCACTCTATATCATTCTGTTTCTGATTCTATACTATAAAAAAGTTATTACCTATAAAAAGAACATCACCAGAAAGTTAGCTCATGTCAGGAAAGATCACAGTTTGAGACACATCTCAGATATAATTGAGGCTGAAATTTAAATCTTGACATTTTCTATGCTCCTATGTGCAAGTATGCCTCATTGCAGGACATGTACTGCTGAAAAAAAATGATGCTTAAATGGAATCATATTAGCGTCCAATTAATTACCTTTTAATTTCTGAACTGTGGCATTATTTTTCTTTCTGGTCCATTTTTGATCATCAGAGATATTACGATCATTGCTTTTTGAGGTTGGAGAAGAGCTTAGAGGTCAACCCCCTCATTTTGCACGAGTTACAGAAGCCCAGAAATTAAGTTGCTTACCCCAGTCACATAGGTAATGAGATTTGAACCCTGATCTTCTGATGCCAAATCCATCCATCATTCTTTCTACTGTGTACTATGCTATCTCCAGCACCCATATAGTTCCTGCTACATAGTAGGCGCCTAAAAAAATGTTTATTGAATTTGTTATTATTGAATCTCCCCTCCTCCAAAATTTTTTTTTTCTTTCAGGGTTTTCTTGTTCTTGTTTCTCCACTTTCTTTACTACTATTCATAAGATCTCTCAATCCAAAAAAATTGTCATCAATATCTATAAACAAATCTATAAATAAAATATCTCTACATAATATCTATAAATAAACATTATAAACAAATATAAACCAGGAATGTTTAAAATATTTAAAAACATCTATTGGCAATATGAAAAATTGCTCTTTATGGTCTCCAGACCATAAATTTAATATATAATATATTTGTAAACTGTCAGAGATTGTATCATTTTCCATCTTTCTCTCACCAGTACCTGGCACACTGTCTTACATATAGTAGTATCTTAACAAATCCCTGCTAATATATATTGGAGGCATGGTTTTTTTTTTTTTTGGGCAGGGCAATTGGGGCTAAGTGACTTGCCCATGGTTACACAACTAGTACGTGTGTGTCAAGTGCCTGAGGCCGGATTTGAACTCAGGTCCTCCTGACTCCAGAGCCAGTGCTCTACTCACTGCACCACCTAGCTGCCCCCAGGCATGGTTTTCTTAAATTAGACCACATGTATTTTTAAGTACCACAACCCAATAACTAAATAACTTGAGACAAAGGTACCCTAGGAGACAGGGAAAAGAAAGGAAAGTTCTGTCTCAAGCCTAATTTTGTTTTATACCAAAAATCCAAAAGGATTTTCTATCTTCTACCCCTTGGGCACAATCATTTCCCATGAAGCTGCTGGTGTAGAAGCAAGAAGCTCTCCACAGCAGGAGCTCATTCCAGAGAGGGCAAAGAGTTGAAGTGAACAACAGGTCAAAGGGATGCTGCCCAGCTTGTTGCATTGAAATGGAAAATTGGGCGTGAAGTTTGTGCATGCTCAGACATTGGGCATCTTTGAAACCTTAGTTATAGATTTTGTTTCTCTGCTTGCCCCCTGTTACTGGCTCCCTCAGTGGTCCCAGACCTGGCTTCTACCTCAAGCCCACATTTGTTTATTCCTTCCTGTTAGGTGATGCTCTATGCATCTCTTGCTTCTGTTCACAACTAAGTCTTTACCATTTTAGACTGTCCCCCTTGTCCGGTTCTGCCCCCCTTCCTTCTCCCCCCCCCACATATGGATAGGACCAAACCAAACAGCCCAGCTTCTTATACACTTGCTTCCAACCTTAAGAGCTCTTAGGATTTCTTTGGAATGTAGAGGCCAGATACTATCAGCAGATAGCTGCTGATGGAAATCAATGCTTTTGCTTCTGGCCACAAATTCCTCAGAGGTCACAAAAGTGACCTTCAGCTAGTGTTCAAAATATGCCTTGTAAAGGAAGAAAAGGACTTTGCTAAGGGTGGGGTTAGCAATCCCTGCATGTGGACAAGCAAGCTTCCCCTAGGTTGCCAAAAGTATCATTGTGACCCAAAGTTGTGTGTGTCTGCAGAATCCAACAAGAAAGAAAGATAGTCTGCGCTCGGTGTTTGTTATCATTTTCCTTTGAGACAATGCAACAATAACTTACAGGAAATATTTGGTTAGTAAAATGAAACTTGGCATTTCTTTGATTCCTTTCAATTTTGACTGATAAAGTGCACAGCAAAGCCACATCTGACGCAATTGTCAATCTCATAATAATAAATGGGAAGGTTCTGAAACTCCAGATTCTTAAACAAGAGTTTTAGCTCCTTGCATTTGAGCAAATTGTGTTTTGTTTTTGCCCAAATAAGTTAGGACTGCAGCTGTCCCGTACAGCTAAATGACTCTGAAGTTTCCTTGAAGAAACAGTCATGTCACCGCTCTCTCAAATGGAGTTTATTGAAAGCACAAGGAAACCTAATTGTTAGCTGTGTTTACACTTGTAGTAAGCCTATTACATCCATCAGTCTGCTTCTTTCAAAGGCACAGACATCCACTAGAGATGGTCATTATTTGGATTGAATTTACTTGTCCCCCGGAAAAGGGCCACTGGCTGTTATTTCCCCCTTTTCTTGTCCTGAGTATAATGTTTATGCTTCTGACAAGCAGAGAGAGAAAAAACAAAGCATGGATAGGTTGACATCAGTTTAGATTAACTCTTGCTTTACTAGATGTCCTGGGAAGCATGGTGCTGCTCTAATGAAAGGCGGCATCTCCTTGTGTATAAGTCATCAGTTGATGTTGCAGGACGGGAGTCATAGGATCATAGATTTATATCTAGAAGGGACCTCAGAAGGCATCTGGTTCAACCATGTTGTTTTGTGGATGAGGGAACTGAGGCATAAAGTCTGTATCTTGTTCTCCAAAGTCAAGACTGTTTTTCTCGTCCATGGTGAATATACAGCTTCTCCTAGCATGCAGCTTATATGTGGATGACTGCTTTTTAGAGACTAAGTCAGATGGCAGTACCTGAAGAAAGATTCTTTGGGGAGAGAAGATGACTAGAGGAAGGGGGAAGTCCTAGCTGTGGCTAATCAGAAAACTCTGGGGCATGGAGACCTTGGTAAGGGGAAGGGGAGGAGTATCAAGCTGGGAAAGTTAACTGAATAGCCACTGATTTTCCCACAATCAAGGTCACTTCCCTATTAGGAAACACCCTAGTTGTTTGAACCATGACAGCCACATTCTGAGTACTCAGTGCATCAGTACATTATTCATTATGATGACAAAGTAGTGGGACCAGGAAGAGCAAGTATGGAGAGGTTGTACTGATAAATTCCCATGGCAAAAGCCATCTGGTACTCAGTCAGTCAATAAGTATTTGTTAAACACCTACTGTGTGCCCGGCACTCTGGGGATACAAAGAAAGCGAAAGGACAGCCCCTGCTCTCCAGGAGCTCACAATCCAAAGGCGCACACAACATGGAAACATCTATGACCCAGTGAGACGTATCAGGCTAAGTGGGAGATAATCAGGGAAGGTGCTGTCATTAAGGGAGCTCAGTAGGAGCACTAGATTCATAGTGAGAAAACCTGGGCTTGAAGCTTTGCTCTCCTCTTTATTAATGACGTGGCCTTGCACGTATCTCTTCATACCACTGGCCTCAGTTTCCTCATCTATAACATTAGGGGGTTGCTTTCTAAAGATGAGTTCTAAGATCTCTTCTAGAAATCCTAAGGAAGGGAGAAATAGCTCTGTCTTTTTTTGTTTTGTTTTTGGAGGGGGAAAGGCAGGGCAATTGGGGTTAAGTGACTTGCCCAAGGTCACATAGCTAGTGTGGCAAGTGTCTGAGGCTGAATTTGAACTCAGGTCCTCCTGACTCCAGGGCCGGTGCTCAAATCACTGTGCCACCTAGCTGCCCCCAAAATAGCTCTGTCTTTACTGCTAGACTGTCTAGCTAGCACATAGTGGGACCTTCAAAATAAGTGTTCATTGACTGGTTCATCTTCCGTCTTCTACTCATAGAAAATGCCTGAGGGGGAAAGGTTGAGGTCTATGAGCAAGAGAGATTCAAAGGCCCCTTGGGATAGGTACTGAAACATATAAATGTTAGGAGTCATCATCATCATCGTAATTGAAATAGTAAGCATTTTAACTAGATCAGGGGTGGGGAACCTGTGGCCTGAAGGCCATATGTGGCCCTCTAGGTCCTCAAGTGTGTCCCTTTGACGGAATCCAAACTTCACAGAACAGATCCCTTTAATAAAAGGATTTGTTCTGTAAAACTTGAACTAAAGGACGCACCCAAGGACCTAAGGCCACATGTGACCTCAAGGCAGCAGGTTCCCCACCCCTGAACTAGATCACATCTTAAAGAAGTTGTTTGTCAAAACAAAAATAGGAAATTAAAAAAAAACAAAACTCTAGGAATGGATACCATGAAAGCTAGAGCCCAGAACAGATCTTTCTTCATTTGGGGTCATAAGTTACATTGTTATGTATTTGAGACATGTGGACAAGGGAGCTTGAGAGGCTGATTGGGTCCCAGAGCATCTGACTGATCGCAGTTCCCCCGGGGGGGGGGGGTGTTTAGGGATGTCAGGCTGGTGTACTGTGAATAGGAATGGGGGGAGTAGAATAGGGAAAAGTGGGTGAGTTCAGTCTTGATGTAGAGGGTAGAGCATTTTGATGAGAATTGATGGGTGTGAAGTTACAGTCTTGTGTAGTTACTAAGCTTCAGTGAGTGAAGTTAGAAGGGAAAGTGTGGGGGAGAGGTCAAGCAAAGCCAGGAGGCTCAGCGGCCTTGACCTTGCATTTCCTTCCCTTGTGTGGTCATCCTGGGGTGTGCGTGGGAGGGAGGTGGCTGTTCCTAGTGCTAGTGTCGGTATTATGATTCATAAACCCCCAAATACACAGAGTGTACCAGTGTGGGAGCCAGTGACAGCGCTGTAGACGTATCTCACTTGAGCTGACTCCCAGGTCTGTTTCCTAGCATTGGGTACTTCCCAGATCATCCCACAGCCCTGCACACAGTAGCAGGTTTCTGCTGGGTAGAGAAGGAAACACTCCCTGAGTCTCATAGCTCTCCTGCAATGAAATCAGCTGCCTCCAACAGGAATGAATTCTCCTTAACGGGAAGTCTTCAAACAAAGTCTAGATGTACATTGGCTGAAGAATTCTTTAAGAAAATTCAGGAGTCAGGTAAGGGTTGGATTGGATGATCTCCTGGGGTCCTTTCCACCTTTGGGATTCTGTCTTTAACCCAACAGCCAGAATTTAACTCAAGACAACTGTCCACAGAGAAACCTGAACCCCAGGGCTATTGCTGTAGAGGTATTCACCATGTGTTCTTTTCTCTACCTTCCCCATCCACATTTTGTCCAGGTGAAATCTTGTTTAAATGAACATTATAGGCAGCTCTGAAGAGGGAAAGGAAGTCAGAAAAGTGTAACTTCAGGGGAGTATACTCCTTTGCCATGGCTGTGGTGGAGGGCTATGTGATAACTGCCTTCTATGTATAATAATGTCAGCCTTTTTTTTTTTTAGCATCATTTGGGGCTTCTATCCTCTCCTTTTCTTCCTACCCCATTTCCCCCCTCCAGAAGAAAATATGGTCCAGTTTTATTCCGTTAAGTAGATTCTTCTTCATTGTGCCTTTCTGAAACTGAATTAGAAGAATGTTTTCAGGAGTACCCTAAATGAGGTCAGTTATTCACCTCAGGCAAATCATGAGTATGATAGACTGGATCCCAAATTGACTTTCCAAGGGTCTTTCCCATGGACTTGTATTTTGGGGACCCTGCCCCTCCTCTTTTCTAGCACCTATCTCACCCCTAGCATTTTCTGATTGGCTAGTTTAATTGGCTCTCCACCCTATAGAGGGTCGAAAAGTTCAGGGGGAATAGGGAGGGGAGTGATTATAATATATTATTAATGGTTGTGAGAATTGGCATTGGCTAGGGCCTCGCCGCTAGGCTAATTGATGCCTTCTGTTGGGAAGTCTTTTGTTCTACTAGCCATACAAGGCTATGACTGTTCTATTTCTCAACATGATGGTACATTTCTTTTTTTATTCTACTTTATATGCTGTCCCAGCTGCTATTAGAATGAAGAACAATAGACCACCAGAAAGGTGGCTGGGAGAATAGAGGGGGTGTAAGAGGAATGGAGAACACACTGTCCCAAGAAACCCACACCCCCTCTGACTGAGCTAGAGGGCAGAAGGAGAGTCAGGGGTAGATGGAACAGGGAGAATCAAGGGTGGGGCAATTGGCAGACATTCAGGGATAAGCTTCAGGTCCTCAGCCTCATAAATGACTCATCTTGGCACAGGACACTAGTCTAAAATTGAATTCAGGGAGTGAATGGCTGGATCTCCCCTAAAACTCCAGAGGGTTGTTACAGCTTAGTAAGGAATCCGCTATGACGGGATGTTGTAAAGATCAATAAAACCTTGGAGAGAATGGGAAGAAAAAAAGGAAACAATGGAAAGGGGTTTAAACACTAATGAAATCATTCCCACATAAATCCACGTCTTGGAGTTGGGAAGGCTTGGGTTCAAGTCTCACCTCTGACACATACTAGTTGGTTAAGCCTGGACTAGTCATTTAACTTAATTCATTAAATCTCAAGACTTGGTTACAAGAAGACTCCAACATGCACTGGCAGTGGAAGTTCTTCATTGAGGACTCCTTTCACTGACAAAATCACAGGTTTTGTTTAAAATAAAAAACAAACAAGTCTGTTGGACTATGTCCTAGGATGGGATAGAAGCATATTGTGGCCACTGAATCTTTTTCTGTGGGAACTGAACCAACAAAAAAGCAAAAAGTGGGACAGCCTCAAATATTCAGGTGCCTGAGTTAGAACTAGTTAAAGTTTAAAAAAAAAACACCACCACCAAAATGGCATATGGGTTGGGGGAGTAGACATTCAGGCACCTTGGCTTAAATGTCAAAAGAATAAGGTTCTATTCTTGGCCCTGTCCAGTTAGACAAGCCTCCTAACCTCCCTGTATAGGAATTTCCCTTCAGGCAAATGAAGAAAACAGCTATTGGTATTTAAACAATAATCGTATCTAACATTTCTATAAATACTGAAAGGACTTTTTCCCCAAGGGCTCTGCAAGATAGGTATATATTTAGCCCCATTTTAAAGACAATGAGCCTGAGGTGCCAGCTAGTGGGACGAAGTACCTCCCACCTTTTTTGAAAGGCTTCTGGACTGGGAAAAACCATCTCCTGTCTGTTTGTTAGAATTGCCAGTGGCACAGTGGCGTTCTCTGGGCAAGGGCCAACCGCATCCCAAATCCCCCCAAACTGTAACACTAGCAAACTTACCCCAACTCACAACAATACAGAAGGACAGTTCACAGCCATTGATTTACTCACCTGCCTTTCTCAGCAGACCTCACTTACTCTGCCTGGAATCACCATGGTGATTAACATATTCCCATGACCTCCTACTCTTTAGAAAAAAATTATTTTTCCCCAGTTACATGTTAAAACAATTTTTAAAGTTTTGAATTCCACATTTTATCCCTCCCTCCCTCTTCCCTCAGACAGTAAGCAATCTAATATAGATTATACATGTGCAATCATGTAAAACATCTCCATATTAGTCATTTTATACAAGACAAAAAGGAAGGAAGGAAGGAAGGAAGGGAAAAATTGTATGCTTCAGTCTATATTCAGACAGTATCAGTTCTTTCTCTGGAAGCAGATGGCATGTTTCATCAAAGGTCTTTTGGGATTGTCTTGGATCGTTTTATTGCTGAGAAGACCTCCTACTCTTAATATCCTTTTGCGATGCAAGTCCTCCTCCTTAAAAAACAAACTGCTATGCCCAGCCTCACCCCTAAGCCATGTTTCACATGCTGCTCCCTAACTCTTCAACACACCCCCAGTTCCCATCTGTCCATATCTGTGTCCTCTGGATGCCTGTTACATGAACAATAAACTTCTTTTCATCTTCAACCTTTTCTTTTCTCAGTCTTATTTTCTGGCGCTCACTGAGACCTGGCTCTGTCCTGATTATATTACATCCCTGGGACTATTCTTTCTATGACTGGATGCATTTTCTGTACTCATACCTACCTTTTCATCCACTTCATTGTAGTGGAGTAGTTGGAATATTCCCTCCTTCCTATTGCCTTTTCCAGATTCTCCCTCTAGCACCATTACTCAGCATTGTCTCCTTCTTTAAAGTTCATTCAACCCAAATTTATCATCCAATCCAGATTAGGGTGCCTGTTATCTAGGGTGCCAGGGCATTCTCCCGCTGCTCTAAATGAGTTCATTGCTTAGCACACAGCCCCTTCTTTCCATTTCAACTCCCATGAAGAGCATCAGAACTCTTTTCTTTGTATTATCCTTTCCTCCACAATACCTTGTAAAGCCCTCCAGGTTCCCTGAGTAAAAATTCAGATATTTAGGAATAGATCATCATTCATAATAAAATTTTATTTCATAGAATTGAATATTACCTTACATTGTCAGCTTATGGTTCTGTATCAGAGGGGCAGTGTGATATAGTGGCTAAATTGTCAGAGGCGGAGTCTGGAAAACTTTGTTTCAGTCCTGCCTCTTGACACCTCCTAGCTTTGCGAACCTGGGTAGGTCACTTAGCTTCTTGCTATATCTATAAAACAGGGATGATAATAGCAGGCGTACTGACCTCACAGAACAGTGTTCAGCTTAACAAGAATAATACATTAAGCTTTGCTTTAGTGCTATCAAAGTGCTATAGAAATGTGAGTTATTATTAACATGAGTATCTTCCTGCTGAGTTTACTTTCTGTACCTGTTTCTTATATCTAGAAGGGTCAAAGATAACTTCCAAATTTGTATTACTTTGCCGAAGTTCACTACATGTGGGATGTAAAATAGTCCTTATTTAGAAACTTAAAAGGTAAGGCACATCCAGTGCTAGCATCCCTAAGCTACTAACACTTTCTTTTTCCCATAAGCTCAGAAAAACCTAACCCTTGACTCCATTTTCATACAGATAAGAAAAACCATCTTGTCCCATCAAATGGAAAACAGCAACCAAATCTAGTCCTCATCTTTTCCTACCCTCCCTCTTCTCTCATCTATTGCAGAGTATTTTATCCCATTCAGTGCAGGGGAGCTTAAATATAGGGGACAAAACGTGGGTTTTCTTTTGTGCCCTCGTGAGCCTCTGTGTTGTTTTGTTGTTGTTGTTGTTGTTGTTGAAGAGGGAGAAGACAGCTTTTATTTTCTGAAAAAAAAATTATCTAAAGAGATAGGGAAGAAAATGTTTGCTTAAAAAGTCAAAGGATGATGAAACCATGGAGAATTGGTTCAGGGAAGGAAGAATCCATAGAATAAGACATAAACATTTTTGGAAAAGAAAAGGAAAAAGGAAGATAGAAACTAAAAATGAGATTAGGAAGAGAAAAAAAAGGTGTGTGAAAGGTGACTGAGTTCTTGGTCTGAAGTGTCCTTTGTACAACAGCTTAAAACAATTAAACTAGCCTTAGAAGAGTTGAATGAAAATTTATACAATAGAACCAACTTCAGTTGAATATAAATTCCTTGAGGGCAGGGCTTTTTTCGTTTTTGACTGTTTTTCTAGTGCCTAGCACACTTTCTTTTATATACTAGGCAGGTGCTTAGTAAATGTTTGTTGAAAGGAATCAGGTCTCATATTCAGAGAATTCTTGTGTTTATTTGTGTGAAATATGGACTGATTTTTTGTTTTTAAGGTCTAATAGTAGTTAAGTGAGATAAAAATGGGTGACTGTCATACCTGTCCTCACAGAGGATAAATTTCTATCAGACTTTTTCTAGGAATCCTTGATGACTCTCATATTTGGATAGTGGACTAAATAAGAAGGCATTCTTATATTAGTGTCCAAGGAAGAGAGAGATGGTAATGAATAGAATTGCTTTAGTTCCCCGAAATAGAGGACAAAACTGTTTGAACAATTTTAGGTTGTCTTTGTACATCACAAATCTCCCCATCGCAGTTACGATGTATTGCAGATCAGCATAAGAAATTAAGTGGGAATTTTGAGGGAGTCTTGCAGAAGCCACAGATGATGCATGAAGGCCAGCAGATGACACAGAACCTATGACCAAAAACTTAACCCAAATTTTACAACGAGGTGGTGTAAACACCCCATAAAAGAAAAAATTCGGATTTCTTCTCTGGTATGAAGGCAGAGCTAAAAATTTTTATACAGATTTTCCAGATCGTGGAGGCTATGCACCTCAGCCATCCATGATGTGGAAGGGATAACTAGCTTTATTCAACTAGTAAAGAAGAGAAAAAAATTGTAATTTTTAAAAAAGAAAATATTCTCTTGTATTGTTTAAAAAGCCACCTGATGCTAAATATTGGTTAATGTATAAAGCAGAGAATGCAGGTTGGGGGTCTATGAAAACCAGCATTTTGTACTCTCCTTTTTCCAATAGATATGTTTAGTCATTAATAGCCATTATTGGCCTCCACGTTGTAGAACACTAAGACCTAAAAACACTCATTTTTTCAGATGAACTTGAGCCAGTCTTCATTCTTCTAATAGCTATAATCATGGTGTCCTCAGCTCTTGCATTTATTAAAGGCTCATGAATATGCAGGATTCCTCCATCTCTGTAGTGACAGCGGCTTCTTGCCTTTAGATACAAAACTATTTCCAAAGTCTGGACTTTAAACGTTGACCTTTGGGATGGTTTGCTGCAAGGGCACCATCCATATCACCAGTTAAATTAATTTGTTTTCCTTTAGGACCATGGATTTTAAAAAATTTACACTTTTGTTCATGGTGTTTTTTTTCTTTTTTTTTTTATTCTTGGTCTTCCTTTCTTTGTTTTTTTGGTTTATGTTGTAAAATTCTTCTCGCAGCCTCTTATAGTATAGAAAGGGCAAAGGTAACCTCCAAATTCTTATTATTTTGTCCAAGCTTAAGATCCCTATAGAAATCTCCAGTGAATGTGTGTGTTTCAAATCCCTTAAAGTAAGATTAGCAAGGTTCTTAGAAGCAGGTCAAGAGCCGCTGTTCTCCACTCTTAGGTCGTGTCTGTATGTTTCGTGTAATAGGTATTATTTGGAATATAATGATTCACAGAATCTCAACATTGGAAGAAAACTTAGAGGTCATCTGGCCCAAACTGTACATAATCAAGAATCTTCTCACAACTTTGCTAACATAGTCACTTAGCATCCCTTTCAAGCACTCTTGAGAAGGGGAACCCATTACCTATATAAGCAGTCTGGTCATCTCACGGATAATATTTTTCTTTTCATTAAGCCTAAATCTATATCTCTGTACCTTTCACCTTCTTTTTCCAGATCTGTCTGCTAAGGCCAAGAGAAACAAATTGAATCCCTCTTCACCACAATAGCCTTTCAAATTCCTAAAGCTTTTCTGTTCCCACTAGGTTTTCTAGGCTAAACACCCCCAGTTCCTTCAACTGATCCATGGTTACCAGTCCTCCCATCATTTTGGTTACCTTCTGAATTCTCTACTCCACAGCTTATCACCATCTTCTCTAAAATATACTGCTCCAGACTGAGCAAGAAGCTCCAGATGTAGTCTAAGCAGAGGTCAGCGTGAGACCCTTATCTCTTTTGTTTTAGAACATTATGCCTTTTTTGTTGTTGTTGTTTTTTGGTATTTAAAAAGGCAGGGTGATTGGGGTTAAGTGACTTGCCCAAGGTCACACATCTCATAAGTGTGTCAAGTGTCTGAAGTCAGATTTGAACTCAGATCATCCTAACTCCAGGGCTGGTGCTGTACTCACTGCACCACCTAGCTACCCCAATTATGCCTTTTTTTTAACAGCCTACATTCAGATGAGGGTTTTTAACCCCATATCACACTGTTGAATTACCTCCAGGTCTTTTTCACAGCCGCTGTTATTTAGCCATACCTTCCCTGGGCTATGTTCATGTAGTCAGCTTTTGAACCCCATTTTTAGGATTTTGCATTCATTCCTAATAAAATTATCTTATTAGATTTTACCCATCATTCTAACTTGTTGAAAATGTTTCAGATACCAGTTCTGTCATTGAATATGGTATTCCAGTATCATCTTCCAATTTGGTAAGCTTGTCACCTCCATTTTCATCTAAATGATTAATGAAAATGTTAAGCAGAACAGGGTAAGGACAGATCCCTGTAAGACTTCCGCACCACTCCCTCCCCCCCATATGAATCAATCCATTGAATGACTACTAGTTGGATCTGGTAGTTGAAAAAATTCCAAATCCACCATTGTCCAATCCATATCTCTCGTCTTTTTTGTAAAGATAACACTAAGACTTTGCGTCTCCAAGTGCTTTCTTGAAATCCAGATACAGTAGATCTATAGGATTCTCTTGATCTAGTCCTCTAGTAATCTTATCCAAAAAAAGTAATGAGGAACCTTGCATGACATGTTCTTGATAATGACATGCTGGCTTTTATTGATTACTAGTTCCTTTTTGAAATATTTGCAAAGCATCCTATTAATATTTTATTTAAAAAAAACCTTCCAAGACTCAGTCAAGATTATCAGCCTCAGACACAAAACCCTTCCTTTAAAAGAAAAAATGGTTTCATTTGCCCAATTTGACTCATATAGTACCTTTGATTTTCCACAGTTCTTCAAAGATCTCATAGTGGCTTAGCAATCATTTCCCACTAGTTATTGCAGTAACTTGGGACATAGTATGGGTTAATGGTTCCTACATTAATTTGGCACCTTGATTTCTCTCTCTCTGAACCTCATTTTCCCTCTCTTTGAAACAAAGATAATGACCTTTATGGTGTCCATCTCATAGAGTTGTTGCAAGACTTAGCTAAAATAATATATGCGAATCACTTAGCAAAAATTTTAAATAAATATGTTATTATATCTCTTAAGTTTCTTTAGTCCTGGAGATTTAAATTTATTGAGGGCAGATAGCTGCCCTCTAAACATCTCATTTATTTTGGGTTTCAACTCCCTGGGAACTATTTTTGCTCTCTCCTTCTGGTTTCCTAGATCCTTCTCCTTGGAGGAGAAGACAGAAGCCAAATAGTATGAATAATTTTTCCCTCTTTCTTTCAGCCATTATTGATGTCCCATCCAGTTTAAGCAGAATTCCTGTTCCTTCTTTGATATTTCTCCTATCCCCAAGATAGCTTTCAAAAAGCCCTCATCTTGTCCTTAAACATTCATCCCTAGCTTCAGCTCTTGACAGTGTTTCACTCTTTTCTGCCTGCCCTTTTTTCTAAATCTCAGTTGGCCAAGAAGTTCCCTGTGTAGTAATACCAGTATCTTTGGGTGACTTTTCTCTGTTCTTCTTGATCAGGATTGTGTGTACTTGTATATTTCAGAATTTCATTCTTGAGATTTCTTCATCCCACTTTAGCCAACTTCACTTATTGAGTTTTATGATTTATTACCTCTTCTTTCTCTGAACTCTAACATCCACAACAAAATCTAGTTTGTGAGTCAAGACTACCCCGCTTTTATTTCCTGTCCTTTATTAGGAATTCAGAGGCAAAATGAAAACTTTCTTCCAAGTTTCATGGACCCTGTGAAAGCCCCTGATCTAACCATATACTCATTGGAGTTGTCAATAGTCATTCCTCTTTATCCTTTTCATCTTTCTTGTGTGGTTGGTTAGGCCAATCTTTTTTGAGTGGTGGTAGATCTCATTGAAGAATTTCAGTAGCATTTTAGTGCTTGATTCAGTCATCACAATGTCTTCCAAAAACAGGAACTATCTAGAGAACCAACCCGTAAGGAATCACTGTTCCATTTGAACTCCTCAAAGGCTATTTTCCATGCTGGTAATGAAAATTTGCCTCCTTTGATTAATAATCATAAGAGAATTGAGCAGTTATCTCTTTAATTCTATCTGTAAAGAAATATTGTTTGATAATAGTATTTCCATGGAAGACATCTTATTACAAGAGGTCCTTTATTATGTAATTGTCATGACCAAGCTTGGCCTGAAAATTGTTGAGAAAATATACCTTCCTCCTTTCTTTACAAATTTGAAATCTTTGGGTGTGTCAAGTACTGAATATATTGTCAGACATAGTTAATACGTTGTTTTGTATTGCTGACCTACTCTTTTTCTTATTTCTTTTTTATTCTTTGTTATAAAGGATAATTCTGGGTTGGAGGAAAGAGGCAGGTATATATTTAGAAATTAAGGAGATATAAACACAGAAGAGCTCAGTAAAAATATTTTTAAAAAGAAAAGATTCTTTAAGGCTATACTTTGCATCATTAAATCATTGTTACATTAAAAATGATCAAAAACATTTGGCATTCTTTACACCTTTCATTCATTCTCAGTGAGAATTTGGTGTACTATGGATAATTATTGGTAAGAGCCTGCCTGTTTCTCATATTTTCTTCTAATCTTTAATGAATTGATGATCTAATTTCTCAGGAACAACTAATTGTGGTAGGACTCCCAAATGGGTCATGAGTCATTTTCTTGCCAAGATAATTCACTTTTCGTCATGCTCACTGCTTTGCATTCTCCACCATCTGCCCACTACCTTCTTGAAAAAAATATTCCTGTCATATAGGTATGATGTTTGTGAACAATCTACAAGCCATTGACCTCTTTATTATCTGAATCCTGAGCTGTATTTTCTATTTATTTTCAACTATCTCCTCCTATGCCTACCTTTGCATTTAATTCACCCAGTTGGAAGGAGCTTGTTGAATTCTTAATATAATTTCTCTAACCCTTCTTCCTCCACAAACCCCACTATAAATGTTTATGCATAATGCAGTATTTTCACTAAAAGAACATTGAGAATATGCCTTAAATGTTATGTTAGGTTTTCTGCTTTGGACAGAATGATATAATAAACAGAATGACTTGTCTGTCACTTAGCTAAATTTCACTACTCTTCTATTTACGTTATAATCCAGAATTTTAAAAAAAAATCACCCTTTTCAGTCAATGTTTGGTGAGCTTTGAAAGGAAAATCACCATCATCATTGATAACATTTACCTAACACTTTCGAGGTTGCAGTGAACTTTTCATAAGTTGTCCCTTTTGATCCCCGCACCATTGTCCAGCAGCTAGAATCCTGGATTTAGAATCAGAGGTTAGGTTCAAATCTCCACTCTGCGTCTTACTGCCTGTGTTTTGGTAGAGACAATTAACCTCTCTAGGTTCCCATTTTCTCATGTACAGTGAAGAAGTTGGACTTCATGATTTCAAAGTTCCCTTCCGTTCCAAATTGGCAACCCTACAATCCTATAAACAGCCCTGGGAAATTCTTATCACAGGTATTATGTCGCCATGTTGCAGATGAGGAGAGATAATGAATAGAGAGCTTGACTTGGTATCAGGAAGACCCAAGTTTAAATCCTGCTTCTGATACTTACTAGCCTTGTGACCCTGGTCAAGTCACTCAATCACTTTCAGCTTAAGTTTCCTCAACTCTAAAATGGAGATGATGATATTGCCTACCTCACAGGGTTGTTGTGAGGATCAAAACATACATAAAGTACTTTGCAAACCTTAATGTGCTATCTAAATATTAGCTATTGTTGAGAGACTAGTATATGCAGTCTCCATCTTCAAAATGGGTCCTGGACAGAAATTCATTTCTAAGACAATTATTGGAATGCAAGACAAGATTCTCCCATAGGAACAATGTCATAGGAATGGATTAGAGAAGCAGATCAAGGTATAAAAGCCCATGTCGATCAATCAGCAACTATTCCTTAAGCACCTATTATGTGCCAAGCATTAATGGGAAATGCAAGGAAAAAACTGAAATCCCCCTCCCCCTTCCATTCTCAAGGAGCTGATATTCTGTCGGAGAAGACAACAGGTATACGTAAATAAGTATGTGTAGAATAAATGCAAAATAAACCCAAAGTTTTGGGGAGATAAGGAAGGGGTTTGTGTGAGCTGAGTCTTGAAGGAAATAGATTCTAGGAGAGGGAAAATATTCCAGTAATGGAGATTAGTCGTGTCCAATTCTTCATGACTCCATTTGGGGTTTTCTTGGCAAAGATACTGAAGTGGTTTGCCATTTCCTTCTCCAGCTCATTTTACAGATAAGGAAACTGAGGTAAGTAAGGTTATAAGCCCCGAGTCATACAGCTTGTAAGTTTGTGAGGCCAGATTTGAACTCAGGAAGGAGAGTTTTCACAACTCCAGACCCAGTACCCTATTCCCTGCAGCATCACTTAGCCGCCTAGCAATGGAGATAGCCATTGCTGTTTACCTCTAGCGTAACTGAACTGTCGTAATGTGGAGTCTATGGGAAAATGTATTCATAATTCCAGCAGGGAACCACAGAAACGTTCTCCACCACACCCACCCTCCCAGTGTTTCAGCAGGAAGATCTCATTTCCTGATTGCCCATGTTAGATGACTCCTACACTCTCTTGGCTCCTGCGGAAAGAGCGGCAGCAGCAGAAAGGTCTCTAGCAAGATCAGGGATGAACATTTTAGAGCTGAAGAGCACCATCTGTGCAGCTCACTTCTAAGTTTGCTATTTGTGAGAGGGGATCTACCCCCGAGTCACTAATAACATTGTGGTGCCATGGCCTTGCATTTTTAAGTTTTTTTCCAATACTTGTGAAGGCTTTCAACTAATTTTTTAACAATTCCCCATTATACACTGGTGAAGTAGGTTACTAGTCTTTTAATTCTGGGCAAGGGTCTAATGGGAAGAGTACAAAGTTGGGTGAGGCACAAGAGATTCTGATCTGTGGATTTGGACCAACCATGTGAACTTAGACAAGTTACTCAGCCCCCATTTTTATGCCAAGAAAACTGAGCTGAGAAGATGTTTTGCCCCGCCCTCCCCCTACTTCACAAGAATGTTCTGAAGATGAATGAAGAGCAATCAACCAGTCAACAAACATTTATTAAGTATCTACCTTGTGCCAAGGACTGCAGTAGACACTGTGAATGCAGAGAATAAAAGAAGCTTATAGTCTATCAGGGAAGACAATATGTACATGTGCGTGCGTGTGTGTGTGTGTGTGTGTGTGTGTGTGTGTGTACATATGTGAGTATGTGCAAAACAGATATCAGTTAATCCATCAACAAACATTCTTCAGTAACTTACGCTATGCAAGATATTATGCAAAATACTAAAGATGCAAAGAAAAAAACAAAAATAATCCATGTCTTCAAGTTGCTTCCATTCTAATGAGGGAGCTAACTTGTATATAAATGGGTCCAGACAAGATAATTGAGAGTAAATGGAAAGTTATGTTATATAGGGAGGCACTAGCGCCTCGAGGTCTGGTGAAATCCATAAATACAAGATAATTATTTTTGTGATGCGGAAAGGCGCTAACAGTTTGGGAGACCAGGAAATAAAGGGAATAAGTACGAAGCATGAAACTGCTTTGAGCTCCTTAGGAGAAGGAAGCTGTAACATAATCTAAAGTGGCCTTGTCACTAACTCCCTATGGGACTTAGGGCAAGTCATTGGGCCTCAATTTCCTAATCTGAGAATAAGGAGGTTGTTCTAGACCTACAAGACTTCTTCTAGCTCTAAATCTGTTATCCTGTGACCATATGTTATGGAGAACACTACACACAAGTAGAAGGACCCGTCTTCAACTCAGAGAATCTGGGACATTGAGAACTACCATTTTTAGTGTCCGTGTCTACTCTGGTGCTCCTGTACAAAGTATTGCTCCTCTCCTCTTTTCACTGTGCCAATATATTGGATGGATGGATGAATGGATGGATGGATGGATGGATGGATGGATGGATGAATGAATGGACAGATAGATAAACAGACAGATAGGTGGATAGATGGATGGATGTATAGATGAACAGATGGATGGACAGATTGAAAGATAGATGGATAAATAGATGGATAGATGGATGAAAAGATAGATAGCTAGATAGATAGCTAACTAGATAGATAGATGATCAATAGCTATAGAGATGATGTTCCAGGGCAGCTAAGACAGAGTGCCAGGCCTAGAATCAAGAAGACTTATCTTCCCAAGTTCAAATCTGACCTCAGACACTTACTAGCTATATGACCCTGGACAAGTCACTTAACCCTATTTGCCTCAGTTTCTTCATCTGTAAAATGAGCTGGAGAAGGAAATGACAAAGCACTTCAGTATCTTTACCAAGAAAACTCCAAATAGTGTCATGAAGAGTCAGACACGACTGAAAAGACTGAACATAATGATCCCTATAGTTTTTTGTTGAGTCTTCCCCCACCCCAATAACCCCTTCCTGCAAATATAATTCCAGGACTGTAAGGGATCCATGCGCATGTGCAGGGCATAGATAATGGAATGAAAGCCAGGCCAGATTGGTGTGCTACAAAGCTCTGGTGTTTTATACCTGGCAGGTTAACATAAATGCCATTTTGCAGAAGCCCCACCAAAGCAATGGTCATGGGCCAGACCTCAGCTACGCTATGGTCGCCTGCTCCAGTGCATTTGGCATTTGGATGTAGCATTATCTGTCACGAGGGAAATTCACCATGCCTCCCCTCTCAGTGTCTGAATGCTGCTGTCACGAGGACCCAGAGGCTCTGGAGAAGGTCCCCCACTCTTTTTAAAGATAAATATGTGGCAGGGGGTAGAATTCCTGTGAAACCCTTCCCCTAACGGGTCACTGGCTAGTGAAACAATGTGGGACTCTCTGTGCACGGAGTGGGATAATGGCTCTAAGTCATGGAAAGAGCCATACAAGGGTTCATATCTGGTTTGCTTCTGGTTATTTGGTAAGAATATAGGGTGAAAGAAAGTTGTCATTTCAATGAGCGGCAGACAAGCAAGTATGATTTGATGTTGCTCTTGGTTTGAGGCCATTTTTTTTCATTCATTCATTTCATTCACATTGGCAGTGTAGCTTTATGAGATAATAGAAGAACCCCGAAAAGGGACCTCAGAGGCCATCTAATCCAAACCCCCTTTTTTACAGATGAGGAAACTGAGGCCCAGAGAAGTTAAATGACTTACCCAAGTTCACACAGGAAATAAGTAGTAAAGCTGAGGTTTGAACTAAGGAAACTTCCAAAGCCTCCACTCCTTCCACTGCACCACTCTGTCTCCTACAGAGGTTGTAGTCTATAGAATCCAAATTTCTTAGATCTACATAAGGTTAGGGATATTTTCAGGAGAGACCCCTTTGCCTAGTAGTGGTGAAATTAGCCTGCCATTCTGCTCTCTCTCATGTTTCTCCATGGGAGGTGGTACCATAAAAGTCACTTCACCTTTCAGACTCAGTTTCTTCCCCTGTAAAGTGAAAGATTTAGACTAAATGATTTCTGAGATTCCTTCTAGCTCTACATATATAACCCTGTGATTGCCCTCAGCCTTTAAACCTGTGATTCATTTATACTTCATTGTAATTCTTTACTACACTGAGACCGGATCTGAAATTCACCTCAAAACAGAAGGATCTCTTAAGTTTTCCATTAGGTGTAAAATTCTGATTGTCATCTTGTACTTCCTTATATATCCAACTTCTCCCATTTTCTGTCTGAAAGATTTTGATCCTTTGGCTTTGTTACTCTTAAAGTATTACTATAAATATTTGGTAAATAATGTATTAGTGCCACTGAATTGGTATAAACTTTTCCATCTTGAAAATACTCGAAAGTTTTAGCAAGTTGTGCATGATAGATTTACTATATAGTGTACAATCATCTTTATCGTACTATGTTATGGAAATACTTGTTTTATTCCATAAATTAAAAATAAAAGAGAAAATAAGAAAATATTAATGAAAGAATTTCATTTAACTTTTGGGTGGGGCTTAAAATAAAAGACACACCATACATGTTATAGAGTGCAGTCACTGATCTAATCAATCAGTGGGAAGGAAAAAAGATTAGAAAAATGAGCCTGGGAAAATGGGGAGGATCTTTTCTTCTAGATTCCCAGAAGTTAGTTGAGTTTTTTGTTTGGTTTAAAAGACCTGTGATTTTGTTTAAAAAATTGGTTTAAAAATAGAAGAAAATTAGCCTCTCTAGCACATGCCTCATCTCCAGAGAGTCAAAGGTACTTGTGTGGTAATCACATAGCTGCATTTCTTGGAAATACCAACCATATGTCTCTCATTACTTATTTTCCAAAACCATACAGAAAACATGCCTGAATGTGGTTTGAGGAAGATGGCTTTGTTTATGACATGTTTCATATGATTCCTCTCAATAAGGTTGGTTTTGATCTGTATCTGATAAGGGCATTTTGTTTGTGTGCAGGTGTTTTATATCTTCAGTACGGAGATGAAACAAAGCAGCTTAGGATGCCCAACGAAATCACAAGTGCAGACACAATCCGTGCCCTCTTTGTAAGTGCCTTTCCTCAGCAGCTCACCATGAAAATCCTGGAATCTCCAAGCGTAGCAATTTACATCAAAGACGAAAGCAGAAATGTGTACTATGAATTAAATGATGTAAGGTAAGTAAGTGGTGGTGTGTGCCATCTTTATAACTCTCTCTGTTATCATTAGCATTCCTACAGCATGCCTAGAGCACTTTTAGTCTTTAATTTGTTCTTCTCATGGTCACAGGGAGGTCAGTCATTATTGTTATCCCAACTGACAAGCGCATCCTCCCTGTCAGTCAATAAATATTCACATCTGAGTACGTTCATTCACTACTGCTAGATTGTAAACTCTCTGTGGGCAGGGGCTAAGTAGGTTTGTTTTGTTTCATTTTCTGTCTTTCTGTTCCCAGAACCTAGCATCATGCTTTGGAAATAATGGAACTTGATAAATGTTGAGTTTGAATTTACTTCTAAACTCAAATGATGTGACTCGAGAAACAGCTGTATTCGGGACTAGGCAGAAACTATTTCACTGACTCAAATTAGCACTGGTAGTGTTCACTTAGGCTGAGCTCTTTGCCCCCATCCAATCTTTTTTTTCTTTCTTAACAAATGAGAAAGCCAAAGCCAGAAAAGTGAAATGATTTTCCTAGAGTAACACCAATAGTCCCATCAATAGAGGCAGTGTTAGAATTCGTAGGCATTTCTTCAGGTTCTCAGTCCAGTACTCTTTCCTTCGTGTCCATTATTTACAATCCACCCAACTAGAGTAAGATCTGCTACTCTTGCATCCCAATTCTAGAGATCTACCTGGTGGCCAACCTGGTCCTTCCCTGACAGAATGAAGTATCACCCTGTAATTTTTTTAAATGCCTTGCCTCTGGCACAAAATAGATGTGAACCGATAAATAACTTGCAATTATCAGGGCTGACATATTTAGGCATGTGCCAAAGCCTATGAGTAATTTAGGGCGTTTAAGGCTGACACACGCCTTAAGGTATAGGTATTGCATCTGGTTTTGAAGCTTTCTATGTTGGAAAAACCTTGTTTAAATATTCATGGGTATCAGGAAATTTGTATTTGTTTTTTAGAATGAATTATTAATAAAGTTGTCAGGAAAAAACCCTTAAATTTATAAAACATAAGCTTGAACATAAAATAGTCATGTTATACTGAAAGAGTATACATTCAGTGGTATAACAGCATATGTTACTCTGTTTAGAACAAACACATTGCATCTTTTACACTTAGAGGAGTTGAGAAGAATGGTTACCATATTCAGTGGATAATCTTGATTGTGCATATTAGAGAACTCAGCTAACACGGAGAATTGAAACCCGCTTGCTTAATCTCCAAATCTAATTTGAGTCAGTGTAATAGTTTCTGTCTAGTCCCAAATACAGCTGTTTTGGTGCTGTTTGGAGATGTGCTTCTTCTCACTTCTCAAACCTCCTCCTTGATGGATCATCAAATGGCAAGAGGCGAAGTAAAAGGAGTAGGAAGGAGGAAGAGAAAAAGCAGTATACATGATCAGATAAGAAAATGAGTTAGATTTGATTACTCAATCAAAGAATCTAGGAATTTCATATTTGGGAGGGATCTCAGTAGTCAATCATTAAACATTTATGAAGTGCCTACTATGTTCCAGGCTCCTGCTAAGCACTAGGGAAGCAAAAAGAGGTAAAAAATCCCTGCCCTCAAGGATCTTATAATCCAATGGAATGAAAGTAAAACCTGCTTTGCCAAATGAAGAGACTGCAGTTTTTCCACAAGTGGTCCAAGTTTTGCTTGAAGATCTCTGATGTGGGGGATCCCACTGCTTCTCTGAGCATCTACTTCCCTCTTGATTTTTGGATTATTCTACATGTCAACAAAGAAAACACAGGAGAAAAGATGGAGTCATTTAAATCATACACTACTACTCCTTGTAAATCCAAACTACACATTCATTTGGAAAATATAAAATCTTAGGGTTGAAGAAATAGGAAGGGCAGAAGGAAGGATAAGGCACCTACTATGCTCAGCACACTCTTAAGCATTTTGCCAATATAATCTCATTGATCCTAACAACCTTGCCCCATTTGAGGCAAAAAAAAGGACATGTGACTTGCCTAGGATCCCACGGTAAGTGTCTAAGGCCATATTGGAACTCAGATCTTCCTCACTCCAGGCCCAGTGGTCTATCCACTGAGCTGCCTAGCCTCCCCTTCTATCAACAAGTGTCAAATAGGCTATTCTTAAAGGCATCAAGGAAAGAGGAGCTCATTAACTCCAAAGTTAATTCCTTCCATTTGAGAATTGCTGTTAGTCGTTAGGGAGTATTTCCTTACCTCCAGCCTACATTTACATCTTTACATCCATTCATTGCTCCTAGTTTTTTTTTTCCCTATGGGGCCAAACAATACAGCAACCTTTCATAGGTTTGAAGACTCTATTAAGTCTGTTCTTTTCCAGGTATGTCATACCCAGATTTTTCAACTGATCCATATTCTCCATATCTCCCCAACCCTCCAAGCCTCCTTCCTCTGGACAACATCCTTCCTAAAATGTGGTGCCCAGAACTAAAAACAGTCCTCCAAATGGGATTTGCTCAGGGGAGAATACAAGAAAACCTTCTGGTTCTGTTCCCCATGCTTCTCTTAATGGAACCTAAAAAGGCATTGGGTTTTGGTAGCTGCATTCTTCAACCTTATGGTTCACTAAAATCCTCAGAACCTTTTTTCATATAAACTATTGTGTAGCCATGCTTCTCTCTTCATGTATTTTTATAGTTGATATCTGGTTCTGGAGCCTATGGTAAGATGTACCTTTGATGGCTTTTGTAATGAGTGTACTTGTAAAGAACATGCTATTTCCAAATTCATCTGTTCTCTATTTGATATCTATTTCAAATAGCCATTAAATCACTATCAATGTTTTTTTTTTAATCAGGGCTTAAGAGGTTGATGCATGGTGGCAAAATATATTGAACACTTTTTTCATATAAAAGATAAATTTCTTTTGTGGACCCTTGCTCAATTAGCTTCATTAATCCTGGATTTGTTATTAACCCACCTTAAAAAAAATACCTATATCTGGCCCTTCTATCCCTCCTTGACAGTGCTTTCTACCAATAGACTTGAAAACCAAAGTAAGAATGTAAGCTCAGGCTGGTCACTCCTTTGGAGCAGCTATGGAATGATGTTTAAAGGAAAGCGGCAAGACTAATCCAAGAATCCTTCCCTTCAGTTAAAAACCAAAACCGATAATCCCAATGATTTAGATCAGCCTACTAAATGTGGAGCACACCTGGAAGAAAGGAATTTTGCTTCCTGCTCAAAATCTCTCAAGATCCCTTCTGTGAAATGGAAAGGAGGCATACCTTGGAAAGAGCTGAGAGTCATCCTGGGCTGCAGACTCTCTGCTGATAAGGGCAAACAAGGAATCTGATGGATGCGATATAGATTGCTAATTTCTAAAATTATTTTAAGGTATGGTTTGAGATAAGATGTGAAGACATGTATGTATACAACCTTTTTCTGGAGGACGGAACAGACTATGTCATAGCCGACCTTCTGGGGGGAGGGAAATATTTGTGGTGGAATTCCTCCCCCCACTCCTAGGAACTGTTAATATTAGTTACCAAAATGTTATATAATAGAAACGGCGATGGCCTTGAAGTCAGGTAGACTTGTGTTTAAATCCTGTCTGATCCTTATTTGCTGAATGAGCATGGGCAAATCACTGAATCTCCCCGAGCTTCCGTGTTCTCATCTGTAAGATGGAGATAATGATACCCGTAGCACCTACATCATTTGGCTGTTGTAAGGCTCAGATGAGCCTAAACAATGCAAACTTTAAAGTGCTATGTCAATTTCGATTATTATTACTGTTATTATTCATCATCATCGTTATCATTTGACCATTACAAGGCAAGTGTTGCCAGAATGATTAGGTTAAGACCCAAACACCAACGAGTGTCACAGTCCGCCTAACTCTCTTTTGATTGCTTCACAATGAGACTCATTTTCTTTTGTGTAGAACACTATTCTAAAGTCCCTGATGAAGGGAAAACATACTTTAAAAATATGTAAGTTTTAGACCCAAAGCCCTTTATATTCTATCAAGCTTTGGTCCTTGTGGGTCTCTTTTTAAGACTACAGGCAAATGTTCTTTCCTAGCTTGCTGAAATTCCTTGGGAAAGAAAAAAAAATCAAACCATTTTTCCTTTGTGTGCGTTCATTAGATAAGCAGAAAATGAGTCATTTGGGCAAAGCAAACACTTAAATATTTAAATATTAACTGAATCCCTTTGAACTTTCTGTAAATATTAGAGCGTTATTGTTTTTGAAAATGTTAGCCTGACACACTCAGAATCTTGAAGGTGCTACCTGATATGTGTGGGTGGGGATCTGGGTTGCCTAAATAATTACCCTGGGGGAAAAGAGATAAAGTTGACTCTTTCCCTAACTATTTTTTTTTTGTGATTGACTATTTTATGGTAGAAGATTTTTTTTCATTTTTTTGTGTTACGTTTTTGGTTTTTGGGGTTTTTTTTTTGTCTGGTCAGCCGTAGCTAGTGTCAGATTGTCAGTGGATATCTAAGGGCAGGTGAAAGAAATGGCTAAAATAAAACTCCTTTCATCTTCTATAGTTATGGATGTTTTTGATTCCAGGAACATTCAGGACAGGTCCTTCCTCAAAGTTTACAACAAGGATCCTGCACATGCATTCAATCACACACCCAAAACTATGAATGGAGATATGAGGGTAAGTGTCTGAATTCCACTTGTAATTTTCCTCTTCATGTGTGTTAAGCCACTTTCTTCCTGTCTTAAACTATTTGCATGTTCATGCACCCTCCAGGGCGATTCAAGAGTTCTCACTGCTCTTCCAGTCTGGTGATTCACTACTTGTTGCAAACTGTTAGAAAAGTTGAGCAGCAGCTTTCTGACTTCTGCATGACTTAGAACAAAGTAACTGACATTTGTATATAATTCACATGTCCTGAGTTATATCTATGGATGAGGTTCATGCTCTGACTCATAAAAGGAGCCCAAACTCCATTTTGCAAAGAACTTAAGACATCTTTGGTTCTTTTGTGCTTTACTTTACCTTACCAATATGGTAGCTTTCCTTTTTCCCCCTCTTCCAAAAGAATGAACCAAATATGCTTGTAAAACCTTTTGATACGTCCACATATTAGATCTTATAGGTCTCAGTTTTCTGAATGAGTGAATGAATGAATGAAAAAGCATTTATTATTAAGCCCTTACTATATACCCAGCACCCACCTAAACTTTGGAAATATAAATATAAAAGAAATGATCCTTGCCCTCAAGGAGCTTATATTCTAAGTTATGCTAACTTTCCAAAGCGTGACATTTTGGTGGAGGACACTAAAGATCAGCCCCTGTCCTGATTGGGGAATTCCTGAAAGGCTCATAGGAATTTCTGAAATCCACTAGGTTTGGTTTGAAGGGAATAGAACAGGGAAACTGAAGGTGGAGGAGACATGGGGTAAATCACGTGGCTGCACAAAGAGGTATAGAGTAAGGCATTTATGAAGCTCTTAGTATGTGCCAAGCCCTGGGCTAAGTGCTAGAGATCTACTCCCTGCCCCTCAGATTTAGGAATTTGCTCTGTTTCAAATGAGATGATTGATCTAGTGAACTTAGCAGAGTTGCTATATGAGATGAGAAGGTTTTATTGCAGGTGAGCTCCAAGGCACTGTGCTGCCTGCCCTACAGCTGAAGTGAAGTTCCCTACCAAGAGAAAACTGTTACTTGAGAGTGAATATCTGCTTGGGTCAGGATGTGAGTAAGAGAATCCAGCAGATTCCATTGAAACTCCAGGAAGAATATATATGTAACCACAAAGAGTGGAATATGAGTGATGACTTATTATGGGAATTGAGCCTACGGTGGGTTTTTTTCTTCTTCTTAATTTTGAAGAATGAGTCTTCTACTCTCTCAGCCACTGCCTTCACAACATTGTAAAACTTAAGATTATGATGTTAACTGTATTTATACTTTAAATGTAAAACAAGATGATGTGAAGACAGTTGCATCCTATAATTAAACAAACATGCTATGTGAACCAGAAGTGTCAAACACACAGCCAACAACACTCCCGGGAAGGGCAAAACTAGACTAAAATGTAATTGGGAACAAAATAAAGAAAAATACAATACAACATAGATAATGTTATTTTGAGATTTTCTAAGTCTATATGTACCAGAACGGATCTGTTTGAATTCAACCCTACTGCTGTAGGCTAGATAGTGTGGGTCTTCTTACCTTTTTGTCAGCTTGCCATTTTCATTATCAGAGATGTTTCTAGAAGGTCCAGTTCCCACAAGTCTCTTTGCTGCCTGGCATCTCTACCTCCTTAGAAATGGAGCCTCACAAGTGCTCCTTTTCTGGGATTTAGAGCCATTCCCATGTAGCAGCCCTAGAATAGCCTCTGAAAATCATGGTAATGGCTGGTGAGGACACCTGTTTTAACTCCCAAACAGATGTGAGACCTACATAAAGACTGGCAGGGAAAACATATAGAATCAAATATTAAGCATACGCACAAGATCGATTATCATGAAAGAGGATTGTTGGCTGGGAGAGTCTGGGTACATTGTGCCTTCGTATGAGACCCTTGTGACTCTTTATTCTGAGTGGGCTCCATCCTGATTAAATACTAACCTCTTTGTTGGGGAAAAACCAAATGCTCACCCCTTTAGGCTCCTATCTCCCATTGCATACCATCACAACAAAAAGGCAGGACTTTGTTTAGAATCCTGGTTCAGCAAAGGAATCACAGAGTTTCAGAATCAGCCAAGTGTAATAATGAAAACAAGGAAATGAACTCTCTTTTGTTTCCTTTCTAACCTTGCTCAGTTCTATGAGATCATCTCAGAATGTGACCCCAACTGATCCTCAAAACTCGACTCACTCAGATTGAAATACCAAGATGCCCACCCTTCATCAAGGGGACCTATCTCTGGTTGGAGTTATCTCTCCTTCCCTTAGAAAACAGGGCCCTTGCTACAGTAACGGAGTAGAATATCTGTAGTCACATTTCCCAACGTTCCCAATTTTAAAAAAGGAATTTATTTCAAAATAGTTTTTATTAATTACTTTTGTTTTTATATCATCTACATTTCCCTTTTCTCCCCAGAGAACCATGATTTTATAGCAAAAGTAACCAACAAATTGAAGTGATCTGATGTTATATTCATTGTTCTGTACCTGTGGTCCTGGGCAGCTAGTTGGTGGAGTGGATAGAGTACCAAGCCTGGAGTCAGGAAGAATCATCTTCCCGAGTTCAACTCTGGCCTTAGAGACTTATTAGCTGTGTGACCCTTGGCAAGTCACTTAACCCTGTTTGCCTCAGTTTCCTCATCTGTGAAATGAGCTGGAGGAAGGAAATGGCAAACCACTCTAGTATCCCAAATAGAATCATTAATACTCAAACACTGCTGTAAAACTACTCAACAGCAACACCACTTTTGGTCCCTCCCCTCTGCAGAGATTCCCGAGGGATGACTTCTCATATCTCTTCCTTGGGTACAAGCTTGTTCACAATTTCACCAGCCCCTCAGTCTTGACTGTTTTATTGTTTTTTTTTTTCTTTTCCATTTGTGTCTTCCCATGCGTCTCTGGATTCATCATAGTCACTGTTTTTTTTTAAAGCACTCTAATATTACATTGCCTTTGTGTATAATTAGCTGTTCACCAATCATTGGGGATTTCCAATTTTTTGCTATGACAAAAAGTGCTACAAAATATAAATCCTTTTGGCATATATAGGGCCTTTCTTTTTTTGTCATTGAGCTCCCTCAGGAAGGAATTTAAAAGCTAGTGGACTATTAGAATGGAGTACAACTAAAATGCCTAATAGTGGTTAGCAGTTAGGAGAGTCCTTATTCCTCTGTTTTCAGCTAGACCATGGTGATGAAGGAATTTGCTTGTGGCTGTGCTTATGAGTCACTTACTGGAGCACTGAGCCTGATGTCATTAGAGCTTCACTCACCACTCTATTGGCAGACTGGGACAAAAAAACATTGCAGCTGCAGGCTCCTTACAAATAAACTTACACCCCATGAAAAGCATAGTCTGGATTGGACTTGGGGCTAGGGGTGGGCAGTATCAACACTGGATCTTCGAGGTGGCCTCTCAAACATTCCTTAAGCATCAAATTAAATCTCATGTCATTAAAAGAAAAATGTCAGGATATATGTCCAAACTCTATCATCTCCTGGAGCAGTCATTGGAAAATACTGATATTACTTGGGAAACAGAGAATGAATTCATCAGCCTTGAGGTTATAGGCCTCAGGGCACAGACAAAGTATATACTTGGTGGTGGAAATGCTTGTGTTTTTGTACATTTAATATCTTAATCTGAGCATTTTTGAGGCCTGACTGTTTTATGTGACTATAATCGAATAGAGAAGGCAGTGCCACGTATGGAGAGAATGCTAGACTCGGAATCAGAAAGACCTGGGTTTGAATCCCACATCTGATACTTCACTAGCTCTGTGGTACCTTGGGTGATTCATCAGTCAGTCATTATTCCAGCTGCTAGAGAGATACCAGAACAACAATGAAATAGTTTGTGTTCTCAAGGAGCTTCCATTCCCTCTGAGCAGCCAACATGTACACAGATACATGAATATAAAACAACTACATGGTGGCTTCGAGAGACATGTCGCTAGCAGTTGGGGTAAACTACTTAAAATCCTTAAGCTTCATTTTCCTAATTTGTGGTATCTACCTCAAAGGGTTGTTGAGAAGATCAAATGTGATAATGCATTTAAGGCACTTTACAAATTTCCCTATCTTTCTTTGCTCCTCATCCTCCTCCTCCTCCCTTTCAGATGTCTTTCCAACCCCAATCTGATCATCTGCCAAGTTCTGTTGACCCTGTCTCTCACATCTACCCCTTTTCTTAAAATGACCAACCTAGTTCAGATCCTTACTACCTATCATCAGGACTGCTGTAAGTCTTCCCAACTGCCCTCCCTGCCTCCAAATCTCTTCTTCTCCCACACTCCATAATATATGCTGCTGACAAATAAAACATAATTCAAATCATGGAACTCACTTCCAAAGCTTTTAATGGCTCCCTCTTACCAACAAATTTAAGTCCAAACTCCTCAGCCTGGCATTCAAAGACTTCCACAATCTGACTTCACCAACTTTTGTAGCATCACATCCTCCATTTCTCCTCCAAATACCAAGTTGGACTTCTCCATGTTTCTCAAAAACTCTCCATCATTACGACCAGCAGATCTTTTTCCCATTCCTTTCCTTCTATCTAGAGTGAACGCCTTGTGATGTTCTACCTATCCTTCAAGACCCAGATAGAATGCTAGCTCCTCCTTGAAGCATCCCCTATTTGACACTACTGGAAGAGCTCACTTCCGGTCTTATGGCATGCAGTACTAATGGGGATGATAACCATAAGCTTTATGTTCCTGTAGTACTTACAGGTTATTTCACTTTTATCCTAGATACGTTCCCTGTGAGCTATTCGGGGAATGCCTTGTTTACCTTATTTTTGTAGATAAAGAAGCAGGTTCTGAGAAGTTAAGGGCCTTGTCTAAGGTCACATAGCTTGAAAATGGCTGGGCTAGGATTAGAACTCAGATTTTTTTTATTCCTTTTCTGATATCCTATTGACTTCACTTTACACATGCTGCCATCTATTGCAGAGAGCTAGCTTCTGTGTCTTAAACACACACATGTAAATTTATATTTATACATATATATGCATATGTATGTGCACATACATATATATGCATATGTACACACATGCATATATACATGTATGTATGTGTATGTGTACACACACATATGTGGGTGTATATATGAGTGTAAGATATAGACATAGATAAATATAGGTATATCTACCTTTAATCCTATTGATTTCACTTTACACATGCTGCCATCTATTGCAGAGAGCTAGCTTATGTGTCTTAAACACACACATGTAAATTTATATTTATACATATATATGTATATGTATGTACACATACATATATACATACATGCATATATACATGTATGTATGTGTATGTATACACACATGTGTGGGTGTATATATGAGTGTAAGATATAGACATAGATAAATATAGGTGTATCTACCTTTATCTATCTCTTACATCTATCCATCCATCCATCCAAGTCAAAATGACTGGCAGTCACAGGGACTGCCTTTATGCTTCTACTGTTTGAGTCCTTCCCTTTTTTCTTTCTCCTTCCTCTTCCCCTCCCCCTCCCCTTCCACCTCTCCTTCCCCTTACCACTCCAGTGTTTTTGCCAAAAAAAGCCCCAAATCGGTCATGAAGAATCGGATCCTACTAAGAACTACCTAAACAGTAATTTAATGACCTGATTGTGCTTTCCCTCTGAAAAAAAAAACAGATGGCTCTAACTTCAGTCCTTTGTGTTTCAAAGTCCATGATTTAATACATAGTTATCACTTCATCTTCCTATAAGGGATCTGAATGAAAAAAAAAGAGAGAAGGCAGGGAACACAGGAGAGACTACTCTTTGTAGTTTTTTTCCCTTTGTTTCACCAGAGTAAAGAGCTGACCTAATCAATTTAATGGAATTTCAAGGACCTGAGCTTTTGTCTGAGAAATGGAAGATGTGGAGATGTAGACACATGATCATTAACATCTGGTTGGGAGGGTTGAAGACATCTCCTGGGCCTGGGGACTTGTCCATCCATTCATAGCTCATTGAAGATGAGTGGTTAAGTTTCAGGAATGATTTGTACTTGACTTATAGGAGATGATCAATAGAAGAGCATTAGGATATACTGAAGCCATTCTGTATCCAGTACTGATTGTTAAATTCGAGTTTGTTGGACTCTATCCACATGAGAGAAATCTAGATGTGAATTATAAAGTTCCTAGAGGAGGGTAGGGTGGGAAGAAGATGAGCCAAGAGACACAACTTTAGGGATAGCCCCTTGGACCCAGGCTAAGAAAACCCAGCACATGGGGTTATAGGTCATGAATTACATTAGCAGTAAAAACAATATTACAATAGAGACTTTCAGATATTTCTGTGCTAATTCTCTCCCACTGAGGACCAGGGAAAGAGAGAAACCATCATGGTTAGTAATATCAGGCAGTTACATTGGAAAGGGAATCAAGCAGACCAATCTCTAGGGTCTCTGGTAGAAAATTAAGGGGGTGAACCTGGGTGCCTATTGAGACCGAGAGGGGTTTGTTGACACCATCAGGAAGCTTCCTAGCCCTATTTGCTGCAATGTAAAATATTTACTATTTGCCTGATATACATGTAATGTGGTCTTAGTTTTCCTTCCTATCCGCCCCCAATCCCTGTTGCCATCCAGAACAAGTGGCATGTAGCTAAGAGAGTCTCTGTTCCTATCATAGCTTGTTTGCCTCAGTGTTAAAACTGTCAAACTTTCCTTAGGGAAATTCACCTATCAAACAATGAAAGCTGATTTCTCAGTTCCATGAATCTAAAGGAGGCAGGCATTTTACTGTCTAGAGTCACAAGCTGGTGGCCTGTTGCCTTAGATTGATAAGCAAAGCATACTTTTATATAGTGCTTTATATACAACTCTATAAGGCACTTCTATTTTCCACATTTTACTGGTGAGAAACTAAGGCTCAGAGTTTGTTAAATGACTTTCTCAGGGTCATACGGCCAATAAATAGTAGAGGTGGAACTGAAACCCAGATCCTCAGTCCTGTGTCTAGCATTCTTTCCATCCCGCTATACTTCCTTCAATCCCTCTAACTAGCCAAATTTCACTAGTCATTAGTCCTTCTTGGTCAGCTGGCACCCTGCCCGAGAAGACTGAATGCTTTGGAGTAGTAGAAGCAATCACATCATTGTGAAGGTCTGAAGCATTTTCTTATTTACATTCCCAACTCTTCGACAGCCCAGCCTGTATTTCATTATATGCTCCACTTAACACTGTTGAAATCACTTTAAAATGATGTACAAAATCATCCACCTCTTATGCTCCGGGCTTTTTCCTGCAAGTCAAAAGGTGTGTCTCCTAGGAATGGAGAGAGGATTGTTATTATGGGGATCATTAGTTATGCAAACACATGTTAATTCCATGGTTGGCCAGGGCTCAGTTAGGGCACATCCTACCTCTGAAGTTATGAAACCTCCCTTTTTTTAAAGGGAAACAGCTCATCTCTGCACAGCTAATGTGCAGCTTCCCAAGGCTACATCTCGCTTCCCAGCCTGGGAGGCTGCTTGGTTCTCCTGACACTTTTTTTTTTTTTGTCATTGAGAGGTTATGACAACAGAAGACATATTGTATTTATAAACATCACGTGTTTCCTCGTTGTGGCTCTCAGCGTCTGCCAGACAGAACACATGGAAGAAACATTTCTCGTTAGTTAGTTCAGCATTGGTTTTAGTTATGCTGATTTCCGGGACAGGGAAAATGCCTTCCTACTCAGATTTAGCTTTCAGAGAGTAGAAGCAAAACCCCTGAATGTCCGTGAAATAGTCTTAACGAGGGAGGCTACTGCGCCTTTAAACCGCATATTTTAACTAAAGGCTTCCTTCTGTAAGCGGGGGAAAAAATCCCAGCCCAAACCAAAAAACCCGAGCTGTGTATTTAGTCCATTTAAAGACAGACTGAACTGGAACTGTTTGGTGGCTTTTAAAATCTCTGCGAGTCCAGAAAGTTTTTTCCAAGGAAGAAAAGGTTCATAGAAGATGTAAGGTAAGATCTTTATTTTCATAATCTTCAGAAACCTTTTGCCATGCTTATGGGATACTTGAATTGAATTAATTTTTAAGTGTTCTGTATCAAAATGCAAAAAAAAAAAAACTTTTTGAAGATATTTATAATCAAATATGGGTTTTTTTAACCTTTCAGATGCAGCTTAGAAGGAAATGTCTTATTTATGGACTGTGAACCTTTTAAAACATTTACATAAATTGTAATATGCTTTTCCTGATCTGTAAACTAGTTGCTTGTTAACCTAGTAATTTAGAAGGAGTTTAATATGTCAATATCATTTGATAGGGCTATGTGAGTTTTGTGGCAGTTTCCCAGGTTTTTAATGAGATACAAACCTATTACCGGTTGTAAAGACACATGGAAAGTGAAGGAGTGTCATATCCAGTGTGAAATCAGGATCCCTATTCACAATCTGAGAAAATAAAGTAACTTAGAGTTTACTTTCTCAAAGAAACTAGTTTGATGGGAAAATTCTTTAGTTAAATCCTATCTTGCTTTGAAAACAAATTGTCAGCCTCATGAACTAACTAATGCTTCCATGGTACTAACTACCGTCTTATTGTGTTGGTTTTCATAAATGTGGCGATTGTGCTCATTTTCAGTAATTGTTGTGCCAGGGCTAAAGCTAGGATTGGTTAAATCACTGCTTTTTGTAACTTATCATCAGCCCAGCACACTGCCTTGCCTGTGGTTCCAGTGGGCGTGTGTCTCAATTTCAAGAAAAGAAAAGTATATGTTTTAACAAGTTGTTGCAAAAGGAATATCCTTTGTCAGACCACATGCTCCAATTTTTGGTTTGGAAAATATGGTTGCCGTATACATAATAAGCCTAAGACAAGTATACATTTGCTGAATTGAAGTATTTCATTTTAAAGTACCATAATAAGAGAGTTGTCTTTTAAGCGTCCCCTCTAGTGTGTAGATACTTACGTGGTGAGAGGCAGCATGGTACAGCAGAAGAAGACCTAGCTTTGGAATCAGAAAGACCTGTGTTCATTCTCTGCTCCGACACATACTACCTAATCTCTCTCTCAGCTAGATAATGCAATGGATATAGTGCCAAGCCTGGAGTCAGGAAGACTTGAGTTCAAATCCAGTCTTGAGTACTTATTAGCTATATGACCCTGGGCAAGTCACGTAGTTTCTGTCTGCCTCAGTTTCTTCAACTATAAAATGGCAGTCATAATAGTACCTACTTCCCAGAGGTGGGGAGAGGGTTAAATGAAATAATATCTATCAAGTACTTAAGCACACAGTAGGTGCTTTTTAAATGTTTGTTCCCTTCCTGCTCAACACCCTGGGCAGCTTTTTAAGACTATAGGTAACACAAAAGTTTCTGATCTTCATTGTTAGAGGGAGCTAGTCTCCCCCAAACTGGTAGAATCTGAGGTCTTGATGTACCTTCTTTATACTGTGTGTGTGTGCACGCTCGCGTGCGCACGTGCACATGACTGGCTTTTAAGGCTTGAGACATTTTCTGTTCATCTTAGTATCTGTCAGGTGATTAGCTGGGAAGATCCTAAGGCAAGTTTCACTATCTCCACGTAGTATCTGAAACTCTGTGCATGAGGATGCAACCATTCTCCCAAGATCATGCAAGTCAGGGATGTCACACAAAATAAAACATTTCTACTTGCTCTGTTCTCAGCTGCCAACCCCACTTTCTGTATTCTAAATCAATTGAAAGCAAGTGCTAGATCAAGTTCCATTGCCCCCAACAAGTCACGCCTCCTCAAAGTTTGTTTCCTAATCTCTAAAATATGGATACTCACACTACCTACCTTCTAGAGCTTTGAAAACTTAAAATCATTTCTTTATAAACATGAGCCATTAGCATCGAATGATTTTTGTACAATTGACAAAATGTTTCTTTTTAATATGTGGCCGAGCTAGGTTGTGAAGCCTGTTTATCTGACTCCAGATCCAGCATTCTTTCCACTCTTCCATGATCAAACTTGTTCCCTGCTCAGGATCTTGACTAAACCTGACCCACAGTAAAATAAACAGCAGTCTAACCAACTGGTTTTGGAGGGGTGGAGGGGCTTGTATTTTGTCACCTGGACCCAGAGATTCTTTCCACTTTCCTACAGAGACCTAGCTACAATCTTACTTTCTTCTTTTCTTTCTGTGTGGTGTCACACCATAAAAATTTGTATTCTTGATAAAAGGAAAGTATTTGTTTTTTTTACTTGGAGGGAAAGTCTCCTGCCTTCATTGGAGATGAGAGCTCACTGAGGCTAGTGGCTGAGCTGCAACACTGGGACTGGGTAGGACTGGGGAGGGCTCCTCAGATGCTAAAGCAGACACTTTGGGGAGGCAATTCAGCTATTTGATGCTGTCTCCTTTCTAGCAGCCTTGCAGTGAATGCTGTGCCTGACCTCCTCTCTTCCCCCCTTTGCTAGAGCCAATCCTGCCCCTCCCCAGACTGAGACATCTACTCATCAGTATAAATATCTTGGTGATTTGTGATGTGAAGGTAATTACTGCCAACGACATCACCCAGGAACACAGCTGCTCATCACAGACCCAGAAATAGGGACTCTAGGATCAAGCCACTTACCCCACCACCAAAACATTCCCTAAGGATTTTTGAATTTTAAACTCTAAACTCCTCTCCTTTCTTCGCCCATGGGACTAAGAAAGTGCCCTGTTTAAATGACTATTAAGCATCTACTCTGTGACAGGGTCCTGTAGTGTGAGCCAATGATCTCTGCTAATGGGTGAGATTGAGGCTAGTGATCACCTACAGAAGGCTAAGCCTTTTGGATGTTGCGCTAAGTCCAACAACCCGTGTGGTGAGATCCCCGTGGCTGGGGTCATTCACCAGGCTGCCTAAGGAGGGATGAACCAGTCCAGATCTGAAAGAGAATAGATCAGAGTCCCCTGTGCCAATGAGGAGTGAGAGCAGGCTCATGAGTGACTGCTGTGTATCCAGCCTATAGGAGATCGGTAGACCCCAATTCTCCACCCTCACACCCACTGCCCCAAAAAGGACCTGCCATGGTTCTTTGCTAAATTCCAGGGATAAGGAAAGGAAAAAAAAAAATCTGCCCACTTTCTGCTAGAGGAAAACAAGGGAACACAAATAGCAAATATGCAGCATATACAAAGGAACAAAGTGGTGTAAGAATCCAAGCAACTGAGATGAAGATCTATCAGGTGACATTTGTGTTGAGTTTCAAAGAAAGCTCCGGCAGTTGTGAGGAGAGATCACATTCCAAAAGAACTTACAGCCTGTGGTATGAGTGATCCCTCTGACAATACAGATTGCAGCCCCTCCATTTTTTCTTTTCCTCTGTGACTCTTGTCTCTGTCCTCTTCTAAGTTCTCCAAAGAGGACCCACCCACCACTTTATTGGTCTTTCTCTTTGTCTTTAAATGTTCCTGTGTACCATATCCCTTCTGGTATGCCCATGGACATGTTGTATCTTGTATCTTTTCTAGTCTAATACTAAGGACTAGCTAGCATGTTGGATTTTTTTGCACAGAATGCTATTGTGTGGTTGATAAATAGCTGTTTAATTCAATTGAAAATTTAAAGCATAAAAAGGACCCCCCCCCCAGATACTGGTTTCTGAGATACATGGGGAAACTAACATTGTTGTGAAGCATCTTAGAGAAAATTTAATCCCATCCAATATTGCTCCCGATTATGAAGCATTTATTGATAGCAATTACATTCTTCTTCCACAATAGGCTGTTAAACTGTTAGACTGAAAACAAAATTGATTATACTCAAATACCTATTTGTTGTAGAGTTGGAGAAGGAGGCAGCATGGCGCCATGTGAGGGGGGGAAGGGGGAGGGGCAGCAGCAGGAGGGTCAAATAGGAGAATTAGCCTGGGAGTCAGGACAGATGTCAGGTGAGTGAGTCATTGAGTTCATCACTGGTCCAGGTACCCGTCTTAGACTTGCAGCCCAGCTGCTGATCTTTCTAGGCAGAACTAGGGAGTGTCCTCACTAGTAGCAGAAGGCTAGACATACATAGAAACGGATCTTATGTTGTCTAGTGTCAGAGTAGACATGTAAAGATCATTTTATTATTATTATTATTATTTTGAAGATCACTTTAGAAACTTTGAACTAGAGTTTTCTGTTGAAGTATTATATAAAATGAAGGATTCTGCCACTCCGAAGACTTTGGGAGCCACTTTTCTAGCATATTCAAGGCACACTTTTACCAGCAGAGTGGTGGTCAGGCAAGTCATGGACTGACTAGTCAATGAGAATTTCTTTTCTACCTTTTTTTTTTTGGTAGGAGGCAGTTGGGGTTAAATGACTTGCCCAGGGTCACACAGCTAGTAAATGTCTGAGGCCAGATTTGAATATAGGTCCTCCTGACTTCAGGGCCAGCACTCTATCCACTGCACTACATAGCTGCCCATCAGTGAGCATTTTCTTAAGCACTATGAGCCTGGCACTGTGCCAAGCACTGAGGAGATCAGGGAAAGGAGAATAAGCTCACAGAATGTTAGAAGTGGAAGGTACTTCAGAGATATTTTACTCAGATCACATCCAGAGTATTCTGTTATGTTCCAAGAAGCACATTTTAGAAAGGACAATACTTAGGCAAAGATATGGAGGTGGGAGATGGAGCGTAATGTGCTGAAAACAGCAGCAGGCCAGTTTGGCATGAATTAATTTTAATATGGCATTGAATCTTCATCCTCCTAATTGTCCTCCTCTGGCCACTATTCTAGCTTATCATTGTATTTCCTCAAGTGTGGTAGTATTCTTAGCTCCCTTCAAAGGTCAGCTCAAATACCATCTCATGGTTGATGGCTTCCCTGATTCTCTACTTGTTAGTGCTTTCTAACCTGCTGCTACTTTGTATTTATTTTCTATTATGTATCTACTTATCTGTGTACATTTAGCCTCTTCTCAATTAGAATGTCAGCTCCTTGAGGGCAAGAACACCCTTCCTTCTTCTCTTTCCTTCCTTTCTTCTTTCCTTCCTTTCTTCCTTCCTTTCTTCCTTCCTTCCATCTCCCATACATAATGGTACCATAGACCTAGAATCAGAAAGCACCTTTGAAATCATCTAATCCAGCCTTCTTATTTTGTAGATGGGAAAACTAAGACCCAGAGAAGTTGTGACATAGCCCATTTCCCACAGGGAGTACCCATGGCAAACCCTGGATTTAAACATGGGTTCTGTGATTTTACATCCAGAGCTTTTTCTGCTGCCTCACATCCCACATAGTTGAAAAAAACTTTTATAATAGAATCGAATCAATAGAAGGAACTGAGGATATTTATGTTAGAAAAGATGGAGATGATGATAGCTAATTTCAAGTATGTGAAGGGCTGTTGTGGAGCAGAAATTCAACTTGTTGTGCTTGGCTGAAGTGATCAGCCTTAGGAGCAATGGGTGGAAATTTCCAAAAAGTTCCTAACAATTAGGTAACACTGAAGGAGAGTGGATTGCCCTGGGTAGTAGGTAGGAGATCCCTTATTGTAGATCTTCCAGCAAATGCTAGATGGTCACTTTGTTGCTATGTTATAGAGGCGATTCATAGAGGTACATTAGGGATTAGACTAGATGGCTGATGACACCCCTCCCAACACCGAAATTCTGTGATGTCTAGTCTCTTGTTTTTACTGTGGAGGACACTCAGGCTTAGCTTAAGCTACCTAGCTTTATGGTGGTAAAACTAAGGATGTAACAGGTGGCACAGTGGCTAGAGCAGTGGACTGGACGTGGAATCAGGAAAGATCTGACTTCGCATTGAAGGTTAGCCACTTCAACTGCTGTGTGACCCTGGGCAAGTCACTTACCCATTGTCTTTCTCAGTTTCCTCATATGTAAAATGGGAATAATAAAAGCACCCACTCCCCAAGATTCTCAGGAAAATCAAATGAGATGTTTGTAAAACACGTGGTACACTTGAACCACTGTTAATCCCTCTAACACGCTGCCTCAAGTTATGTAACATAGTAGAGAATATAACAAAGATATATCTAAATGGTTCCTTAAGGTTAAAAAAGTACTTTTCTTCCCAGTAACTCTGTTTGAGGTGCGATTTGAACCTCTGACTCCAGACGCCAACCCCAGCATTCTTTCTTATGTAGTATTTTGTGTTCTTGATCCCCAATATCTGAGATGTAGGGCTTTATTTTGGGGGGGAGGGGATCTGATTTAGACAATAGCATATAGTTCAGTTCTTACCTCCATCCATTCAATGGGGGGGGAACATGGTCAGGTTTCCCTTTCACTTCAGAGAATAGCACATATCTCTTAGATCATCTTACTGAGATATAACACAGAGATCTTACAGTACAGCCAGACTTCATTAATTGGAAATGGATGGGCCTAGGGGAAAAAAAATGGGTTTGAATTAACCAGGTTTGGATTATCCAATATTTTTATTGTAGAACAATAGGCCATCAGGTCACCTGGGAAATAGCAGCTGCTACAAATTACAAGGTACTTTGAATAAAAACAATATTGGCTTAGCTAGGATTTATGGTATTATAATTCTATTTTGAAAAGTCTCTGCCTTTTTATAGTAAGGAAAATAGCTTTTTATAAGAGATCTACATGAAGCCTTGACTCACTCATGAAGATTCTTCCAGAATTGTTTTTAGCAGAGAACCAGACTGTCTTTATTGAGTTACAAATTCCTTACAAACTTCCAGGGTGGTCAGTGGGAGAGGAAGAGTTGGGTTGTATTCTATGTTTATTGACTGACTAAGTGGATGTGAGTTCTCATCAATGTGGGTCCTTCCTCCCCAGAAGCTGCTGGTATTTCTATTAGTTTCATGGGTTCCAGTCCAATATTCAAACTTTCTGTCTGTCCTTCGTCACTCTTGAGGTCAACACATCTTTTCCTGGTTTATATTTGGGAACAAAAGAACAGTTTGCTATGAAGCCTTCTAAAGACATTTAACTTGCTATCATACAGCACAACAGACTTTTGAAAATTTTATTTTCCTACTGAAAGTCCATTGTTTGGTCTTTAATGAGAAAAGGTATGAATATATGGGCTATGACTTGAGCTATGAAAAAAAATCCTCTTCTTTTCATACCTTAACTCATTCCATATTCCAAATGTAGAAAATGTGTTTTAATTCAGTCGTTTGATACATCAGATCTACCTGGGTTGGTTTTTTTTTCCTTCTTCCATGAAATCAAAGGCTTTTCCTGCCCTTGTTCTGATTTTAATCATTTCAACTCATTCAAATGATTTGGTTTGTTCTGGCAGGAATAACTGGGAGGTGGGGTTGAGATGTCTTCCTCCAATCTCCAAATGACCTCTCACTCTCCAAATACATTTTTAAATGCCTAATATGTCATTGAGTGCGAAAATGTTGGTTTGAGTAATTTAGGAACTGCAGGCATGTGATATGATCAAAGATACATGACTTTGCCCAATGGTGTTTTTCAAAGCCTTCCTTTAAAACAAGTAGACATAGCTCTCAGGAAAAGATCAGGAAATTAAATATTCATGCTTTCAAGGTGGCACTAACTGGATTCCTTTGACAGATGGCCTACCTCTCAGTAGGAAAGGGGGAAAACGGGGGAAATTCTGGTTATATCCCCACAAAGTGGGCAGCATTTTGTTTGCCTTTTAAAGAAAAATCTAAAAATATATTTCCTAGCAGCTGTTTAGCAGCAAAACAAAAAAGCTGCTTCACTGTGAAGCAGATTACTCACCAGTTATCTCTGGGGTTCAGACCTTACTGCTGCAGAAATTTGCTACAGATTTTACTGTATATATTTAGACCAAGGAGTCTATTAGCTTGCGATCTGGGAGGGCCCTGGCATTCTGATGGAAATAAGAAATGTGCCTCTGTTGGCAACCTAAGGATATAATTATGTTAATCTGACCAGTTTAATACTGAAATATGTTGTTTTTAAATGTTTCGTATTTTTATTATTCGTAGCAACATTCTGAAGGAATTTGGTTGAAATGCTAATAAGTTTCTGCTCAGTCATATTCTGTGAATAGAGCTTGAGGAGAGAGGAAAAAAATGAACCAAGTCCTTTGAACTTGACAACGTTCACAAATAGAGCTTTACAAAAATATCAGGGGAACACTGCCAAATTATATTAAATCGATATATGGTTATATTGTATGTGTAGGAGGTCTTCACAGAATCAGAGAATTTGGGAGGTAGAAGGGACCTCTGCAGCCATCAACCACCCAGTCCAACTCAAACATGAAAGGAAATCTCAGTAGGACATGTTGAACAAGTAGCCATCCGGACTGCAGAAAGACCTTGAGGCAGGGCAAGACCTAAATTAAGACCCATTTCTCAAGGCAGCAGTTTTACTTTTGGACGATATTAATTGCTAGAAGGTTTTTCCTGTCATCAAACTTCTGTTTGGCTCTTTGAGATTTCTACCTGTTGTTCCTGGTTGTGCCTTCAGGGTCAAAAAAATAAGTCCAACCCTTCTTCCACAAGATAGTCAGTCCTTCAGATTATTGAAGGCAAATCTAATTTGCCTCCTACGTCTTCTTTCCTTCAGGCTCCACATGACTGATTCTCATATAACATACACTCAAGACTCTTTACCATCTTGGTTGCCTTCTTCTGGACACTCTGGCTTATCCATTTTCTCCTTATACTGGGATGTCCCAAACTGAACTGGTATCCCAAATGAGTTTTCACAAGAGCAGAGTACAGAGAGAACATCACTGCCTTATCCTTGGAAGTCATGCCTCTCTTAATACAACTCAGGATTGCATTAGGCTCTGTGGTTGCTGTGTCACAACGCTGGCTCATAAAGACCTGGCAGTCCACTAAAACTCCCAACATCTTTTTCAGACAAACTCTTATCCATCCATGCCTCCTCTATCTTACACTTGTGAAGTTCATTTTTTTGTGTAAGTATATTACATTTGTCCCTGTTGAATTTCACTGGATTCAACTTAATGTTTTAGACTATCAAGATCTTTTCGGATCCTGACCTTCATCCAGTGTGTAAACTATCCATCCCAATTTTGTGTCATCTGAAAATCTGATGATCATGTCATTTATGATTGTATCCAAATTACTGGCAAGTACAGCCTCCCCTGGGTCCTTCACTGGAGAACTCCTGCCATGTTGACATTGAACTGTTAATAAATATACTTTGAATCCAGTCATCCAGTTGCATTTTGCATCTAACTGTATTTTTATCTAGTCTGTGTCTTTTCATCTTTTCCCACAAGAAGAATATGGTGTACTTTTTTCAAGAGCTTTACTAAAATCTAGATAAGCTATATCTACAACCTCTACTAGTTCAGTAACCCTGTCAACAGGCGGATAAGAACAATTTGTTCCAATGGCCATGGAGGTGACTGAAGCAAGCACTGTGGAGTGCTTAGAGCTTGGTCAGACATCAAAGACATCGAGGTCATCCACTGCATCCCAAGTCATCAGCAGTCATGTTGACTTTTGTCCTGCCACTGGGCTTCAAAGACTCTGGAAGAGAGAGGCTGACAACTTTGCACAGCTCTGCCTCACTTAAATCCAATTTATGTGCAACTCAAGACATCACCCATGATGTCATTGGTCCTCTTTGAAAATGAAGGATGAAAAACATTAACTCTGTCAAAAAAGGAATTCAGATTTGTCTAACATGATCTTTTCTCAATGAAGCTATGCTGGCTGGCTCTTTGTGACAGCTTCCCTTTCTGATGATCACCAACTGTCCCTTTAAGGATCTGATTTAGAATTTAGAATTTTCACAGGAATCAAAGTCAAGTTCGTTACCCTATGATTCCCTTCCCCTTTTTATTTTGAAAATTGGTTTGAAATTTGTCCTTATCCGATATTGTAATACCATTCACATTTTCCATAGTCTTTCAGATAACACTGGAGTGACTCCACAGTTATATCTTCCATCAGTTTTAGTATCTCAGAAGGTAGTTCATGAGAAATAAAAAAAAAATTAGTATTAGGGAAAAAAAAGCAAATGTCAAAAAAATATGGTGCCAGAGATAGTAGTGGGGTGAGGTAGACAGGAAGAAAGAAGTTTTATTGTGATTTTTACCCTGGGTCCCCTGCTTTTTAGTGCTCATGAGAGAAAATCGAGGCTATGCATTCCCCTGCAGCCAGGAAAACAGTGGCTCTTACAGAAGCATTCGAGAGAATATCCTTTGGCTTAGAGTCTGGAAGTTTCTCTTCACTATCAATATAATCCTAATGAAAATAAGGTTTCTTTCTGTTTGATCACTTCACATCCTCTTCAGCTGTCTATTCTAGTCATCTTACCACTGGCTCAGTTGTTGCCCAATTTCTCAAATTGAATAGTATTTATTGGACCAGATCTCCAGAAAAATATGTATCTGGTCTTTCAGGAAGTTTAATTTACTCACTTTTGAACTCCAGCACTAGGGTTGAGGTGTTTTGATTGGCAAAGGACTGAGTGCCGACTTACCTAGTAGTCCACAGCTGATCCCACATGCTTCATATCCCATCTAGTCATCCAGGCTGTACATCTTCTGATCTGCCTGTCATTACATGTGTCCCTCTCCCCTCCCCATTTCTTGCTTTGGGCACAGTAATTAAATCAATACTAATGTAAAAGTAATATTGAAACTACCCTAATTAGCTCTGGTCCTTGGCTAGGTGAGCACTATTTTTGATCAAAAAAGACAGTCATAACTCAGTGCTAATAGGGCCTGTACACTCGATTGAATCAATCAAAGTCATCAGATGAGAGACTGAGTCACTCCCTAAGCAGTTTTTATAAAAATGAAAAGCTGTCTCAGAGATAGGGAGAGGGGAATGAGATTCTGATCTGCATCTGCATTCAAGAGGTTGGAGCGAGAAAGGAGCAAAGGAATGATTAAATTGTTAAAGAGAAGGGAAACATTGAGGACTGTCATTGGTTCTACAGGCTTTTCTGATAGGAAGACCCAAAAAGTCTCAAGAAAAGGTTGGCTTTTTCCCCAACTTCCCTTCCCAATGCCTATCTATCTACAACCCCTCTATGTCAAGTCAGTAAGCATTCTTTAAGTCTCTTCTATGTGCCAGGCATTGTGTTATACTAGAATTTGTGATATAATAGGATGGGACAGGATACAATAGGCTAGGATATGATTCTCTACCACACTGTGCCACATCATTATATTACAATGTATTATAATCTGTTGTTCTGTTAACCAAACGTGTCTAGTAACCTGAATTTTGTCTTAACCACAGAGGCCAGGAATTGACTGGAGGTTGATATAAATGTATGGTTAGGCAGAAAGCCCAACTTTTACTTAGACATTAGGAATTTTTCTAACTGTGGACTTGGAACAGTTGTGGCTGATCTCTGAACTTTTCATCTAAAATAAACTCCCTAAAGCCAAAGAGGAAGGAACCAAGTGAACCTTTGGGCCACTGTATTGCCCCACAGGCTTAGAATGAGCTAATTATTATAATGAGCTGTTATACTGACACTACTGTTGCTTCAGTTTTCCAGCTCACCATTTTCTGCTTTATTACTTAGACCAAAATTCCCTCCCCTAACTACCTCTCCTCTCTAATATATGCTATTTCTCACCCCCTCATTAAAATGTAAACTCTTTGAAGGCAAGAACTGTCTCATTTTTGTTATTTGTACCCTCAGTATTAACGCCTAGCATGTGTGTGCGTGTGTGTGCGTGCGTGTGCGCGAGCGCACGCATGTGTATGTGTTCAGCCATTTTCAGCTGCATACGACTATTTGTGACCCCATTTAGGGCTTTCTAGGCAATGATACTGGAACGGTTTGCCATTTCCTTCTCTAGCTCTTTATACATATGAGGAAACTGAGGCAAACAGGGTTAAGTGACTTGCCTAGGGTCACACAGCTAGTAAAAGTATCTGAATTCAGATTTGAACTCAGTAAGATGGAGCTCCTGACTCCAGGCCTGGCACTCTATCCACTGTGTCACTTAGTTGCCATCTGAAGCTATCAGTAAGAAGAATAATAGATTTCCATGGGTGGAAGTTGGTCTGCGTTGCTTGTGCACTGGGCGTGTGTGGGAGAAGAGCTTAGGTTTGGAGACATCGTTTGCACGAGATGATGATTTAGTGAAAGATCTGAAGTTAATAGTTGGCATCTGTTTCCTCTCAAACTCTTCCTTTTCCATTCTTATTAGAGTTCCCTTTTTGAGCCAGTCTATTTCAAAGTGAAACAAAAGGACCTTTAGTTTGGGGTGTGATCTTTGAGGCTGAGGAAATATTTAATCCTAGTTTACACAATTACACGCATTTTTTAGTTTCCATTTTATTTCTGGGGTATTTCTAACAATGGCAGGAATGGGCTTTGTATATTTCCTAGACCCATGTGTTTTTTTCTTCATGTACCTCCTGCTCCTGGGAATCGAGACCTTGGGAGAGTGAACAAGAAGACAAAGCAAAGGGTACCTTCCAATTAAACAGCCTTTCTGAAGCTTCTGAGCCTACACAATGAAGGAGCCCCCAAAGAAAAAAGCCAGTAATCATGGTAGCAGCATCCCAACTTCATATGTTGTGATTAAGTCAGGAAGAGATTCTTAACAGAGATGCTAAAACAGTAAATTTATATGCAGATGTCCACTTCATCGTTAAGCTATTTATAGCTGATTGTCATTTGTAGAAAATCAGCTACTCAGCTCTTTAAGAAGACACATCTAAAATGTCCCTCTCAAAAATGCTGTGTGGAGTCTTAAAATGTCACGCCTTGTCACTGGGTTCTCAAGTTTGAGAGCTGTGTCTTATTTGGCTTTTTAGTCACTTTTTTAGTTTGTCAGATTGTAAAGTTCAAGCTGGAAAGAACCTTAGAGGTCACCGAATTTAACCCCCCCACACACACACACCCCTCATATTACAAAAGAAAGAAATTGGGGTGCAGAGAAATGAAGTGACTTAACCTGAGATCATACAGGAAATATATGACAGAGGCAGGTTTTGAACCCAGGTCTCCTGATTCCAAAACCATTTGTGGGGACAGGATAGGGAGCTCTCCCAACCATCGGAGCCTATGCCTGGTAGCTACTACCCACCTTCTTCATTGTGAGTTTTGTTCCAGAAATACAAAACCTCACTTGGAGCTTAGCAATTCTTGTTCAGTTACCATGGATGAAGATTCTAGTTTTTTCTGGCAATGCCATGATTATATTTTTGGGAGGAAAAGGGAGAGGAAATAAAATGTCTTGACTCAAATCCTCCCCTATTTCCTCTATAGGGCATTGCATAGGAAAGCTGCATGTATGATATATGCCACACTAGCCTCAGTACAGTCACAAATGACAAATTTGTTGCCTTTGGGCCTGTTTTTCATCCAAATAAGGAGAGGTGGTGGGTTTGACTATCTCAGATTTCCTAAGGTGGCTGACTGGCCTGATATTTGAACTGAAAACATGAAGGTATTTCTTTGAAATGGAGTACTCCTGTGGGGTTTGTGGGTACCTTAGGGGCCTTGTTGTTTCTCATTTGTAGATAAAGTTAACAAGCCTGATTCTAGTTTAGCCTTCTCTTGTGACTTTTACAACACTCAATAATTTTCTGTTCTACAGATGACCCCTTTCAGATAGCTTTGGACATGAGTTTACATTGGAGAAGATAGTGGCCTTCAGTGATTTGGCAGTCACTCCCCTCCCTTTTCAGAGCATCGAAAGAAGATCCTATTTCTATATTTACCTTTTACACTTGAGTGTAAGGTCTTTCTGGGATTTCATAGATTCTGAGGCACTTTGGTTGGAAGCTTATAAATATGGCAACGTGCATCTCTGATGGAGAAAATGCACATTGTTCAGAGTCCTCAGTCATCCAGTAGAGCGTAGGCTCTAGGAATAGGATGTAAGCTGCTTAAGGGCAGATACCATTTCATTTTTGTCTATGCATTCTTATTGCTTAATACCTTGTCTGACACATAGTAGATAATAAATGGGTGTTAATAGCCTGGCTGACACACAGTAGGTAATTAATAGATGTGTGTTAATACCCAGTCTGACACACAGTAGGTAATTAATAGATGTGTGTTAATACCCGGTCTGACACATAGTAGGGAATAAATAGATGTGCATTAAGTTTGTTGTCTCTTTTCATTTATTTGCCATCAGAAGGATCCATCTAGTCCTCTTCTGACTCAGTGTCTAACTAAAGTCATTTGTGGAAATACAAAAGTGTTTTGACCTCTGACCTTGTGGTAATATATATTGTGTCACTGGTTTGGAATATGTCATTTACTACTTCTCAGTGGAAAGGCTATCCTGTAGCCAAACCGGCTGGCTCACCCTCCCCCAAAGGACCTGGCAATAATTTCCCATTACTCTGACTTTGTTCATGCGCCTCCTTTTATTTCCAGTGCATACGCTTTCTTCTTATCCAGCAAGACCCATTTAAAATCCCTGACCATTTCAACTAGAAGTGATTTCTTTCTCTCCTATGAATTCTATAACACATTTTCTATGCTGTTTACCATTTGCTGCCCTGTTTAGTAATTTTTGTGATTTAAAAACATGTGTATATGTATGTCGCACCTTCCTAGTTTGACTACAAGTCCCTTGAAGGCAGAAATTTTTCTTTTACAGAACTTTATATAACCCTACAGGGCCTAGTCTAGAACCTTGCACATAATAACTAATTATCGATTAAATGTTTGAAAGACAATACATGCGGGAGCCCAGTCAGGACAGCCAACGGGAGCAGAATTAGATGATATTTGGGGTTTCTTTGCCAAGTCTCCATACCAATCCAAAGAAGACAACTGGTTTTGTTAGGACTTGCTCATCTAGTTTATAAGCTTGAAAGTTTTGAGCATCTCTCATCGCTAATGAGAGCTGGGAAAGTACCACATCCTCGCTCAGAAACGTCTATAATTATCTAACAGGTGACATCTGCTCTCCAACTTCCAGGTGGGAATTCTTTTTGTGCTCACACTTTACACACCTAACTATCTGGGTTACCTGGGGGATTTCTTGGTTGTGAAGGGAGTTTGTTGCTAAGAGTTGAGAAGAATATAACCATTCTGGAGTTGAGAGGAAGGTTTAGGGTGTTGGAACTTGTTTACTTACAGTTTTTCATGTGTATTTCTTTTTCACTTTTGTGAAATGTATGACCTGTCATCTTTCAGATTTTTTTTTTACAATCAAGGCAAGCCAATGAGTATTTATTAAACATTTATTATATGCCAGTCACTGTCCTTAAGAAATAAAGGATAATACTATGCCACCTGGAGTTCATGTAGTTCCCTGTACTAATAACTTGTCTCTAAATGTCACCTGAAAAATTCTTTTTAAAATGAGATTGTGCTAAAATAGTCTTAGGCATTAAACTTGGTTATTACTGTATATTTCATTGTTCAATTAGTAAATCCTTCTATTGGGTCTATTACCTGGTACCCCCTACAGATATCTATATCTATATGCATATAGATATATATATATATATATCAATAATAACAGCTAACATTTATATAGACCTTTAAAGTTTGAAAAGCAAAATATATGTATATATGCATATATGTAAATATATTTTGTTTGATCCTCTCAGCTATCCTGTCAACTAAATGTCATTATGAACCACCACCACCCCCGCCCCACCCTTTACAGATGAGAAATCTGAGGCTGAGAGAGGTTAAGTGACTTCCCTGGTAGTAAGTAAGTATGCCAGAAATCACGGTAGCAGCATCCCAATTCCCTATTCATATTGTTTGATCAGTCAAGGAGAGATTTTTATCAGAAATGCTAAAACAGTACATTTAAATGCAGATGTCCACTTCATTGTTAAACCATCTATAGCATATTGTCATTTGTTGAAATTTCCCTACTCAGCTCATTAAGAAGACTCTGGAAAAATAGAAGGAGCCAAACAATGAAGAAGACATTTGCCCGTATTTCCCCCCACTACACAGAGATAAACAGATCTAAAATTTCCCTCTCAAAAGTTTTGCATGGAGTCTTAAAATGTTAAGCTTTGTCACTGGGGTCTCAGGTTTGATGGCTGTGTCTTGTGTCTTTTCCTGTTCAGCTTGGCTTTTCAGATCAGCCTTTGATCTTGGATCTTCCCAACTCCAAGTCTGACGCTCCATTATACCCCTTCACTGTTACATACTATGATTTAGCTCAGGTTTGTACTATAGAACTATAATCCAGGCGGCTTTATGGGGCCAGGTCCCAGTGGCAGAAGGGTTACGTACGGAAAGTGAGTACAAAAAGAGGGAATTTAAGTCAGAGTTCTAGGAAAGCATAGATTAGAGAGGGAAGAAATACGAGTGAAGATTGAAAACAAGCCTGTTGTTCTAAGTGAATACGTAGTTGGAGAAAAAGTTTGTAATGAAGTGTCCCTACCTACCTCTGGCCCAACTCCATGTAATTGCCATTGGTCATACTTGTTGCAATGTATCTGATATTTCTCACTTTCTTTGTCTGTGAACACTTACCTTCAGCCTATATTTTCATTTGGTTTTCACTGTGATGTTTATATAAAACATAAGTTCCCTGAAGGCAAAGACTAGTCAGATTTTGTCTTTGTACCCTTCATCCCCAGCACCCGGCACAATGCTAAGCATACAGTGGGAGCATAATGATTACGTATTGAATTGACTTGATACATTTATACCTCAGTTTTTCTATGCTTTCATCATTGACCGCTGTTAGGGATCATAGCCTAGTCACACCTTTCATGTTCTGTGATTCTTGTCCATATGATAGCATCTCAAAAGCCATCTTTTAAGTTGCTTGAACAGCAATGAGTTCTAGATAGGACACTTTTAGTTCACTATTCAGATGAGTTAGTCAGCATTTATTAAGTGCCTACTATGTGCCGGGCATTGTGCTAAACATTGGGGTCCAAAGACGGGCAAAAACCCACTTTTATTTTTGCATGATCAACTCTTGAGTATCCAAAGTAATGGAAAAAAGTAGCATGGAAAATTCACCAATGGATGATCTACTTCTTCCATCCTTTTTGCAGATATCTTGGATGAAGGTGTCTCCGGTTTCTACCAGGATGGTCTATAAACCACTGGCCCATTGCTAGCAAAGTGATTCATGCCATGTCCAATAGCTCCCTCTTCTCAGCTAGATTAAGCTTATGCTTTACATTTAATGATAAAGAATAGTGACCAGACTAGGTGTGGATAATCATGGTGTCCATAATCTGAGTGTCTATATTTGACTATACAAATATAAAAGAAAAATTAGTGGAAATTATACATTTCTGAATGCTTTAGATCTTGCACGTATTTTTCATGTGAATGATCCAGATAATTGCCAACTTGCCACTAAAGATGACCCAAAAAAATGAGAAGTATAATACATATAATCATTCATTAAAAAATTACTCCTACTCCAAGTTACAGTTCTAAATTAATCAATAAGTATTAATTTCTAGGCATATATTGTTTGGTCAGTAAATTATAGATCATGGCTATGGAAGTGAAAGGGACCTTAGAGATAATAGAATTCAACTCCCTCATTTTACAGATCAGGAAACTGAGACCCACAGGGGAGGATGTAACTTGCCTGAGGTTACACAGGTATTAAGTGACGGAGTTGATAATTGAATCAGACTCCAAATTGAGCATTCTTTCCATTGTATTGTACTGTTCCCATTGGGTGGGTGATACAAAAGGGAAACAGTACATTTTAGTCTTTACCCATAAAGGCATTTACAATCACAGGGAGATATGACTTGCAAGACAATATGTCTTCAGTGTAAGAAAATGCTAAATTATATGCTTATAGACAATTGTGATGGGAATTCATGAGACTAGTGGATTGAGGGGGAAAAGGACAAAAGACCCAAGACTCTGAAAAGCTAAAAATGACAAGAAGATGAAATTTCATTTGAACGTTGACAGAGGGTAGTTTAGGTAAATGTTGAGATGAATTAGAGACACATGTGAACAAAGAGAAGTAAATGACTTATAGGAGAAGAGATATACCTATCTAGGAAATGGGTTTATGTGAATAGAATTAAATCAGTGGTTAACATTTCTCCCTAGACATTTGTTGTTTCATTCTCCTGCAAATTTCATCTCTGAGGAGTTATCCATGGCCTAGCTATCATAACAGTGTCCATGAAGGCGAATGAACATTGCTGAGCCAGGAAGGACATTTTTTACTTCCCTGTCCAATGGCTCTCCAGAGTTCTTGATTGTGGCCTGCTAGTCAGGTGATTTATTTCTTTCCAGTGCCTTCCCTGGTACTCACAGGGAACCCTTTAATCATGACTGGTGCCCAGTCTTTGTCAGTAAAGCATGGGGCTAGAGGGGGCAGCAAAGGTCTCAGCGGCAAAATAACCGGAGAAATAAAGTTTACCTTTGATATGGCAGCAAGGGAGAGCGTTGACAGAGCCCCTCTTTCCTGGGATTTGTGTGTGTGGTGTTTTATTTTTCTAATCGGTCTGTTCTCTGTCCAGGAGACATTTTATTTATTATGATTAAATAAAATGTGAAAAAGCTCCCAGCTTTCAATCACAAAAGAACTTCAAAAAACCAAAATAACATCTGAAAACTTTCCCAGTGAAAATATGATGAAATTGACCATTTTTCATCAGAACATGAGAACCCCTCTAAATAGCATCTTGCTTTTTTTTTAGTGGATTTTAGACTTTTCCCTAGCATGGGTGACTTTTTTCCTCTCTTTAACTAAGAAAGGAATTAATGGGAAAGAAGAAGCTTTTGCATAAATCTCTGGAGCTGTTGAAGTTAATTTGGTTGTCAGGGTCATCAGTGTACGTTAATGTCGAATGTGCAATAGTAACCTTACTTCTTCATTAACACTAATTTAGAAACAACAAATAGCCCAAGCTTTGTTTATGTAGTCAGTTTGTTTAAAAAGAAGAAGAAGAAGAATTCAGTAGGGTACCTTCTACACTAATGAGAATTGTGAGTAATTAAAAGATGGCTGTAGTACAGCAAAATAGACCAGACTTAAGGGGTTCTAGCAAAGTAATTAAACAGGAGGCTGGTGTATTAAAGGCTGGCTCAGTGTGTGCCTACTGGGTCAGATTTGGTGGTGAGCTAGCACAAATTAACTGTTCTCTGGGGAGTGAGCTATTCACCCAGGTGAGGTGAATGAGCGCTTCCAGGGCAACTAGAGATTGGTCATGAGATTACCTTGTCTAGTGCATTAGCTAATGCCCTGGAAGAGTGAACTCACCTCCCTTAAGTGAGCCCTGTAGTATTAGAAAGGAGTTTCCTCATCCTAGTCTATCATGGGATTGGGCCAGCATTCACAGGGATGAGAATAGGCATCATCGGCAGAGTGCCCTCAGTGTACTTGAGGGACAAAAGACAATTTGTCCCTGAAAATGAACTAGAGTAAGGGGAAAAGTAAATCAGAAGTGCTTCCCAAATGTGTTTCAGTATTACATTTGTAAGAGGGCCCATCAGCAGCTGACCTATAAGATAGTTTGCATGGCTCATGGAGGAAGATTATTAATCAGTTTGCTGCGCCCTGAATTCAGCATTTTATCTCTTGCCTCCAAGATTTTGTCCATACTGTGCCCCCATACATCTAATGTCCTTGCTTCTCACCTCCTCTTCCTAAAATGCCTTCCCTGCCTTAAAGCTAAGTTCATGTGCTGGCTAGCATTTCCTGATCCTTATTAGTTGTTAGTGTTTCTGTCTTATATGAGACCCTTGTCATCCAAATATTCTTTACCTTAGTCTTCATTATTTGAATTGATCCATACCTTAGATTCTGATTTAGAGTATTGTCTACAACACTCTGGAAAGTTAAGTGACTTGCCCAGGATCATTCAGTCAGCACAGTTCAGGGCACAACTTGAACTCACATCTTCCTTCTACCAAGGACTGTTGTTCTCTTTCTAATATACATGATGTAAATAATCATAATATGTAATTTATTGTGGAATAGATTTTACGACATAGCATTTATTCTATAATATGGAATTTATTGATTCTATCATAACATGGAATTTATTTATTATTAATTTATGAACTAATTGGTCAATTATAGAATTTGCTCCCACTCGGGGATTCTTCCCCACATGACCCTAGTATCTGTCTCCAACTATTGTAGCCCATCCTGCCAAAGTCTGTGTCAGCGTCTCACTCACTATCAGTAGGCTCCTCAAAAATAGAATGATTTGAATATCAAAGGACTAGGAGAGGCCCTTGGGAAAATTGATGAAGGCTTCAAATATTTTTGCCAAATGACCCTCTTTGTTCACTACACTGAAAGTCCACCTTGAAATAAAAAGCATTTTGTTAGAAAAGTTATCTCCCCTGCAAAATTAACACTTGATACATTCTTTGTTCGTTCTCTCTATATAATTATATATATATATATATATATATATATATATATATATATATATAAAATAATTAATTAATACTATAATATAATTAATTATTTATGTATATATATATATATATATAATTAATACTAACAATACCTAGCATTTATGTAGCACCTTAATGTTTGCAAAGCTCTTTACATGCTATCTCATTTAATATGACAACCCAGTGAGGTGAGTGCTATCAGTTATCCTATTTTGCAGATGAGGAAACTGAGGCGCAGAGTGGTTACGTGACTTGCCAGGTCACACAACTAATACTTCTCTGAGTCAGGATTTGAACTTGGGTCTGTCTGACTCCAAGTCCTGTGCCATATTCTACTGTGCCATGCAAATAGAATTTAAATTTTATTAAATACCAAAATATCAAATAATCTTATTTATATAACTATAGTTCCACTTTTAAGTTAAATTCCAAGTATGTTTTTTGTTTCCATTACTCTCTATAAAATATTGGTCTACCTTTTCAGTGGATTCACTTAAAGCGTGCTTTTTCCAGGACCGATTGTCCTTGGATACCAAGGCCCCCTCCTGTTTATACTTAATGACATGCTGTGTGATAGAGAACTATTGGGTGGTTTATGTTGTCATTGTGCAGTGACTTACACATAGCTCCTTAATATGTACTTGTTGGATTAGATTGGACTGGATTGGACCACATTATTAAATGCTTCCATTTTGACAGGATATGTGACTTCCGTACATACTTTGCTGCATGTGGCTGATATAGCAAGTGGTCACCCAGTAGGCAACAGCCAACACCAGAAGGCACACTCCAACTTGTTAGAAAGCTCCAATGGTGTAAACTGAAATCTTAAGTTTCCCCAAATTTCCATTTTGCTAAGATAGAGAATGGTCCCTCTGAGAACAAGGAAGGTATTTGTGATCAAGCCCCATCAGCCATTCTAAATAACAGTTACGTCTGGTTCAGCAGGCATGCAAACACCCACATCCTCATTCCTGGGGAGCACATTTTTGGTCAGAGAGTCAAATATCTACCATGTGCCTCAGTGGCAGAGTTTGTGCCTAAGAAATAGCCAACCCCTTACTGGTTAGATCCAAAAGCCTTTTGCACTCCTTTTGCCCTCTTGCACCCTCTTATTCAGCATCGGTTACAACGACTTTGTCAAAATATTGTTTCTAATAAGAGGTCTCAGGAGTATGGCAATGTCATGTGCTCCTTCCCCCCACCCACCCTTAATAACCATGAAGAATTTTGATGGGGATAAGCAGCCCTTTTTTTCTCCCCGAAATGCTGGAAATTTTCTGGTGGTTGGTTTTTTCGGTTTTTTTTTTATTTTTAAATTTAAGAGACGTCATGGAATTCTTTTGGTCAGCAAGAATAACCTCCAAAAGTATAAAAAATGTTTCAAATATGGACCAGCTGCCCAAAGCATGGCAGCCAGGTATGGCAAGGTGCCAAAGGAATCCTGAGCCAAGTGAGTCATGGTGCCTCTTTCATTCAGTTCCCATTGGAAACAGCTTTCTACTCTGCTCAGTCCCTGAAGGCAGAGGGAAAGAGGGAGATGGAGACAGAACTGAGAAGTGATTCAAGTTAGGGCTCTCTCTGAGCTAACCAATTGCTTCCTCTTTTCTCTACACCTTTACTTTCAGGGTAATACCCATCCTTCAGCCAAAGTATCACACAAGTAATTGCCTGTTTTTTAACACAAACCTCTTTGTGCCCTGCTCACCTAGAAGATAATAGTGGTGTTGTCAAAGGTTGTCTACTGGCTTCCATGGCTGCTGCAATAGATTTTTTTTTCTCCTGACTCCTTTAGGGTGGGGCAAGACGGCTCGCTGTTGCTCTTTCTAAACACATATTTTGGCTCCCCCCATCCTTTTTCCCCCCTCTCACATAATTCACATTTGTTTTACAGGATGATTTTAATTGCCTGTGTAGTATTGGGCAGGATTGATTTATGACTGCTGCCCAAAGTTCACCTTTTTTTTTTTTAAAGTACTAGTTAATTAGTAGACAGCCTTCTCTATCTCCATCCTGTTTAGCTCAGGTGCTGTAAGTAAGGGAGAGAGTTTCATATTTCATCTTGCTGCCAATAGAAGAACTTCAAAAGTTTGGCTCAAGAATGGGAGTTGGGTGCTTTCCTGGGCTCTGTGTTAACGATATGCTTACCTGAAACAGAAACTGTTTGAAATTTCCTCTTCTCGGGAAATTAATATTTTGAGCTTTCTTGTGGTTTGGCTTGCTTTGTTTTTTAATCTAGTGAACCTCTTGTCTTTCATTTTCTGTTGCCTAAGTGACCTAAGATGGTCCTGGTTCGTGTGTGTGTGTGTGTGTGTGTGTGTGTGTGTGTGTGTGTGTTTGTGCGTTTGTGCGCACCATTCTATGAAAGCAGTTGTTGAGGGACTGAGTCACAAGTGAAGTAGCCTGCGGTTGGATATAGGTCTGAGGTTATTCAGTGACTAATTTCTAAGGGGAGGAGAAATACTTATCATGGGGAGCCCGACTTTCCGCATATTCCTGGGACAACTTGGCATAGGTGACTAAAGGAAACAAAATGGCCTTTTCTGATTGGGGATATTCCAGCTGGGCTGTATTTTAGGCACTTTGCTCTTGGTCTTGTTGGGTTTTTTCCTCCCCTCTTTCTTCTCGATAAAGAAGGCTGTCTAAAGTATCCAAGTGTGGAAATAAGGATTTAGATGAATTCGGCAAACAAAGGAACTGCGTAATTGGGAGTAGAGCCAATGTTGGTTTTTTCAGCGTTAGCTATGCAGGTGATTCCTTGAGTAAAAGTAAGTAGCTTTACTTTTTAAAGAGTAAAATGACTGTACGAAATTCATTTTCATTTTTGTCCCGTTTCTATGTTGTGTAGTGTGATATGATGATAAGTTTACAAGTTACAGGCTTAAAAGGTTGGGGCTCAAAATACAATATCTCAATATCGTTATATGTGACCAATAGTATTTATACTTATTTATTTGCTTTTCAATTTTAGTTCCACCTAATTTATTTTAGTTCAAGTTCTCAAAATTACCTTAAATAATTTTCACATTTAAAAAAATGCCCCGGAAATGGGTCTTGGAAATTGTCACTTGATTTTTATCTCTAAGGATTTCTTTAATAGTTGATATTTGGCTCATCTCAAATTCCTTTTGAGGCATACATGATATGTATTATGGATGGGAGGATACTAAGTTTTAGTTTTCATCCCTGAGTTTAACCTTATAATCGGTTCCGGTACTTTAGGAATTAAGAAGGCAGTGTAATTTAGGCAAGGGATTCAGTCTCTTAAGCAGTTCCAGTGATGGGGAGAATTTGGAAGAAACAATTTTGTTTTTAAGATGTAAAGTGCTGAAATCATGAGTGACATCGGGAAGCTTTGGCAGAGAAGAAGAAGGGAACTGAAAGAAACAAAAGAGGAAAACCTAGTGTGTGAGAGATCATTGTTCCACCCAAGCAGAGAAAGGATAGAGAGGAAGAAACTGAGCCATTCCCTCCTCCATGGTCAAAGGCACCTCTGCTCTATTTTAACAAGGTATTCAAAGTATCTCTTGTCGTAGGGATCTTCTCTTTCTTGATGTAAATGGGTTGGTTTTGTTTTTAGCTCACTGTATCAGGGTGTTATAGCTGAAATCAATGGACATATATTCCAAAGATCTAGGTTCTAGGTCTGGGTCACTATCTGTGTGATATTAATCAAGTCTCTGAACTTCTCTGAACCCTACTTCCTTCAGACTTATAAAATGAATGGATTAGTTGAACTACATCATTTCTGAGGTCCCTTCCAGCTAAAAAAATTATCTCACCCATATTATTGCTGTGTCTTGGCACAATGTATGTAATAGCCTGCATCGTCAATTCAAAAAATATAAGGAATTATGCTGAGCAGTATAGAAAATACAGTGAGGAGTGAACCATCATGTCAGCCTTCCAGGATAATAACTAACACAATAACTAAGAAAATGAGCTGTACACAAGTAACTTTAGTATAAAATAGGGCAGAGTGTCAGAGTGCTAGGGTACTTTGATGGAGGGAGAAAGAAGAGGTTGGGGGATCAGGAAAGGTTTCATGAAGGTGACAGTGGTTGGGCACAACCATGGAGGAGGAATTTCAACAGGTAGACAGAACAGGGAAGGAATAAGCAGTATATGGAAAAACATGATTACAATAGCCCCCATTTATATAGCACTATAGAGATTGCCAAGTTTCGTATTATAAGACACTTGTTCATGGTCACACAACAAATAAGGCAAGATTGAAATCCTGCCCCTGACACCTCCCAGCCCTGTGAGCATGGGTTACTTATTTAAGCTTTTCCAACCACAGTTTCCTAATTTGTAAAATGTTTATAATAATGCTTTCATAGGTTATGACTTTATGCAGTTGTTCTTTGGATCAAGATAATGTATGATACTTTGCAAACCTTGACACAATGTACACAGGCTGGTGGCGTTACAGTTATTTGTGTGCATGTCACGTCAGTTAATATGCTGCGAGTCATTTGGGAGGCAAGGGATGTGCTTTTCAACCCTTAGTATAGGCACTCGGGTATTTGTTGAATTGGATTTAGAAGATGAACTTTGTTTTAACTTCAGAAGAATTTTCTCTGAGTGATGTAGGTCATTAAAAACAAGGCGCCGACATGACATCATTGCAGTCTTTTGTCAGGTAAAAATAAAAGGTCTCTATATGGTTCAGTAATTCTTTTGGCAAAACTGAAGTAAGAATACAGATACTCTCCAAGTCCCCTATGGTGAAACTTTTCCAAGAATTACCTCCGCGGGATTAGTACTTCTCTAAAAGGCTGAATATTTTTAGCATGGATTTTAGACTCTAAGCCGTAAAAATACCAATCAACACCAGCCAACCTATCACCCAGTGTTTATTTAACTGGGGCAGCTGGGTAGTACGGTGGATAGAGCAGCTGTGTCATAGAGGAGGTGGAGACAAAAGAGCCTGGAGCAGGGGTTCTTAACCTGGGTACCAGGAACTTGTTTTTTGAAATGTTTTTACAATTGCACGTCCTTGTATTGGTTTCTTTTGTAATCCTACGTATTTAAAAATGGTATTCTAAGAAGGGGTCCATAGGCTTGACCATAATAATATATGCCTTCCAAAGGGCTCCACAACCCAGAACAAGGTAAGAACCCCTGGAAGGGAGAAAGACCAGTTGGTAGGCTGTTGGAGTCGTTTCATTTATGTAACAAGAATTGATGAAGGGCTTCCATGTGCCAAGCACTCTGCTAGGCACTGAGAATTTGAAGACAAAAATGGAACCATCCCAACCCCTCAAGGAGTATACATTTTATTAAAAGAAAACAGCATGAACATAAAGAAATAAACATGCATGCAAAAGTAGTTTCTGGGGAGAATGAGGGGAAGCTAGGCCTTATTTACAAATGGCACTTGAGTTGAACCTTAAAGGAAGCTTAGGATTCTATAAGGGTGAATCTAAGGAGGGAGTGACTATGCAAAAGCACAGAGGCAGGAACCAAAATGTTGCATGGGATGAACAGCAAGAATTCTATTTTAGCAAAGATGTATCAAGTGAAGGGGCAGCTAGGTGGCACAGTGCCTAGAGCACCAGGCATGGAGTCAAAAAGACTTGAGTTCAAATTTGGCTCAGATACCTACTGGTTGAGTGACCCTGGGAAAGTTACTGAACCCTGTTTGCCTCAGTTTCCAGATCTGTAAAATGAGCTGGAGAAAGAAATGGAAAATCACGCCAGTATCTTTGCCAAGAAAACCCCAAAAGGGGTCACAGAGTCGGATACAACTGAAAAATAAAAAAAAAAAATCATGTGAATCGTACTTATATCTAAAAAATGGTACTAAGTCTAAAAAAGTGAGTTAGAACCAGATGTGTGGGTCTTTAAATGTCAAACAGAGATTTTAGAGTATTTTAGAGGTATTTGGGAGCCTTTGAAGGTTCATTAGCAATGGAGTGAATGACCTGCCCTTTAGGTGTGTTGCTTTGGCAGCTCTCAGGAGAATAGGTTGAAGAAAGAAGGGGACCTATGTGGTAGATATTTTCGAGATGGAATTGACAAGACTTGGCAACTGATTATATGTGGGGGTGGGGTAGGAAGGGGAAGGTATATAAGATATGTCAGAGAAGGGGAAGGTTTGAAGAGAACTGTGACACTACAGACCCAGGACTAGATGGATAGTTGTACCCTCCGAAGGAAAAGGAAAGTTAGGAAGAATAAAGGGTTTAGGGGGGAAAGATCATGAATTTTGGACATGTTTTGCTTGTGATAATCATGGATTATCCAGTTGGAGGTATCCAACAATGGTGCAGGAGGTTGGATGTTATGGAACTTGGTTTCATAAGTAGAGTCTGTAAGAATGAGATCTATGAGAGAAATATTATAGGAGTCAGATCTGGGGAACAGGTAGGGAGGAAAAGGTGAGGATGAAACAGGATTCCACACTTGAGAGACAGGATGAATGATGCTGCTGTCAAGCAAACCAGGCATAACTGAGGAGGTATGGGTTTGGAAGGAAATATCATGAGTTCCATTTTGAATATGTTAACTTTGAAGTGCCACATATTTATTGAGTTGTTGTGTGTAGACCTAAATTTCCTTTTTCTGGGCCCTCTGGTTATGGATTCAGTAATCGTTTTATTAATGCATCATGGGAATGTTGTCACTCTCCTCTCTGGTTGTGTTTAGAGCTGATGATTGAGACACGCGGTATCCTTTTGAAACAACAGGCTATATTAAGTCACCCGTGGTCCAACAGGTTGTGATAAGAAATGTTCCAAAGAATTCCCTTAGTCATGAAATTACATATCTTAATGGAGACATTATCATTTGTGCCAAAGTTGCTGCTTTCAAAGACTCCACAGGAGGCTTCAGTAAGAGCATCCAATCCAGCTGGAGCTTAGGTCACAATTTGTTTCCTTCAAAACCAAATTCAGTTGAAGAAATTAACCTTTTCCTAGGTTGTTGCTCTTTCACAGAACAGAGGCCAGCGTTAGACTATGCCCGTGAATCTCAGGAAAGAGATATAGATCAAGAAAGAAAAAGTCTGACCCAACTGATGAGACTGAAGTGGGCACTACTTTTGACAGTGGTACTTTTTAAAAAGTAAGAAGAGGTTGAGCATTAGAAATTTTGATGAAAAAGCAAAAAGCTCTCACTTGGTAGAATAGACACGCTGGAGTACAGTGTGCTGTATATAAGGTGAATGTCTGTTAAGTCAATCCTTTTTTGTTGGGATGGGAAGTTGAAATGAATACCGTTCCCAACACCAAGATGCTATGATTTTTCCTTCTTTGGTGCTTAACTGTGATAAAATTACCTAATTTGGTGCTTAACCGCAATAAAATTACATTTAGAAATAGAATTAGAGGGTTTGAACCCTCCCTTAGATAGCTGCTAGCTGTGTGACCCTAGGCAAGACCCTAGGGACTTTTCTCAGACTCACTTTCCTCACCTGTAAAATGATGATCATCACAGTACCTATCTCACCAGATTGTTGTGAGACCCAAATGAGATGATGGATGCAAAGTGCTTTACAAATCTTTTAATACACTTGATACAAATTAGCTTGTTTTATATTTTTAAAAAAACAACAAAACAACAGAAGTGGAAACTGAAACCATTACGGGAAACACTGGGAGTAATTGAAAAGAGGTCTATTTGGACTTTAGGGGGAGGAAAAGCTGTCTAGCAATGAGGGCTGCTTACTGAAGGTCTTCAAGAGAAAGGTGGATGTGGCAAAGCGGACTCTTGTTCAGATTGTGGGTGCGATGGCCTCTGAGCTGCCTTCTGTCCCTGAGGGTTTGTGATTCATGTTGTGACTTTCTATGCTTTTCCTCCTGGAGGTTTTTGTTGTTGTTGAGTCATGTCAGTTGTGTCCAACTCTTTGTGACCCTGTTTAGGTTTGTTTTGGCAAAGATAGTAGAGTGGTTTACCATTTCCTTCTCCCGCCCATTTTACAGATGAGGAAACTGAGGCAAAGAGGAATAAGCGACTTGCCCAGAGTCACCCAGCTAGTAAGTGTCTGAGGACAGATTTGAACTCAGAAAGATGAGTCTTCCTGATTCCAGGCCCAACACTCTGTCCACTGTCTACCTTGCTGCCCTGGAGATAATGCTCTCTAAATCCTCAGTAATTTGGCTGCTTTTTTTCATCTGTTTCATATTGTCTTCTAACAGTTCCAACTTTTTCTCATCCCTATCACTTTGGGCAGTCTCAGTACATCTTCTTTACCCAGGCAGGTGCATACAGTTTACTACTATATCCTTGCACTGGAGGAAAAAGCAAAGAGTGGAAGTGTACCAGTCCTCTTCAGTCAGGGTCATTTAATAGTCCCACAAGTAGCTAGTGTTCCATCTCCAGCAGAGTAGGAGAGCTTACTGGAGTCGTGTAGTTAAGTATTCGGAGCGGGGATTTGAATGCTGGTCTTCCCAAATCCAAATTCAGCGCTCTCCTTCCCAGCCAGGAGGCCCCTGAATTGACTATTCTGCAGTCACCTTAATGATTTATTTATTTAATTGATTGATTCATTGCTGCTGTCTTCATTTGAGACTGTTAGCTTATAAAATCAGTTATCTGTCTTTAAGACAGTGAACAGCAGATTACTGTTAGATAATAATCGGTTGGCATTTGACAGACAGGGATTGGGGCTTTCCATTGGAGATCATAGACTTACAGTTCTTGAGCCAGTAGGAATACCAGAGGCCCTTTAATCCAGGTCTTCTTAAACCTTTTCCATTCATGAGCCCTTCGGTGCCTCTTGAACTGGGGATCATGACCCCAACCTCCTCATTTTATGGATTAGAAAACTGAAGCACAGGGAGTTTAACTAAGGTCATACAAGTAGTGAGCACCAGAGGCAAGATCTGAACCCAGTCCTCTGACTCCAAAGACCTTTCTGTTGCATATTGGTGAAACTGGAATCAGAAATGCGTAGATTTTTGAGTCCCATTCAAGACCCTAATCAGCCGTGTGACCCTGGGCAAAGACTTGAGCCCCTAGTGTCCTTGTTTATAAAAAGCACTTCACAAAAGTTCTATGTGGGACAAATGAGATGCTATATGAGAAAAATGCTTTTTAAACCTCAACAATGCTACATAAATGCTTGCTGTTATTATTATCTGAGGAACAAGAAGGACCTGAGAACAGGTAGAAGGCAGCACAAAACAACTAAATTACATAAACCCGAAGGTTTTTTTTTTAGTGAATTCCTTAAGTTTTAAGTTCTTTTAAGTGAATTTTCATTAAGCAAAGGGTGCATGTAGTTCATGAAAGTGGGCATTTTCTGCAGTCTTTGGAGTGAGGGATTGCTTAGGAGTAAATATTATACATTAAGATGAAGACATTTCTTTAAATGTGGCAAGAGTGAGCAGTAAGGTGAGCCCAAGTGTAACGCTGAAAGCATGAAGGGAATGACATTCAGAGAGTGTCTGGATGCTTAGGAAAGATTCCCAAACACAGGGAAATAGAAATCATTTGGAGAAATCGAAGTGTCCGTCAGCTTGCAGCCCAGCTTGCTCACTGTACTTTGAAGGTTATGCAAGTTTAGCTGGCGGGGATTGTGGGAGGCAAAGATCTTGCTAGAACATGCAAGTGGTCTCTGAATATTTGAGCCAATATCTCCCCGGGAGAGCCAACAGGAGCTAGATTTACCTTCCAAAATATGGGCAACCTGAACTCAGTGGAAACAGTCAAAGGATAAAGGGTAACTCTAGTGGAGTAGCTGTCTTCTTGAACTCCAGTGACTAAGTTTCAGATCTCAATGTCGGTTGGGCAAACCAGGTGGTCCCAGAGATAATCTCTGGCAGCCAACTGAGCTCTGCCTAACAAGGGACAGAAGCTTTATGACTAAGGAGTCAACCTTGGCCGGGCCTCAGAGGAGCTCCTTTCATCTCCTTCTATCTTTATCATAACTAGTTTATATTTAACCTGGAGCCAGAAAGGAATAATAATTACCCAGGTGTCTGCTTAAAGGTACTGGCATTGCATCTGTGAGAATACTGAATAGTTTAAGCTGGCTAATGGGCTAGACTTCCTTTAACTAATATCAAACGCCCTCACCCCCCAAAAATTATTTAACCTACAAAAATCCTCTATCCCTTACCAATCAATCAACGCATCAAATGGAATTTATTAAGTGCCTAAAGGTACAAGTATAAATAATGAGACAATCCTGTATTCAAAAGGAACTTACACATTCTAATGGGGAAAACAAGTCTATACAGGGTGTCCCAAAAGTCACGGTGCAGTGTTAAGCTATTTTAAATGGCACCAAGATTTTTGGGACACCCTATACATAGATACGGGATAAGTATAAAGCAAATAAATACAAATATATACGAAGTAGTAGCAGATGGGGATATTCAGGAAAGGCTTCACGCAGAAGACAACTTGAGCTGTGTTTTAAAGGAAGAGGGGCTTTACGAGGCCAAGGCAAGGAGAGAACACATTCCATGCGTGTGGGAGAGTTGAAGCAAAGGTGGGAAATGAAGTGTTGGGTAGGAGCTGGTTTTCATCTCTTCACCCTTTAGGGCTCCAACTTCTTTTCTCTTGACCCTTTAGAGCTCCTAGCCTAGGGTTTGGTATCATGAACATATTCCCAGAAATCCACCAAGGTGATCTGATTCTAGCTGGAGCTACAACTTTCATGTCCAGTTTTATTTAATCATAATTTATATTTCTATGATGCTTTAAGGTTTGCTTCACTAACCTCTCCCCTGAACTCCCACCTCATCTCCCTCCAGCAGCCCTGTGAAGGAGGTAGTGTATTATTTTCACACTATAGAGGAGGAAACAGACTAGAGCAGTTAAATGATTCACCCACAGTTACATAGCTAGTAAGTCTAGGAGCCAATATTGGAAGCCAGGTCTCTTGACGCTATATCTAAGGTGGTTTTTGCTACATCATGCTTTTCCCTAAGTCACCCTCACAGATAGCTAAATGAATTGGTCCTGCCATAGACCCTACCCTTTGCCTGACCCCACAGTCCTGTTTTTCATCCTTTCTTTTGTAGGGGCCACCATGAATTGGAGAAAATGCCAAGATTGCTATGATAATAGGAACACAGGACCCCTCTCCAGGGTTTCAGGGGATCTGTGCAAAGTATGACGATTTATAATATGATTGACAGAGCCATAACTAGGAATTATTGTGCCCAGGGCAAGTACCATACAATGTTCCTGGGGCAGGTGGCCCAAGTGCAACTCTGGTTGCTGGGGTGAGGTAGGCCACCCCCTCTTCTCCTGGCTCTCCCCTCCCCGGAAGGGAAACATTAGCTTGCCTAGAGGTGGAATCTTGTGGGAAATGAGAAGGACTCAAATGATTCCAAAGTCTCAAAAGTAGGAGTGATGAGGTGAAAGGTGGAATGGGAAACAGGGCAATATAAAGGAGGAACAGTATTTGGGGGAAGACCTGATTTGGCATTTGCAGATTTCAGTCTGGCTCTCAGGAGGGAGGCTAGGCCTTAAGATACTAAGCTTTGAGAGTCATCCATGTTGAGGTGTTAGATGAAGAAGAAAGGCATTAAGAAACTAAGGTGATGCCATTATTAATCACTTTTCAGAGCACCTCTTTTGGAGTTGTCTTCAAGGCCGGCCTCTAGCTACACAAGGAATTCCACCTCATTGCACTTACCCCGTTCAATCGGTCTGGCTCCCGGTGACTTTTGGCTGTTTTCTAAATCATAAGTCCATTTTCAATGGCTACAGATTTGCTCCCAAGGAGGGTATTCAAAAGAACACACTGCCAACTCTGGAGGGGGTTCCAAAAATATTCTGAATAATGGTAACCTTTGCTGGACTAAATACTGTGCCTCACCAAGCTTGAAGAGGACAGCCCTTAATGGGATGTGTACCGACCTTGTGTATTTGTGAAAATTCAGGCCCTTTGCTTTCATTGAACACCCCAGCACTTATTCCAGAATGCTCCGTGTTTTTCTTTTGTGTTGTTTAAATTATAAAAAATTATTAACCTAATGCACATATTTACAGTTTTTTCACTGGTGTCAAACAAACCAAAAAGTAAAATTCCCCACTTGATCACTTCTATGTTTCTCATGAAGATGCTAACAACAAACTTGCGTTTTCAGTCATTAGGGCCCTTCTCTTATTTCTTTCTCCTGTTTTCCATTTTGTGGTTTACCATCGCCACTTCCTTGTCTGACCCTTTTGTGAACTTGTGCTCCAGCACTTCTGTGCCAGGCAGAGAATTTAGGACCTTCCAACTCTTCTGTGACAAAGGACTAGGTCCCAATTCCCCATTGCCTTAAAAACTAAGCTCCCCTTCCTCTGAGGGGAATATGAGTCACACCCTAAGGGCCTGGAGAATGTCCTTGAAGATCCTCCCTGTCCATCCAATCAGAGGAGCTAGTATTGGGCATTTAGATTTTGTATTGGGCTTTTAGTCAGGCCTGGGTTCTCCTCACCAGGAGGAAAAGCCACTCTTTAAAAGTGGAAAGATTTCTGGCTTTAAAGTGAGAGAGTCTGAATAAAATTCCCAGCTCTGTCACTTAATTACCTTCATGGGGGACTTCGGTTAAGTCCCTCTACCTCTAAAGGTCTCATTGTCCTCATCTATACCATAAAGGGTATAGATTAAAGATTAGTGCCATGCATTCGGGGTCAGAAAATCAGGGTTCAAATCCTTCCTCCACCTCTCACTGCCTTTGTGACTTTGGACAAGTCCTCTGCCTCTTGAGACCCTGGTTTCCTCATCTATAAAATGAGGTTGTTAGACTAAGTAGCTTCTAAAGGCCCCACCAGCTCTGTGTCTCTGGGGCTCCCATTTCTGATGAGATGGCTTCCAAAGTCCCTTCAAGATGCAATCTTCCGATAGTCGTACTTTCCAGAGGGTAGATCATGGACAGCTCACAGAGCACCGTTGCTACTACTAAGTCTGTTAGGATATTGTTTTGTGCCATTTCTGGATTTCTCATCTTGACTCCCCCAGCTACCCCATGCTCTTAACTGTTTCCTAATTTGCTGTTGCAATAAGAAACCTCTGGATGAACCTACTTCTTGCTTCAATGAGGATGATGCTGGCATTTCTGCAGTGCTTTAAGGCAACCGTAGAAGGCAGAGGGCTCTGCATATGTCATCTCATTAAGTCTCCAGCCCCTGGCCAAACAACCGCAAAACTCTACCATTACCAGCTACCACAATTCCTGTCCTCCCTCCAGCCCTATTTTCAGCCTTGTCTTCATTCTAAATTTTAATTGGGTGTCCGCTGCCCGGAAACCACAGGATAATCTGAGGTTAAATAATGGTGCTAGCTGGGTATGGTGGTACCCACCTGTAATCATGTCTACGAGAGGCTGGTGGATTGCTTGAGCTCAGGAGTTCTGAGTGACAGTGAGCAAAGCCAATTGGGTATCTTCTCTAAGTCTGGTACCAGGATGGTGAGTCCCTGGGGGTGGAAGAGGAAAGGCCATGACTAGGCTATTTAATGAGTGGCAAACTGACCCAGATCAAAACAGGGCAGGTCAAAATTTCCATGCTTGATTAGCAGTGGGATCAGGCCCAAGAATGAGTACCTGATGTACTTCCAGCCTAGGCAAGATAACAAGAATCTAGTCTCCAAATAAAAAGAAAAAACAACCTCAGAACAAAAAACTCACCTTTAACCAGTGTTTTAAGCTTTACTAAGTACTTTTTTCACGATGGCCCTCTGAGCCATTTCATAGATAAGGAAACAGAGGCTGTCAAGTAGTAAAGAGATTTGCCCAGGATCATACAGCTAGTTAAGTGTCTGAGACAGAATTTGAACCCAAATCCCTTGACTTGGACTCCCTGGCTCTCTCCACGGTGAAGAGGAAATTCAAAGTAGCCAACAGTAACTATTCATACAGAGCCAAGGAGATCTATTAAATTAACAAGCTCTGTGCTTTTGAGACCTTTCCAGTCTAAGTTGGGCTCCCTCTTCAAGCTGATTGTAATGAAATTCTATTTAAAGCCCTTCATCTTCCAAATTCACTGTACCACATGGTGAAGTTGGCCAGACATTGCCTGTTGGCTGAGACAGGCTTATTTGTATTTTGTGAACTCTTAAGCCCTACTTTGTTTATTGAAGCTGCCTGATGATGCCTTTTCTATCCACTGTTTCCATTTTGCTAAATCTGAGAGAGAGGAGCATTTGAAATGGATCGATGCCTGCCTCTTGAAAAGACACAGAGATCCCCTGGCACCCTGTGATGAGCCATAACAAAGTCAGGTCTCTGCACCTGTATTAGTATGCGTGTTATCTGTGTTCCCTACAGACACTAATTAGGGGGAAACAGTGAACATCAGCTTACGTCCTAGGCCAGGGCCTGGCATTGAAGGCCTTCGTTGCCTATATTTAGGTGCCTTGAGGGTGTGTGTGTGGGTACATACGTATATACATGCACATACATATATGTATAGGTATTTATGTATAGGTATGTACGTACGTATGTATACATGTGCACATACATATACCTATACATACATGTGTGTGTATTTATGTGTATGTGCGTATATATACATACATATACACATACACACACCTATACATGTATCTATATATATATGTATAGGGGTGTGTGTGTGTGTATGTATACTAGTATCAACTTAGCATGTGGTCTGGAGGATCACTTTTGTAATGTGGGTCAGTTCCCTAGAGGTTCCAAGCCACTTTTGGGGCAAGGACACAGCAGGAGTCAAGATTCTGGTTCATTGTAGTCTCTTGAGATTGACTCTAAGCTACTAGAGTGGCCTTTTGTCAGTCAATGAATCTTGATTGCAGGCCAGAGTCATAATTAGAGTAAGGAGATAGGAGATATAAACCCAGGCATCAGAATAGAAAGGCTTCTGATACCTTCCGCAGGTAGAAACAACTGAGCGTAACAACTGCTTCACCAGAGTAATTAGTTGAAATAGGAAGCTACCAGAATCTACTTCCTTCCCTGTGGCTGCATAGCAGATAAACTCCTGCCCAGACCCCATACAGACTCTTCTGCAGTGGCCTCATAGTGTCCCAGGATCTCTGCAAACCACCCTTCTCCTCCATCCCCAACTCAACTTAGGATCCACTTGACTTTATTGGTCCCGATAGAAAAAACATTTGCTATTTTCAATGTTCTTAATTATCTGCCGTGGGTAAACCACTGGGCTAAAGGGTGTGGGATGCAAAGAATTATAAGATACAGTTCTTGTCTCCAAACAATTTGAATTTCTATTTGAAAAGTCAAAAGGTGTGCTTTTCTAGCAGTCCACGCCGTTGTTAGCTAAAGGGGACAATGCCTCTGCCCAAATGTTGGATAGTAATAGAACTAGTGAGAGGGTTAGGGAACTGATCCTGAAACACCCCTCCCCAGAGCATTTGTACCTTAATCGAGGCACCCCTAAAGGAGGTGGCCCCACCAGAGGATCCCAGCAATGAGGAAGTTTGATCAGCAGTCCCTTTAAATTTAGAGGGGCGGGCAAGGTAGGATGAGGTGAACCAGCAGACTGGAGTGGTTGGCAGCTGTCAAAACAAAAGCTAACAAACCTCTTTCTGGCTGTTAGTTTGCAGGTGTCATAGGCCCTTGTGTTAACCCTTCAGTATCAGTCCCTGATGCTGCTCTATAGATTTCTGAGGAGCTATTAGAAGGAAGGAAGGAAGGAAGGAAGGAAGGAAGGAAGGAAGGAAGGAAGGAAGGAAGGAAGGAAGGAAGGAAGGAAGGAAGGAAGGAAAGAAAGAAGGAAATTATTCTAAATCTAGTAATCAACAGAAATTAACAGTATAAAAATTTACATACATAGATTGCTGATTTCAAGTTGGAAGAGATCTGAGAGGCCATTTTAAAGATGAAGAGACCTAGTCTTAGAGAAGTGGAGTCCAAAGTTAGACATAGGCAGTGAGGGACATAGTTGGCATTAGAACCTAGGTCCTCAGACTACAAACCCAGGACTCTGACCACACTGCCTCCCATAAAACCGTAAGCTCTAACTTATTTATAATTTGTTTTAAAATGTGTATATTAACTTTAACTGAATAATCTTGAAAATTTCTTTTTTGATTTCATGTTCCCTTCTGATCTTTTCCTTTTGTGTGGTGTCTCTAGGTTTTGTTGCTGTTACTATTTTTATCACAGTCAAGGTGTTTGTTGTTCTGATCTTGTTTTCTTCATTCTTCATCAGTTCCTAGAAGTTTTTTTTTATATTTGTATTCTCTATATTGCGCATTCTCTCTATTTACATTCTTTATGTTGTCAAATGATAGATCCATGACACACTCTACTTGTTCAATGATTCTCTAGTCAATGGGCATGTGGGTCATTCTCAGTTTTATTTTGTTTTTTCCTATTCAGAATAAAGTTGGTATGCCTCTTTTTGCACAAGTAGATCTTTTTTTTTCTTTCAATAAAATTCTCAGGATCCCCGTAGTGAGATCACAGGATCAAATGGTATGAACAACTCTATAGCTCTTATTGTTTTGTGCCTCCTTAATTTCAATTTTAATTTTTCAGGGGGCAGAGGTTGGTTCTGGATGAATGATTTCATTGGTGCAGGAAACTTCTAATGCAGGTGGAGCGCCATCTCAGTAGTGTATAGCCTTGGTTTCTCGGGGCATCGAAAGTTTAAATGCCCAGTGTCAAACAGCCAATGTATATGAGAGACTTAACCCTAAGTCTTCCTGAATCCTAGGCTGGCGCTTTCTCCACTGTGCCACACTCTAGCAATAGAGTACCAGACTTCTTCCCAAAGATACGGTACCATGTCAGAGTTTCATCAGTAGTGTCTATTTCCCTAAGATCTGTCCCCCATTGCATTTGGCCACTTTTGACAATCTTTGCCAGTTTGATGGATATAAGGTAGTATCCCCAAGATGTTTTAACCCGGAAGCTTTTTTGTGTCCTTGAACTAGGAGCAAAGTGATTTTTTGCTTTTGCCTTGCTTTCTGAACTTCAGAGATTATCTAGACCAAATCCTGTATTTTACAGATGAACAAACTAGGGTTCCAAGAAGTTGTTTTTAATACGGGTTTTGCTCACAACAACCCTGTGAGGTTGATAGCCAAGTCAATAGCAATAATGAGGCACCTACTATGTGCCTTATGCTGGCTGAGTGCTAAGGGCTGGGGATACAAAAAAGGGCAAAAACAGTCCTTGCCCTCCAGGAGCTGACAGTTTACTGGAGGGAGACACCATGCAAACACCTACGTATAAACAAAATACATACAAGATAAAATAGAGATAATCTCAAAGGAAAGATGTAGCAAGAATTAAGGAGGATTGGGAAAAGCTTCTTGTAGAAGAGGAGATTTTAGCTCAGCCTTGAAGGAAGTCAGGGAAGCCAAAAGGCTTTTAGACATGTGGATGAAAAGGAACATTTCCAGAAACTGGACTCTCAGCTCACTTCACTTTGCATCTGCTGTTCTGCCTGGTTTCAGCTCCCCTCCTCCCATATCCCCCACCCTCGCCCCCTTTCCTGCCTCCTTTTTTTGTGTATCTTCCCCTTTAGCTTGTCAGCTTCTTGAAAGCAGGGACTGTCTTTCTTTTTATCGGTTGTATCCCTAGTACTTAGTACAGTGCCTGGCACATAGTAGGTGCTTAATACATGTTTAATGTATTGGAATGTATTTATTGGATTCTCAAACTTTATTTCTTCCCTCTATTTTTATTTCCTTTCTTCTTCTGTGGATCTCAGTTGTACTCCGCTAGCTACCCTTTTCAGTTCCTGTCCCTTTGGAACACACCCTGTTTCTCCCCTTGATTATACCCTTTTTCTCTGCCTCTGAGAATATGGTGAACTCCTGCGGTAGCTAAAGCAATTCGTCAGTCGAGAAAGAGCTTGAGGTGGCCCAGAAAGGTTATGACAGCTCCTGCTTCTAATTATCAGACCCAATCGAAGAGTCTCCAGTGGCCTTTCCCAAATTCCGTGTTTGGACCAAAATGGAAAGTATTGAATATTCTTTTTCTAGATGATTTTGTGCTTTATATTCTCCTCCTTGGTAAACCACGCAGTGGGTTGTGGTTATGATTTATTTTCCTCCTGTTCTTATTAACTGAATCCTTCATCTCATTCCTCTTTTGAAGGCATAGTCAATAGTTGGGGCCTGAGGGGGTCCCTATTTCCCTCCAGTTATATGTAATCTTTTTGAAAGCAAGGGCCACATTTTACTTTTACTTAAAAAAATATTTATTAATTTATCAATTGATTTGATTTTTTCTAATGTATCTTTCCATTCATCGGATATTCAGACAATATTTGTGATGTGCCTACTATGTACCTAACCCTGTACTAGGTCATTGGGAGATATCCAGAAATTGTTGTACATGGTCTTTTATAAGCTTGAGAAGTTGACATATTAGTATATTTTGATTACATTTCTTTCTCTTGTGGTTGAAAAGGCCCCTTTTTTTCTGTCAGTTAATGTAGATAGCTAACAAGCTCATGTGAATGCAAATGGGTAAGAAAAACTTTTATTTCAGTTTTTCTCTTCATTCTTCTTTTCCCTTAGTAGTTGATGGGTCAGAGAAATGTTACATAACTTTTTTTTTTCCAATGCTAATGCACCAGACTTGGGTGGCCCTTAAAAGCAATAGGGAAAAGCATGATGAGCATAAATAAGTTGTTTGGTAGCCCATCACCAAGAGAGACTTGAACACCATCTTGTTACAATAATGGCATTAGAGGTCATTCAGGAAATGCCTAATTGCTGAAGAAGGTGGTCTGGTCAGGTAGTATTTTCAAGATAGACCAGCTGGATGCATACACAAAGATCAAGAGGAGGGCCTCCAACAGTGTTCTAAAGGATTTGGAATTATAGGAACAAGAATTGCTCAGGATGAGATGGTGTGGATGAGTTTCATTCTTTACCAGTGGAAAGAGTTTCCATACCAATCTTTTCCTAGCTGCATTAAAGGGTAGCACATCAGAGTGAGTTAGGCCAGATATTGGGAATTGTACCACTTTGGACATGGTTCAACCTCAATTTGCCAAATGGTCTGAGAAGCTAAGACATTCAAATTTAATTAACAGAGCCCTTTTTCTATAGACTGCTAAGCAGCATTAGAGCAATATGGTATCAACGCATGAAAGCATCTGTAGAGATGAATATAAAAGAATATGCTTATTTTGTCTCTTTTCAGATGCAGAGGGAAATTGCTTATGCAAGAGGAGAAGGCCCTGGTGCCTCTCGCCCAGGATCCACAGCTCATCCATCCCATGCAATTCCAAATTCACCACCTTCTACTCCCATACCACACTCTATGCCTCCTTCCCCATCCAGAATCCCATACGGGGGTGCTCGCACGATGGTTGTTCCTGGCAATGCCACTATTCCCAGAGACAGGCTCTCCAGCATGCCAGTTTCAAGATCCATCTCCCCAAGCCCAAGCGCCATTTTGGAAAGAAGAGATGTAAAACCAGATGAAGACCTAAGTGGCAAGAGCATTGCCCTGTTCAGAAATGAAGGTTTATATGCTGACCCGTTCCTTTTTCATGAGGGACGAATGAGCATAGCTTCTTCACATGGTGGACATCCCCTTGATGTCCCAGATCATGTCATTGCCTATCACCGCACGGCAATTCGATCTGCGAGTGCTTACTGTAACCCCTCTCTGCAAGCTGAAATGCATTTGGAGCAGTCACTGTACAGACAGAAATCAAGGAAGTATCCAGACAGCCATTTGCCTACATTGGGTTCCAAAACACCGCCAGCCTCTCCCCATCGAGTTAGTGACATCAGAATGATTGATATGCTCCCCCATCATAATGCCCACATACCACCTCATGCCATGCAGCCGGATCGGGCCTCTCCCAGCCGCCAGTCATTTAAAAAGGAGCTGGGAACCACAGTATATATAGAAAAGCCACGGAACCCTCCTGTATTAACCGGCGTGGTGGACATGGGCCCACCACTGACAGAGAAGCAAATTTTTGGTTATGGCACAATGACATCACCCAAAGACAAGGAGACGAGGTAAGCATGGGGAAAATGCAAGGTGATGGGTATAAGGAGCCATGGGAGATGTATACCTGCTAATTTTGTAAGCCTGCTCCTGGGACAGGAATGTGAGCCATTAGGGCAATGTACTGACAAAAAGAAGAATATGCCCAAAGTGTTAAGCAATGCAGAGATCCCTCTTAAGTGAATGCTGTCTCTTTGTTATTAATGTAAATTTCAGTTGTTTGGAAAAATTTAATGATTAACTAAAGGATGACCTTATGATGACTGTGGTAGATCAGGAGATGATAACACAACATCAAAATATGGGGAAGAGTGTATCGTATCTTGGCAGAAAGACTTTTTGAGACAGTGATTTCTAGTTTTCCCATTAGAGAATTTGCTTTTTTTTTCCCTCATATGGTTTGAGGAAATAGAAAAAAAAATGTGTCACTGTCTATCTTCTTGGATGTAAAACACAAATTTGCATGAAAACAGAATGTTTCTGTTTTAAGTGCTCATTAGGGAATGATGCTGAAATCAGCAAAATGATTCTACTGAATGGGAGCAATTTGGTTTTGATTTGTGTTTAATATTCTCTGCAACTTAGGTACTGGGCCAGAATCTCCAAACCACATAGTTAAAACCTCAAAAAAAAAAAAACCAGCTGTAATAGACTTCTTTTAAAGGCAACATGATGGAGGGGAAGGAGAGCTGGCTGAAGACTCAGAATGACCTGGGTTCGAGTCCCACTCTGACATGTACTGACTGTGTGCCCCTTGGGGCTGTCACTAGGAAACTCTCTCATTGACCTGGGAGTTTCCTCAGGTGCTTCTTACACCAATGAAATTATTAGTCCAGAAAAAATTTTAAAATCAATTAATTGATTTTGATAGACTATAGGATCATAAAATTAAAACCAGAAGGGAGGGCCTTTAGTCCATTCCCCTTATTTTGCAGATGAGAATACCCAGACCTAGAAGGTATGGTGACTTACCTAGACAGATACATGCCAAAGCCAGGTTTTGAACCCAGGATCCTCTTCACCTCAAACCTCAGACTTCTTTGATGAATCATTATAGTTGTTCCAGCCTTAATTTCAGTAGGAGATGCTACCTTAATGATCATTTTAAAAGTCTAGTTGAGGAAACTGAGTCAATACGAGGTGAAGCATTTTGCTCATTTTCACTCAAAGATTCAAAAGCAATAAAAAGAAAAGAAAAAATGTTCAGTCACACAGGGCCAGGTAATAGCCAGCTCCCCGCTATCCCTGTACTGTTTCACAACTTTGTAAAAAGGAGACTCAGATTGTGAATGACAAATGACATACACAATCATCTTTTACACTGGTAATAAACAATACCTCTCACTTATAGATGACTGGTGAAAGGAAGACCCATCTAGCTTTGCAAGAGAAATATCATAACATTGGAGGATTCCAGAATAGTGGAGAAAAAAATGGGAAAGAACGCCAGGAATCCCAAAGGACTCTTCTTACACATAGATGAAGTTGTTGTAGCATGTGGCTCATTTGTCTAGAAAAGAGATGAAGAATTTTTGAAATGATATTTGAGCTTTCCGTTTCAAAGCAATCAGAGTCCAGGATAAGGTCCTAAGGCAGGATTTTTCTACCTTTCTCGTGTCATGCACCCCTTCGGCGAAAGGTGCATACCCCTTCTTAGAAGAAGATTTTTAAATCCAGAAAAATAAAATGTATAGGGTTACAAAGGAAACCAATTAGGGCAATATGTAGTCATCAAAAGTCCTTTGAAAACAAGTTCACAAAACCCCAGGTTAAGAACCCCTGTCTTAGAGTTTGGGGTTTTTACACACACACAAACAGTGTATAAGTTACAGTATGTTCAATACTGAGGAGAGGACTGAGCAGAGAGAGTCAAGATGGGATATTTATAAATATTCTAAAAATTTTGCTAGGGCAAAGGGAAAGACATGAGCTGGGAAAGCTTGAGGATGAGGGTGAAAAGAACACTGGATTGGAATCCCAGCTCAACACTTACGGTGTGACTCTGGATAAGTCCTTAATCTTCTTTTTCTTACTTTCTTCATCTGCAAGATGGAGAAAATGATGCACTACCTCCCTCTCATAGTTGCAAGGAAAGCATGTTGTAAATCCTGAATAAGACTGTCAGATGAACTGTTTTTATTTCTCAAAATTTCTCATTTCTGGATCACTAAAGGTATGGCATTAGCCTTGACTTCTAACATGAGTGGTTGACAGTCCTGTGGAAGAGCATTAGGACAGGATCCAGTGATTAGGGGATAGACATCTGAGACATCAGGGTGAAGTGTGGGAACTCTGTTGAGAAGAGTGAAGGGTTTCCACAGCTCAACATTTTAAATAACTTTCAGGTAATTTTTACTAACATCATCAACCTTCCCTCCAGTTTCCATATTTGAAAGACTTTCTCAACCTCAGATGTTTCCGTTTTCCACAAACCTCAGAAGTTTTGTCATGCAAAAAAAAATTTTTGGCAGTTCGACCATGTAAAAAAAATATTTAAGACACCCCCACCCCCTCAAATATTTTCTGCTTTAAAAAAAAATTCAGAACCAAAATACGGGTGGACTTATTATGGAATTTGTATTTGTCTAAGATGTATTGTTATTGTGATTATAAGATTATGGTATTCTAGAACAGGAGCTGGAAGAGACCTCAGAGGGCCTCCAACCTCCTCATTTCACATGAAGAAATGGAGGCCCAGGGAGGTAGGGACTCACCATAGAGAACACAGGCAATAACTACCCAAGACAGTGGAAGAGCCCAGTTCCTCTGCCTGACTGCAGGGCCAGTGTTTGACTTTACCAAGATGGCTCCTTGTGCAGTGGGAGTCAGAGGACCTGAGTGCAAATATTGTCAAATATTATGGCTTAACATTGGTCAAGACACCTCAGATCTTCATCTATAAAGTGAGGGAGTTGGACTAGATAGCTCTGAAGGGCCCCTTCAGTGGCATCTCTGTGGTCCTAGGATCTCATACTTTCTATTGATTATTTTTGATGATGCCATTGTGAAGTGGAAAGACAGGTGACTTCGGTAGAGTTTCGGTCTTGCTTCTGAAACATCGTGGCTATGACCCTGAACAAATCACTGACCTTCTTAAGGCATGAAATTACAGAGCATATACCTATCGGCCCTAGGATGATGTTCTACTACATTGTCGGCACTACATTGATGAAATCATAAGTTTGGTTTTTGGTTTAGCTTTAAATAATACATCTTGTAGTTTTCATAGCTAGTGATTTGAAATAGGAGAGAAAGATGCCCCTTTTGGGAAGAAAGAGAATTACTCTCCCTACCTCAACCCAGCAGGTTTCTTTAGCCCTTAATTGAGAGATTTCAGAGTCAATGGAACTAAAGGGGCTGAAATTTCTCAGCTAAGTAGATGAGACAGATATAGCAGTGAGAGTGTGGTTCCCTAAAGTGGTACAATACCATCGGTCACCCTGGGCATTCTCTATCATCGTTGTCACTTGTCTGCCTGCAATCACCTGGAGAGGCAAGAAAATGATGTGAAGAATGGGCAGATAGGGAGCAGACCCATGCAACTGGTTCCATTTCTCTGTCTGACTCAAGTGACCAAACTGCCTTGTTGGGACTGGTCATCTGGGCCGAGAGCTACCTTTACCCCAGCAGGAAGTCTGCAAAAAGTAAATTGTGAATGCAACTGCACTCCACCCAGAATTCTGGAATGAATCTGATCTGTACTTTAGAGACCAGGATTCTGAAGAGATTGTTGCAGGCCTGAGATGTAAAGAACTGTTCTTAAAAGATATTTATAATTATAAATGCTGTGGAATTTGCATAATTGCATTGCTAAATATATACACGTTGTAAAATACAACAGCACTATCCAGTATATTAGCAGAATTATGTAAGGGAAAAAATTGCTAGGGAAAGTTAGGAGGGTGCACATGCTTGGGAGTTTTTTTCATTATTAAAAACACCAGTTCTAAACCCATCTCAAAGGGGGAAAATGAATACCAAAAGCAATTACAAAAGTATAAAATTTAGTGCATTGTCTAGCCTACAGTATGGTGTTATTTTAGAAATATTTTAAGCTGCATAGGTCATTTTAAAGTGCCTCCCACCACTAAGTGTTTAATTTTCCTAGTGCAGGGTCTCATAAACTGCCAAACCAATTTCTCTTTGGATTTTGTAACATAAATAAGTGAATAAAGCTGAGAGTGCTTTCTTTCTGAGGCTCTCAAGTGAAATTTTACAGCTAAGTTGTAAAACCACTGAAACCCTGGAAGGAAAGTGAAAATCCCCAAAATGTTCTTCCTTATTTGGACTCTGCTAGACCCCTGGATATGTTTGTTCAGAAGCACTTGTACCCAGAAGCCCAGGTGACCTCCTCTTTGGAAATCAGAGAAAATGAATTCTCTCCCACCTGTCCTCAGGAAGCTTCCTTGGGTAATTGGTGTTTTGTTGGTCTGGGTTTTTCTTTTTGTTTTTTGTTTTTTGTTGTTTTGTTTTGTTTTTTCAAGGAAAAACATTCTTTCCAAGCCCTGTTAAGTTTAAGATAAAGTATGAGAGGCTGATGTAATTTAATCTCAATTCCTTTGGTTAAGTCTGTGTCTCGGTCTGATGAATTCAGCATTAACTATTTTGGGGATGCAAGAGCAAAACAGCCTGTGGAAGAAAATCAAATACCAATAGGACAAGGGAGAGAAAGAAATGACAGCCAGGTTTCTCCCAGATGTCCACCATATTATAAGTCTCCTCCCAAATAATAGCTGAAGTGTTTGACTGCCATGGAAATATGTGGTTCCGAAACAGATTACAAGTGTTTTAACTTTAAGGACAGTAATTCTCACGTCTGAGCCTCCAGAAAGGAAATCGTTTGTGACTGACCACATGGCCTTGGGCAGATGACTTGACGTAGCTTGGTTTGGCCTATCCAGATGGAGAGTTTGCTAGCCACTCTTCTAGTCTTCTTAGAGCAATAGGGAGCAGATAACTATCTCAGTTCTATTCCTTTCCTCTTCACCAGCTTCCTCATTGCAGACTGAACACTACAGGGAATGGCAGATAGTTTCCTATCTGTGTCTACGTTTGCTAAACTTTTTTTGTCCCCTTTTTCATTCATAGGATCGTGTATTTAGAGTTGGAAGGCGTCTTAGAAGTTCAGTTCTCATTTTCCGGTTGAAGAAACTCAATCACCTGGTGATTAAGTGACTTGCCTAGGGCCACACAGCTAATAAAATACCTGAGGTAGATTTGTACTGAGCTCTTCCTTTCTGGTGCTATGATAAGGAGTGGCTCCCTGGAAGGGTGAAGGGGAGCAATACACTAAGAATTATAGGCAATAGAATAACAAAAGTTATTAATAAAAAATTATTTTTAAAAAAAGAATCGTACTGATGGGAAAAGCATAGTTCAGAAAATCTTAAAAGGCTTGCTGCCTCCACGGTAAGGAAGCAGAGAGGTTGGGTGACCTGAGGCAAATTGAATTTTTGCTTCTTAGCCCACATCTTGAGTAGTCAGCATCAGAAATTCCCCCAAAGACTTCAGGCTATGACTCTGACGTGTTTAAATTGGACTAGGTCTCTCGATACAAAGTCAAATGAAGAACTGCAGAAATTCTGTGAATATTTCTGCTCAGTGTTGTCTCTGGCCTGGGTAATTCTGATCATTCAGTTCTCTTCTGTATTGGTGAAGGCTTTCATTCATAATACATATGGAAGTGTTGCATTTTAAGAGCTGGTTGGTACTTTGAGGGTCCCAAAGATCTGACAAATCTTCGCATTCTTTGAATCTTTCTTTGTTTTGCTGTTTTCTCAATAAATTCTGTTTGTCTACTGACAAATATTTATTGAGCATCTTCCGCTTAGAGACAGCCTAAGCACTGGGGGATATAAAGATGCTTAAGACAATGGCCCTGCGCTCTTGGGACTTCAAACTCCTTGGTCGCTTGCTGGAGTGGTGAGGATGTTGACTCCTAGTCTGAAGACCAAAATTTAATTCTTCTTCTTTTTCTATTAACCTTTGTGACCTTGGGGAAAAATCATTTAACTTCCTTGAGTCTGTTTCTTCTGTCAGTCAACTAGCATTTATTAACTACCTACTGTTCACCAAGCCCTGCGCTAAATTCCTGGGATAGTAAAGGCTCATTTTACAGAAACTGAGGCAAACAGGGTTAAGTGACTCGCCCAGGGTCTGTAAGTGTCTGAGGCTGGAGTCGAACTCAAGGAGATGAGTCTTCCTGACTCCAGGCCCAGCACTCTTATCTGCCCCGATTCTATCATTTGCATTGTACTTATGCTATATATTATAGTTAGCTTCTGGGAGCTAACCAAAATCTAAATAACCATTTTAACTTGTTTTTTTCTGTTATGTTGGACTATGCTGAGAGGTGGCATAGTATAGGAGATACAAAAAATATAGGTTCAAATATTGCTTTTAACACCTAGGAGCTGCGTTACCTGGGACAAGTCACTTAACCTCTCAGAGGTCCTAGCAACTCTCAGACTAAGTTACAGGTAAATTGCCAGAGAAAGTGGAGCTCCTCATTCTTCTCTACCCCTTCCTGCCCCCCCCATTAGAATTATGTGACTATACACTGGCTAAGGTTTGACAAGATTGGCATTATACATAGGTTTTTTTCTTCTTCTTTGTAATACTGTGGTTTTTACTCAATTTTATGCAATCATAGAATTTCTCTTCTCCCCTAGTTTATTGATGTGTTTTGTTTTTCTACAACAGTTTTCAGCAAACCTCAGATAGATCCTCTTAAGGCTGTTTCCCATGAAACAGTTCATCAAACATTTACAGAAAGGAGGGATGTGCCCTTTTAACTTAGCATGATAGTAATATTATTTGACAAAAATTTTGCTCCCTCTCCATGTCGACATTTCATTGTATATGTTATTCTTTCGTTCCTGTTTCCTTTCTTTCCATCACTTCAAGTAAGATTTCCCTGAATATTTCCTTGACTTTTTTTAATATTCATCATTCTGTCTGTCCAGATTGCTTATTTAGAAGTCAGCGGCTCTTATGAACACCCCTCCAGGATAAGGAGATGGGGCACAGTGGGGGAGATTGGGAAGTTTTTCTGTTCATCTGTGGGTCTCAGTTTCTGAGATCATGCGGGTAAGACCACTCTGGGATTAGCCGCAATGGGTCACTACTCATTCGTTACTTGTGTACACAAGATTCCTCTCTAGGTATGTGTCCAATAGGTACCTTCCAACTCTGAGATTCTACTATTCAGTAACATTTCATTTATAAAATTATTTTTGTGGGAAAATGTTTCAGAGTTCCTGACAATCAACAAAAAATAAATAATCATGCCTTGTTTATAAATTGGGGGCTACCTCATTGTCAAATTGCTATGAGTGGAATCAGCAACAATCACCCTGAGTTCTTGGGAGGGAGAGATTCTTGTGGGCTCAACGTGGTTTGTGAAGACTTCATGGAGGGAGGAGGAAAAACTCAAAATGACTGGCCCTTAAAGGACCGGGTGAATGAAATGATATCTCATCTATGAAGACAGAAACTCCTAAAAATCTTGAAGAGGGCCCAAAGTTATATAGCTCCTCTTTAATTATGACTCTTCTTGCCTGAAGAAGACAGGGACCATAAATCCTCCCTCTGGGGATCCTTAGGGCCCTTCTCTCACTATCTGCTCTATATCTCTCACTGTTTTTCCAAGGTGTCTATCGAGGAGACATCTTGATACAGTGCTTTCAGAGCCTGTGAGCTAACTTCAGATAGAGAAAGTGAATTCCCATGCCACAGGCAAGCGTCAGTAAATCAGTTGTTTCTTCTGCTTCTCTGGCTCCTCCCCCCAGGGTACCATGATTCTCTGTGGGTGCTAAGTTAGATGCTGGCCTAGCTGAGCCACTGAGGAAGACACATGGGGTTTCATCAAGCCTGTGGTAAGCCTGTCACAAAGTAGGGCACGACATATAGTGTCACTTCAAATAATCCAACTTCCCTCAAGAAAGTATTCCAAATTATTTCAAATTAAAAGGCTTTCATGTCTCACTTCTAAATATGCTTTGTGCACAACTCCTAAGGTACTGTCAATCAAATCTTTATGACTGAAACCAGAAACAAAAACAAAGGCAGAGCTAAATTTAAATATAGGGATCCCCAGGTAAGTCCTGTTGCTTTGTCAAGCAACCCCTTGTCCCCAGAGGGTTGAAAGGGGAGTTGTCCCAAACCAGCTGGTAACCTCCTAAAGCCATCTTACATTCCATTCTAAGGGAGATGTCCGTAGGCTAGATTCTGGGATGAAGCTGATTTTAGTTACTCTCCACAGTAACAAACTTTATCAAACTAGGTCCAATCCATGTCATGTGCCTTAGAGGGGGTGATAGTAGAAGAGGGAAAAAAAAACCATTTCTAGTTGTTTTTCTACCTACATTGAGATATACCTGGTTTTGTTTGAATTTTAGAGCTTCATTTTGCATGCATGAGGTCTTCCTTTTTAAAAAATCGGCCTAACCTGAACCTTAAATCTGATGACTTTCAAAGACAGTAAGCCACAGAAATTCTGTGTTACCTGCCAGATCTGCAGTGGTTCCACCCACATGACCAATGCCACTTCTTCCTTCCCATACAAATTTAAAGGCATAGAATATTAAAGTTGAAAGGACTTTAACAAATATCAGCTCAGAATCTCTCATCATACAACTGGAAGAGGTATGACAAGAACCCAGATTTCCTGATGCCTGGTCTTGTGGTCCTTCCACAGTGCCCATGTTTTCTGTAAACATCATTTGGCAAATATAGGGGAAATGCAGCATGGCCTAGTGAAGAGGGAGCTGACAAAGAAGGAAGGAAGGAAAAAAGAGGACAGAAAGAGGAAAAGAACAGAGGAGAGAAGGAAGGAGAGTGGGGAGAAAGAGGAAAAGGAAGTACTTATTAAATACCAGTTATGTGGCTGGCACTGTGCTAAGCACTTTATAAATATTATCTTATTTGATGCTCACAACGGCCCTGGAAGGTAGGTCCTGTTATTATCCCATTTTACAGTTGAGGAAATCAAAGCAGGCTGAGGTTAAGTGACTTGCCCAGGGTCACACAGCTATTGCATGTATGAAGTGGGATTTGAACTTAGATCTTTCTGACTCCAGACTGAGCATTCTATGCACTGTACCTAGCTACCCAGGAAGACTTGGGTTCCAGATTTGCCTCTGAACAAGTACTGGTTATGTGACCTTAGGAATGCCCCTGAATCCCTCAGTGCCCCCAGGAAAGTCTCTAAGACTATGAATTTACAAAACAGTTGCCATTTTGCTTTGGAGGAATGACCGTCCTCATGGGGAATTCCTTACACTGATGAAATTACAAGTCTCTCCCTCCCTCTCTCTCTCTCACTAATACATATTATATATACATAAATATGTATATGCGTATGTGTATACACATATACCTGTGCATTTACACACATTCTTGAGGGTAGAGGGGTATAGGGACAGAGTGTGGGAGAGGGTGGTAAAAAGAGAGTGTAAGGGGGAGGGGAAAGAGAAAGAAGAGAGAGGGTAGAAGAATGTGTGCGTGGAGAGAGAATGAGCTAATCGATATACAGAGAGATGATCCTCTTCCCTTGCCATAAACACAAACATAAAGAGAAACCCAACATACAGGCATAAAAGAGCGAGGTCAAGTATAAAAAATGTCTTTTAGGTTCCCTGCTGCTTTCTCATTAGGCGCAGCATCTTGTTGCTGCCTGGGCCATCCTGGTTTTGTGCAACTCCGAAGCACCACCAGGCCTTATTTCCATAGACTGCTACCTTAGGACTCCTTATGTTCCCAAAGCTTCTAAAATCATTTCTCATTTACAGGTAAACTGCTAAGCCAAGATTTCTGAAGCCTGTAATCATGAATGAGCAAATGCTTATTCCAGTTTGTACCTGTAACAGAAATGAGCTATGACCTCAGGAATATAAAGCTGCCCCCAAGGAAGGGAAAGCCAATGTAAATAAAGCAGGAAGGTGTAGGTAGTGGTGTCATTCCTGGGGAACGCTGGGCAGGCCAACAGCCTGTGGGGAGGGATGAGATTGAAGGACCTCACCCCAGACTTGTGTGAAGAACACAAATGAATCAGAAGCCAGAGCTGATGACAGCACTTCTGGAGAGAAGTGCTCCAGGTGTGGTTCCAAATGAGGGTCCTTCTAGCAATGGGTTTCTTTTAGTCCATTTCTAAGCCAGTGATTTGCCATGGAAAGAAAGTAATGTTGTGAAATAGGCTAGCGGCTTTCTGGACTCATAAAGCTGGATGGATGGGTGCCCAAGGATATTTGCTTTGCTTGCGCTAAATTATTGGAAAGGTACATATCCAACGTGAGCTGAAAAACCCTCAGGCCTGGGCGTAGCCAAGTTTTGCTCTCCTTACCATCTGCACCCTCATGCCACTAGTTGCTTCAGCCTAGAGCACAAAAATTGGGATTAGAGGAGAGCTGGCTCTATAGGTGTAAGTAGTACATTTCATTAGGGTGTGTGCTTAGGGGATTTTATTTTTCCTGAGACAAAGTTTTGATTATTTTTATTCATTAATCAAATGAAAGAAACTCAATCTTCATGAAACTTGATTCCTTCTAACTGTCTTTACTTTGAAACTGTTAGCTTTTTTAAAAGAGACACAAAATACCAAAAAATCTGAAGACATTGGGGTGAGCCTGGTAGACCCTCTCTATGCACAACTCTACCTAGCACCTAAATAGATCCCTTGCAGTTCTGGAATCTGATTCTAAATGAGGCAGAATCTCAGGTGTGACATCTTTGGGTGACAAGAAGTGATCTCTGTTACCTAACACTCAGATGAGAGAGCCCTGTGTGGTGGAAAGAGCTCTAGATTTGGAGTCCGTGACATGTGCCATCTGAGCGACTGTACTGGTCATTTAATCACTCTCTGCCTTATTTTCCTCATCTGTAGAATGGTTAGACTGGATAGACTCTAAGGTCCCTTCTAGATTTAAATCCATAAACCAAAGTATGATTTCCTTTTCTTTTCATAAAAATCATATTGGCTGGGAAGATATCTCTCTTTCATCAGATTATCCCCAGGCTTCAGGTACCAAGGATACAATCTAACCAGGTATCAGACTTCAGAGAAATGGTAGGCACTGATTATACTATATCTCATATGTGATGGAAAGGAATCTGTTGCTAATCTGAGAAGTAATAGCTGTAAGAAGGAATCTTAGAGTCTCTGAAGCTCTGTCTTCAAATTATGTGTGTGTGTGATCAAAGAAAGACTCAATAAAATTAAAGTGTTTGTATTTCTCTATGGGAAGATGATACGTGTAACTCCTAAGAACTTTATCATTATTAAGGCAGTTAGAAAGAGTCTATATAGACAGTCATGAATGTGAGTCAGTTATGTTTAGATGATCTTCTGGAAAAAAAAAAGGTGAGAAAAAGGGATGCACTGGGAGAAGAGGGAAGGAAGAGGTAAAATGGTAAAATTTTTTCGCATAAAAGAGGCACACAAGGAAGAGCTTTTACTGTGGAGAGGGCAAAGAGGGGTAACAGGCAATGACTGAACCTCATTCTCATCAGAGTTGGTTCAGAGAGGGAAAAATATTTATACACACTAAGTTGGGTACAGAAATCTATCTTACCCAATAGAGAATTTGGAGGGAAAAGATATAAGCTATGGTGGGGGGGATGATAAAAGGGAAGACAGATTAAGGGAGGCAGTTTTCAAAAACAAAACAGAAATTTTGAGGAGGGACAGGTTAAAAAGAGAGAGAAGGAGAAACAGAAGAAAACAGGATGGAACGAAATACATGGTAATCATACCTGAATGTGAATGGAATGAGCTCACCCATAAAATGGAAGTGGATAGCAAAATGGGTTAGAAACTAGAACCCAACAATATGTTTTTTGCAAGAGACATACTTGAAACAGAAAGACACACACAGAAAAGGGCTGGAGCAGAATCTGTTATGCTTCAGCTGAAGTTTTTAAAAAAAAGCAAGGGCAGGAATCATGATCTTAGACAAAGCAAAGGCAAAAATAGAGCTAATTAAAAGAGATCATCAGGGAAACTACATTTTGCTAAAAGGTACCATAGACAGTGAAGTAATTATCAAAAATTTTTACAGCAAATTTCTCTAAGACCTCATTTCCCAATATGTAGGGAACTAAGTAAAATATATAAAAATAGAGCTATTTCCCAAATGATATGTGGTCAAAGCATACAAACAGTTAATTTTCAGAAGAAGAAATCAAAGTTATCAATAGTCACATGAAAAAGTACTGTAAATCACTATTGATTAGAGAAAGGCAAATTAAAACAACCCGGAGGTACCACCTCACACCTGTCACAAATGACAAATGTTGTAGGGGATGAGAGTAAATAGGTATATTAATGCACTGTTAGTAGAGCAGTGAACTGGGCCAACTATTCTGGAGAATAACCTGGAACTATGTCCAAAGGGCTATAAAGTGTATACCCTTTGGTATAGCAATACCACTAATAGTTCTGTGCCTCAAAGAGATCAAAGAAAAAGGAAAAGAATATATATGTGTGTGTGTGTGTGTGTGTGTGTGTATGTATGTATATGTATATATATATGTATACGTATGCATGTATGTACAGGGGCTGCAGGGAGATGGGGTGTGTGTGTGTGTGTGTATATATATATGTGTGTGTGTGTGTGTTTGTACATATTTGTAATAAGTTCTATTTTTCATGCCTTCTTAGTGGGATGGGGAGAGGGAGAAAATTTAGAACTAAAAATAAAACAAAATTGAATTCAAAGTCATCCTTCTGGTGATGAGATCAGGTTTAGGGAGCCAATAAAGCCTCTTACTGGCTACCATTTTTGTCAAGGGGTAAGTTTTTTTTGTTTTTTGTTTTTCTTCAGACTGTTCAACTCTGTTGTGTCTTTGGTTGCTATAGTTAGTGACTGACGGACTAGTAGTACCTTGACACTCCTAATTCCTGACCTTTATTACCTCCATCTGCTCAGTCCTACAGCTTCCAACCGGTAGAGAAGTGCCATGTGTAGCTATTTAAAGATTTGTCCTCCGAGATTCTTTTCAGGGAGGGTTAGCAGCACTTAGAGTTGCAAACATAAACATAAACCTTGTCAAAGTTTTCCTTTTTTTTTTTAAGTCATTAAGTTAAATTCACATGTGAATGAGAACTATGCAGCCTCCATCAATAAAGAACTTAAGGCCCTAGTCAGAAAGTATAGATGGAAGAAATGTCAAAGGAAGGGGAATATAATAATATTTGAAAGATAGATCGAGGCCAGGTTGTAAAAGGCTTTGAAGAGCCTACCCTTGATTCTGCTGCCTATTCATGTCATCCATCCTTTTTCTTTCCTATTTCACAGCCTGATTCCTTGAAGGAGTACTCTTGTTGCTTCTCCTTCCTCACCACCTGTTTTTCAGCTTCTTGCAATGACTGCTGTCCCTAATACTCTATCAAAAATGCTCTCTCCAAAGTCACCAGTTGCCAATCCCACAGCCTCTCCTCAGATTTATCCTCAGGGAGTTTTCTGTAATATTTGATATATTTAATTTCTTCTCAGTTAGCTTTCATTACACAGATTTATCTTGTCTTGCTCTTCCTTCCTCTCTTAACTGTGCCTTCTCTGCCTTTTACACTGGTTCCTCTGTTTCTTGTCTCCTAAGCATGATTGAGTGTCTTCTAAGACTCTGACCTGGACCCTCTTTGCTTCTGTGTCTGCCCTCTCATCCTTAGCAATCTAATCTCATCCATTCTTGTGACTTCAATTATCTCTGTGCAGATGACTCTTATATAGACATTTCTTGTCCGACTTTTCCTGGAGTTCCAGTCTTACATTTCTAAATGATGATAAGATATCTCTACCTGGTTGTCTTGTTGACCTTTCAAATGCTAGTTGTCTGGAATGGAATTCATTGTGTTTTCACTAAATTTTGTTCCCCTTCCTACCTTCCCTTTTTAATAAAGGATGCTACCATTCTCCCAGTCACCAGAGCTCAAAACTTAAATCATCTTTAATTCTTCTCTCTCTCTTATGTCCCACATCCAGTCAGTTGCCAAGTGTTACAGATTCTCCCTCTGTAATATCTCTCAATCCATTCCTACTTCTACTACCCTATATCAGGCCTGCATTTGCTTTTATCTGGACTACTGCAAAAGCTTCCTAACTGCCATCCCTCCTTCTATTTCCTGTCTTCCCAATCTGCCTCATTCAAAGTAATATTTCTAATGCACAAGTCTGATCCCTCAAAGACCCTTCTTTGCCTACTGAATTAAATGTAAATTTTACACTCTGGTATTTGAGGCCCTGTACCATCTAGCTACAATCTACCTTTCTCAGCCTTCTTTTTTTAGGCACTCTCCGTGCATCTTTATTCCAGCCAAAATCTTTCTTTCATTCTTGAGGGCATTTGTACACGTTCCTGCCTACTGCTGAAATCAGCTCCCCCAATATCCTGTTGAAAGATTCCTATTTCTTTAAATCCCAGATCAGGTACCATTTTCTCTGGGAAGTCTTCCTTGGTCCCATCTGGAAGAAATCTAAGAAATCTATGCCTTCTTATCTCTCCCTTATCCTCCTCTGTATCATCTCCTTTGTACTTAATCAGATTTTAATTGCATTAAAATTACCCTCATTACTGTTTTATCTAAGTACCCCTCCCTCCTACAATAATCTCTGTACTAGCATTTATTAAGCAACTATTTTGAGCTAGGCCCTGACTCTTAAATTCTCTTGAGGACAGAAATGTTCATTTTTCACTGATTTCCCTAATGCTTGACCCAATGCCTTGCATAGAGTAGGCTTGTCATCAATATTTACTGGATTTATTGGAATTAAATGGGGTGGGAAGGAATTGAAAGAATAGAAAGGAAAGTGATAGAACATCTTGCTTCGCCAGAGATGGTGCCACCAGAAGTTGAACTCCAGTAGGTCTCATGTTCCTTGGACCAGCACATTTTCTGAATCTGCTCTGAACTTTTTATTGTTCTTGGCACTTGGGGCCTGGAGAGGATTCATAAAGACATCCTAACCTGCAGCTTTATTTGGGCAAACTGGATGATTGGTTTACCAGATCAATAAGGTAAATGTGTAGATGGAACATTTTAAAAACTGGTGATCTCATCATTAGGTATACCAATGCTATATTTCCTTTAAGCACAGTGATATTGACATGTATGTTGTCAGCTTCTTTAACATTCAAATGATTAATGTGCAAAATTGTCATTGCAGTAAAATGACAAGGCCTATTTAATTTCTCTTCCTCCACTGGTTTCCTCTTTTTCCTCTTTCATATTAAAACATATTTCATAACATTTCATAGAGAAGCCTGTATAAGCTTTGAGTTGCTGTAATTTAGTTAAACCATAAAATTGTTTCCAGATTACCAACCGTGAAATGGAAAGACAATCTTATTTATGAATTTATAAATCAGATAATCTCCCTCAAACGAATCCTGAAACCAGAAACACTTTGTTGATTAAATAGGAGAGGGAAAAGATTTTTTCATTACCATGTATCAAAAAAAAAAAAAAAGTACTTTCTTTAAGTGGTTTTGGCCGTAACCACACAGTGTGCATCCATAATCAACAGGATGGTCGCTGTAGTCTGGGTGACTGGCGGTATGTTCTAATGAATTCTTTATTCTTAAATGTTGGCATGTTCATTGCTCTGATAGATCTTATACCCACAGTGACCATATGCCCCAGATTTCCTAGGACAGTCCTGATTTCAGAGTAAATTGACTGTATTATAAGGTGATAAAAAGTATGGAAAAAAATCTTTGCCAAGACCACATGTCCTAGCTTTTGGTTCACATACACAATCTAACACAACAAACTTTTAAGTGCCTGCCAGCTACAAAACCCTATGCTAGCTCCTGGGAATACAAAGATTAAAACACAACCCTGCCCTCCATGAGCTTCTATTCTCCCTACCTATGCTGAATATCATATAAGTAATTAGTCTAAGTATCCTTCCTGTTGGAAGGATTGAAGTGAGGAGGTAGCCATGGGGGTGAAAAATTCTCCTCCTTCTCTCTACAAACTAGGCACAGGAGTTCAGAAAGGCCAGCATCCCCAAAGGAACAGCTCGACTTCCAATTTCCCAGAACTTCCTTAATCCATATGCCTGAAATGTCTGCCAGACAGCACTGCCAGAGGCTACCTACTCCATGGCCTCCTCCAGCAGAAGGCCTAATACTGATTCCCTTCTGCTCTTGTAGGATGTCTCACTTCCACCTCACAGGTACAAAAAGGAGAACTAAGCTGCTAATACCCGGGATCATAGACTCATCAGATCTTAAAGCTAGAAGGGACTGGAGTGATCAAATGATCCAATCCTCTCATTTTACAGATGAAGAAATTGACGGATACAGAGTTTTTGCTTCGACAAGTTGGAAGCAGTTTTCCCAGGTCCTTTCACATCTGTTCTCACAAATAGCCTTCAAAAGTAGATTAGGAAAGAAAGCTATTACTTGTGGCCTTTTTTAAAAAAAAGTATTTTTTCATTTTAAATAGCAGCTTATACGTTGCCTACTTTAGACAGTATCTGTTCACTGAACCAAATGAAGCCTCAGTTAAGTCCAGCAATGACTTGGAAACCCCTGGTGAATTGTAGGTATCTGTCAGTGAAGAAGCAAAAATGGAAATAAAGTAAATTTCACTAAGCTCATATATACATGACATTTCCTCTATAACAAGCTTGATTCTATTTTGTTCATCCATCCGTCTCATCTGAACCCTGTGAGCAGCCAAGCAACCAGGCCAAAGGGGGAATATGAGGGAGAAGAGAATCCTTATCGTGGCTGGTCTTCTCTCTGCCCAACTGTCCGTGATGGGTTCTGGGATGGCCCTAAGCCAGGGGAGGAAGGCAAAGGGTTATGGGCCCACCCGAGGTAGCTAAGGTGGTGTGAAGAATACAAAGATGAGTGAGAAAGTATGTCCTAAAAGAGTTTGTAAGACTAGGAGACATGATAAAACGCATACAGTATGCAAAAAACTGTAATGCTAGGTAGTGGATGGTGAACCCATCGAGAGAGTTGTCAAGTGTGCCAGTGTTCAAAGGAAAGAGAAGTAGAAAGGGATAAAAGTTTGGAATCATAGATCTAGAGCCGAAAGGGATCCAAGGTGTCACAGATGAAAAAATTGAGGTCCAGGAAGTTGAATGAATTATCCAATGGCACAGAGGTGGTATGTGAACCCAGTTCCTCAGGTTCCAAAGGCAATAATTATCTTCCACACTAGAGAAGAGATTCAGGATGTTGTATTCATTTTGTAAGTAAATTTCAGCTGGGCGTGAAGGATGGTTAGAATCTTAATAAGTAGAGATGGGAGGGAGGTCAGATGTGAAGGGGCATAGCTGAAGGACATAGACAAAGCCATGGAGCCAGGGAAGCCCAGATTGGGAACCATATGTAGTTCATTTTGGCAGGGGGAAGTGGAGATAAGGCTTTCAAGGTTCATTGAGTCTGCATCATGTTGGGCTTTGGTACTTTGACAAAGGAATTTTTACTTTATTTGGTAGGCAATGGGGAGTTATCAGAGCTTTTTGAATGAGGGAATTAGGTGATTAAATCAGTGCTTTAAGAAAAAGCACTTGGTGAAAATGTACAACATGGAGTGGATGAAGGAAAGCTTGGAAGCAGGAAGACCAATTAAAAGGCTGTTACAATAGTTGCATAAAATTCTTCAAAACAGCTTATAAATGTGTCTGAAGGAAGTAGAAAAATAGAGCCTGATCTTAGTTCTGATATTATAGCAGGAATAAAAAGTAGATTGAAAGCCTGTGTTTTCTTTATGAATTAAACGGGAGACTATTGAAGTGCCAATGTTAGCTTACCGTGACAAAATAAAGAAGGCTCCGAAAGAATGGAAAGTGATCCAAAACAGAATTTCCTGCTGGCCCGTACCTTCAATCTCTTGCTGTTGGTGTTGTTCAGTTGTGTCCAATTCTTCATGACCCGATTTGGGATTTTCTTGGGAAAGATACTGGAGTGGTTTGCCATTTCCTTCTCCAACTCATTTTACAGATAAGGAAACTGAGGCAAACAGGGCAAAGTGACTTGCCTAAGGTCACACAGCTAGTAAGTCTCTGAAGCCAAATTTGAACTGAGGTCTTCAAGACTCCTTACTGAACCACCTAGCTGTCCCCATCATAAAATTTCCCCTTGCCCCATCCCTCCTCTCTGCAGAGAGTTTCTTTTATCCTATTCCCAAATCAGACTTCTAAGTTCCTATAATGTAAAAGTTTTACTAAACTCAATCAATCAACCAACAAGGATTTATTAAACATTGACACATGCCAGGAAATGTTCTAGGCACTGGGGAATACAAAGACAGAAATGGGAACAGTCCCTGACCTCAAGAAGCTTATAGTCTAAGTCTTCATCTGTATCTATCATGTGGGTCCATTATGTAAGTTACTAAAAGGAACTGTTACTTGTTACTCTTGAGATAGCACTCCCTCAACCTCAGCTCCTTAGATGCAATGACTTTTACTCACAGAATTGGCTGTGGCTTTATTAACTCAGGATGAGTGATTGAAATTCCCTCCCACGCAAGATCCTCTGGATCAGGGCATGGAAGTTTGCCTGTTTGAGTTAGTGATTTCCGCTGAGAGGCTTGAGCTACCCTCCTCCCTTTCCAAGATATGGATCTCAGTCTGGTGGATCTGGGGTACTTAATCTCTATTGACTAATCTGCTTTTAGGTGACTCTCTTACTAATTTTTCTCTTTGATATGGACTGTGCTATGGCAGTGAGGAGCCTGGCAACGCAGGTATGATGGGAGAAGCTTGGTAATTCAGAGGTTTCATACTCACTGGTGCTTCTGGGAAAACTTGGAAAGTCATTCCGTAGTGAGACCGATGCCAGGCAACTTCTGCTCCTTCCAATTTCCTCCTTCCACACTTCTGTAATGGAGGAATCATAATGCCTGATGCTTAAATTGATTTTTTTCCTAAATGTATTTTATAATCATTAGCTAGCCGGTCTGCCCAGAAGCCTTCCAAAGCAGCTCCATGTTATTACAGAACCACCAATTTTCCAGCTGCAGTAAGGCACAGTATGGGAGAAGGCAGAAGCTACATTTGTCAAACCGAATGCTGCTCCTAAATATAACACTTTATTAGCCCAGGGGTGGCCTAGCTATTTGTAACCTTTTAAAAACAACTCTGAAATGAGTTGGGAGAGCTCACCATTGTGTTCAGGGCAGCAGATCGAGCTCATTTAAGAAGCTAGCCAGAGATGTAGCCTGGTGGATGCTGGGCACAGAGGCCACAAGTCCCATGCTAATAATCACTGATGCAAGGTCATCCAATGAGTCAGTGTCAGATGTCAGGACTGGCAGAGACTTCCTGACACTCAGGCCTTCCCTAAGACGGCAAAGCCTTGATTCTGTAGAATCGCTTAATCTTTTCTAAGCCTGTGACAGACTGCATTAGGAAACCTTAACTCCCATTCTGAGAACCAGGCTTTATAGCGGCTTAATTCACTTGGTTCCATCTGGAATTACTGACCTGACCACATACACCAGGTTGTGCTTACTGAAATAGAAGGTGTTTGTCAGGCTCAATATAACTACCAAGGTAATTCATCCTCTGCTGGATTTTTTTTTAAAAATTCTTTTATTTAAAATTTTGAGTTCCAAATTCTTACCCTCCCTCCAACCTGTCCCCCAACCAGTGAGAAGTCAAGCAGTATGATACCCCTTATACATACAAAGTCATTCTGCAGGGTTTTTTAATCACACACATTCTATTTATCATCAATGCATAAAGCAAGATATTCCTGGATGTAGACTTTGAGTCTGAGAGGCCATATAGTCCAACTGATGAGAAAGCGAGAAGCCCAGATAGTAGGGGCAACTTTCCCAGGGTCACACAGTTAGTAAATATCAAAGGTAGAATTTGAACCCTGATCCTCTTCTTATATACTAAGATCTTTCAGTGACTTTATTGTTTATTTTCCACCTAAAGTCAATTTTTGGAGACAATAGGAGCTAAGTAGCTCTACATAGCGAGTGTCCTCTGATCAGCCAATGAATGTCATTATTAAATTTTTTCCTGATTACTTTCCACAAATTTAAGCTTAGATTGAAGTCCTTTTGACCTCAGACTTAGCTTTCTCTTTTACTTAAGCATCAGTTTCAACCATATCGTTCTTTAGTCTTTATAAGAGAAGTTGTTTTCATTTACGTTTCCCTGTGACCACAAAACAAGTTTTATTCCTAACAAAACGGACAGACACCTCTGTCATTTGTACCAAGAGCAGATCCAGTTCTCCCAGATGAGAAATATAGCTTCCAAGTCTGTGCAGCAAGCCTGGAGTCCATTTAGGACAAAGAACATACCGCAGATTCCCTTTTTGTGTTGGGTAAAATCATATGGGATCAGGCAAACAGAAAGAGGTGAAAACTTATGACATAGAGGCAGAATTATTTCCAGTGAGGGAATGTTTTCTTCAATTTTCCAGGAGGCATTACCCGATCTTTAAAAAGTGCCTTTTTAGTGAGATCACTGCTGCTAAACTCTGATAATCTGTCCTTGATCTCCACCGAGGATTTGTAGATTCTCAATTTCCCTACAGCAGGTTGTTAGGAGCCTTGCAGCAGACCAAGTGGTACCCGTATGATAGTCTGGTGATCATTCACCTAGAAAAACAAGTCTGAAAAAAATCAACAAAGCTTTAACAAACAATTCTCTTGTTTTACAGAGAGAGGATGCAAGCCATGGAGAAACAGATTGCCAGCTTAACTGGTCTTGTTCAGTCTGCGCTTTTTAAAGGGCCAAATACAAGTAATAGCAAAGATGCTTCTAGGTAAAAAGAAAAAAAATTAAAATTCACAAATCATGAAATCTGTTTCTCTTTAATCATTAAAATAATCCATCAACCCAGATCGATTTCCTTATAATCATTATGAAGTGGAAAATTTCACCTGTCTATGAATTGTGGGTTTGCTTTGTTTATTCTGAGAATGCAAGTTAAAACTTTGGGTCAAAAAAAGGTAAATGGGCTTCCCAGTGCATGTGGATTTCATGGACGTCACACAGCTCTGTTCCTGCAACCGCCATCTACATTTCTCCTCCCTCCCATGTTCACTGTGCATTTGGAAAATCATGAATAATCTCCAGCCACATTTCACCTGCAGTTAAGGAATGCTACTTTGTGAAGCCTTGTCCATCCCAGCCAGTGCTTGTGCCGTGATGCTAGAACACTCTCACTGCCTAATACCATCATTGATTCCTGCTGATTGCTTACCTAGTAGATGCGAGAGAGAAAATCCTGTCTGAGCATTTTCTGTCTAACTTTGTTCTTTTTTGTCCAGTGAGAAGATGATGAAGACCATGGCAAACAAGAGCCTCCCAGATGGTGCAGGTAAGTCTTCCAATGAATTTGTAAAGGAAGCCTTTTCTGCCTACATCAGTTAGCTGGTGGGAATTGTGGAAATTTCAGGAAGACACCTCTGCCAAGTATCTCTCCAAATGACACCTAAAATTCCATAATTATGGATTAATTCCTTTGGATTAAAGTGTTGACTTTTCCCTTTGGTCGTCTTTTCAAATGAAAATACTCCTGGGAGAGGTAACTCATAAAGTTATTAAGATTGTAGAATATTAAAACTATAAGAGGCCTTAATGATTATTGACTCCAGAGGTTCTTAACCTGTGATGCATGGACTCTCAAGTGAGGATCCATGACCTTAGTTGGGGGGGAAACTGCATTTTTTTTCTATTAACCTCTAACCCAAATTTAGCATTTCCTTAAATTGTTTAAAAATATTATTCTGAGAAAGGATCCATCACACACACACACAGGCACATATACACAGGTGTACACACACACAAGCACAGTTAAAAACCCCAATGTAATCCTACCCCATCATTTGACAGATGGGGAAATTGAGGCCTGGAGAGTGGAAGTAATTTTTCCATGGTTTCATGGCCAGTGAGTTACTCAACAGGTATTAGAAGCCAAGTGTCCTAATTCTCCAACCAATGGCTTGGTATGAATGAGGTTATGAAATTCCTTTTTCAAAACAGCAGCTCTCACAAATGCTTAGTTCCTGCAACCTCCATCTGCATTTCTCCTCCCTCCCATGTTCACTGTGCATTTGGAAAATAATGAATAATCTCCAGCCACATTTCACCTGCAGTGAAGGAATGCTACTTTGTGAAGTCTTGTCCATCCCAGTGTCTAGAAGGTAGAAGTAAGGCTGAAGGGGAAGAACTTGAACTCTGTTGCTTAATAGCTGTGTGACCTTGACTAAATCACAAATCTCCCTGAGCTTCAGGCTCCTTATCTGTAAAACATTTCTACACAACACACATTCTATTATAGTTCATTTGTATAAATATGACTCATTTTTTTAAAAAATCTGAATAGGAGCTAATTAATCATTTGAGGTAAACTGAAACTGAAGCTTCTTAGAGACAAAGAAGATAGAGTATGTATCAGTATGCATCTGAATATTTAAAAAAAAAAAACAACCGAGTGGTCATGTTTTTCCTCTTCTCTGGAAAATTGCTTGATCTCTTGGGAAAAAGAGTTTCACATCTGGCAGAGCTCAAAGATAACATTTGCTAGATTATCTACCCCACAAGATTCTTGTGATGCAAGTGTCTCTTAATCTATAGATAAATGGAAGGTGGGACCACCCCTTTTGCAGATTTTCCCAAAAGTCTTCCCTGCAAGTTCATCTCTTAGGAAGTGCTCATGGGGCCTCTCCACAAGGCTAGAAAGTCATATCACATGGCTGTTATCAAACACAATTTAGTCCCCTCTCAAAGATGAATCATCTCTCCTTCTGCCCAAGCATCCCCATGTTGCACAAGTGAGGTTAATGGACACATGGAGAGAATATCTGGGGGGAGAAAGGCAAAATAAATGGATCTCATTCATTAGGATGAATATGCGACTTCTGTGGGAAAAGGGCAGAGGAGTTTAATAGCAGTTAATTACATTCGGTAAGAGTTTCATCCTGCCAAATGCACTGGGAGAATTCACTTAGCCTCTTTAGCCAGTGCAGTCACCAGAAAAATGAGCTCTGAGCTCTTTCTCCCATCAGGTTAGAATTAACCTGCAGAGCTATAGTTAGGAGATGGGATGAGAATTCTGCTGCTGAGGTTCATCAGAGGAAAATACAATCCATCAAGATGAAACTTTGGAATTTGCAAAGCTAAATTTACTAGTTCTATCTCACATCCCTTTACACCAGCCATTTCACTAATATTTATTAAATGCCCGCAAATTGGCTTCCAGGAAAGGCTCACCCATGCCATCATCGTGATGTGGACAAAGATGATTCTGGGTTCTTGGAAGGCTACATCAGCAAAACCCAAATTCTGGCTGATCTTCTGGAAGTGCACAAAGGCTCAAGAAACTCCCACTGTGGAAATTCATTCCATCTGTACAGATAGCATCATGACTATAGCTTTATCAATGAGTCCTAGAGAGTTGCCAGAAGCACATAGAGCTTAAGTGACTTTCTGACAGTCACATAGCTAGTAAGGGTCAAAAGGTAAAATATGAACCTAGGTATTCCTAGCTCCAAGACTAGCACGCTATCAGCAAGGTTCTTCAGCCTCTGTAGGTCTTAGCAAGCTGAAGGATGTTGAGTAAGAGGCCTGTGATTGACTCCATCTCATTCGAGGGTCAGCCTAGCTAAACTCAGAGCTTGTCTACCAGATGGCGAAGGCTTTTTGGCTATAGCAGCTCATTAAAGCTTTAATTAAAGTGCAGAGAAGCTCCAATCTGCCTTTTTAGAGGGAGTATGAATGGATGAAGTCATAGATCATCAATAAGACCTCTGTCCTCAAGGAGAATACAGTCTGGCAAGGGAGATAAGACAAATAACTATGATACAGAATTATAGATATTAAATGCCTAAGTGATATGTATGAAGTGAAGGAGAGTTCATGGGAGGGAGAAATTACTTCTAGCTGGAAGGATCTGGGAATGATTTAGACTCTAGTCAAGGAGGTTTTGCTCTAATAAAGCCACTGAAATCTCATTCCCACCACATAATGAAAGAGTACCTAAGATTCTTTCAGAAAGGTTGATTAACTTGCCTTAAGAGCTATTTCCACGTAGTTTAGAGGTTTTCAGCAAAGAATATCCAGCGAAAAACACAAACATACTAGGAAGAATATCTGTCCACAGAGGTTTCAGTTGCTATAGAGATTATGCAACATCCCAGGAAAGAAAAAACTAGACAGGAGTTACTGACTCCATTTTATAGCTGGGTAAATTGAATCATAATGAGGGTAAATCCTTCATCATGCCAGGATTAGGAGAAGAGAATGGAATGTCTTGAATCCTAAAAGAATATTTTGCCCACAACAGAAATGCATATATACATTACATGTTTTTACAGTAACACTGAAGTACATGAGGGTCATCAGATGCTACCACACACTTGGGGATTTGAGAGAGAATATTACCCCATGTCTTTTGGGTCAGGATGAGAGATTAATGAGTTGGCAGGGCAGAATTATCATTCAATAAGCATTTATTAATCACCAGTCATATGTGCCAAGGCACTGGGATAAGTATTGGGGATACAAATTTTTTAAAAATAGAATACTCTGCCTTCAAGAAGTTTGGGTAAATACGATCTGCATGAATAGATATATGCAAAATATACAAAAAATAAATATAAGGTAATTTTTTATGGGAAAAGACACCAGTAGCTATAGGTATAAGGAAAGGTGTCACATGGAAGGTGACAGTTGAACTAATTTGAGTATTTTAGGGAATGAGATTCGGAGAGACAAAACTGAGGAGAAAGTCTATTCCAGGTATGAAAAACAATGCAAAGACACCAAAATAGGAGATGGCATGTCATATGTGAGGAACATCAAAAAGGGGTTTTTTTAAGAATGGGGAAATTTGGGCATGTTTTTAGGCAGTAGTGAAGATGCCAGTAAATAGGGAGGAAGGTTTGAAGATTAGAAATGGGGGAGATGATCAAAGATCCATGTAGAAGATTGGCCATGAGAGAGCCATCTCTTCATCAGAGACTAGAATAGAAAAAGGGAGAAGGGGGTGGGGAGATTAAAGGACACTTAAAAGATGAGGAAGAAAACCACAAGAGAAACAGTAGTTAGGAAAATCAGTCCCCTCTTACAACAAGATTAGATTTTTCAAAGGAATGCCATTTGAAACCCAAAAGATTGTACTCAAAGGATAACCCAGATACTATGGTGACTTTTGAAGGAGTTATATGATCTATATTTATGTGTATGTGTCTATAAATGTATTTCCCTAATAGATTTGACATTCTAATGATATTGCTTAGGCTGTTCTTAAAATGGATTTGCATCCTTCCAAATATATACCAGTGGATAGCTGAAAGTAGAGGCCCAGGATCCTACAGAGAAGCAGGGGAAAGCAAGTTGAAGAGTTTTGGAGGAGGGAGTGTATGTTTGGGGTTTTTTTGGGGGGGAGAGGCAATCGGTTAAATGACTTGCCTAGGATCACACAGCTTGCAAGTATTTGAGCCTGACTTCAGGGCTGGTGCTCTATCTGCTGTGCCACCTAGCTGCCCAATGGTGACAGAAAGTTACAGGATTTGGAGATCAAAGAGACCAACACAATGAAGCAGAAAAAGTGTTGGACCTCTAATCGGATCACCTGAATTCAAATTCTAGCTTTGCTGGTCACTACCTGAGAGACCTTGGGTCTGAGTCTCAGTTTCCTCGTTTGTAAAATGAGGGTATTGGACTACTGGGCCTCAAAGGTTCCTTCTAGCTTTAAATCTATGATCCTACTACCTAGAGATCATCCTTCTAGCCCAGCCTTACTGATGAAACAGTTGAGGCCCAGAGAGAGGTCCAAAGTCATATAGTAAACAACAGAGCTGAGATTTAAACCCAAGTCTTCTGATTCCAAATCTAGGATGCTTCCCAGTACAAGGTAGCTGCTTCCACCTAGACGCATGTGAAAGTTGACTGTTTTCTTAATATGTTAGTATTTATTTGCTTATTTTACTTTTTTATGGGAATCTTAAAGGTGTCACATGCCTCAAAATCCAAGGCTGTTGGAGGAAGACCTAAGAAAACTTTGTCCCCTATGAGCTAGAGTAGCAAGGACTAAATGGGGATGGATCGTAGAATGTTGGAGTGGGAAGGGGCCTTAGAAGTCATTTGATCCAGGGGTTTTTTAACCCTTTTTGTGTCATGGGCTCCTTTCACAGCCTAGTAAAGCCTATAGACCCCTTCTTAGAATAATATTTTAAAAGACAAATTCACAGACTCCAAACTGTTGATTTTTCTCCACACCTTTTACTTTACAGGTGAGAAAACAAGTTTATAGAGGTTGTGTGATGTTCTCACTTAAATAGCAAGTAATCACCAGAGGGGTCCTAGCTTCTGGTCCATTGCACTGTCTGTTATACCACACCAGCTCTGGTCCCATCCTGTAGTTATGCAGCTTTTTAGGAGCTCTTTCGTTCTGTCAATATGGCCTGAGGTCATTGCTGTGCTGAGATGGGGCTCTGACAGTGGTGACCTGCTATGCCATCAGGGCCAGCCTGACACAGGAGGACCCCTGTGGGGACTAGATTAGATCATCACTGAGGTTTCTTCTATCTCTGTCAGTCTTTGATTCTCCCCCGCCACACATACACACACAATTTTAATTTGCCTTTAATAAATGCTGCTTTTAGTTTGTTTAAAAAAAAAAAACAACTAGGTTAAAGAAGAGGTCTTCTAACTCAACTCAACTTTTCTGAATAATTTTCAAATTAACTAAACAATATCTGATTCATTAGCTATATGAGTGGCAGCATGATGTAGTAGATAGAGTGCTAGCCCCACTGTCAGAAAGGCCAGGGGCCGAGTGTTGCCTCTGACCCATACTGGCTGTATAAGCCTGAGCATGCTCACTTCCCAGAATTCCCAGGCAGCTCCCTAAGACTAAAAGATGCAGAAAAGTAGCTGATCTACATTGGTAAAGGAAATTTCTTAGGAGGAGCTCCCTCCTTTGATGAAGTCATCACTTCTGCACTCTCTCTCTCTCTCTCTCTCTCACACACACACACACACACACTCTCACATTCCTATATGTACCACATATATGTATGTACACATATACATACATGCTGTATATCATATATACACGTGTATGTATTTTGTGTATACATATGTCACATGCATGTATGTGTTTGTTTAGATATAGATATATACCACTTGATTTTAAATTGAGTTGGATTTCAGGTCGAAGATGAAAAGGCAACATAAACAAATCAGTGGGAAAAAATTCCACACTTGGATTAAGGAAACCTGGGTCTAATGCTAACTGTGTAACCATGGACAAATCACTTAACTCTGAGCCTTAGGTTTCTCTAAATTGTGGATAATATTCATTTCAACTGCCTGATTCATTGGATTGTTGTGAAGAAAGCACTTTGTTAATTCTTTAAATGCTAAAGAAATGCAAATTATTCTTATGATCATACTCCCCTAGCACTCAGACAGGGAGAGATGGTTTGTGTACCTCCATACAGAGACTCGTCACTTGCTACATTACCATTTTAAAGCCTTGTTAAGGCTTTAAAGTCTAAAAAGAACCATTCTGTTTCTGCTCTTGGTGACAGTGGGAAATGACAAGGCTCCTTTCCTTGGATTTCTTCTTTAGTCAAATTCAAATGACAGCTCATGGCTCATTGGGTACAGTTGGGTACTGGAGACCACCGGACCTGAGTTCAGATGTAGCCTTAGGCATTTACTAGCTGTGTGAGCCCTTTCTACCTCAATTTCTTCAGCTGTAGGATGGAGATAATAGCAGTACCTCCTTCCCAGAGTTCTTACGGAGATCCAGTGAGATAATGTTTGTAAAGTTCTTAGCACAGTGCCTGGAACACAGTAGGTACTTAATAAATGCTTGTTCCCTCCTTCAGACAGTTCCTTCTTTTCATTTCCTTCCCCCATACTTAGAAAAAGAGATTTAATTTGTAAAGAAAGTCATGAATGAATAAGTGAATGAATGAATAAAAGGAAGAAAGAAAGAGAGAAAAAGGAAGGAGGGAGGGAAGGAAGGAAGGAAGGAATGAATTAAGGGCATTCTATCTGCCGAGCATTGGGAATCCAAAAACAGAACAAGGATAGTTCTCCCTTGAGAATGTAATAGTAATAGTTGTAATACTCCCTCCACAGAAAGAGAAGTTGCAAGGAGCCTTTACCTCCAGAGGGCCCTGGTCACTAGTGTCAGTAAGGTGTCTACCAGAAGTTACTTGTCTTGGACATGTGTGCTGGTCATGACCCCTCAGTTTCCTCTGAGGGGTCTCTCTCCATCTCCCCACCACCACCAAACTGATCCAAGTTTGAAATCACAGAAAGAACATGGGAGGGGGAGTGGTTTAAGGTGAGGCGGATGCATTTGCAGGAAATGGATGGGGTGCTTGGATACAACATATCCCCCCACTCAGTGGGCAGAGCATGGAGGGCCTGCTGGAAAAGCATCCACAGATACATTTGGCCCTGATTATGCCAGTGTGGTGGCTTGTTGGGAACTCTACCCCTGACTGCCTTTAGATCAGTGGGTTCTTAACCTGAGGTCTATGTGATTGATTTTTTTACATCTGTATCTATCGCTATAGCTATTGATCTAAAATAACTATATTTCAATTATTTTCTTTTGTAATCCCATGTATTTTATTTTACGCATTTTTTTAAAAATTATTTTTTAATTTAGGGAATAAAACAAGCATTTTTATAGTATAGTACAATAAAAAAGATGATTTCACATGAAACTTCAAATCTGCTATGCACAACTTGCTATTGCTTTCAAATATACAACAAAATTAACATGTAATGTTTTTCCTTTTTTTCTTCCCTCCCCCATCCCTAGAGATGGCTACCATTAAACACAAATAGGTCTATATATAGACATAAATATTATATATATATACACACAAGCAGACATATATATGTATGTATATATACACCCACTTACACATACATATATACATATATCATTTAAAAACATTATTCTGAAAAATAATTCATAGGTTTCACCAGATTGCCAAACGGGTTCCCAATACAAAAAAGGTTAAGAAACCCATGGGCTATTGGGGTAGTGAAATAGAGGGGGTCCTAATGCAAAACCACTACACTTTTTGAGTTTGTCCAAATGTAATTTGTTTGTTCTCCATTATGCCAATTAGGAAATCCCAGCTGGTGGCAGAAGCTGGGTAGAAGTACTTCTGGCTACCTTTTTCCTCTCTTGCATAACATGGCACTCATTTTCTAGGTCTTAGTAATCTGGCCCTTTGGCCATAACCAGGCACATCAATTACTTTGATTTCCCATTTAGATGAAATGGAATTAAACATTTCAATTCAAAATGAAGGCAAAAGCCAAAGTGCATATTTTATTCTATTCTATTGGACATAACACCTTCAGGCTCCACGTATCATTGAAAAAGCAATAGTCCTACATTAGCTAGAAAGACTGGCCCATTTTTCCCAGCCAAAAAGCATGTATTCAGCACCTTTGAGGTTGACCCTTCCAGTTAAAGGTTAAAGAGGCCCTCCTGCTCTCCCACTATCCATCGTTTGGCAGTCAGTGTCAGAGACGGGATGCTGTGCTGAGTGATCCCTGGCTCTGACTCAGGAGGGCATTTCCTCGGTTCTTATTTTGTGTAGCATGTGTATTATGGAAGGAGTGAGGATGGAGGAAATCCATATAAAGAGGATACATTCTCTCCTATATCCTTGTCACTTGTTCAAGTAATTCCTGAGTTTTAAGAGATGGTGGGTGTTAATTTGATAGCCTCAACACAGGTCATCTTGGAATTAACTGGTAGGTAGCTCTGATAACGCTCAGAGGGACTGTTTACCAATACTCTGTTTGTTTGAATCCAGAGGGGAATCTGAAAGAGTTCAATCACCCTTCAAGGGATGAGACACTTTGAGATCTTTGGCTTCCATCCTTGCAAGATCAGCCGTTGGAGTCATTGCTGCCCTTCACAAATATTTAACACACCCTTCCTGTCATTATGCTGCTGAGACATGGGGACATAGTTTTAAAGCTGTGACCTCTTAGGAATCATTTAATCCACCCTCTCTCATTTTACCAGTGAGGAAACTGAGACCCAAAGAGATTAAATGACTTGGCCAAAGTAACATAGGCAGTGTCACATTCGAACCCATGTCTTCTGACCCCCAATCCAGTGCTTTTCTGCCTCCTCTTTCCTTTGCCCTTTCTAAAATGACAGAAGTCACTGGACTTCTCTATACTGTCTTCTCAAATGACTCTTGCTTTCTTAAATTCTATAGCTTAATAAATTTCAACATGGATAATGTGAAAGAAAATGGGAAGTAGGCAATGTTTGTCTTCCTTTCTCCTCCTCCTTCTTCTTTCCTCTTTCTCCTGGTATCTCTTCTGTGCTTCAGATGCCCAAGGGACACTGAGTCTTTCTCCATTCTTAATAAAACTTATACGTGGGGTAAGGATTCCAATATCAACAATTTCTTGGTACTATGATTTTAAGTCAGTGTACTGTCCCAACCTCCTACTCAGGATAGCAGGCCAACCCCACCTCCCAAGAAGAAAGGCCAGCTTTGCTTCTCATTAAGAAAAAATGTGTTTTAACGTTCAATTCTAAACTTGAGTTCCTTAAAGTTTCCATGCTGAATCCCTCTCTAGAATGCTTAAATCATTTCCAATTGCTCTGTCATCTTTCTAGAGCTTACCTCAGTGGTCCCCCCTAAACTCTTCTGAACTGTCTCCCAGATCTTATTGCCGCCTTGATCTTTACCCCCTTCCCACCCCTTTCCCCCTCTTCTGACTGTTTCTGTAATGATTTAGCATCTTTGGGTTTTTTCTTCCGTATTTCGTGGAATTATAGGATCCAGAACTGTAAGAGCACTTCCAACCCAACTCGCATTTTACAGATGAGGGAACTGAGGACAAGAGAGAGAAATTGAAGTGCCTAAGGTTACGCTCAGCTAAGATTGGATCCCATGCTCTCCAGGTCACATGCTTCCAGTACAGAATCCTTTGCTCTTCACAATGCTGTCTCATTGCTCTGTTTTACTCAGTTTATTAGAGAATGAGGCCAACCATACTCCAACTAGTAAGATTCTGCTAAATGCTTGTATTCCTTACTTATTGGAATTTATATATTCTAGAAAATTTTGCTAAACAGCAAATTTTAGTTCAAAAAACTTTTCTCAGGAATTGTTATAAAGTTAAAAGTATTTCTGATGGAGAAATTATGGTCCTGGGTATAAGAAAATTACATTTAGAAGAGAACCTGTATTAAAATCAAATATTTATAAGAAAATAACATTCTGATTAAGACAAATAATATTTCAAAATATGAATAACCCTTTGATGTTCTCAAATTTTTATGATACAAAAATATTAAAAGTGAAAATACGTATAGTACCAGTACTTGGCAATTGAATTATCTGCCTTAGATATGAGCCCCCCTTAAAGCTTTGGCAATTGAGTTTTGCACCAGCTTCAAACCATTTAAACAATTCACTTGTGTCTAGAGTCATTATTTTAATTTTATGTGTATTTTTGCCCTTACTCAAATTTATTGCCCCCTTTCCAGACAGCTTTACCTAGTAACAGTGGCACAGTTCATTATTACATCATCAGGTTGAACATAAGAGTACATGAAGTTAAGAACCAAAATGTCCAGTTATCACTTAACAATGGAAGCTTGCCTGGTTCCCCCACCCCACATTGTGCCATCTACTAGGATATATAGGTACAATGTACCTTCCTTGACTGTTTTGTTCCCAACCTAATGGTATATTTATAACTGTTTTCCAAATTGAGTCTCTTAGCCAATCAGAACACTCTTTGTAAAGCCTGGCAAGATGATCAATATTAACAATGTTGATAACAATATTGAACAAAATTAGATGTTTGCTAGAGCATACTCTAGGGGTATTTAAGCACTATTTCCATCAGGTGAAGTGGGCTCAAGTTGACAAGTGTAAGAGGGTCATAGGGACATCTATTTAGACAGAAAGGGACCTAACTAATTTGGAGAATGAACTTATTCTAGGTCGGGGAAAAAAAATTTTAAATTTAAGAAAAAGGAGCAATTTTCTTTCAGTGATGCTGTATGTCATCCAAAAACTTAAGTCGAGCGTCACCCAAAGTGTAGTGGAGAAGTTCATGGTGGGTGTCTTAGGCCACAGTGCATCACCAACCAAGAACCACACTAGAGCAGCTGCACAAAAGATGTCATCAGAACAATGTCCCACCAGAAAAGAAAGTAGGCTAGTTTTGCGGCAAGAATGAAGAGTAAAACCATCAGAGCCTGTGTGCTCCATTGGTATCCATTCAATATCAAGAGAGCCAAAGGAAGGCTCCTAGGAAGTGTATTTGCTTTGTCCCTGAAAGATTTATAAGGGAACATGTTCAGAAATTGTACAGGATGAGAAGACATGAATGGGTGGCAGTGTGCATTGATGCAGGAGAGTACTTGCATTGATGAGATCAAAGAACCTTTTAAGAATCAAAAAGGAGACCTGAGAATGTTTGAAGGCAGCAGAGAAAGATTCCATAGTATGATAAAAAAAAAAGAAGAGAGAGATGTGAAACAACTCTAGATTCCATAAGAGGTAGGATTGGGGTTGGAAGAATTCCTTAGCAATGATCATTTTTTAGACCCTCTAAGGTTCCTGGGGCTCAGAGAGGTCAAGTAACTTGCCAGACAACACAAAAGAATACTTACACTGTCATAGAAGCTGGTGTTTTGTACCATGTTGCCATCAGATGAGAGGGCAATGGATCAAGAGCACAGGTGGGACCAAGGATGGTGGACCTGTGACCTTCTAGGTCCTTGGGTGCTGCCTTTTACAGACAAATACTTTTATTAAGGGGATTTGTTCTGTGAAGTTTGGATTCAGTGAAAGGGCCACATTTGAGGATCTAGAGGGCCACATGTGGCCTTGAAGTCGCAGATTCCCCACCCCTGAGTGGGACCCTTTACTTCCCAAAGAAGAAGTCTACTTCTCTTTAATGCATGGAGGGGAGGGAGTGAGTCAAGGGAAAATGAAGACATGAAAAGATCTTGAGGTGGAGTGAGGCCAAAAATTGAAAGGAACTTACTTCAGTTGGCCTTGATCTCAGTAAATGAAACCGGGTTATCTGCTGAGAGTTCAGGAGTTAGGGCTGTGGTTGGAGACTTGAGAAGACTTGGAAGTACTCCTATGAGGAATGTAATAAGGAACCAATAAAGAATGAATAAAAGGATTATCAAGCAGCTTTGGGGCCAGGAATCCCAGGGAATTTGTGGAAGGTTTCTTTAGCTGGGTCAACAAACAAAACCCAACATGGAATCATTTCCTTTTCTTTTAAGACAGAATATTAATTTTTCTGGAGTGATACCTTGGCAACCTATTGAGCAGAACACAAACAAATACTCAATGATTTTGGACATAGCAAATATAGCTCGATGAGGACCATGAATTGAAAAAGTATGTCTCAAAAACCAGTTATTGGTTGGGGATGTCCAGTGGCACAAACCAGTAGGATGCGTATCCATCCCTGGCCAAACCCATCTCCCCTCCCCAAAACCACAATTCCATCAAGTGACACAATCAAAATGATGCTTAGGAGTCTTGCTTCCTGCTTTTATAACTCAGAGGGAGAGCCAAATTTAAGATTACATTTGGATTCACTGGACAACAGCTTCTTTGTGATCAGAAAATGAGGAAATGTCTAGGGATCCTAGTATTTAGAGGTGAAAGAGACCGGAGGGCAGAAGGAGGAGTGGTGGCTGGAATTTGAAGAAAGGTAAATTGTCGAGTTGAGGTGGGGGGCAAAATGGCAGACTTTGGTTTTGATATAAGGAAAATTAAACACACTCATTGACCAGGGCATCTCACCAACTCCAGACCACTCTGCCCCTCTCTGGACAGTTCCTCTCCTCCCAAGAGACCAGGAAAGGGGAGCCTCCAGCTTGCATTGGTATTTTTAAGTGTCTGAATAGGGAACTGGGTGTCCTGTCCACTTTCGTTTTGTTTTGTGGCTCCAGGACAAGTTCCTAAACAGTGACTGAGTATGAGGACAAGGCTATGAGGAAACTCCTTCATTCAGTGGAGCTTTAGATTTAGCTGATTGGAGAAATTGTCTTTTAAGTTTTACTGGGTTGTACAAGGAGAAGAGGAAAATCTGACAGACCCAAATGCTGCTTATTCCCCAGGCCCTGTCTAGAAAGGAGGAGGGTGTGTGAGATGAACTGATACACAGCTATTACTGCTGGGAGACCTTGTCCTATTTAAAGGCTTCAACTCTGCCCTTTACAGGAAAGGAAACAGAAAAACCCATTCAGAAGTGTGGGCGTGGGTGTGATTAATCTGACTCAGAGGCTGCTCTGCTGGCCCCTTCCTTAGGACTGTATTGTTTTCAGGAGAGGTTTAGGGGACAGGAAAGAGAAGAGAACACTTCCTCTTGCCTGTAGAAAGAATTATTCCTAAACTCTTAGCCTGTCTGGACAGCAACACCTCTTCCCCGCCCCCACCCCCTAACATAAACTCACTTTCCCAGGATCTTTGGGTATCTTTTAAAATCAGGATTTTAAATCACCTTGGCCAGTCTCTGACCTCCGTCGGGCACACTTACAGAATATATAATCTGTGAGCTAGCACCCCAGAGTTGGAGTCCAGTTTGGATTCTAAGCAAGTCACTTAAACTCTGTTCCTCCTCATCTGTAAAATAAAGGCATGACTTCTAAGGTCCCTTTTGGCTCTGAAGTTATGATCCTATACCTAAGAACTATCCATATACCCAGTGCCTAGCACTGTGTTTGGAACACAGGAGACATATCACAAATACCTGATGATTGACTCAGCCACTGATTGCAGAGCAGAAAGCAACAGGTGTGAGACAACTTGAGATCTGTCTTCCAGTGCTGTTTGATATAGAGAATTTAATGTTGGCCTGAGCCAAGGCTACATGTCTTCTACTGGTGTTAGCAGTCCTAAGCCATTCTGGGAGTGTTTCTTGAGTCTTCTTTTTAGTTCTACCTGTATGCCTGACCAAAACTCTGGGGTATACAGGTTATACAGAGAATTGCTGCACACATGGTTTGTTAGGCATCAGAGATTTTAAAAAAGAAAATCTTTATTATTGTTATTATTATTATTTTGTTTAATGTAGCAGATAGATAGCCAGTTTGGAACTACACATATCTAGAGTCTAGTCTCACCTTGCCACATTACTATCTGTTTGACCTTGGACTTAATTTAACCTTGCAGGGCTCTAGGCAGCTGTCTAGTCTAGACTATAAGCTGCAGAGAAGGTACAGACCTGAAGGAGGAGATGGTGGTTCCTCAGCTAAGGAGTTCCCTTTACTGATGAAATTACAGGTTTAATCCCTATTTTTTAACTCTGTAAGACATGTTTGTGGAATTCCTTGCACTCCTTACGTTGGATGTGGGATCATAGGGACCTTGAAGAGTCCTCTAGTCCAATCCTTGTAATTTATAGGTGAGGAAATTTAGGCCCAAATGACAGACCTCAGATTTGAACCCAGGGCCTCTTAACAAATGAGCAATAAAGCAGTTATTAAGCCCTTTCTGTGTGCTAATGCTCTTTCCACTGCTTCCCTCAGTTCCCTGTGCCAGGAAGGGGAACACTGCAGTTGGGTTCTTGTTCTCTGACATACTAAGGAATTCCTGGTGTTCTTCTTGCAGGAACCCCTCATGTTTCTGGCGGGAAGACTTCTTTAGGCTCCCAGGAGTCTGGTGCACTCTTCAGTCAGCCACCACCTGCCGGCTCAACAGCAATCCAAATGAGCCTGTATGACATGAGGCGAAATGTGTCTGAACTCCGGCTCCAGCTCCGTCAGATGAGGGAGCTCCAGGTACGAGTTCTAAGTTGGCCGATGCGCCATTGACGCAGCATGCTTCTTATTGCTGTCTGCCCTTTGTTTTCAAAGAGGACCAGTGACATCACAGGTGATGTCTCGATTTGTGTGAATTGGATTTAAGAGAGGCACAGTTAACCAAAGCCATCAGCCCTACCCTCTCTTTCTGAGTCATCTAGCTACTTATTGAAGCCTTTCTCATTCCTACCATGTCATCTCTCCTGCATCCCTATGCACCCTGGTTTTTTTCTCTTTCGTCTTTCTCATATGGGAAAGGCAAAAGACACAAGCAAGTATAGGCTTAACTGATGGAGAAAATGTGACTTTTAAATTTGACTGGATTGTGTGAGATGGCAGGGAAAATCTCACCAGCCAGCCTTAAAATGGGACTTGTTTAGTAGGTCTATATGGGAGGGGTTAAGACATGATCTAGGCAGGAGTGTGTGTGAAGTTAATTGATCTAGCTCCTCCTGTATACAGTGCTGAAGCCTGAAGGACAGGCCAATAGGCCATCAAGAAACCATCCTGTGATTCTTTATCAGTTTGTCCCAGCTGTCCAGAGGGTTGTTTAGGGGTCAGTGTAGGCCCCTGTAAGAAAGGATGAATATGAAGAATACTGAGAAATATGGGAATCCTGAATGATGCCAAGTGAAGTTAGCAGGATAGAATCATTGGGACTATCAGTGTCCTCAAATGGCACAAGTCCTTTGGAGGTGCCAAGGCTGGTGGAAGAAATACTTGCATCAGGATCTCCAAGCAGGGGGTAATGAGAGCTTGAGCCAGAGTTATTCTTTTGGGAATAGATAAGAAAGTGACATATCCCTTTTCCCATTCCACTGATGAAGAATCTCTGAGCAACAACAGTTAATTCCACCTCTCTTGACCAGCAGTTCTCATGGATTTAGTCCTTCAGAATTAGGTACTTTCAGGGCCTTGCTAGATAGAATGGATATTCCTCATTTTAAATGTAGAGAGATTATACATCTCTAATTCTCTATGTTGGGGAAAATTAAAAATCATAATATTATAAATCAATCAAAATAAAAAGATAGTCACCCTAAGTCAACATGTGCTTGGTGTTTGGCTGGGAACCGTATAGATATGGCATTAGACTAGACTGAACACAGGTGCTGGCTTATCCCTACCTTAGAGGAATCATAATAATTTTGTCGTTGTTCAGTCGGGTCCAACTCTTTGTGACCCTGTAGATCTTAGCACACCAAGCTCTTCTGTCCTCCACTATCTCTTGAAATCAGTCCAAGTTCATGTTCATTGCTTCCACGACACTATCTATCCATCTCTTCCTCTGTCGTCCCCTTTTCCATTTGCCTTCAGTCTTTCACAGCATCAAGGTCCCTTCTAATGAGTCTCATCTTCTCATTATGTGGCCGAAGTATTTAAACTTCAGCTTCAGTATTTGACCTTCCAGTGACTAGTCTGAATTAATTTCTCTAAGTATTGACTGATTTGATCTCCTCGCTGTTCAAGAGACTCTCAAAAGTCTTCTCCAGCACCATAATTAGAAAGCATTAATTCTGTGGCGCTCAGCTTTCCTTATAGTCTAGCTTTCATAGCCATACATTGCTGCTGAAAAAGCCATGGCTTTGACCATATGGACCTTTGCTGGCAAGGTGATATCTCTGCTCACATTCATATAGCACCTGAAGGTTTGTAGAATGCTTTAGGGGTGGCATCTCATGTGATTCTCACAATAACCCTGTGAAGTAGGTGCTGTTATCACACTCATCTTAGACATGAGGAAGCCAAGGCCCACAGGGGTGACACAGTGACTTGCCTAGGATGCGGGCAGAATTTGAATTCTGGTCTTCCTGACTTCAGGTCCAGTGTTATGTCTAGGAAACCACCCATGAGGTCAAGTCACTCTTTCTCTAGAAATTCAGTTCCCTCACTTGTTAGTTCAAGAGGTGGACCTGATTTCAAAAGTTACTTCCGTCTCTAAATATGTGATGTTATAAAGGATATTCCTCTGTGGCATACAAGATCTTTCCATGTACATGAGCCTTTCTGACTGGTAAAGTCTCTATATCTTAAGTCACTGTCTAAGGGGAAAAAGCAGTCCTCCAGACTCTGAGGAATTGAGTTCAAATCTCACCTCTGATGGTTACTACCTTTTAACTTGGAGCATGTCACTTAATCTCCCAGGCCTCAGTTTCCCTCACTTGTAAAATGAAAGGATTGAGCTAGAATACTTCTGAGGTCCCTGACAGCTCAAAGTCTGGGATGGTATTTTTCTGACTTCATTAACCCAAAAGGCTCATGGCTTTATTGCTTTAAGCTTACCTCCTGGAATGAGCTGGTTGCATCAGCCCTGTCTTTTTCTCATGCAGTTTAACTGTAGATGAGAGGAAATATTTCCCTTTGTCCTCTAAGCCAGATGAACCAGAGCAGGGTAGTGGGTCAGACAGAAGGTGAGAAGTAGTATCATCCTTAATTTCCTATGATCCTCCTGTGAGTTAGAGAGAGTCCTACCCCACTGATGAAAAGCAGCACTTCAGGGTGAGCAAGATTATTTAATCCCTTGCGCTATGTTTATTCTAATAGTCTGCAGTCATCCCAAAGAAACAAGTTATGAATAGTGCCAGCCTGGAAGACTATGGTCTCTTCCAGAAAAGAAAAGGTTAATTGGGCTGCGGGGACCAAGGGAGGTATCCCAGTGTTTTTCCTTCTCCTACCCTCAGTCAGTAAGCATTATTTAAGCATCAACTGTGTGCTTGGCGCTGACAATATAAAGACAGAAATGAAGCATTCTCTGGCTACCGAGGGCTTATATCCTATTGGCAGTGAGGAAAAACACATGTACGTATATAGTTATTTACAAAATATCTGATCAGGGGTTTTATTGGTATAGCAAACTCCCAGATGACCAAATCCTGCTACCAATCTGGGTCAGCACTTTCTATGCGATTTACAATCTTAGAGAGCTGCCCAGAGTTCTGAGAAGGTGAAGGACCTGACATGGTCAGTATGTGTCACTGGAACCTAGATCTTTGTGGCTTTGAGGCCACATCTCCATCAACTAAAACTATGCTGCCTTTTGTACAATTCATACACACACACATACATTTTATATGTGCACACATGTATACACATGCAGTCATATACATGTGCGTGTATGTATGTGTATACATGTGAGTATATATGTGCGCCCATGCACATGTATGGAGATAGATATAGATATATACGTACACATATACATATGTATATGTATTGTGTGTTGTGTGTGGGTATATACACACACAAAACAATATATTATATATACTAAATACATATAAACATATATGTGTGTATTTACATCTATGTAGACACACACTCTAAATACAAGATAATTTTGATGGGGAGGCATTAACAGCTAAGGGGACCAGGACAGGCCTTTTTTAGGTGACGTTTGACCGACACTAGCACCTCAGTAACAGCTCTCGCTCAAACGAATAAGAGCTGAGAGGGTTTGAGCCTTCCAGGAAATCCATTTCAGTGACAAGGCCTTGATTCTTTTGGGGCAGCACATTCTTTTTAATTGCTTTTGCCTAAAAGAACCTGTCTCTTCCTCCTCTCCTCCCGTTTCAGTGGCTGGCCAAACCTTTTGTGCGCTGCCTTGGCTTTATCTTTCTTCTGGGTGTGCTTCTACGTGTACCTGCTGTCTGGTCCATTGGAACACGAACTCTGTCAAGGCAGGAATTCACACTCTTGTATCTCTAGCTCTTAGCCCAGTGCCTAACACATCACAGGCGCATGATAGGTGTTTGTTCGTTGTTGATCTATTGAATCAAGACAGAGCACCTAAAGACTGAATTGGGTAGCAAGGTACTCATCTTTACTATACAACTCAGTTTATTGGTCCTGAGTAATAACAAAAACAACTCACATTTATTTAATGCTTGGCATGTATTACGTCCTTTAATCAACCATAGTGCATCATCTAAAACAAAAGCCTACTGCTTTCAACATCCTTACCCACTCTGACTCTGGAAAAAGCCTTCCAAACCCCCAAAACAACTGCCATAGACTAGGACACTTCTGAAGTTGGTAGTGCAAGTATGCAGACTGTACCCACTTTGCAGATAAGACTAAGGCCCAAAGGGCCTAGGAAAGCCGGCCTGCAGAACTATCTGCTGACTCCAAAGCCAGTGCCCTTTCCACTCCCCTAAACTGCCTTCTCGTCTTCCTAGCTTTTGCTGGGTCTCCAGATTTGATAACCAATTAACGAACTATGCAGTTACATTGGGCAGCAGATTTGAAGATGGTATTTGTTTCTGGGCCAGGCAGGGGGAAAATGGACATTTTGTTCCGGAGCCCCTTTGCCCTCCTTCCTAGTGTCTGGGATTGTAATCTGTTCAGTTGACTTCTCCCTGGGATTTCTGTCCTTTCCTTTTGTGCAGCCTATTTAAGACAAAAATAGTTGAAAATAATTAAGCTACCTCAGCACCAATTCTCCTCTAGTAAGTATATAATATGCCAGGAAATGAGAGCCACCCCCCCAAAGCTAGTGGAAATCCAATGATGTGGCTGTCATTAGTGGTATATAGGGACTCACTAAAATAGCCTTGAAAGGACAAAATGGCATTAGAAATTCAAATACACTCGAACTATGTTATAAAATGGTGAAACTGCTTGAAATCCTCTGTGCTTGGCAACGGACTACAGTAATTAGATAATTAAATCATAGGAAAATCCCAGGCTTGCAGAGCATATCCTATTTGTAGATGAGCGTTTCGTCTCCAGAATTGATGGATTATTCTCAACAATAGAAACTTGATGCAGATGTTGGAGAAGGGAGATGAGGGTATGCAATGGGTGGGCGGGGGAGGGAAGGGCACAGGAAGGGCTGGCTAATTCTAAGTAGGACCCGCGTAGGCCAGGGAAGAGTCACCCCGGAGAGGGAGGCCATCAGAACCTGGTTACAGTGATTCCTGGTTGCTCCTGAGGCTGAAAAGCTCACTCCTAGGGCTGCATGCTCATACTCCAGGTAATGGTCATTCCTCACTGATCCTACCTCCACCAAAAGGAGGAATGTTAGCAAATAAGGCATTTTTTTCTTGGAGCAAAGACACACAGAGAATTAGTTCTAGAGCTGGACTCCAGCCTCCTCTTCTCTTGTTAAAACAATAAGACAACATTTATAGCAGTTGTGTTCACTATGTGACTATAATGTATACTAGACAATAAAACATTTATGGAACATGGGATCTCCGCCTTCAAGAAACCTAGATTACCAATGATTGTCTCTCCAATTAGCTGGTACCAGTGAGGAGGTAACAGGTGCTAGATTTCTTTTTTTTTTTGTTTTCGTTAATAGTCTGCCTTGAAGAGCATTCAGTCTTAGGCGTGGAATCCACATAGTAGATAGAACATTGCCCATAAAATGGTGACCACTTATCTAGGCCTCTGTGGTTTGTAGATCACTTGTAAAGTACTTACAAAAACCTTGTGAGTTAGGTGCTAATATTATGTTCGTTTTATTTGTGTGTGTATGTGTGCTATTCTTATCCTCATTTTAGAGATGAGGAAGCTGAGCCACGGAGGGTTTATGCCATTTGTCTGGGTCACTTAGCTAATGAACGTCCGAGGCAGGAATTGAACCAGGTCCTCTTGACTCCAAGTCTCTCTCTCTATCCACTCCACCACCTAGCTGCCTCTATAGGGTATGATTAAGTATCAAATGTTCAGTAACAAATCATTAGTTTCCATGATTAATTTATTTTATTCTAAGCTTATAAAACAAGCATTTCTATAACATAGTAGAATAGGAAAGAAGGTGATCATACATGAAACTGCAAATCTATTTATGTACAGCTTGCTGTTCCTTTTTTCTGTTTTTTTGTTGTTGTTGTTGATGTTTGTTTGTTTTGGTGAGGCAGTTGGGGTTCAGTGACTTGCCCAGGGTCACACAGCTAGTAAGTGTCAAGTATCTGAGGCTAGATTTGAACTCAGGTCCTCCTGACTCCAGAGCTGGTGCCCCTTGCTATTTCTTTTAAATACATAATAAAGTTGTCATGTAACTTTCTTCAACTCTTTCCCCCACCTTGCTGCCATCCTAGAGATGGCTACCATTAGACACAAATATGTATGTCAGTATTAGGCACTGCTTTATAGTTAAACAGAGCATATGACCTCAGAGCCTGAAGAACTGGGTTCAGATCTTACCTCTGACACTTAATGGTTGTGTGACCCTGGGCAAATCACTTGACTTGTCAGTGTTGTAAGCAACTCTAAGTTAGGGCTCCTTAACCAAGGGCCGTGAACTTTTAAAAAATTATCATTTTAACACTTGTATTTCAATATAATGAGTTTCTTTTATGTTTCTATGTATTTTATTTTATGCATTATTCTGAGTGGGGGTCCATAGACGTCACCAGAGTGCCAAAAGGGTCCAGGACACCAAAAAAAGCTAAGAACCTCTTCTCCAAGACTATAGTTGGCACTGACAGAGTTTCCTCATCTGAGAATCTTTCTTTGTATCATTGAAATCTCCAGTCCAAATCCCTAAGGAGAAATTCTTCCCACTCCCTCACCTCACCCCCACCTTCAGGTCAAATACTACAAACTATAACTAGGGCAGCTTCTTTGAATTTATTCCTGGGTGGGGTTGGACTAGGGGCTGGGCAAGAGAAGAGGTTATCTACTAGGTGGCAGACATGAGGAAGTACTTTGTCACTTTTGTCCCTTTTTCATAGCTGCTCCCCAGGTGCTAAATTCTCTTGTTTCTGCCTTGGTGAAAGACGGCAAGTTTTGTCAGTGCCTTCTAAATTCCGTTCCCAGGGACAAAGGTCAGGCTGCCCTACCTTAGTTACAACTCTACTTTCTATTATAGAACAGGAAACTTGAGTGCTAGAGAGAGGAAGTGATTCACCCAAGGTCACTCAGGTTGGAAGTGACACAGGTAGAGTTCAAACCCAGGTCCTCTAACACCAAGTCCAGTGCTCTTAAAGCATGCCATGCCACCTCTCTGCCTCTGGCTGCTTTCTCCCCTCTTAACTCTATAAAGTAATAGAACCAGGGTGATAGGAGACATGTCCTTTCTCCAAAACACCAGATAGAGATGAGATGGCTCCTCCTAAGGCAGTTTCAGAGATTGAGAAATGGCTCCTTGTCTTCATTTTGCCCCTAGGCTGAGGCAGGAGAGAAGCATTCCAAAGAGAGGAGGATGATGCGGGCTGCCTCTGGAAAGCCATAAAAAAGAGGGCCCAGGAGAGATAGAGCCTGCCCCCTCACCCCACTTCCCACAGTACTTTTGTCTCCTGGAAGATGACTCTGCACGTACTGTTCCATTTATTGAGACTTTGCAGAAACTCACTATCAGAGCTCAGAGAGGGAGGAGGACCCGAGATTTCAGAGTGAAAAAGAAATACAGGCCCGACACAGAGTCCTTAAGTTTGGAATCATATCAACCTGGGTTTGCCAAGTCACTTTAGGGGGCTTTCTAGGAGGTAGTGCCTTAGGCAGTGAGCCTGAGTCTCAATCTGTCTACTCACACCCCCAGGTGGTAGGATTGAAGATGTGCACCCTACAAAGAGCCTGCAAACATACCACTGTCTACACTGTTGACACTACCCAGGTTTTCTTTTGAAAATCTCCTGTTTAAACTTGGCCATCTATGAAGCCACATGTGGCCCTAGAATGACTGAAAGGAAGGGGTCATGAACTGAACCAGGTGCCTGCATCCATGGAACAGGCTTTTCTTGGAACTAATGTGTGCTTTTATGACATGCTTGCTCATCTCTTGGCCACAGGCTTATAAATAAGGAAAAGCTAAAAGTAAGCTGAAGGAATTTCAGAGAGAAAGGTAAAGGAGTCATTTTTCATATTCCAGCAGAGTGATGTATTTGAAAAGCTTCATTTTAGAGCTGGATCTTCAGGGCCATCCAGTCCAGCCTTCCTTCTCCATCCCCATTTTAAGCTGGAGGGCCAGCTGCTAGGCCTTTGTATCAGCCTTCCTGCATGCCTAGAATGCAGGTTCCCCTCACCTGCATCTTTTGGAATGATTATCCCCCTTCAAGAATTCTGCCAAGGGGCCACCTACCTCCTCCAGGAAACCTTTACTGATATTCAACTCATTAGAAGTGTTCTCTCCTTCAGAGCAAAATATGAGTCTTTCACAACATGAGTATTGTGGAAGGGATATTACATAATGATACGCATGTGGCCTATGTTGAATTGCTTGACTTCTTAGGGAGGGTGGGTGGGAAGGGAAGAGGGGAGAGAATTTGGAACTCAAAGTTTTAAAAACAGATGTTCAAAAACCAAAAAAAAAAAAAAGTTTTTGCATGCAACTAGAAAATAAGATACACAGGCAATGGGGCGTAGAAATTTATCTTGCCCTACAAGAAAGAAAGGGAAAAGGGGATGGGAAGGGAGTGGGATGACAGAAGGGAGGACTGACTGGGGAACAGGGCAACCAGAATATACACCATCTTGCAGTGGGGGGGAGGGTAGAAATGGGGAGAAAATTTGTAATTCAAACTCTTGTGAAAATCAATGCTGAAAACTAAATATATTAAATAAAGAAAAAGAAAAGAGAAAAAAAAAGAAGTGTTCTCTCCTTCAGTTTATAAGGTATCAGTTCATCTTCTTACAATGTAGTCCATCCCCAACCTCTTTGCAATAGTGTTTGAGCTGCAAAAAACCTTAAAAGTGCATTTCAGAAAGGTTAGATAATCTAGGGTTATCAATTTAAGGATCTTAGAGCAGATTAGGTTAGAGGCAGGTAAATTTGGTAAATAGTTTGCAGGCCTTGGAATGAGAAAGATCTGAGTTCAAACGCTGCCATGAACACTTCTTAGCTGTGTGGCTCTGAACAAATCCCTTGTGCCTCATTTGCCTCATCTGTAAAATGGGGATGATGATAATAGCACCTACCTCACAGGGTTGTTCTGAGGCTCTCATGAGATAATACGTAGGAAGCCCTTGAAAACATTCCAGTGCGATATAAATGTTAGCTGTTACTATGAGTTGGCTTGCCCAAGATCCAAGGGAGTCATTGTCGGAGATGGCACATGATCCAAGGTTCTCTAAATCTAACCACACCGTACTGCCTTATAACACTTTATGAGCACCTTAAAGTTTTTGCATTTCTTCAGAGCCTTACCCCCTTCTCTTGCTTTTAAAGTTTCAGGACTAATGAAAATAGTTTGTTTTCTTTTACCCAGCAGAAATCATGAATAGAGCTCATGGGTTCAAATTGTAAATCCCTGGACAGATGAAATTGCTAAGTGTCTATTCCTTCCCTCTGGCACAGGAGGGCACCATGCTAAATACTAAGAATTAAAAGGAGAGACGCCTGACCCCAGCCCCATTCCTCACCATCCACACCCTCTTGTATTCTTTCCTACATGGTCACAGGGGAGTAAGGCAAAGTAAAATCATAGGATGTTGGAGCTAGAAGAAATCTTAGAGACCATAATCAGCCATTACAAAGCTGGCATTGGTACCCAAGTGCTGTACGTCGGGTCCATTGTCCTCACCATACTGCTTCACGTCAGCAGGTTATCAGCCTGGGTTTCAAGTCTCACACACAGGAGAGAAGGCCCAGCCTCTGGTAGGCTGTGCTCTGATCTATTAGTGATCATTCAATTAAACCTTTGGGACCCCTTAACAAAAATCCCATCAGTGGCATGGGCTATCTTGGAGAGATCTGAAATTTGGATTTTAGATCCAGAGACAAGTCAGAACAAATGTTTTGATGCCTTAAAAAGAGACATATGTGTACATACACATGCATAGATCATTCAAGTCAGTTTCAGAAATAGACATATGCATAGATCAAATACACATGCATAGATCAAGTCAGTTTCAGAAATAGACAAATGTATACATACACATGCATAGATCATTCAAGTCAGTTTCAGGAATCTCCTAAAAGAAAAGTAAAAGCAGCTTCAGCAATAATAAAAAAAAAAAAACTAATAGGATTAGAAATGCATATAATCCAATTTACATAAAGACCTTTAAATAAAGCTCCTTGTGGAGACCTCTTTTTCCTTTGGTATTTGTGTTCTCAGTGTCTTTACACAGAGTAGGCTGTGTGACCCTGGGTAAGTCATTTAACTAACCTCTCCCTCAGTTTCCTCATCTGTAAAGTATAGGTAATAGTAGTACCTACTTCACAGGGTTATTGTAATTTAAGTCCTCACTTTAGTACTACTTGATTCATCAAGCCAATAATTAATAAACATTTATTAAGTACTTGCTGTGTGCCAGGCACTGCCCTCAAGGAGCTTATAATCTAATGGGGGAAACAACATGCAAACAAATAGACACAAAGCAAACTATATATAGGATAAATAGAAGATAATTAACAGAGAAAAGGCACTGGAATTAAGAGGAGTTGGAAAAAGCTTCTCGTAAAAGCTGAGATGTTTATTGGGGCTTAAAAGAAGTCAAGGAAGTCAGTAGAGTGGAGGAGGGAGAGCATTCCAGGCATAGGGAGCAGCCAGAGAAAATGCCGGGAGCCAAGTTATGGAATGTCTTGTTTGTGGAACAGCCAGGCCAGGCTGAATAGAGGGAGCTCTAAGGAGACAAGGAAATCTATCTGGATAGGGAAAAAAAACCAAGACCTGTGAGACAGAAGGTCCTTCCTAGTTCAGTCCGATCTAGTCTATTCCAGCTTCCCAAGAAGGAATTGTAATAATGCCTAAAAGAATTCCAACAAAGTCCAGCTTGAAATCTTGTTGCAATGAATAAACTTTAAGGATGTCACTAAGAAATGAAGGCTTTTACCTATTTAATTCACATGCACCTCAAAGGCTTCATACTAAGGACTTTGATACTACAACAGTAATTTCCAGACAGTACATACACACAGTCTCTCCTAGCACTCAGCACTAACCAGACTATTGCCTCATTTGTCTTGGTCCTATCTATGTGCTTCCGCAGTATTTGGCCACATAATACTAACCAGTCCCATTTCCAGTATAGAAAACAGAAATTCCCCTTCACCTCCTCTAATGTATTCTGTGGTATAGAGGCAGTGTATAGAGCATGGGTCTTACTTAGAGTCAGGAACACCAGAACTTGAATCCTGCCTCCTATACTAACTACCTGTGTTATCTCTGTGACCCTGGGCAAGTTGACTCTTCTTCAATTTCCTTATCTGTAAAGTGGAGATTAGCATTTACCTCTTTTGATTGTTTTGTAAAGTGTTTGTCAAACCTTAGAACAAAGAGAGAGAGAGAGAGAGAGAAATGATGATGGTGATGATGATGATGATGATGATGATGATATACATATATTTCTCTATAGATAAATATGCACATGTGTGTTTCTAGATTATATAAATGCTAGCTATTTTTAGCTATTGCCAACCCTTTTTAGGCTCACAGGGTCATATAATTTTGATTTTGAAGGGACCTCAGAAACTGCCTAATCCAGTAAGGATGAGGAAACTTATGCCTAGGGAAAATAAAATGACTTTTAAAAGGTCATACAGACACTAAATCTCAGAGGAAGGATCTGAATCCATTCCTCAGAGACAGCCTTCTTTCTACTGCTTGTTTCTCCTGTGGAAGGATGAGATTTAACAGCTAGATAAGTTTCAGGTCCTAGACTGAAATAGCCCATACAGTGAGCAGGGTACAATGCAAAGGGCCATAGGATTAGAAGTCAGGGGAGCAGGTTTCAAATGCCACCACTGTGACTTGCTGCTACCTGTGTGAGGTTGGGCAAGTCACTTAACCCTTCTGGGCTTCGGGTTCCTTCTCTGTGAAATGAGATTGTTGGACTCAGTGACCTCTAAGGGCCTATTTAGCTCTAAATCCATAACTAGAGAGCTCCTGACATACCAGAGGTGGACATTGTGGACCTTCTGCTGCTTCTGTCCTGCCACTAAACTTATCAATCACCGTCAACAAAGGGAAACATGCAAAGGTAGGAGGAACTGCTGTGTAGGCATCTAACCTGAATCAGAGCATCTGTATTCCAAATACAAATGATTTCTGGATTATCCACCATTAGGGATTTTCCACTCATCCATTTGCACCCTGGACCACTGACAAACCTCTCTTTTTATCACGAGGTCTAAGATGAAATATGGCAGCTGTAAAATGGAATGCTGAATAGTAGTTATGCCAGAGAGCAAGCAAAACAATAATAGTTAATTGAAATTTCAGGGAAACGTTAGACAGGTAAACTGTAATGATTGTGTTGGAGGCAGAGTAAGTGAATTGACGTGATGGATGAGTTGTCAAAAATCATAAGGGTGTATGGCAAACACAAAGTATAAACACATCTGCAAAGCAGAGAATTCTATTCAAGTGGCCAAGTATATCCAAAACTCATGTCCCGGGAGTGGAATGCTGTCAGTTTCAAGCTGAATGGGTAATGGCTAAATTCAGGGTTTCTCTTTAGAGTCTACTAAGCAATCAGCCATCGAGTATGCCGTTACCAAAAGCCTTCCATGTGCCAATCATTGTACTAAGTTCTGGTAATACAGAGTCAAAAAGTAAAATAATTCCTTCCCTTGAGAAGCTTACATTCTATCAGAGAAATGACATGTGCGTGCACACACACACACACACACACACACACATACACACAGAGCATATATAAGAGAATTTGGGGGGCAAGGTACCAAAACCTGGGGATCAGGAAAGATCCCATGTAGGACGCAGTGCTTTAGTATTCTGAGAGGTGGAGACAAGAGTGCATGGCCCGTGCAAAAGCATGTAAAAAGGAGACAGAGTCTTGTTGGAGGAATAGCAGCAGAGAGGACCGTTTGACCAAATTGTAGAGTGTGTCAAGAGTTCTGTGAGGCTGGAGCCTCATAGAAAAAGCCTTAGGGGCAACTAGGTGGCTCAGTGACTAGAGCACCAGCCCTGGAGTCAGGAGGACCTGAGTTCAAATCTGGCCTCAGACACTTGACACACTTACTAGCTGTGTGACCTGGGGCAAGTCACTTAACCCCAATTGCCCTGGCTTCCCCCCTCCAAAAAAAAAAAAGGAAAAGCCTTAAATGCCAAACAGGGGAGGTTGTATTCAACCCTAGAGGCCATGGGAAGCAACTGAAGATTTTAGAGCAAGAGGGAAACATGGTGTCAGGATTAAATTTAACAGCTATGAAGAGGCTGGTTTGGAAAGGGGGGTAGGAGGAGTAAAGGCTGAGTGCAGGGAAACCAATGAGGAAACGATTGCAATAGATCAGGAAAGAAGTAATGATGGACTGAACTAGGGTGATAGCTGGGTGAGTAGAGAGAATGCAGGCAGATTTAAGAGACCTTGTCTAAAATCTACAAGTCTTGGCAACTCTAAGCAGGTGGATCTCTATTTAACCATGGGGTTGGGGGCAGGTGGGGGGCAAGGAAAGGACAGTCACAAAATCATATGGAAACCATATGGATAGAATTATGTATGTGAGAAAATACTGCGATAGCATCTAATTCCTAAGCAAGTTTAGAGCCCTTTTACCACCAAAGGTTGATAATGATGATAATCACTATTTATTGTTTCACATATTGATTAGTGTATGCCTCGAGCTGGGCTAAGCTGTGCCATAAGCCAGAACATAAGAAATCGCTTCTCCTCGGTTTGAGGATCTCAGTGACATTTTCTATACATTGGATATGATGCAGTCAGTAGGGAAGGTGTTCGGTTTCTCCCAAATGGTAGAATCGTGTGAGAGTTAGACACAGAGGATGGGAGCGTAGAATTCTATTTGTTGGTTTCTTTCTGAAACTCACAAGATTGCAGTGATCTGTGAACGAAATACAATATTCGTTAAACATGTATGACTATTGATATATACGCATTTATGTTTGTACGCATACATGTACACACATACACCCATGTATTCATATACATATAATAACCATACATATATGTATATGTGTTATACACATACCGTATATATGTATGTAGCTGCTCTCCTAAAATAGATCTTTGAAAGGAATATATGTGTGTGTGTGTGTGTATGTAGGTATATGTGTGTGTGTGTGTGTGTGTGTGTGTATGTAGGTATATGTGTATGTGTTGTATATGTGTATGTACATATATTGAAAAATAACTGGTTATAATGGGCTGCACTTGAGCTTCGTACAAGCCAGATTTGGGTAAGAGGGCACGCAGCCTCTACCCAAGATGCAGATAGTAAACCATCAGCTGCAGGCATGTTTATCTAAACCTCCTCCTGAGCACTGGCAGAGCTTTCAGTTGCCAGAGATGTTAGCCAGGCAGGGAAAATTGAACTTGATTTCTTTTGTGAAACAGCTGCAGAATCAGGAGTTGCTGAGGGTAATGATGAAGAAGGCTGAGCAGGAAATCAGTGGCAAAGTGATTGAAACCCTGAAGAGGCTTGAGGATCCTGTGCAGCGGCAGCGCCACCTGGTGGAGCAAGAGAGGCAGAAGTACCTTCACGAAGAGGAAAAAATAGTCAAGAAGTTATGGTGAGTGTTGGCATTGGGTAGAGGGCATCGGACTTAAATAAAGGTGTAGCGTTTTGACCCTACAACAGTTGCCTCTTCCGAATGGGAGGCACTCCTGAATATAGCTTCTGCTTGTTTAATTTTGGGCACTATTTGCTTGCTTAGTTAATTGATATGTTGTCTCTACTCCTAAATTGAGATTCCTTTTAAAGGATCCAACATATAAGTATCTTAGGAAAAAAGAGAAAGAATTATGGGCCAGGCCAGAATTTGTCTAAACCAATTTGATGTGAAAATGTTTCCAGTATTCGGTATAACATGGTAGTTAATGTAGATCATTTTAAAAAGCTCTTGCCATTGGCAGATCCTTTACTGGAGTTCAACTCCTCACTCAATTAAAAGGAGCAAATAGTAAAACTATATGTATGATAAATGTGATATTAATAATTAATGTAATTAAAGACCAAGTCTAGATGAGATAGTATTAAACATATCTTTGTAATAAAATCTCTGGAAAAACCATTTAAACAATGTCTGATCCAAAATGAGGAAAGGTACTCCTTTGAATGTTAAGAGTTTTATCAATGGTCTTCATTGAAAGCATTTCTCAGGCCACACTATCAAAATTTAGCCCTGGTTTATTATGTCTAGTCAGAAGAAGAAATACATCTTTTATGTTAATGTATGGGAGGCTATACAGGGCTATTTATCACAGAGCTATTGCATCTTATGTTTTAATGAAGAGTCGTTTTTCTGGGTGCTTCCAGCCTTACACAAGCTGTAATTCTGCCATTTCCTGGGGAGAGTGATTCCCATAATTTGGGATTTTAAGAGAATTGTTTTCAAATGATCCTCATAGACACTATTCTTTGTGATCTATAGACTAGACTCCATCACCTAGTCTTTATTTGATTGATATTTCAAATTTCCTTTGGTACCAGCCTACCATATTTGGATAAAAAGAGAATTTTCCTCCAAGGGACAGACCAAAGAGAGGAAGAAAATTGGAATTCTTTTTAATGAATTAAAATTATTCATCCAAGTTTTTGTAGAATGCCATTGAATTATATAGCCCCTATATAAAATTATATAGCCCCTAAAATTGATGTAGTGTTTGTGTGCCTTTGTGAACAGGTAATAAGGATATTCCAAGTTTAAAATAAATTTTGGGGTTAGTTTTTGTTTTTTTTAAGAATTCAGACTCTTCAGAATGTGGCCTTAAGATCAGATCTATAACTTGTCACCCAGGATAAACTGTGAAACCTTAAATCAATGCTGTCAAAATAATTCACTAAGTTATTAAGGCAAATCCAGTTTAGTGGGAGAGGGGATTGATGTAGTGGCTTGTATACTGCTTATTAAGTTTTTGTGTCCACTGAATTTCAGTGGCCTGGGTAAGAGCCCCAGTCATCTCATCCTAGTTACACCTCTGCTCATCAATTCATCATGGTCACAAAACACAGCATGCTTCATCAGAGAAATTTTATCAAAAAAGAAGTTTTTTCAAATCTGTACTTCATTTATTTGGCTCAAAAATAGCTTCAAAATTTGGAAATGGACAAGAGTGATTTTGCTTATTCCTTCATTGTGCCAAATTATTTAAAGATGACTTCTGGACACTTTCCTACTCTATGTAGAGATGTAGGACAATAAACATGGGAATGTGTAATGCACAGGCAGACAGGATTGTTCTGTTAGTTTGGCTTTGCTTAGATCTGCTGCTGCTGCTGCTGTTACAGTGCAGCATTCAATCTGGAGGTCACAAGTCAGGAAGACTCATCTTCATGAGTTCAAATCTGGCATCAGACACTTACTAGCTGTGCGACCCTGGACAAGTTACTTAACCCCTTGTGCCTCAGTTTCCTCATGTGCAAAATGAGCTTGAGAAGAAAAAGGCAAGCTGCTCTAGTATCTGTGCCAAGAAAACCCCAAATGGGGGTCACAAAGAGTTGGACACAACTGAAAATAAATGAACAAACATTTTTCAATGAAATTACTTATAGAGGTCACAATGCTGACCACCTAAGAAAATGAATTATTATAAAACATCTCATCTCCCTTCCCTAAACTTTGGCTAATGAATACATCCTCTCTCTATCCCCTTGTCTCTACTCACATAACCACTGCCTTCATTCAGGCCCCCATTACTCCTCACCTGTACTTTAGCAATAACAGTCTATTCGATTCCTCTAACTTTACTCTTGCCCCCTCTCTAATCCATACCCCACAGGGCTTAAAATTTGTTATTCCTGAAGCTGAGGTCTGATGATATAATTTCCCTGATCTAGAAACTCCTGTGGCTCCCTCTTGATAAAGTCTAGCCTCTCCTGTTTGCCTTTTAAAGATTTTCTCAGCCTGGCTCCAACCTCTCTGTCTGGAGTTACTGTATATTATTCTATTCCATACACTCTGCTTTATGGCCAAGCTGCCCTGCTTGCTTTGTTCTAGTCTGTGAGATTTTATACTCTGCCTCTTTACATTCAGGTGAGCTATAACCTGTCCCTAGAACAAACTCTCCCCTCAGGGTAATTCACAGAATCCCTGGCTTCCTTCACAGGTGAGTTCAAGCTTCCATCTTCTACACACATACACACACACACACACACACACACACACATACACACACACACACACACACACACACACAGAGACAGCAGTTGTTCCCTGGATATTATTTTGTACGTATCTTATATTTAATTTTCTACTTAAATATTGTTTCCCTCCAATAGAGTATAAGCTCCTTGAGGGCAGGGATAGGTTGGCTTTTGTCTTTATATTCCTTAGTGCCTAACACAGTGCCTGATGTGTAGTTACTTAATAAATGCCTGTAAATTGAAGTAAGGAGAAATGTGACTAAAATGCCCTAGACCTAGACCCACTTCAAGGCCTGGTAAACTGAGGACACCAGGAGTAGCCTCATGGGGACAGTTCTAGACCTTTGTGGGGAACCCATCGAATACCATTTTAGACTGCCTAAAAGTCAGCCACTGCCTTCCAGCCGCCATCCCCAAAGTCATGCGGCCATTCCCTGCCCCCTCTTTCTAGCCTGTCATGTGTTGTCTTCCTTCCCACCCCCGCTCAAATGTATACCCTTAAAGGTGAGAGCTGTCTTGCTTATCTGTCTGTGTATCCCCAGCACAGAGCCTGGCTGCTGGCCCCTAGCAAGTCAGGCTCATCTTCCCACTAGACATATAGTTCATCCAATGAACATCTCTTAATCACTGACTCATGGGATTTAGAGATAAAGGTATCTTAGAGATCCTCTTGTCCAATAGCCTTTTACAGACGAGGCAAAAGACCCAAGAGAGCAGCTAAGTGGCCCAGTGGATAGAGCTCTGGGCCTAGGAGTCAGGAACACTCATCTTCCTCAGGGGCAGCTGGGTGGTGCAGTGAGTAGAGCACCGGCCCTGGAGTCAGGAGGGACCTGAGTTCAAATGCGGCCTCAGACACTTGACACACTTACTGGCTGTGTGACCTTGGGTGAGTCACTTAACCCCAATTGCCCTGCCTTCCTGCTCCAAAAAATCCCACCAAAACAAAAACAAACAAACAAAAAAGACCCATCTTCCTGAGTGCAAATCTGGCCTCAGACACTAGCTGTGTGTCCCTGGGCAAGTTCATTTAACTGTTTGCCTCAGTTTCCTCATCTGTAAAATGAGCTGGAGAAAGAAATGGCAAACCGCTCCAGTATCTTTGCCAAGAAAACCCCAAGTGGAGTCATGGAGAGTCAGACACGACTGAAACAATTGAACAACAACAGAGACCCACAAAAGTTAAGTAACTTGTTCAAGGTCATGCACGTGCCAGAGAGCAGAACTGCAGCGAAGAGCTTGGTTTCTGTCAGCTAGTGAAGTCCTCTTGCTACCCAACCCAACCCAACCCAACCAACACCCAAAGCAAGAACAATAACCCAAATCTCTAAGTCTTGCCGAGTGTTCTCTCCATGACCTTGTGAGGTAGGGAGGTCAGACGTTCACATTGATCACCGTTTTAAATGAGAATCGTAGGGTCATGGACTCAGAGCTGGGATAGGGGCTGGAGGAGTCCCCCCGAAACTGAGCTGATGAAGTGATGTGGGATCTTTAGAGTGTAGATCCAGAGCTGGAAAGGTCATAAGAGGTCATCTAATCTGACCCTTTAATTTCACGGATCAGGAAACTGAAGCCCAGAGGGGATGAAGCAGTTTTTACCATGGTCACACAACTGATAAATACCAGCATCAGTGTTTAAATTCTGATCTTTCTTCTACAACTATTCCATGCTAACGCAGTGTAGGAGCAAATAATGGTGATAGTAATATCTAGCAATTATTTAATGCTTTATGGTTTGCAGAAGCCTTTACAAATGTTAACTTACTTAGTCCTTATAACAACCATGTAAGGTAGGTCCTCTTGTTTTCCCCACTTTAGGGATGAGGGAGTTGAGACACAGAGAAGTTATGTGTCTTACCCAAGGTGCCTCAGCTAGGTCTGAGCAAGATTAGAATTCAAGTCTTCCTAACTCCAAGTCAACTTCACCAGCTTATCTGCCTCCTTAAAGCTGGGAGGGCCCATGAGTATTTTCTAACTTAGACTCAAAGAACACCAGAGCTGGTAGTAGCTTTTTCGGGCATACCCCTAGCTCAGCTCTCTCATTTTGCAGAAGAAGCAACTCAGGCCCAGACATCAAAATGGATTACCCAAGGTCATAGTAGAAGTAGGAAATGAATATGCCAGACATGTTCTTTCTCACTTTGAGATGAGGGATTAGATGAAAGCTGCTTATTAAATATCTCAGAATTGGAATCCGTAGGAACCAGCTAGAAATAAAGAAGCCCCAGCATCCTTGAGCGCCCAGCAGCGGGCAGATTTGCCAGAATGGCTATCCTAAGCAGCCATGTGCTGATTGGCAAAGGCATTTGAAAACTTCACTTCTGGGCTCATTCCCAGGGCTCTTTTTACAAAATTTTTTTTTCAACAAACTTTAATGCCTTATTTGTAACCAGTACATGCTATATTAAAAAGTGGCACATTGGGGCAGGAGAATATTACAGTGCATTTCTGGATGATCCATTGGCAACAACAACACCGACACAAAAAGGCCAACTGGGAAGTTTATTGGCCTTTAGTGAGCAGAGGTTATGAGACCCAGGAGGCACGTAGGAAAGAAGTGATTAACGCCAGGCTCCAGGCAGAGGCAGACTCAGGGTCAAGTGACAACTCCTTTGAAAATTAATTGCAAATCAGAGGACATCTGGATTTGTAGGTTAATTCACACACCATCACATTCAGAGCCACAACTCTGCCAGCCGGTTTTGAGATGCCTGCCGCCAATAAGTCTTTAACACAATTACATTTGGATGTGAGATGGAAAATTTTTGTAAAGTAGAAGTTCCTAGACCCAGGAGGCAGATAAATCTAAAGTGCAGGTAGGGGGAATCGAGGCAAGGGAAGAAGCTGCAGGAAAGGTAGGAAGGAAGGATTGCCTCATACTTCTTTAGAAACAGCCACACTGGGCATGTTGGTGCACACCTGAAATCCCAGCTACCGGGGAGGCTAAGACTGGCAGATCACTTCAGCTCAGGAGTTTGGAGCTGCATCAGGCAGTCATTTAATAAAAAATAAAAGGAAAGAAAAATGAATTACAGGATCTTCTCCTTCCTGTAGTCACAGGAATTAGATCCTTTATTTTTTTTGAAGGGTTAGGTGACTTGCTCAAGGTCACACAGATAGTATGTGTCAAGTATCTGAGGCTGGATTTGAACTCAGGTCCTCCTGAATGCAGAGTCAGTGCTCTATTTACTTCACTGCCTAGCTGCACCCCCAGATCCTCTATTTTTAAAATTCCTTTGGAGCCAGGGCAGTGCTTTCTACTTTGGTCTAGGATCTCTGTCTCCTAAGTCTTCGTTGAGCATTTTGGTATAGTCTTAAAAATTTGAAGGAAAAAGAAAAGGTATCATGGTGGACACTGTATCCTAACAACAGCTACCATTTCTGTAGTGGCTTAAGGTCTGCAAAGCCCTTTTCTCACAATAACAAATATCATAGCCATTTTACACTTAGAGAAATTGAAACTCAGAGAAATCGAGTGACCTGCCCACATTCACTTGACCGATGATAGTCAGTTGTTGTGGTTTAGTCATTTTTAGTCATATCCAATGGCAAAGATACTGGAGCGGTTTGCCATGTCCTTCTCTAGCTCATTTGACAGATGAGGAAACTGAGGCGAACAGGGTGAAGTGACTTGTCCAGAGTCACACAGCTAGTAAATGTCTGAGGCTGGATTTGAATTTACGAAAATGAGTCTTCCTGACTTCTGGCCTGGCATGCTGTCCAGTGTGTCACCTCGCTGCTCAGTTGAGTGTCAGAGCCAACCCTAAAAATTTTTCCCTTCAACTTGATGAATCAGTAGATATTAAGCACCTACTGTATGCCAGGCCATGTGCCAAGGCCCTGGTATTCAATCTGCTGACCTTTCTGACAAAGACTTGGACAACAAGGAAAGCAAGTGGCTCTGTGTGTCACCTTTTGCCAGTGCTTCCCCATCCAGTCTCACGTATTGAGCCTATCAAGACACTATGAAGAGGAATCTTTTCTTCTAAAAAGCTGTCATTTCTTTCCAGGGCCCCTTCCACATAGGTGGTTCCCTTGCTTTGCCTTGCCCTTCTTTCTCTCCCCCTTCCCCTCCCCCTCCCCTATCCATTTCCTCTTTCCCTTCCCTTCCCCCATCCTTTTCCCCTTCCCCTTCCCTTTTCCCTTCTCTTCCCAATTCCCTTCTCTTCCCAGTTTTTCCACTTCCCTTTTCTTCCCTTCCCTTCCTTTCCTTTCTCCCCTCCCACTCCCATTCCTCATTGCTAGCCTTTTCCTGACAATACTCCTTTACAAGCAGTGAATGCTATAGAAAGTAATTGGGTTAAATGGTGGATACCCACCCACCTTCCCCCTCCACTCCACACACACACACACACACACACACACACACACACACACACACACACTTTGGCCATTATGGGTAATCCTGGCTCATTCTCTATGCCTTAAAACCAGGCTCCCAAAAAGCAGCAGAATTTCCTCTCAAATTCAGCAAAATCTCTGTTCTCCTGCCGCCATCTAGTGGTTCTTCATCCCCCCAAATTCTTTTCCTTTGGCTCTTTGGATTTACAAGGAATCAGAGCATTTGAAGCAGGGTAGGACCTTAGAGATCAATCATTCAGTCCAGCCTTTTCCTTTTATAGATGAGGAAACTCAGGCCCTTAACAGACAGATTGACCTTTGCGTCTGGGTGCAGTTATTGTATATGCTGGGGAAACATTGTGGGAAGTGACCTTGAAGCCGAGCCACAGGGGGTACCGGGCTGCTTCAAGCTTATGTTGTTTGTAGCAGAGATTCATGCATTCTTTCACTCATAAATTGTCTACTGAGCACCTACTCTGTACGAAGCACTGTGCTAGGCACCGAGGGGATCCAAAAAGGACTAAGACATTCCCTGTCCTTAATGGATTCACAAGCTAGGAGGAGAAATAAAACATAAGCATAAATAACAGTCATATTGGTCTAAATAGATGCTAAATAGAAGCTTATGTTCCACTGCTAAAATGAGAAGTGTTTGAAAAGATGAATGCGTAGGTACATATCAAAATCACATTACATTCAGGTTTCTCACATAGGTTGGGTTTTGACAGGAAAATATGGCCTGTATTTAGACCGCCATGGTATAAACTATGATAAAAAATGAAAAGAGTGTGTCATATATACACATACGTGCTGCCTTACTTCATGGTAGCACCACAGAAAATGGTCTTACATTGTAAGTAAAACCAGGACTGTCTTTCTAGGATGGACCCTTTTAATTTCCTTGTAATTGCCCTAGACCAAAGCAAAAGCAAACCAAATCAAGTATTTATTAAGTAAACGCTCAGTCCATCAACAAGCATCTATTAAGCACCTATTGTGTGCCAGGCATTGTGGTAAGTACTAGAGATGCAAAGATGGAAAAGGCACAGCTGGGGCAGGGGGCAGGCGGAGAGGCAGCCAGAAACTTAAATTCTATTGGAGAAGTAGCATGGGTGTACATATAAAAGTTTATGTAAAACATGCAGAGTAATAGAAGGTAATTTCGTGGGAGGCATTAACAGCTGGAGGGATTAGAAAAGGCCTCATGGAAGATGAGGTGTTTGAGCTTGGCTTGGAAAGAAAGGAGGTTTTCTTTGAGGTATCTGCCAGGAAGGAGTGCACTCAAAGCATGGGGGATCGAGTTGTGCAAAGGCTTGGGATAGGAGGTGGAACAGCAGCAAAAAGGCCAGTTTGGCCAGACCATAGGCTGGGTAGAGGGAAGTACCATTTAATAAGTCTGAGAAGGGAAGCTGGGGCCAAGCTGGAGAGAGCTTTCCGTGCCCAACGGAAGAGTTGGGATCTGATCCTAAAAGCAGCTGGCAGCCACAGGAGCTTTTTGAAGAAGGCACATTGACGTGGTCAGACCTGGACTTTAGAAAGGCTGCTATGGCCACTGTGTGAAGGATGGATTGGGAAGAGGGGAGACTGAAGGCAGAGGGACCAAATGTGAAACTAGTTTAGTTTATTTATGAGTAGAGTTCGGGAGAGAGGTAAGTGTAAAGAAAAATAGGGGTGGAAAGAAGTGTGGCAATTAAAAAGGTTGGGGAGACATAATTCTGGGTAATTTCATCATTTGATGAATAAGGCCAGCGTGTTTATCAATAAAAGGATGGTCATTTGGCAATCTCTCTTAGACCAAAGACATGGTAGGTGGGCTCACAGTTTATATACCTTTCATAGAGTAGGTGTTCCACAGAATGGGAATCAAACCTGATTGGTGAACAATTAATGAGAGAATGAATATTACAATGAGGGGCATCATTGTCACCCTTGGACCGAGAGACTTTTCCTATACCCAGACCACCCTCAGCCTTGGGCTATTGAGAAAAAAGGATCTTTCTCCATCCAAGCTTGATGAAATGGAATCCACCTTAAACTAGAGATTCCTTGTAAGGTTGAGTGGCATTGGATAGAGAAGGTTAACTCAACCTTCAGAGACTGAGGTCTTGAAAGTAGAAAAAGGGGGGCTCTGAATCTCTCTAAATCATTAGTTATTAATAATCATTTATCTCAGAAGGGGAAACCAGTCACAACTAATCTTAGGACACTTAGGGACAGAGCATGTGTTCCAACATGCGTATGTGCATGTTCTCTCTCTCTTTCTGCTAAGGCAGGCCAAAAACAGACAAATCCTTAGGTGTTCTTCTTCATGCTTTGTAAGACTTATAATACTCAGGTTTGGGTTTTTATTTTGGGGGGTTATTTTTCCATCCTTCTGTTTGTTTCCTACAGTGAGCTAGAAGAGTTTGTTGAAGATTTGAAGAAGGACTCCAGCTCAGCTGGCCGTGTGGTCACGCTGAAGGATGTGGAAGATGGGGCTTTCCTTCTTCGACAAGTGGGTGAAGCTGTAGCTGCACTAAAAGGTGAGCATCCTTCTCCAAGGAGAGGCCTGATACTGGTGAGCAAAAAGTTGATTTATCACCACTGAATTTGGAGGCAGGGGTCTGGGTTCAGAATCCACCTTTGCCACTTACTCCCTATGTGACCTCAGGCAAGGAAGTGCCTTCACCTGCCTGGGCTTCAGCTCCTTCATCTGTGAGACAAGGTAGCTAGAAGGGGTGACGTTGAATGTCCCTTCTGGCTCCCTATTCATGACCCTACAGATAAGAGAAGTTTGGACTGGCCGACCTCCGATTCTAGCTCTAACTTTATGATCTCATAATCACCTTCTCCATTATGTTTAATAGGTTCAGAATAATTTTGTTGCTTTCAGTCATTTTTAGGCATTTCTAGCTTTTCATGACCCCATTTGGGGTTCTCTTGGGAGAGGTACTGAAGTGGTTCGTCATTTCCTTCTCCAGCTCGTTTTACAGATGAGGAAACTGAGGCAAACAGGGTTAAGTAATTTGCCCAGGGTCACACAGCTAGTGTCTGAGACCAGATTTGAACTGATGAAAATCTTTCTGCCTCCAGGCCTGCTCTATCCGCTGTGCCACCAAATACCTGTTTTTAAATAGAGCAAGTAATCATGTATTTGGATGTGGCCAACCTATACCATGGCAGTGTGAACATCATCTGCTGCTTTCTAATTCTGCTGCATTGCTACCTGCTCTTCGGCCCTCGTTAATGTTCCCTCGTTGAATTGTCCACTTGTCTTTGGCCCTGCAGGAGAATTTCCAACCTTGCAGAATAAGATGCGGGCTATTCTGCGTATTGAAGTGGAGGCTGTGAGGTTTCTGAAAGAGGAGCCCCATAAACTGGACAGCCTCCTCAAGAGGGTCCGAAGTATGACCGATGTGTTGACCATGCTAAGAAGGTAAACTGGGCTACCGCCTGGGGGGGCGGGGAGAATGTGGAAGAAGGGGCTTCCAATGTAGGCTCCTTTTCCAGCCTGGGAAGGGGGCTCCTGACCACTCTGATGGTGTGGGCAGGGCATGGAGGATGCGGCTTCCAATGTTGGCACCTTCTCCATCTCATTGAAATTGTTTCTGTTTCCATGATGATTTACAGCCTCTTGGTTCCCATGTTACTGGAAAGCCACAGCTGCTGCTAGAGTTTCCCACCCTTGGAATTCTGCGCTTGTGATTCTGGGGTGATCACTCTTCTATGATATGTTTGTCACATTTAAGACACTGGGGGGACATAAGTTACTGTGTACAATATGTTTTTAAAAAATTCCTTTAGGTAGTTTTCCCATCGTTTTCAGTTGAATGTGTCCATTTCTTTTTATTAGCTGTGAGTGATGGTATGTGTTGGGCAGCAAACCATGTGGCCAGAAACATTCTGCATTCACTTTGTGGTCTCTGGATGAGTTTGGTCCAAAAGAAGATGATTATAGGTGAATCAATTCATTCTCAAATCTACTGCTAAAAGACCATGTCTAAGAGCATTCCTATAGCTTGTACAGAGAAAAGAGAAATACCCAAGAAAGGCCTCACATGCGATCCAGCAAGTACCTGTTTATAGCTTCACAGGACGCCACCTTAATGCTGTACTCCATAAGAAAGTCAGCTAAAAAAAAAATGCATTCACTCAGACCTAGTTTCTGGTTTAAACCAGATATTTCAGGATTCACGCTCTGTACAAGAGAAGCTGCCTCTGACATTTACAGCAGTTTGCATTCCCTAATTCAATACATGTACACAAATGACATTTTATGGTGTGTCACAACTGGTGGTGCACTTGGAGACATGAAATTCTTTTCTGTTTTTTGTTTACCTGTAACTAAGAACACTAAAAACTGGTCACAGTGGCATACCCTGACTTTTTCATTTTTTTTTTTTTTGCAATTTTTTTTTGGAGGTGGAGGGCAGGGCAATTGGGGTTAAGTGACTTGCCCAAGGTCACATAGCTAGTAAGTGTGTCAAGTGTTTGAGGCCAGATTTGAACTCAGGTCCTCCTGACTCCAGGGCCAGTGCTGTACTCCTGTGCCACCTAGCTGCCCCAGCTTTTTCATTTCTCAGTGGGGACTTGAGAGTAGGTGGCCCAGGAACCTTCACAGAAAATACAATCTAGTCTAGACTTTGGACCAGGTAGGATTTTTTTACCATCAGAGACAGAACCAGTGTGGGAAAGAAACAGCAAACGGCGATTCTTTTTGGTGAGCTGCTGAACCACTAATAACTGCCAATAACAATTTTCTCATGGGGGAAAAGAGAGAATTAAACTTTGCCTGTAGGAAGTAACTGTGGAATCTTGGGATTGAAAGAGCTTTAAGGCCAACTAATGTAACGTAAGCCACACACGCATCCCATCTCCTGCATTCTTCACTGGGGATTGCTCAGAGGGGGACAATCTATCCCAGTTTTAAATAGCTCAAATTTTTCAAGAGGAAACAGGGTGTAGTAGATAGAGAACTGACCTGGAAATCATGGAGACTTGGGTTCCGGTCCCACTTCTGATACATACTGGCTGTGTGACCCTGGGCAAGACCCCTAACCTTTTTCAGCTTCAGTTTCCTCATCTATAAAATGTGGTGATAAAAATAGCTTCCACCTTACAGGATTATTGTGAAAATCAAATAAGATAACAGATGTCAGGCTCTCTGCAAACTCTAAATTGATATGTAGATACTATTATTATTAATAATTATTACTATTATATGTCTTCTTAACGAGGGGAAATTAGAGGAAGGGAGAGAATTGGAGTCTCAAACTTCTAAAAAAGAATGTAAAAATTGTTTTTACATGTAATTGGAAAAAAATGTGTATACACACACACGTATATATTATTATACAAAACAGAATATAGTGTGTCTATAATAGAGGTAGAAACCAAATGCTCCGAAGATCCAAATAGGCAGTATGACTAGATACCTGGAAGAGAAGTAAACTACTCCAGGGCTTCACTGTGGCCTGGAGGGTTGTCCTTGGCCTTTTAAGAGGCTACATAAAGGTTAAGACCAGAATAGGTGAGGCCACTACTTAGTAGAGAAACAAACTGGTAACCAAATGAGAAGGGGACAGATGCCAGAGATGTAGAGGCAGAGAGGATAAAATGTGTGACCTGATAAGCCTGGGTGACTGGAAGGATGATGATGCCTTCAACAGAAACAAGAGACTTTGGAGGGGAAAGGAATGAGGGTAGGAGGTCAAGGGAGAAATAATAAGTTTCATCTTGCATATGTTGGGTTTGAGCTGCTGATGGAATATTCTGGAAGAGTTATCAAAAGGTAGTTGACAGTGGAAGTTAAGAGAGACTTGGCCTTCAATGATGTAGGATTTCAGGGTCATCTGTGTGGAGATGATACTGGAACCTTTGGGAGCTGATGAGATCACCAAGGCAGAGAGTGGAACAAGGGAAAAGAGAAAGGCCATGGAAAACATTACAGAACAAAAAACACAGAATCCATCCCACGTTATAATTAGGCAGATTATAATATAGAGCTATATTTATAACATTTTCTAAACCAAATTCATAAAAAGAGAACAGTCTTAATGTGTTCGTCTCATGTCTCATCCCTTTGGAATATACACTGTGTGGGAAAATAGGTTTTGAAGACATGCAGTTGTTATATTTAGAAAAACTGAGTGATGATAATATGAACTTAGCTGTGTAATTAAAAACAACTTGCCTTGTACCAGCTGCTGACTCCCCTATTCTCAGCTCTTCAGTCACTTGTTAGGAATAAAACTGAGCAAAGCTGATTGGGGGAACAACAGAATCAGAGTGCGGCGGTAAAGGGACGTCACCCTCTGGCCACCAGGGTCCAAACAATAAGACTACATCGTGGGTCTGACCAGAGCGGTCAGAAAAAGACAAACATCTAGAACCACTTCTCTTCCCAAGAAGGAGTCCTGCTTATCTCCATGGGTGGTTTGAGGGGATTAGAGAACTTACTTAGGAAACAATCATGACATTTTCTTCTCAGTCTTCTTCTTCCCATCCCTCCACATACTCTGTGATTTGTCTATATTGGCTTATTACCTGCTCCTCTGTGTGCCTTTACACTGGCTTCTTAAAATCTCTGCCATCCCTCAAGACCTAGTTGAATCACCACCTTCTATACGAGCTCACCACTACTACCCCCCAGTCCCAGGTGCTAGAACCTTCCTCTCTAAACCTATCTTCCAATTACTGTGTATGTATCTTAGAATTCCTTGAGAACAAGAAAAGTCTTGGTTTGTGTGTTTGTTTTCCTCTATTTGTATTCCCAGAATTCGACACAGGTCTCGGACAGAATTGGCACATAATAGATCACCTAATAAATGCTTTTCATTCATTCAGTAAATGATGGTCAATTGATTTCTGTAAGCTTTGGAATGTCTTATTTTTAAAACAAAATACTGGCAGGCTTTGGGTCAATATACCACTATGGGATGCTATAGTAATAATATAGGAAAAACTTGCATATACTTTCTGCAAACAACTCACCTTCCTCTGCACAATTTCTCCTAGACATGTCACCGATGGTCTTTTAAAAGGTGCCGATGCCACCCAAGTAGCACAATACGTTGCCATGGAAAAAGCAACAGCAGCAGAAATCCTGAAAAACCAGGAAGAGTCAGCCTATACCCATGGCCCCCCACCCCAGAGCACACCTGGAGGGAATGGAGAGTCTCCAGCTTCATCCATCAAGTCAGAAGTGGTGCCCCTGTCAACCATGACCGTCCACCATGCACAGAGCTCCCCGGTTGTCATCCACCAGTCACAGCACTCCTCCGCATTGGGCAACCACCCTCAGAACTTGCCAGGAGGGCCCAGTCATCACCCAGCCAGCCCTCCAGGCACCATACAAGAGTCCACCACCACTATCCAGCCGGTGCAGACTCCCCAGTCTCCACCTCCTCCCACCAATGGTTCCACCATGCAAAGTCTGTTCATTGAAGAAATTCACAGTGCAAGCAACCGGAGCCGAGCTGTGTCCATAGAGGTAGGGCCCCATCTTCCTTCCTCCTTTGACCTAAATACAACAACAGGTATTTATTAAGCACCTGATGAAAGGGGATACAGCAAAGGATAAGGTATAGTCCCTGTTCTCAAAGAACTTACAATCTAGTTGGGGACATAAGACACTTTAAAAAAATTAATAATTAATAATGATATCTTAACACAAAGTTCTTTAATGCTTATAAAGCATGGTCCTCACAACAGTCTTTTGAGGTAAATAGTGTAACTATTTACAAGTTAAGAAACTGAGGCTTGGAGAAATAATCCCTCTTGCCTCTGGTCACACAGCTAAGAAATATCTGGATTTCCTAACTGCAAGTCATATCCTCTTTCCATGCCATTATCCTGCCTCTCAAACACATGTAAAGAGAGAGCTAATTCTACAGTACCAAGTGAGTATTAATTGATATCAAGTAAGTGTCATGAGAGTTCTGAGGAGAGAGAAATTAGCTGGAGTGGTTGGGTAGGTGGCATGGAAGAGATGGGATTGTATTTGGATCTCGAGGGGATGGTAATTGGCAGAGAGGAGGGAAAAGGCAGACTAGGAAGGAGCAAAACAATGAAGTCAGGAAAGGGTAAGTGTACTCAGAGGACTTCAATCAATTAACCAATAAACATTTACCAAGCACCTACTATATGCAACACAATAAACATTTATTAAACACTTACTATGTGTGAGTCACTGTGCTAAGTACAAGGGATACAAAAAGAGGCAAAAGACAGTTCATGCCCTCAAGGAGCTTAGAGTCTAATGAATTAGATCTGTTGGACTAGAGTGGAGAACCTGTGTTGGCAAGTTGTGAAAGATGCTGGAATACAGGTTGAAGCCAGATTTTAGAGAGAATTGAATAACAAAAAGAAGGCTTTGGGGCTGGGGAGAATTTGAAACTGATATCTTAGAACCTCAGTTCAGTAAATACGTTGTGATGGTCACCATTAACCTCTTGATTTCTAAATCTATGGCCTTTTCTCATTCTTTATTCTCTTTTATCTGGCTTTAGCCAATCAAACAACCAGCATTTATTAAGCACCTATTAAAGGCCAGGCACTGTGCTAAACACTGAGGTTATAAATAATGGCGGAGTTAGGGGGAGAAGCAATCCTTGCTCTAATGGAACTAACAGTCTACAGGAGGGGAGCAGGGTGGAGATAGCATACAGATAGCTATGTACAAACACAATAAATGCAGGAAAAATGGACATAGTGGGTTGCCTCCCCTTTCCCAGAGGGAGGAATGTATCAAAATGAAGGAAGCTTGGGAAATGCTTCTTGTAGAAGATGGGATTTTAGCTAAGACTTGAAGGAAGCCAAGAGATGGAGATGAGGAGGGAGAAAATGTCTGATCTGGGGGACGGCCAGATAAAACTGTCAGAGTTGGGGAATGGGGTGTCAAGTGCAAGGAAGGTCCAGGAGGCCTGTGTTCTTGGATCAAAGAGTATGTGGAAGGGAATGAGGCATAAGGAGACTGGAAAGCTAGGAGGGGGCTGGGTTATGAAGAGCTTTCCAAGCCAAGCAGGATTTTAGATTTGATTCTAGAGGCAATTGGAAACCACTGGAGTTTATTGAATAGAGGGTGATTTGATCAGATTCAGGTTTTAGGATGATCAATTTGACGGCACACTTGACACTGTCAATCACAAGTTTTTTTTATTCTTTCATGACAAGAAGCAGCTGTGGCATGGTGGATAGAGAGGTAGCCTTGAAGCCAAGCAGAGCTGAATTCAAATGCTACCTTTGACCCATTTGGACTATGTGACCCTGGGCAAGTCACTTAAACTGTCAATGCTCTTCATACCTCTCTAAGATTATAAATTACAGAAAAGGTGCTGAACTGCATTAGTAAAGGGAGTTTCTTCACCTCGGAAGGTGAAGGTCCAGTCCCTTTCCTTCATAATCACCTCTCCTTTCTTGGCTTCTCTGCCATTACACTATGTTGATTTTCTTCCTGTTTCTCTGACTACTTACCTTCTGACTTTTCCTCCTATCCCCGCATTTTTAAAGACATCCTATGGTTTCTTTTCTCTCAAATCAGACCTCTCCTTTCTATTCTCATCACCACCTTAGTGTAGATTTTGGCACTGAGCTGCCAGCCTCCTAACTGGATTCTGTGGCTTTTGGATCTCCCAGCTTCAGTCCATCATCCTATATCCTGCGGTCAAAGAAGGCTTCCTCCCAGAAGCACTTTTTTGTTCTTATCACTCTCCACTTCAGACCATCTCATTTACGTTTGTATATCCCCAGGGTCTAGGAGAGTACCCAGCTACATTAGGTACTTAATAAATTCTCATTGGTTGATTGAAATAACTTTTAGACTCCTTAGGATCCAAGAATCCTAGAATTTGAGCTGGAAGGGACCTTAGAGATTATTTGGTTTATCCACTTACCATTTCACTGATGAGTGATCCAAGGTTACACAGGTAACAAGTAGCCAAACCCAGATCTGCTGAGTCTTTTCTATTGCACAAGGGTACTCTGGAATCTGGCTTTATCTACTTTTTCAACCTTATAATCTAATCCTCATCATGAAATCTGTGTTCATGTCAATCTGATTGAACTGAATAGCAAAAATGCCAGTCTCCAGACATACTTTTCAAGGCTTTTCTTGTGCCATTTTCTCTATTTGAAATGCCATTTCAGCTACTAAACCCTAACCATCCTTTATTATTATTACTAATAGTGATTATTATGATCTTTAGCAAGGCTCATTCACAATAATAATAGACAACATTTATACAGCTCTTTAAGATTTGCAAAATTCTTTACAAATATTACTTAATCTTCACAACAACCCAGGAAGATAGGTACTATTATTATTCCTAATTTACAGGTGAGGAAACTGAGGCAAACAGAGGTTAAAGTGACTTGCTTAGTTCTAGAAGGTGTGACAGATGAGATTATTCAAATAAACTGTACTGTCAAGTATTGACTTTTTAGTGCTATCTAAGGGGAACAGAAATCCAAACAGTTTTTCTTTATTCTTTTAACTGCCTAGTGCCCAGCACAGAGAAGAATGCTGCCTTAGATGTTCAACTCCCTTCCCCCTCCACACCCACAAATCAGGCTTGCTGAAATATAGAATGTCAGACATCACAGGATGAGTAACTAAACAATTTACTGTTTCCCTTCAGAAAGCAGAAAAAAAGTGGGAAGAAAAAAGGCAAAACCTGGACCACTATAATGGAAAAGAATTTGAAAAGCTCCTAGAAGAAGCTCAGGCCAATATTATGAAGTCCATCCCCAACCTAGAGATGCCGCCATCTTCTGTTCCTTCACCAAAGGGGGATACTCCAGTGGACAAGCTAGAACTTTTAGGTGAGATCTGATTATTTCCATAGTTTGACATTTGCACGCTGTAGATCGTGAATGTTTCTTGATCTGGTTTTGATTTCTAGGGAGATAACTTCTTGCATCATACTATCGGAGTGTGGGGAGAGCATGTTCTCCTACATGCCCTTCGGAGGCTTGTTCCTATTTATCAGCTCTAGTAATGGCAGGAAAGTCTCTGCTCCTTAGTGGGACCAGTACAGGACCCATTGTTGTATTTGTCCTTCATTCTCAAAGACGACCATGATGTCAGGGAAATGATGACATGAGTTGACTTTGATTTGAGTGAGGGAGGGCTGTGCTAGGTCGTCAGTGACCAGATATTCACCAGGATGACTGCAGATGACCCAGGATGCATTTGGAGACCCTGGCCTTTTTAGGCTAAGGTCTTTTCAGGTTCTCACTTTGAGTGAGGTAACGCCCATTCGGTGAATAGACCTCTTTAAGCAGTTAATCAAGGGATGGCCCCTTTAATCAAAACTCAAAAAAAAAAAAAAAACTGAGAGAGGAAGACCCTCAGGGTTACTGGCCAAATAGGGCCCATTAAAGGGAAAAAGAAATGATCTTGTTGTTGGATTTCCTAGGGGTTTGATGTCGTTCTTGTGGGTGACCTGTTGGTCAGTTTGCTGAACAGATTGAGAGAAAAATTGGTCTGTTTTTTAAAAATGATATCATTTGGGTCTCCTAAAGAATATTAGGAATGTGTTTTGCATGATTATATATGCTGTCTTAGGGAGGGAGGGAGAAATTTGGAACTCAGAATTTTTTTTAAAAATGAATACTAAAAATTGTCTTTACATGTAAATGGGAAAAAAATAAAAAATTTTTTAAAAGAATATTAAGAGTAAATAAGGAGAAACAGAATCTTTCAGAGATTGTCAACATCAATGCAAAATACATGGTGTTCCAGTAGCCTTAGTGCAGTCTTAAACTTTAGTAGCTTCAGAAGTATAAATGACAACATTCGAGATGTTCCTCATTTGGATTTATTTTATACGTACTGAATTTTGTGAATTGTGAATGGCAGATTTTTTTTAGTTGAAAAGTCCATTCATAAAACTTTTATTCCACTTACATGAACTTAATACACATGTTCTTAACAATTATGCTTGGATTGTTCGTGAAAATTTCATAAGACATTAAACAAAGCTGTTAGAAATATGCTTGACACTGAAATTCAGATATCAAGGACAATTTATCATTGTTGAGGAATTCAAAGGAATTGGTAAATGTTCCTAGCCAGGAGCAGACTCCATCCTTCTTTAGGAAGGGGGAGTGGAGTGTACAGGAGTGAGACCAACTTTATTCTGTTAGACTGACATAGATTGACGCACCATCAGCTCAGTACCTCCCTTCAGAGAACAGATTGGTCTGCTCCCTTCTAGGTCACAGTCTTCCCTATATGCCCCCAACATGAAACTCCTTGGTATGTTCCCCCCTCCTCATCATACGGCCCATGTTCAAAAATGGTAGAAAACTCCTCCCTGTGGGTGTGTGAGATAATATTCAAGTAGCCAATTAAGCATGCGTGGTAGCCATTTGACCCAGTTTTCTCTTCCACCCTGACCATTATCTGGCCAGTTTAGGCCAGTTTTCCTAACATCTCGGATCTGAGGTTTCTGCAAAACCACAAACTCTGTTCCCATTGGCTGGGGACCCTCTTTTACTCCTTCTTTGTTCAAGCTGACACTTAATTATTCTGTGGAACTCAATTAACTTCTGTGGAAACCTAACTTTCCCTAACTTTTACCCATCTCTCACAAAGCTAGCTATCATCTCAAGTTATTTCCCTGTTAACTATTTTTATAGGCATGGGTATTAGGCAAGTATCAAAAAAATCACAAGAGCAAAAAACCTAAAAAAATTAAATACTTGGGTTTTTTGTTTTACTGCAGTGCTTGATACATAGTGACTTTACATTTGTTCTTAAGTTGCCCAAACCATTTAAATACAAATAAAATGACTGTTGCAAAAATAACGAAAGCAAACAGCAGGTAACTTCACAAATAATGGAATGTGAACCGTTTCTGCCCTTCTCCAGAGTAAATTGACTGGGTTAAAACTTTGTCTTCAGGAATACTTTTGCAGCTGCAATCATAAAGGGGTATGTGTTGAGATTGTGTATTCCACAGATATGCATGGAATTACATGTAATATCTTTGGGACATCTGTTTCTACCACAGCCATGAGTGCTCTAACCCCAAAGTACCCACAATAACTCCACCTGTGGCTGGAACCAATTATCCCTTTATCCCACCATGATAGACCAATATGCAGACAGTTTTCTTTGCTTAGACATGGAAGCCATTTTAACACTGCCTTGTGAAATCACAATGTACCAAAGGTACTACGCCAACCATATAAAACATGTATAAAAATTCTATTTTGGCCACCTCAGATGAAAACAGATAATTCCTCAAATGTTAACTGGCTCTACTCCCCTAATATTAAATACAAAAACTACATGGGAAGTATAGAAATCCAAATAGAAGTAACATAAACCTGTCATAAATGGTAAACAAAAACTATTTGTGGGACAGCATGGATGACAAATGGTCTACTGTGTAAATTTTAGAATGAGGCAGACGAAAGTTGGAAGGCTGGTTAATTCTCCCCTCCTTCTCCTGCTTCAGCTTCATCTCCTTGGGTGTCTGATGTCCACAATGTCAAGTTGTCTCTTAGTAACTGCATTATTAGCATGCTGTCTTTGTATGATTCTTCACTTAATGTACCAAGTTTAGCAATGGCTTCATCAAAAGCTGTCTTTTCAAGGGAGCAGGCTTTCCCTGGAGAGTTCAGGATCTAGTAAAAGAACACAGAGAAGTTCAAGGCCAGACCCAATCTTATAGGATGTGTTGGTTGAATCTCCTTTTTGCAGATTTTAAATGCTTCTTGATATGCTTATTGTGATTGGTCCACTTTTTCTTTCTTGTCATCACCAGCAGCAACCTCAGCCAAATAATGGTAGTAGTCTCCTTTCATTTTCAAATAGAAAACTTTGCTTTCTGCTTGTGAAGCATTAGGAATCAAGAGCTCACCCAATAGAGGCAGTACCTCACTGCAGATATCTCTTAGTTCAGTCTCAGTTTTCTCTCTCTATTCTCACGCCATCTGCTGTTTTTTTTCTCAGCACCTTCCATCCTTTGCTCAATACTTGAAACAATCCTCCACGATGACCTCTGGGCCCCTATGACATTTTTGTAAGCAACAGAGAGAAGATTCTTCTCCTCATTGGATAATTCAGCTCCTTGCTCGATTACAGACTTCATGTAGCCTGCGAGGTCATCATAGCTCAGCCTGGTCAGCCGATTTGGCTTTCTGCACTGCTCATTTTTATCCATGACAGAATGCTCCATGCCCAGAGTGAGTGGTGGTGGTGGACGGACAGACGGGGGTTCAGCAGTTTCTAGGTGGCAGCAGTGGCCATAAATTTTTAATATTAAAATTTTAACAAGGTGGGGCACCTTGCGATTTTGCATTGTGTACGTAACATTTTCTGGATGATAACGTTCTCAGACCAATGGATCAGTAGAAGGTGCTTGGCCACCTCAGACACTCCATCTGTCTCCAGTAGACTTTCTAGTGGGGTCATGTCAAAACTGCTGTGCATGCACTGAAACCTCATCCTTTGGATGAGCTGAAGGCTAAGATTTCAAAGGTAAGCCTTTGAGTCACTGATAACACCAGCTGAAAATTTTTTACAAGGTTCCCAAGTTGGCTCGTTTAGAATAACTTGTCTTTATTTGGGGGCAGCTAGGTGGCACTGTGGATAGAGTACTGGGCCCAGAGGCAGGAAGACTCCTCTTTCTGAGTTCAAATCTGGGCTCAGACACTTATTAGATGAGTGACCCTGGGCAAGTCACTTAACCCTGTTTGCCTTAGTTTTCTCATCTGTAAAATGAACTGGAGAAGGAAATGGTGAACCACACCAGTGTCCTTACCAAGAAAAAACCCCAAAATGGGGTCACAAAGAATCAGATGCAACTGAAACACCTAAACAACAACAAAAAACAATCAAATAGATATATGTATAGCTGAAGAAAATGTTCCTGTTGAATTTTCATGAGAAATAGTTGATATTTAAATAACTTAACCTTTCAAATATTGTTTCTTTGTAAGTTTGTAGCATTTATAGTGATAAAGTTATTAGAGCTTTAATATGCACTAAGACTTTGAGATACCCTGTATTGCTAAGGGGCCTGAAGTTGGGGGATACCAGCCTCACTGCACTAAACTCACACAAAAGATGTTAGCAATTTGTGTTATATGTTCATAAGGTACCCAAGATGGATGGTACAAGATAGAGATAAAGAAGGGAAGACAGTTTAGCTAAGGTCCTTGCCTAGAACTGGTTAAAAAAGAAAATGGGCCATAGAAATGTAGAACCCAGAGCCTTACAGGATTATCGTGATGATCTCTTCAAACCCCTCTCATTTTAAGAAGAGAAAACCATACACCTAGTCCTAATAACTACTCCACTTGTGAAAATGAGTAATTGTCTATGAAACACAATGATCAATAGCATTTAGCTCGGAATATTCACCCAGTGCTCATTTTCCAGGGGAAGTCCTCTGAACAATCCAGAGGGCTAGGTATCATGATCTGGTTTCTCAGAGGAGAATACCTACCTTCAGGAGTGTGCAGACATTTCCATAAAGGCCTGAAGAGATATATTAGGAAGGCAGAATTTATGATTTCAAAGAGAATCTCATATGTGCCTAAAAGGTCCGGAACTGCAGGATATAAGGAATTCTCTAGGCAGAAGGCAGGAGAACTAAAGCATGTATTTACACTCCACAATAACAAGCCGACAAACCAGCGTCCCCATTTTGATATTTTCATCAAAAGCTTCCAGGCCCAATAAGTCCGCCTTATAAGGGTAACCAAAAGGCCACAGAGAAGCGAGATAGTATAAGGCAAAATCGTATACATGCTTCCCCTCTACGGTAAGAAGATTACCCACTAGCCTCTAGTCAGCTCTGCTACCGGCAGCTCAGCTTCGGCTGTAGGTGTCTCTGGCTCCAACCGGAAAAGGAAAGGAGGATCTTCAAGCTGTCCTCTCCCCTCTTATAGAGTTTTTGACATCATCAAGCACCGCCGGAACTACCAGGGCCGATTGGTTCTTGACTTGGCCCTTCCCCCTAGCGTAGACCACGTTAACACACTTCCCCTCAGCCAGCCCCACGACTCATCACACAGGAAGCTCTGGTCCTGCCCCGGAAGAGCAAGCCCCAGCGTCCAGGGAAGCTCAACGAGGCAAGCTGAGTCATTCAAAGAAAACAAAGTCCATTCTGGCTACAAGAGAGCTCAAGGCTGGGGATCAGAAAGGATTTAGGATTAGAATGTCCAGGCCTACTCTAGTGGAACTGGCCTTGTCTGGTGCCCTTATGCACTATACTACTGGTTGGCCTGTCTCTCTTTTCTCCTAGACTCTAAATCTCTACTTCTGTCCCCCTTGTTCTGGGTACCACTCCCCTCTTTTGAACCCTGTTGCTTTGCTTGGTCTAGGTGAACGAATGAAAAAATGAAAAAGCATTTTTGCATCTCATTTATCATCCCTGAAAACCTCCTGCTGGAGCACAAAGTTTGGTCATTTTAAAAAGAGGAAAATGCTTCAAAGGTCAGAGAGAATATTCTGGTTTTAGAATGAGGCCCACAGAACTCAAAGCTCTGCTGAACAGCAAGAAATTGGTTTAGTGATGGATTGGTGATGGAGAAGTTTTTAGGCAGCCTAGGGTCATGCCCAAGGGGCAGTTGGAGGAAGGCACAAGTCCTTTTTAGACATTCTCTTGAGAGTAATCATGTACAACAATGTGCTCTTTTCCAGAAGAATCTCCAAATTCAGAACAGGATTCAGATAAGCTGGGAGGGAAGTCTCCACCTCCACCACCTCCTCCTCCACGCAGAAGCTACCTTCCAGGATCTGGGCTGACCACCACACGATCTGGAGATGTGGTCTACACCATCAGGAAAGAGAATGCAACCGCTAAGGTTGGATAATTTAAGCACTAGATAATAAATCTTCAGGTAGCAAAGAAATCTTCAGATAAGACTTTGTTTTAGCTTAAGACAGGGGCTCATAACTTGGCGTTCACAGAAGCCAGGGTCTTTGACCTGGGGATCCAAGGGGGGATCCGTGAACTTGAATAGGAAAAAAATTACATCTTTATTTTTTCCTTGTTTTTTTTTTTACAAGTATTTATTGTTCTCCCTCCCTCTTCTTTTATCCCCACACTCCTACCATGGAGCAGTTTTAAAAAAGAAAACTTGTAACAAATATGCATAGTCTTGCAAAACAAATTCCCACATGACCATGTCCAAAAATGTTACATGTCTCTTTCAATAGAAATTGGTTTCCTTTGTAATCCTCTGTATTTTAATTTATGCATTTCAAAACATTGTGCTGGGAAAAGGTCCACTGGTTTCACCAGACTGCCAAGGGGGGCGAGGGGCAGGGGGACAGAAGTCATGACGCATAGAAAAAGGGTTAAGAACCCCTGACCTAGACCATTTTTAAAAAGAGAAAAGAAATGGAGAGGGCACTAAAGTTGATTGCCAGGAAGCACCACTGCTTAACAAGTAGCATTCTCTATTATGTGACCAGCTCTATAACCATGAAACTTACTTACCCTTACTTGACTTTGAGTATAACAATGCAAAATGCAAATCATAAGCCACTTCATAGCCAAGGCACCATAAGAAGATTTTAAAAAAAAACCTTTCCCAGATGACCAGGATCAGTCAAGACAGTTGTGAGGGCCTGAGCAGAAACATGAGAAATAGACTTTCACCTCTTAGGTTACTTCACCTCAAATTCACCCTGTTCATCATTCGTGTTAAATGCAAAAGAAAATCCCCCAAAGAGTCAGTTTTGCATGTACTTAAACATTGAGGACTTAAAACTTTTATTACGATTCTTTATTTACACTAATTAAAATGATGGTTTATAAAAAAAAAATGCAATCTAATTTCAAGTTGACTAGCTGTACCCACTGGATTGGGGGCCAGGAAACAAACATAGTGTGCAGAGGGATTATTTCAGTCCCCATACATTTGTTTTCCGATTTGTCAGCAGTTGGGAGCCATATTTAATCAATCCTTGGGGGGGCTGTCATTTCCTTGTAGGAAAACAATGAAGATGCCGGACCGACACCACCCACCAAGGTCACGAAAGGTCCACAAGAAGAGCAAGGTTTAGCCCGGTCACAACCTCCACCACCAGCTGCAGTCTCCTCCTCAAAGGATGAGGAGGAAGAAGAAGGAGACAGAATAATGGCTGAATTACAGGTACGGGTTAGGGTCGTGTTGAAATGGCCTGGTGGTGAAAATCCTCTTGGCGCTTTTCAGAATCTAGGTTCCAAGGGAATGAATTTGTTTAGACAAAAGGGGCTTTTGAAGGCATCAATCAATATACAGAAGAGCTTCAGCTGTGTCTGCTGGCCCTGGTATTCTGGCCCCCAGGGATCATAGAACTTGGCTATCAAAGCTTCTTATGCCCATTTCATATAGAGATAATTATCATTCTCTGTCTCTCTGCCTCTGTCTCTGTCTCTCTCTCTCTCTCTCTCTCTCTCTCTCTCTCTCTCTCTCTCTCTCTCTCTCTCTGTTTCTCTCTCTCTCTCTCTGCATTCTCAACAAATAATTGGTATAATATACCACCCATTTTTTTTTGGTAAGAGCTGGTTATTAGAGTATGATGGTATCATCAAAAGATAGAATCTGTTTATTTAGACTATCCATAATTGGTTCTTATTGTTGTAGGGTTTAATTCTTTGAACACAATTCAAATTACTGACCTGTAAGTATGTGATCTGTTAAAGATAGATTTGGTCATCTATTAATACTGAGCTCTGTCTCGATGGCAATTTTTTTACCCTTTCAAATTTCCTGGAAAGCTAAGGATTGGGTTGGGCGCCATACCCATCCCTGTCTGGGAAACATTGCTTTACCTGACTATACTTCACTTTGGAAAACTTCACTCTGCTTAATGGTTTTCAATTATTATGGAGAATTGACAGAGACTAAATCAGAAACTGTAGAGATGGGACACCAAATCATATGCCAATTTCATAGTCACATGAGTAATGTGAACTTGCACAGTGTTTAGGCTCATTCGTTGACAGGCAGTCATGGAGAGAAGGTACTGCATGGAGTATTCCTTGTGACCAATGATACTTAAGTGGGATATAGAGGCAGTAAGAGCTCTGGGCTTGGAATCAGATGGAACTGGGTTCAGATCCCATCTCTGACACTGGCCACGTGACCCTGGTTAAGTCACCTAACCACAAACAAATCCCTAGGATTTATGTACTAAGCTAGTGACCTAGCTCCCCACCAGGCATTCCTCTCCACTGATGAATTATAGATCCTCTTTGTGTTTCATTAGGATAGTTTTTCCATCCTGCTCAAAAGCCTGCTCTGTGTTCCAAGGAAGCCTTGCCGTATCTCCAACCCCAAAGTGGTTTTGAAGATTCTCCTTTGAACATGTGCCTTTCACTAGGCTGTGTGGGACTTTTAAACCATCCAATTCCTTTTTACTGCAGTGATTGTAACCTGGTTGCTATAGTAACGGGAGTCTGTTAAAGCTAGCTGCTCAGACTTAGCTAAAAGCGGGGCTGTTTGGGCCATTATCATCTGCTTCGTCTCTTGGGGTTCCTTTATAGCCTCACCTAAAGGTAGGAAGCCACACTATGAGTCTGTCTGCCCATCTGATTCCTCCAAGTTTTGAGCTAGTGAGCTTAATTCCAAAATCTCAGATTTCTGAAGCTTGTGATTTATAAAACAAACAAGGTCCATGCCCTTCCCCAACCCAAGAAGCTCCAGCGACTCCCTCTTGCCTTTAGGTTAAAATATGGATTCCTCTGTTTGGCTTTTTAAGCCCTTCGTGGGCCAACTCCAGCCTACCTTTCCAGGTTTATTTTGTATCGTTCTCCTTCACATATACTACATTCCACCAAAATGAAGCTATTCTCCATTCACACCATTCCACCTTCCACCTCCTTTCATTTGCATAGGCTGTCCCCTGTGCCTGAAATTCACTCCCTCCTTATAGAACCCCTACCTGGCTTCCTGCAATGCTAAGCCCAATTGATACCTCCTATTGGAAATCTATTCAGTTTCCCACAATCGCTAGTTACCTTCTTCCCAGAACTTTACCCTTTCCTCTTGTATAGATTTTGTTTTTAATTTTCTGTATACATGTATGTGTTGCCTTCCCCCAGCCAGCTATTTGACATCAGGGACCATTTTGTTTTTTCAGTTGGAAATGTAGACCAAGCATTCATCCAGAAGATAAGGGCTAGGAACCTAAGTTTGCCCCCATTGATGTGTTTTAGGATGGGTCATCCTCTGTCTATTTTTAGAAGAGCCAAAATAGCTTCTCTGATAAGTTATATCCCGGAGATGAAACTGGGCTCCAGGTGCTGGACTATTATCTATATCTAATAGTTGACAGCCTTGCCCAATCCAAAAGGAAGCTGTGTGTTCCTCAATATATGTTAACAAACAGAATTTTGGTTGGGAAAGAAATTTTTTGTCATCTCAAGACTCATGAAACCTAATATTTGGGGAGACCCTAATTTCCACAGAGACAAGCAAAAAGTGGGTAACTGGTCAGTTGGCTTTTAATTCTCTCACCTCCAGGCCTTAGTTTCATCATGTGTAAAATGAGAGGCTTATTGGAAGATATATCGAAGGTCCAGCTTTTCTATTCTGTGGCTCTATGAGAAATGTCTACATGAAAAACAATTCAGAACACATGTCCTACTCACTCTACCTGCAACAGTGTCTCCTCATGTGAAGAATAGATGTTTTTCCTTCTTTCTAATTTATAGATTTTATTCGTACCTCTGTAAGTTATATTTAAAATTTAATTGTTCATTTGCATAACCTACCAGGGAAACCCACATCTGGTCACTTTCCCTGCCCAATGTGTGTTTTTCCCCCAAACAATACTGAACTCATCCAGTTAATTCAGAGCTAGCTTTGAACCATAGATTTCAAATGGGACCTTCAGCTAGCTCTGAGGTCTGTATCCCCGCTCCAGGACTTAGAGTTCACAAGCCTTCTGGACCATATGTCTATTTTCCTCAACCTTTTCCTGTCAGTCATGATTCGATACATGTTAACTTGCAGTGTTTTAATTCTTTAGGCATTCCAGAAGTGCTCCTTTATGGATGTAAATTCAAACAGTCCTGTTGAGCAGGCCCGAACTGACAGTCAAGTTAAAGACACTAGGCCTGGGGCCGTTACACAACCCAAGGAAAGGAAGGTAAAGTGGCGCCAGCCTGTCTGCCACGTGGCCTTGACATTTCCTTCTTCTTCCTTGCTCTGACACTAACCTGGGTCTCCCTCGTTTGTCATTCTGCGTCTTCTGTCTTTCCTTCTCTTCTCTGTGTTCCTCAGTTGAAGAAATGATTTATCTTTATCTTAAAGAAGGCTGGCTGAGGTTACCGTGGGGAGGAAAGCAGTGTTAGTGTGCTTGGATCCCACTTGCAGTGTATTAGATACTTTGTGCACTGAAAAGAAAGAGTACCTTCCCATAACGAGCCTCTGTTCTAATGAACTATTCTAACTACCCCATATAAACTGGTTCAGATTCGTTTTTTTTCTAATGGCAGCCTGCAATAAAATGGGCTAAAAGACATCTTATTCAGGCCGGAACAGTACGCATACACAGACAGAATGAACAAAGACACTAGCCCCATATAAACTGGTTTAGATGTTTTTTTAAATGGTAACTGTCAATAAAATGGACTAAATATGTTCTATTCAGGCCAGAACAGTCCACATACACATACATATGAGAACACACGTTAATACTAGCCTAGAGGACCTATGTGTCTTCATTAACGGGGACTTCTACATACCCATAGAATAATAAGACTTGATGTTCCTAGTGAATTCCTGATGGACTATAAGACAGTGAATTTTCTTTTAAATCGCTGAAGGTTATAGTCAGTCTAGTTTTAATGTTAAGTTCATTTGGTTGCATCCTAGTTTATTTTGAAAAATGATAGTCATGTGAGATCTCTCTGGTTATCTATCATGTAACAGAGACTGCTGCCTATATGTCAATTAATTAATAAGCTTTTATTAAGTACCTGCTATGTACCAGGCACAGAACCTAGGGATTTTACATCCCACTGGAGTGCATATAAATTTAAATGTCTCTCTTCTTTAAGGCAAAAGTGTTAGTATGAATCTGTGATAGGATTTTTTTTTTATATTATAGACCTCGTCAGTCTGGTTTTTAAATAAATAAAATATATAGGATTTCAAGGGACATACATTATATTGCATAGCAAAGCTTTCGAAGTGATTGAATTTGTTGGTCACTTGCACCCAATGCTGTGGCATCCGCCCTCCATTTTCTGTAGGGTTTCCACGTGATTAACTCTGTACCTGAGCTGCAGCTTTTGTTCATGCGGCATCTCCCTGAACTTCCCGGGATCGTCTCTCCCTTCTTTACTCTAGGTGACTCAGGATTCTCCTGGGTTACCTCTCATTCTTCAGTGATACATGTGTTCGTGTTGTATATTACTCTGACTACAAATCGATGATTGTGCTTTTTGTTCCATATCCCACTGTAACTACCGTGCCTTTTCTTTACGGTTACCTTTCAGCCAGGCTGTCAATAACACCAGCTATGCAGAATCACCCAAGGGCTTCTGCTGAAATGTGTTAAAGCCAGGGCTTCTGCCAGCATAATATTGTATTGCAAACAAGCTGTGCTTAACTGAATGGTGGCTGTACTTTCAATGTTAGCTTTAAGTCATGGTGTATAGCTAGCCTTCAGAGAAATGTTTCTCCACCCCACTTTTTGGGAATATAAAGGAGGTGTGCCATTAAATAGATTTTATAGCCTAGCATCTTTCTTTATTTCACACCTAACCTTTTGGTAGTGTTGGCTTTTGATTTGGGCCCACACACCTCAACTGATAGTAGTGCAGAAATGATTCTTTAAATAATAATAATTATCAGTTCTAAATTGTGTTGCTTAATTACTAAAGAATTGAGTTTATTTTCTTAATCTCAAAACTTCTTCCCCATTCAATGCATGAATTCTGTCACAGGGAGTCCTTTCCATAAAAAGAAGTGGGACAATTCATTGTAGCCTTAGAATGGGACAAACACGAAAAGGTACCCTAGAGAATTTGTCGTGGAACCTAAATTTGTGGCACAGGACCAAAGCCTTAGCCTCCTGACTTCCTGCTCAGTTCCCTTTCTACCACATGATGCTGCCTCTCAGTTTCTAGATTCTGCTAAGTTAACAGCGGGACCTGAGTCGCAGCAAGTTACTTATCTGGTCGTTTGCATGTGGTAGCCCCATCTCTCTCTTATAAGCTTTGGTTCCTCTTGCACAATTTGAAATACATGAAATATTTTGCTAATTGAGACTTTCATCTTGTGCAAAACAGGGAGTTTTTGGAATTTGGAGAACAAAACAAATGCTGGTGATAACAGCTGTAGGCTTCTTGATTGGTGTGTTAAACGTGTGCTTGGCCAGCATGGTTTGGATATATTGTTAAAGGAATATTCTAGCTTAGTCCATGTTTTGAGGAGGGGAGGCGGGACGGGGCAAATGTAGTTTTATAGAATAACCTGTCCTACACTGTTCTACCAGAATTTGGAATTTTTCCAAGAAGACATACGGAAATCTGATGTTGCATATGAAAATGGCCCCCAAATGGAATCCCGAATGGTGAGTTTACATGATCTATGCTTCATTTGATATAAGCAGAATAATTAACTGTTTTCCTTTGGCAAATCCATTTTTGATTAATATGTGTGGTTTTCCCCCCTCCTTCTCAGGTGTACGATGTTACTACAGGGATTCTAAAAGCTAGCAACCTTCCTAAGGACAGGTGGGAAAGAAAAGCTGAAAATAATGTTTCTGATGAACCAGGGACATTAGAAAGTAAAACTTGCAACTTAATGAAGGAAAATGCTGCCTCCAATAGGAGTTTGCTTAGAGACAGTAAAGACTATTCCCAGAAAAATGTGCCTGTCTGCCCAAGTCTCTCTGGAATTGGCTTATCAGAAAATGAAGCAAGCAAAGGGCCTCAAGCCTTAGGACTACAATATACTGTGGTTAAAACTGAGAATCAGAAGGTGAGTTATGGAAAATTAAAAGAGATGAATCAACAAGAACTTGAAAACCTGGATAAATCCAACCTAGCCACTCATACTGACACAGTCCAGTTGCGTAATAATAATCTTGCAGGAGCTTCAAAGTCAACTCTAGCCCAAGAAGCACACATGTTTGACCATGGCCAAGTTGTCCTAAGACCTAAAGGAGCTAAAAATGCTAATGGGGGAATCAGTGAGGATGGAGAAGCAGTATCAAGTTCTCCAACAGAAGACAATCCGTCCACTGACAACATTGCTTTTATGATTACTAAAACAGCTGTCCAGGTGCTATCAAGTGGAGAGGTTCATGACATAGTGAGCAGGAAGGGAGGAGATGTGCAAACAGTTAATATTGATGCCAAGGAAGAAGTGGTCTCCCAACAGGAAGGGACAGAAAATGAAGAACCAGTGGTTTGTTTAGATAAGAAACCAGTCATCATCATTTTTGATGAGCCCATGGACATTCGATCTGCCTATAAAAGACTCTCGACTATATTTGAGGAATGTGATGAGGAATTAGAACGGATGATGACAGAAGAAAAGATTGAGGAGGAAGAAGAGGAAAATGAAGAACTGAGGAACTCTTCTCAAACTTTTGCTAACAGCCTAGATTCAAATCAGTTGACCGATATAAGACCCAGAGAGCACCGTGAGGATCTACTTAGGGCCCAGTCACATTTGGCAGAAACCAAAATACCAAGAGGACCAGAATTGAGCAAGACAGAGCTGAACCAGGATAGCCATGCTTATTCTCCAAATTCTGATGAAAAGGCTGATCTTACAGAGGACCAATTTGAAAGTCCTAAGAAAAAGTTTAAATTCAAATTTCCTAAAAAACAGCTGGCTGCTCTAACTCAAGCCATCCGGACAGGAACCAAGACAGGAAAGAAAACCTTGCAGGTGGTGGTTTATGAGGAAGAAGAAGAGGATGGTACTTTAAAACAACACAAAGAAGCTAAGAGATTTGAAATTTCAAGGTCTTTACCTGAAGAAAGTCCTAAAAACACAAAACAAGAGCAGCCCAGCCTAGAGATTTTAAAGCCAGCTTCCAGAACTGATGAGATTCGAAAAAATACCTACAAAACACTGGACAGCCTTGAGCAGACTATTAAGCAACTTGAAAATACCATCAGCGAAATGAGCCCCCGAGCGTTAGCAGACACCTCGTGCACTTCCCATCAAGACTCTGTAACATATTCATTCCATGTAGCTCAAGAGTCCTCACCCAGAAACCCGGTAGTAGTGGAAGAAACCTCTGCCACTCTAGAACCCCCTACATCCATACCTTCAGCCTCACGTAAGGTATTTTAGTACAATGAGACGTGAAAAGATCCGACCGCTTTCTAAATCTGCCATAATCACCATTGGCGAGAGGTGTCTTGTGATTTACTCGCTTCTTCTCAGGTGGCTTGTTTTTTGTCTGTTGTCCACAATTCCTTTTCCACCCTCCTTCCAACCCCCCCAATTAGGTGTCTAACAGCTAATCGATTCCATCTTTTTTTCCCCCCGCTGCTGATTGGTGATGGGCAGTGCAAGGATTCTGGGACAGTAATTTGGTGTGTGAAATGAATGCTCTCATAACCACATTAAATTCGATTTGATCAGTAGTTCTGCAGTTTTCTCCTCGTTTGATTCTTGAAATTAACACCAGTGGTGATGTCTGTCTCCTAAGCCTCTCCTGCATGTAGGTCTCTGGCTTCTGACACCAAGCTTGTCTGCACAAGGTGTGATCTGCTTTGACCCTTTGCTCAAAGGTTTCATCATCTGTCTTTTCTCTCACTGCTTCTTCCCACAGGGCTCTAGTGGTACCCCCCAGACAAGCCGGATGCCAATCCCCATGAGTTCCAAGACTAGACAAGGAAGTGTGGATAAGCCAAGCAAACAACCCAAGCTACAGGACCCCCGCCAATATCGACAGGTAGTTTTACCCTAACCCCAAACTTTGGATGGACACTAATGCTGTTAAGATGAAGTCACTGACTCAATTCATACCAAATAATGTGTTTTCTCTGTAAAATATGGTCTGAGTAGACGTCCTGGATCTGGGGGCATGACGAGATGATCCTTGTGAAGCTTCCACCACGCTTATGCATGCTTGTAATAAAAACAAACCACCATCTTCTACTTTGTAACTCCGATTTTCAGCTGTTAACATGAGGTGCCAGACCAGTTGACTTTTGTTTGGTGAATGTAACGGTTCATCAGAACAGCTTGGGAAACCAATCCAGCCTGCTGTTCAGCCACCTTTTCAAGTTGTGTCAGTACTAACTTATGTTTTTAATTCATTGCCTTAGATGTGCATTAACCTTCCATCACAACGTCTCCATCCTCATGTAATACTCCAGAAGCATGGCCAATGTAGTCAGTGGTAGTTGGGTTGATGTGACTTCTCTCGTGAGCCCTTCCTTCTCCTCCTTCTCCCATCCTATACATTCTTCTTTGTGCACTTTGGGGGTTTCTACCAGGTCCAGTACAGCACTGCAGACCTTAGCTCAGGTCTTGAACTGTTCGTTTTTATTCTGAGAAGGGTTGTATTTGCCAGGCCCTGTTGATTTGATCATGTTACTAGCTTTCTGATAAACTGTCTCCCACCGTCTTTATTTGCAGGCTAATGGAAGTGCTAAGAAAGCTGGTGGGGACTGGAAGGCTACTTCCCCTTCCTTACCTGCTTCTAAGATTCCGGCCTTTTCTCCCAGCTCTGGGAAAAGCAGTTCTATGCCCGCTTCTAGTGGTGATACTCCCAATCCCCCTATTCCACCTACTAAATCATCCATTCCTTCCTCTAACCTTCTCAGCCCCCAAACAGGTCGCACTGCTTACCCTTCTTCCCACATCCCTTCTGTCTCTAACGGCTCCTTAAAATTTCAGAACCCTACTCACACAGGTAAAGGTCACCATCTCTCATTCTCAATACAGACTCCAAATGGCCGACCATCCCCTCCTTCTTCCTCCTCTTCTCCCCCTTCCCCTGCCTCTCCCACTTCACTGAATCAAGGTGTGAAGAGCATCAGGACAATCCATACCCCTAGCTTCACCAGCTACAAGTCACAGAACGGAAATCCAAGCAAATCTACCCCATCCACAGCCAAGGAGACCTCTTAAAGGCTGAATGCTGATTGGTGCAAATTTACCCAGGCTAATGTTAGAATATGAGTTGGCTACAACCGTTTTCACGGGAGAATGTAACATTTCGTTGTATCGTTTGAGGCTCGATGCTAAATATGTACTAAATACTAAACTAACTGATTTGAGTAAAGCTGTTATTTTTTTTTAAACTTTGTTGCTGTTGTAATTACATAGCATTTATTGTCTGTATTCAGCACCTGTTAAGAACAGTGAGCATGTGTTAAGAGAAAAGAATATGGTAGACATATAGGAGTGTGTGTTACAGTGTGTGTTACAGTGTGTGTGTGTGTGTGTGTGTGTGTGTGTGTGTGTGTGTGTGTGTGAGAGAGAGAGAGAGAGAGAGAGAGAGAGAGAGAGAGAGTATGAGTGGGTGGGAGTGTATGCATTTAAAAAACAAAGGCAAAAACCCTGTATCAAGCTTGGAAGACATGTATGGCTTCAGAATTTTAGTGTGTTGTTTTGTACACAATATTTTTCATCATGGAAATTAGAAGTGAACAGAGAAATACCCAAGCGTGACTATACAAACTGTAAATCTGATACTAAAATATTTCCTTTTATTTTACTGTTATTTAGCTTTGTTACAGATTTCTATTTTTGTCAGAATTTCATGGTTCCTTTCAAAATCTTTTTGCCAAAACATTTTGATACTATAGTAATGTACATTTGAAAGAAGTATGTTGGACTCTTGAGCTTCCACACAGATACCAGGCTTCACGTGTAGGGGGCAATCTAACGCACTTGTTGCACTGCCATTAGGGTTATGTATAATAATTTGCCAAGCCAAGAAAAAACGATTTCTTTGTTTTTGCATTTGGTATTTGCTAATCATTTTCTTTGCAAAATCTAACCCTTCCTTTGAGTTCATTTTGACTGAGACCTGGTAACCCACACTGTACTGCATTGTGGATTTTAAAATGTACACTTCTGTACTTTCTGTAAACTGATGAACTTTTGTACATATATACATATATATATATAGATCTATTAAAAAAATACTGTATGTGGCTGAGCACATAGAGTAGTTTTCCCACACCAAAGTTAATTTTTATGCATGCTTTGGAAATATAGAGGGAATGGGCAGGAAGGTAACTATCCATAAATTTAAAAAAAAATTCATTTGCACAACTGGAGTGTTTTTTTTGTAAATAAATGTATTTGTATAACACAATAATGTATTATACAGAACTATCAGCAGAGTACTTTGCAAAACTAAATAAAAGGGCTGCATGCTTATATTTTTGTATTTCATCACTCTAAATGCTTCTTCCCAATAATAAAAAAAAGCATAACTGAAGATAGTTCCAAGTTTAAACATATTCTCACATAGTCAAGGCTGTTGGTATTAGCATCCTTCCATGGTGCATCCATATGACTTGTGTGCTTTTTGCAAGACCCCAGTTGCGAGATCTCCATGAATGATTTTATAATGAATTTCTCATGACTTCATTGCAAGCGTGATATTTTAATATCTAGTACGCCTTCTGTGTGGAGAGTCTGTGAAATAACCAGTTTTATCTGTCTGCTGATCAGCATTTGCATATGAAAATTAAGTCTGGATATAAGGCACGCAATCTCATTTACCTGAGGGAATATTGTCACTGTTTTTTTGACCTCCAGTAGAAGTGAAGTAAAAAAATAAAACTTCTTTATTGCTGATTTTTCTTTGAGTTCTCCATTTTAAAAATGAGCAATTATTGTTGGCCCGGAGGGGATGACGGTAGCTGAACATTACACTATTTCTAGGCTTTCATTTCAGGGAAATAAGAACTGAAGGAATGAGAACATGAGTCACCTACAAGAGCAGTGTCACAAGTATTTACCAAGTCTCTTCATCACCAAAAATCCTTAGCTTCAATAATACCATGCCAGAAGAAAAGATTCTTAAATATCTTGAAACCACCGTCATTACCATTCCCAAACCTTTTCTTCGAGGATGATGGTAGAAGGAACCAGAGTCATTATCAGTCCCAAGCCTCTTCGTCTAGGATGTTCCTTTTCTAGCTCAGTCTCCTAGGACTGTCCAGCCAGAACAGTTTATATTATGATTCCACCAATTTATAATAATCACCATTATATGCTCTGAATAAAGCTTGCTCAATCTTTATAAAGGATGTCTCTGTTTGGATACTAGCGGTTCCTTCATCACAGTCTTCTCCCAAATCTTGATACCTCCAATATGGTAAAGAATGTATGCTAGCTAAGAGCATATCAATTCTTAGTGAGAGTCAGTTATTTCCAAGGCATTAAAAAACCAAACAAAGCAATGATTCACTCAATCTACTCGTGGATCACAGTTCTAGAGCTAGAAAGGCTAGATGTCTAGCTCATCCCAATCATTTTACAGAAAGCCTCAGGAAAGCTAAGTGACTTCAAGGTCATACAAGATCAGACGCAGGTTTGGATCCTAGGACCCCTAACTCCAGAAGTCTCCTTTTCACTTTCCTATGGTGTCTCCCTTGATAGCCACATTTAACAAACAAAATAGTAGGCTCACTGATGAGGAATAACTAAGCAAGACTCTATCTTTTTGAGTATATGTTTATAATATGAGTGGCTGTAATCATGATTATGAAATTATTACTGCTTCTCTGAAAAATTCCTTACATAAAACACATAGATTACCTCACTTAATCCTCATCATACTGTAATAACCTAGGGAGAGATTAACCCTGAGGGAAGAAGGAAGAGGAGGTGGATGATTTCATTGGTATGGGAGATTTCCTCTACCAAAAGAAAATGATCAACTGCTTTGTAACTTGAGTTTGACGGAGTTGTCTGGCGAGCTAAGAGGTTAACTGACTTGCCTGAATATCTGTCAGAGCTTGGTCTTCCTGACCCTGAGGCCCAGCTCTCCATCCACTAGGCTGCTCATCCTGCCTCTCTTCACCTTTTAATAGAGGAGGAACCCAAGGGTCAGAGGTCATGACTTGCTCAAAGTGACTTAGAGTCAGGTCTTTTGACTTTGGACTTAGTGACCTTTGGTTTCCTTGCCCTCAAGCAGAAAGTTGATGGGGAAAACTATTCCAAAAGAGTACAGATGATGAAGTTCTTTCAACATATATAAATATCGAGACTCCACTGGCCTGTGACAGAGATGGCCCCAATAACATAAGTCAGTGCGTCCCAAAATAGAGTATGTCTGTGATGAGGCTGTGGGCACTGGCTACATTCTCTCCTCTGCACATCTTTAATTATTAAAACGTTATACTTCAGAAAAGAAGTCTTAGTAACTAATCATCACAGTGATTCAAAATCATCTCAAGATATAACAGGGAAAAAAATATTTTATGTCAAAGGAGCAGCTCCTGAACATCCTCCCACAAGTGAACAGAGGAGAAGAACCTAAGGACCAGAAAGAAAACTGCTCTACACACTGTGCTTGGTAAAAAGTACTACATGGAACGAAAGGAGTGAGGTGATGTTCATAAAAGCGTGACTTTTTAAATTTGGAAGTCCAAAAACTGGAGACCCAAAAAAAAAAAAAGACTAGCCAAAAGTGGAGAAAAAAGGGAAGAAAGCAGTCAGTAGCAACTGCACTCAAGGCAGAGAACAGGAGACCTTCTGGGAGTGGGGGAGAAAAGCTATAATCACCCAGCATGACAGTAGTTGTTCGGTGTCTTTTCAGTTGTGTCCAACTCTTCATGACTCCATTTGGGATTTTCTTGGCAAAGATACTGGAGTAGTTTGCCATTTCCTTCTCCAGATAATTTTGCAGATGAGGAAACTGAGGCAAACAGGGTTAAGTGACATGTCCAGGTCACACAGGCTGTATTTGAATTCTGGTCTTCCTGACTCCAGACCCAGTGCTGTATTCACTGCACCATCTCTACCTACCCCCAGCTCATTTTACAGATGATGAAACTGAGGCAAACAAGTTTAAGCATCTTCCTTAGGGTCACTATGACGATGTCTCAGGCTGCATTTGAACTCGGGTCTTCCCGACTTCAGGCGGGGTGCTCTACCCACTGTGCCACCTAGCTGCCCTGTTGGGAATAAAAAACAACCTCAAAACAATTCTTCAGAGGACTTACGTTGTATCACAGGAGATCAAATCCTTAAAGCACTTTATAAATTAGTATTATGCTCAAATAAAGGTTTCCATAAAACACAGCCAGCAGATACAAAGTTACCTTGGAGGGGAAGGGTCTCCAAAGTGGGGGGACCTTGAAAGAAGGTGGCGCTTGATACAAATATTAATGGAACTAAGGATTCCTAACGGCAGAGGTGAGGGGGGAGAGCCTTCCCGGCATGGGGGAATGGCCTGAAGAAAGGAAAAGGGAATGTGAGGAGTGAGGAACAGCAAGATAACTTCACCATAGTTCCTGGAAAGGAGTGATATGTAATAAAGCAGGAAAAGTAGCTTGTGAAAAACTGGTGATGGCAAACAAAAGAATTTCTGTTTGATCCTAAGGGTAACGGTGAGCCACAGAATAGTAATAAAGGTTGACACATAGAGTTCTGGAAGGTTCATGAAGTCATTTAGATATGTTAGCTAATTTGAACCTCTCTCACCTTTTTTTAATTGTCAATGAAGAGTTAGAATACATTCCAGTTGTGAGAGGGACAAATAGCCGTCTGTACCCCAACAATATTTAATAGCAGGACTGCCTGGGTAAGAGTGATGTGTCACAGGGTCAGGGAAAAGACCTCAGGAAGAGTCTGATCAGATCTTCTCTTTTGACGTGGAACTGGAGAGAATTCATATGTATTCACTCTGGCTCCTTGAAGATGGTCTCCTGCTAAAGCCCAGGCACAACCATCCTCACAGAGCCAGAGGAAACTAAGGCTCATAGAGGTTAAGGGACTTACCCAAGGTCACAGAGGAAGGAGGTGAAGGAAGTGGGGTGGGATAATTCTGTTATCCAACGGTCAGAATCACTAAAGAGTGGTTCTGGTCAGCTCTATGTGTATATTCCATTGGGAGGGGGAGGAGGTCAAGTAGAGGGGCAGGGAAGGTTTGGCCCTGTATTCAGTGAAAAAAACAAGCCTAGTCTCTCATAGGGAACCTTTGCCTTCAGGTAGCTCCAAACAAAACAGGTAGTTCAGAAGCTAGAAGGGGAGAGGGAGAAAGGAGATTCACCGTAGCTACTGTGACAAGCTGATCTCAACTACACGTTGGCACAATAGCCCCCACACAAGTAGCCCCAAAGATCGAGGGTGCAACCTACAACCTGGATTAAGATCATCCATAAACACACACGCGCACACACACACACAGAGGATTGCATCATCCATAAACACACACACACACACACAATTTGAGAAAAACAAGCCTAGGAAAATGCTAACGAATCAGTATACTCTTTCATCTCTGTTATCAAGGCTTAAAATGAACAGTTATTTGATTCTTTACAAATTCCAAGTCAACTAAGGTTATTAGGTTAGCAATGTTGTCACAGGAGCAGGGCTAAATTAGATACACTAGACTGATGTGAACGGATCCGGTGAAAATAGTGCGGCCCTATTGCTGGCCAAACTGAGAAGGCCCGGAAAAGGTTGACTAAATCCAACTGATTGTGTCCTGTATGTTTTCTAAAGGGTGGCTCTATGATTTCAAACCTATATGCAATATTAGAATGATAATAGTTAGCATTTCTATAGCACTTATTTAATGTTTGCAGAGCTGCTTTACAAATATCTCATTTTATCTTCAAGGCCCTGGGAGGTAAGTGCTATGTAATGATCCCCTTTTCGTAGGTAAGCAATCTGAAGCAGGAAAAAGGTTAAATGCCTTGTTCAGAGTCACATGGATAGTAACTGTCTAAGGTGGGATTTGAACTTGGGTCTCCCTAATTCTAGATGCCAAACTATCCACTCTCTACTGTCTGTCCAGCCACCTGGCTGCCTCAGGAAACTTAGAAAAACTTAGCCATGTTAACTGCTGGGAAAAATTGTTGGTTGAACAGTTTGACAATGTCCCTGAAACTGATCTATTTTGGTGATACTAACTTCCACCCTAGTGCGTACAAGTGAGTCAAGGCCCCCCAAAAAACAGCTACAAAACTGGTTCCCCTCTTCTTGTGTGTGGCGACACTGTTGGCCTCCGTGAAGTAAAATCTTTAAGCACTCTAAAATATCCTGGAGTTTCATTGTGTGGGTATTTTTGTGTTTTTGTCTATTAGTTGTGTCTGACTCTCTGAGACCCCCTTTGTTTGGGGTTTTCTAGGCAAAGACATTGGACTGGTTTGCCTTTTCCTTCTTCAGCTCATTTTACAGATGAGGAAACTGAGACAGATCTGGTTAAGTGACCTGCCCAGGGTCACATAGCTAGTTAAGTGTCCAAGACCACATTTGAATGCAGATCCTCCTGATTTTCAGAGTTGGCATTCTACTGTGCCACCTTAGCTGCCTTCCTGGAGTTTCCAAAAGCAACACAGTCACCCGTGTCTTCTACAGCATTGGCCAGAGAAACTTATCTCCTTATCTCCTCTCTAAGTACTTTAAGTGAAAAATCATTTCCAAGCAAGTTTACCTAAAGGAAAGCAAATCTAGTCTATTGCTAATATTTATGCAGCTCCCCCTAAAGAAACAGGTCAGCTGACTTTCATCCTCTTTCCAAATGCTCTCTTTCTGCTTCAATCTATAAACCAGGGTTCTTAACCCTTTTTGTGCCATGGCCTCCTTTGGTCATCTGATGAAGCCCGGAAAACCCTTCTGAAAATACTTTTTAAAGGCATAAAATAAAACACATAAGATTGCAAAGGAAATCAAGTTTAATAAAGGAAATAAAGGATATATTTTCCTATCCTAGTTTAGAGAGCCCTTTGAAAGTCCATGGACTATGGACTTCAGATTAAGAACCCTGCTCTAAGCCAAGGGGTGAGAATATGAAATATGGGGAAAGGTTTCAGGGAAAAGTGGATCCAGCAAAAAACCTTATCACATAACTTTAAAACTCCTTATAACATTAAAAATGTGGTTTCTTTTTTCATACTGCTTGGCCCTGAGACTATATTAAAAGCCAAAGGCCTTGCGGAAAATTTTAACTTGCTGTTGCTCCTGTGGAATATTCTTGTTCTGATGATGAGAATTTTACAGGATTTCAAGTAGGCCCTTAAAACATTAAAGCATAAATTCCTGAAATAGAAGGACACACACATTCTTTTTTCACATTCCACGAACTGATTTAGGGCAAGGAAAATAGAAGTGTGAGTGACCAATTGCTAAACACTCATCAAGTACCTATTATGTGCCAGGCACTGTGCTATGTGCTGGAGATATAAAAAAGCAAAAGACAGTCCCTGCCCTCAAGAAGCTTACAATCAAAGGGTAAGGAAGTGCCTGAAAAAGTCAAACACCAGCGATAGCAATAGTGAGGAAGTACCTTGGTTTAGTGGCGCCGTACTAGAACTGAAGAGAAACTTAAATACATATCCTGTCACTGAGTTATGTTTAGCTATACGACCGTGGGTAGATCATTTAATTTCTCTGGACCTCATTTCCTCAGTTTCCTCATTTCTAAAGGGAGCACGGTAGACTAGCTAGCCATCGTCATAGGCCTGATTGTGAGCTGTTCCTGAAATATTGGGAAAAAGAAATCAGTGTTTCAGAACATTAAACTGAAAAAGATATTTTGCAGAATATTCATTCCCTGGACCTGAAGATACATCCCCCAAAATGAAGTATGTTTTCTTAAATGCCACGTATTAAAGTAAGTTCTTTACAAAGTGCTTCTAATAGTGCTATTTGGGTGGTTCAGTTTGCCTAGATTCACATTAATTGGAGAGAACTGTCAATTCAACTTGGTTGCCTTCTTCCATTTTTCCCAGGTAGCCCTCTCAATCTGATTTTTTTTTTACATTTTTAAGCTTAAAATAATTTTAACATTTCATAAGAAACAGATTTATCATCATCATCATTATCTTAATGGGGTCTGACTGATGGAGACTTTGTCCTTATGAGCAGGTACTGGGTATCCTGCTAATGCAATCTCCATTGAACTTGAGCTGGGCAGGTATTGTTTCTGGTTTTACTTCTGGAAGAAAAGAAGCCTTTTGATTGGTTTCTGACCCCAACTGGAGTGCATTCCAAAGCTCCTAATGAGATTAATCAGCATTACTGATAACAGTAGCTGCTGACTCTGGTTGCAGGGTACTTTCCTCACCACAAGCCTGGGAAGTCATTAGTGTAGTATTATCTTCGTTTTCCAGATAATGAAAGGATCTGTCAAGAGTCATACATCTTGGGTCTTTGTCAGGACTTGAATTCAGGCCTGCTAACTGGAGGATCAATGGACTTTCTACCATACTACCAACAGACTTGTTCTGTGGGTGCATTTAGCATTTTCCTTAAAAGGGAGCAGCTTCTACTAGGGTGGGTCACCATTCCAAGAAGGGCTTGGTCTCTACCTGAGAATTTGCCAGAGGGAGGGGAATGTGAAGGTTGGATATTAGAAGGTCTTGGTGGGGCAGGATTTTCGGGAAGACCATTTGTGGGGATGAGGCAGGTGTGCATGGGGCTGAGGGTGGGGGTAGGCCTGATGGGGAGGGACGGTGGAGTGGAAGTGGGTGGTGAAGCTGAGCTAGAAATGAAGTTTCTGATTGGACGGTGGGAGGGAGAGGGTGTGGGGAACTAGGAGCCGGCCGATCTAGCTGAAGTGGGGGCAGCTGGGCTTTTCCCAGGTGGGGAAGGAAGGAAGGCTGAGAACCTGAGGCCAGGCCCTGCTAGCCTGACCTCTCACAGCCCAGGGAGAAGGGTTCCCCGAAAGGGTTGGCTGGCAGTTCTTGGACTGGCTGCTGTGGAATGGATTGGCGCCCCACCCATGACCATGTAAGTGGGGTGAGGGGAGAAAGGGAGACAGCTGCTCTGCCCCTTTGCTGGGAGGGGAGCGGCTTTTCTGCTGACCTTTTCTTCTCCAGGCCAGGGGACCTTTTTTGTACTTTAAATTTCTGTTTTCTCCTGCCTCTCAATCTTTCCTTTGGACAGAGCCCAGGGTTTGAACAGAAGGTGGGGTGAGCACCCTCTGAATGGAGAGGAAGGCTCTCTACCCCTTGGATACCCCAGGCCTTGGTGTTCTGGGCAACCAAGGCCTGCCTTGGTTTGGGAGCACTTCATAAAGAGCCTGGTGAGAGAGGGAGGGAGGCAGGTGTTCCTAGATGGGGCTCTGCTCCTCCCAGCCCCGGGGAGCTTCTCTGTCCCAAGCTGCTCAGACTTTTTTAGAAGCAACCTGATTGTTCAGGGAAAGATTGAGAAACTCATGGAGACCCAAGACTGGGTGTAGTTGCTCCGCCTTGCCCTTTTTCCTTCTCATGTTCAGTCAATCAATCACTAAATGTTTATGAGTGCTTACTATGTGTAGTGCCTACTACGTGCAGGCACTGTGCTCAGCAGGCCTGAAAGCATTGGCCTGAGAGCCAGAGAAGTGGGTTCTCTAGTTGTGCTTTGGCCCTAACTCTGCGAAATGGGAGGGCCAGATAAAGTCTTCTCCAAGGTCCCTTTCGATCTGTGAGTCCATTGGGATTTGTGTTCTATTTGGCTTCAGCTCAGCCCAGGCTCCACTTCAGTAAGTCCCTTCCCTGAAACCTGCTCTGTAAAATCAAGGACTTGGGTTAAACAGGGGTTCTGAGCTTGGGATCCAGGTACGTTTATAAAAAATATATTTGGGGAATCATGTCAATAGAACAGGTTCCCTTTGTAATCTTGTGTGTGTTGATTTATCCTTTTAAAAACATTATTCTGAGCTGCCCTTGCATAGACTTTCCAGACTGACAAAGGGGTCCACGACACAGAAGGGTCAAAGACCCCTGGATTAAATGATGATGACTAACATTTCCTATGTACCAAACACTGTACAGAGTGCTTTACAATAATTTTGTCACTTGATCCTTACAATAACTATTATTATCCCCATTTTATAGATGAGGAAACTGAGGCAAGCATAGGTTAAGTGACTTGCCAAGTGACTTGTAAAGCTGACTTTGAACCTGGGTCTTCCTCAGTCCAGTTCTAGTGCTCTGTCCACTGAGCCACCTACCTGGCTAAGGTTCCTTCCATCTCTGCTATGAAAATTGGACTTTTTTTTTTTTGAGAGAAGGGAGGAAGGTTTCCATTTCTCTTCCAGCCCTTTCCTCAGAGTATCTGTTTGCTCTAAGAGTTATCATCCCACCCCCTCATAATCAGTTTTCTTAGATACCAGATGTGAAAAAACAACCCACCAGAGCATTTAGTTATCCTAATAGGAAGCTACCAAACGGTCTGCTTGGGGAAGGCAGCTGCCTGGCCCCATGAGGTTTCCCAGAGTCCATCTCCCCCACAGGGCAGTATCCACTATGCCTCCCCTACTCTACTTTTAGCCCAACACTACCCCCCCACCCCCCCCCCCCACCCTTCTCCAATTAAGGGGGCTTCTCTTGCCCTGAGAATATTTGTGATATTTAGCTCAGATGCAAAAATGCCTAGTTAACATTCGAGCAAAAGGGCAATTCCCCACTGGCCCTGAGTAAGACAAGTGCAGAGGTCTTAAGTAGTTACTTCAGTTAGTAATATCACTGAAATTGGAGGAGGGGGCAAAGGGGGAAATCTGTACTTGCGGAGACAGCAGCTTTGAGTGTCAGATGTGGGCCTGCTATTTAGAGTTCCCCTTTGCCCTAAAAAACTGTCATCAGGTTGACCAAAAGGCTTTTAGGGCAGTTTTTGGTAGAGGAGGGCTAATACTGATCTATAACCAATTAGAGCCTGAACTGAGCAGTGAAATTGCCAATCTCTTAAGATCTCTCTCTGATAAAAAGGGGCAGGAGCTCCTGATGTAGATAGCGATCCATCTGTGACTTTGTAGTTAAGTTCTTAGGGAATTGTTTAAGGCACCAAGGGGTTAAGGTAGTTACAGAGTCACCTGACAGCAAACCCTGCCATCTAGTCATCATGCCAGGCTGACTAATGTGTTATGTAGCTTGTCAATTAGGTATGAAATGTTAAGCAACTTGTAACTACTAATGCTACCTCCTTGAGGTTTACTTTGTTTGGTCATCTCATTAAATCTACAATATCTCTGCTGCCAATTCCAGTTTTACTTCTGTAGAAATCCATACTACATGCCTTTACCCACTCTCACCTTGTTTGTCCTTCATTCGCAAAGAGGACCAATGACATCAGAAGGGTGATGTCTTGACCCACTCCCACCTAGACTCTTCCTAGACTCCATTGCCTTTTTCCTCACCTGTTTGGATCATATTCCCACAATGAAAAGCCTCTAACTGGGACCCTCACCACCTCATTGGTGACTTTCTCCATTGACTGCATTCTGTAAAGGACTTGAGCCATACCTCATCTCATTCGGGCCTTAGCTTTCCTCAGAGTCCACCTTCTTCTCAAGTTCATAGTTGCCTCACCTTCCTTTCCAGCTCCCCTGTATTAGGGTTTCTTAAAGTTTTTCCACTCGTGACCCCTTTTCTCTTTGGCATTGCGTGGCCTGAGGGCATGCACAATGCAAGGTTCTCCTGCTTTGTGTTCGAAATCCAGGCTGCAATGAAGATTCAGGAAGTAACATAGGCAAGCATTGCCAGAAACACCTCGGTTTTATCACACGTTTGATTTTTAATTGATTTTTGGTCATGTGTTCAGAAATGTTTTACTGTTGCCAAATTTTTCGAGACTCCCACATGGGGTTGAGACCCACAGTTTAAGAAATGCTATGGACCCATATATATTGTCTTTCCATGTTAAAGTGTAAAGTCCTTGAGGGCAGAGACTGTCTTGCTTCCATCTGGATCCAGTGCTTAGCCCAGCTTAGCACATGTTGGGTACTTAATGAATGCTTTGTCTGTCTGTCTTTGCCTATCTAGGTATCCTTGGCACTGTGCCACAACAAATAAGCATTCTTTTTCCTTCAAAGCTTCACGTTCTCAGAACAGCCTACATTAAATGTAGGTTCCCTCACCTTTTGAATGATGAAAGGCATCAGAAATCATTTCTGTCTCTAAGCCCATGCAGTATCCTTACAATGCCAAAGATAGTAGCTCATGTCACTAGAGGGAAGCAGGGGCACAGAAAATCCAAAACAGAGGCTCATGGAGAATTGTAGCTTGGAGTGCATCCCATGACTCTTTGAAGCTCCATGGCCCTTCTCAAATTATTTAATCTCTTGTCTTTGTTTACTCATCTGGAAAATGGGGATAAGATTTTCACTACCTACCTCATAGGACTATAGGGAGGAAAGCACTTTGTAAATATGACTTTATTGCACTATACAAGATATTCCAGAAATCTTAATGCAGATTTAAGCTAGTAAAGCTTAATGAATTTCCCTAAAATGCAATCAGGGCAAGAAACTAAAAGGTTACCCAGAATGTTACACACAGATGACTACTGCCATCACAAAAATAGAAAATTCTCCATTTTCACAAAAGCATAGAATAATAAGAGAAGGACCTTATACTTTGAAAGACTCAAAAACTCTGGTTATTGCAATGACCAACCATGATTCCAGAGGACCAGTGATATGACCCACCTCCTTAGAGAGTGATAGATTCAAGGTGTAGAGGTATACATTTTTGAACACGGCCAATGTGGGAATTTATTTTGCTTGTGTGTGTGTGTGTGCGCGCGTGCACGTGCACACTGGCACGCTGGGAGGGTCTTGTTTTTCTTCTTTTAAATTAGGGAGTAGGGTAAGAGGAGAGAAGAGAAATCCTTATTTATGGACAGATTTTTTTTAAAAAATTACCTTGTAAATTGACCTACCACATCCTTACGCAAGAAAAAAGAATAGTTACCCTTCCACATTGTGACTTTCCCCATTACAGTTTCGATATATCAAAATTTGGCTTTAAAAAATCAAATGGGAGTTTTGGGGGGAGTTTTGTGGAAACTCCAGAAGACATGCAAAAGCCAGCAGATAACACAGAAAATGTTTAGAAACTCAGAAATGCATAAAATATATGTTTAATATTGGATGATATCAACCTATTTTTCTTTAATGCCACAATTCAGATGTCTTCTCTAGTACAAAGGGAGGGCCAAAATGTCTTCTATGGATTTTCCAGATCGTGGGGGTGCTGGCCCCTAACCCCTGTGATGAGGAAGGGATAACTGTGATTGATCCTTTTATTCAGGGAGAGGGAAGGACTTTTATTTCCCACCTGTTCCTACTTGTCCGGGAAAGGGGTATCTAATTCACACCTAGGAGAATTGTTTGTAAATATACACACACAAATCAGGAGATCAGTAACCAGGTGATTTGAGAATCCTGGCAACCTAGAGACCGACTACTGCTGCTGTAGGATAGAGTGTAAACCTTTTGCAGCATCCTGGGACAGTATTAATTTAATGGAGGGCATGACTAGCCAAAGGAGTGCTCATTTGCTGCCACCTGGTGGTCATTTCCTGCCCCTCCCCCCCAGCCTTCCAAGTCTTAAGAGTCTAAAGAAATCTTTCCCTGTTACTCCCTTCTAAAGCTACAGCCACAGAAAAGCTTACGGTACAGTGTGAGCACTTTAAAAATTTTAGTCGTTTCTGTACATCTGATTCTTCATGACCCTGTTTTGGGGTTTTCTTGGCAGATAGAATGGAGTGGGGAATATTTAAAGATGTCTTCATTCTCACCTTCCCCAAGATCTCTCCACCCTTTGCTAGATCCCCCACAAACCTCCCCTTTTAGCTCATTTTCCTCCAAATTAAGGAGGGAAAAAATGTGAGGGACTGGCCTGTACTGTTTGCAGAGACAAGGTAATGCTTGCCAAAGAAGATATTAGACTTTACACACAATATTTTTTGAAAACAAAAACTCTCTAGGCCTCGGTTTACTCATCTGTAAAGTGAAAGAGTAGTATTGCATAATATCAAAGTCCCTTTCAGCTCCTAATTCTTTGATCCTCTGAATACAAAGGAATTAATCTAATGGTTGGAATTAGGAGATTGGAAGGAGAGAAGGGAAAATCACAACTTAGAGATGAGCACCCACTCTGTCTAGAAAGAAGTGTGGTCCCATTAGACCGTATCCAACCATTCAGTTCTCCCAAAGGTCTGTCCATTTATCCCCCCATCATAGAAATTTTAAGAGCTTGAAGGAACTCCCCCAACCCAGCTCCCTCATTTGACGGAGGAAGAATCTGAGTTTGGCATCAAACACTAGGAGAATCGTAGATTTAGGGTTGTAAGTGACCTTAGAAGTCATGTATAGATCAATATCATTTTAGAGAGGAGTAAACTGAGACCCAGAGAGGTTAAGTTATTTGCCCAAGGTGACCCAGGGAATAAGTGGCTAAGGCAGGATTTGGACTCTTTCCATTGTACCGTATTACCTTTTCCAGTAACCAAAATAGCTGGTTTAGACTGAATTTTGTCCTTTTCCATTGGTTATTCTGGAGTGGTAGAGTTATAATCTGGTAGAATGTGGTCAAATATGGCATCAAACTGGTATTTGTTTGGTTAGTACTGCTACTGTATTAAGTGGCTAGGCTTTTGGCTCCTAGGACCAAGCTTGCTTGAATCTGCATATTTGTATTTAACCTTGTGTATGGGAGGCATCTAGTAAATGTTTGTCGAATGGATCTGAATGTTGGTGCTGCTGATTGTGTTCCTATATGGAAATATGAAAAGTCCAAATCAAGGAACATCAGTCTTTCCTCCCTTGGTGGCAGGGTGGGGGGTAAGTGAAGAGAGCCCCTTAGTTGGAAGGAAAGCTGCAATTTTCGGCTCTGCAGCTTCTCATGGACTTTGAAAGCCTTTTCCTCACAGACAGCACCACCCGCTTTGACTGCTGGCCCCCAGGGTTCATCTGTCCACTGCTGTTTCTCAACAAGCCATTCCCTAGTCTTCTAGGCTTATTAACACAGTATTTTTACACCACACAACTTGCTGTGATCTTTCCAGATGGTCAATAGCTTCTCACCACAGGAACTAATCTATTGTCATCCCATAGACTGCTCAGCCAGCCATGATCAAGAGCTTGAGGGAGAAGGCAACACAAGAAGTAGATCTCAAGGACTATAGAAGAGTCTCTCAAGAGATTAGGGGGCGGGTTCAGGAGCCAAGAACTTATTCTATGTCCTTGAGCATGACTGCAATAACACTGGATGAAATTGGGCCTCTTTTGTAGGCTCACCTTTCTCCACTGGGAAGATGGCCTATTATTATACAGTCAACTCTGGCTCCTGGACCTCTGGCAGCTCCATGTTCCAACCTTTCAAAGTTTACTAGGTTGCAGTCTAGTCTGAAACCGTTTTACCTAAAAGTAGGAGGGATGAGACATCATAGAAATAGAAACTTGTAGGCCATGCACTCACCCGCCAAGAGAAGATAAAGGCCTGAGGCTACTCTCCCCACCTAGAGGCTGAAAGCACTGCTTTCTCTAACACAGCCAGGCTCGAATCCTCCTTAGTGAATTCTTAGCATTTGCAGTTGAAAATGCTCCCCTTATCCACGTGGTAAGCAGACTGGGAATACAAAATGATATGTCATATGACAATGGACAAGTTGTCTCATTTGTATTTTGATATAGTAATATTGTAGTGAATTGGTCATGAAGTATTCACAAACATACTTACCCTTCCAACGAGAGCCCTCCTCCAAGATGTAATCCAATATTTTTATTCCCTACAGTTGTGTTTGTCCTTTGTTTTCAAAGAGGATCATGACATCATGGAAATGATGACATGACTTGCAGTTGACTTTGATTTGAGTGAGAGAGGGCTGTGCAAGGTCACCAGCTTCACTTTCTCCTCCAGAGCCATCCAGATCCAGTGACCAGATATACATCAGGATGACTGGAGATGACCCAGGATGCAATGGGAGACCCTGGCTGTTTTAGGCTAAGGCCTTTTCATGTACTCATTTAGAGTGAGGTAATGCCCATTCAGTGAATAGGCCTCTTTAAGAAGTGAGTCAAGGGATGGCTCCTTTAATTAGAAAAAAAGATTAAAAAAATCAAGCTGGGAGGGAAAGACCCTCAGGGTTGCTGTTCCAAAGAGAACCTGTTACCACTGACATTTACTCTAAGGCAGGAGGGCCTAAAATACAGCCACTAAGTGGAGCTTGTTGGCAGGCACCTATTGTGGTCCAATTTATGAGCTTCGGAGTGAACTGGGTTTAAGGTTTTGTGAAAGAAAGAAAAAAAAGGAAGGAATCAAGGAAGGAATCTAGCCAAGTTAAGTGAGCAGCCTCTGGCCATCACTCAAAGTAGGAAATAAGGGACTGGACTTGACACCAAAACATCCACAAAGGAGAAGAGGGGGGAGATGGTACAGGTTAGACCTTCCAACTGATGTATAGTCCTTTTCAGTTGTTATAGTCTAGTATTTTGCAACTTGTTTGGATAAGGAGTCTTTATTCAAAACAGCATAGTAAACAAAATCCTATAATAATATTAGCAATCACCACCTCACAAATCTTAAGGTGCTATATAAACATGAGTTGTTATTATCATAAAGAGATTCAACCTTTACATCCTGGAAGGTGTCTATGGACAGATAACAATGTCACTACAATGCTGCGTAGGTTATTCTAGATTCCACCAGATCCTAAGGCAGACTCTATTTCGTACGTTAAATGACATACGATGAATGAAAAGAAGCTTGTATCCCCAGATATTTTCTCAAGAGCCATTGTCTGGACAACTGCCTCTCTGCCAACCCCACCACATACACACACACACCTCCAGCATGTATTTTTTTGCATTTGTATCTTTGTGGCCCCTGGACTATACCGTCTGTGAGATTTTCTTGGCAGGGATACTATAATGGTTTGCTGTTTCCTTTTCCAGTGGATTAAGGCAAACAAAGGTTTAGGGCCGCATAGCTAGTAAGAGTCTGAGGCGCAGATTTGAACTCAAGTCTTCCTGACTCCAGGCCCAGGGTTCTATCCACTTTGCTACCCAGCTGCCTCATGCAACTAGTACTAAGGGACAGTTAGGGTGAAAACAAATCAGCACCATGGTTAGCACCAAAGGTCCCTTTCTTTCACGAAGTCAAAGTTATTTCTTCCTTCCACAAACCTAAGGCCATGTATTTTTTCACTTTTGTGAACTTTGATCACAGAAAATGAGAGTTAGAAGGAGCCTTAAGAACCATCTAATCCAATTCTCTTGTTTAATTATTTGGGGCAGTAAATAAGAGTGCTGAGCCTGGAATCAGGAAGACCTGAGTTCAAATACGGCCTCAAACACTTACTAGCTGTGTGACCTTTAACCTCTGTTTGCCTCGATCCACTAGAGATGGAAATGGCAAGCCACACCAGTATATTTACCTAGAAAACCCCATGGACAATATGATCCATGGGACCTCCAAGAGTTGGACACAAAAAACTGAATCATCTGAACAACAAATATGCACACACAATTCTGTACTATATGTAACTCTGTAAAGTCCACCAGAGGGCGCTGCAGTATCCCATTCATTTCCAGCACAGGTCTGAAAAGCTGCTGACCTATTATTATGTACAGGGCACCTCCGACTTTGCCTTCTCTTTCTCCAGGTCATTAATCACCTTCCAGTGGGTAGTTGGAGGGTGTAGGAGAGGGGAGCAGATGCTAATTAGGCACTAGGCCTAAGAGATGAGGAAGAACCTAATGTGTCATATAAAATGTTAGAGCTGGAAGGGGCCCGTAAAGGTCATCCAGCCCCTCACATTAATCTGATAATAAGGAAACTGAGACCCAGAGAGATTGAGTGATAGATTATGTCAAGCCAACAAGCATGTATTAAGCATTTACTACGCATCAGGCATTATCCTAAGGAATAGGTATACAAATCCAAGGGGCAGTGGATGGAGTATCAGGCTTGGAATCAGGAAGATTCATCTTTGTGAGTTCAAATCTGGCATCAGACACTAGTTAGGTGACCCTGGGCAAGTCACTTCACCCTGCTTGCCTCAGTTTCCTCATCTGTCAAATGAGCACAGAAGGAAATTGGCAAACCACTCCAGTATCTTTGCCAAGAAAACTCCAAATGGGGTCATGGAGAGTAGGATGCACAATGGAAATACAATACAAATACAAGCACAAAGACAGATGGTCTTTTCCCTTAAGGAGCTTTCTAGTAGGGGAAGGGAGCTAAAAGGAGAAGGGAGATGGAGATACCCCTCTAGGGAACACTGTAGAAAAAGTCCAGGAGAGTCAAGAGTGTATCTGGAAAAGGAATGAAGATGGCTGGTCTGAACTCCTTCTTTAAAATAGAGGTCTGGGGAGGAAGCAGCCAATCAGAGGGAGAGACTGGAGGGTCCTTCCAATAAGTGAGATCTAGGGATGGAGTGAGCTTTAAGAATGAAGAGTTTTTGGGGTCATTGTTGGAAGTCAAGGGCAGCCTGGAGAAGAATGTTATATATAACAAATGTAAGGTGTAAAGGGGGGTTAGTCAAGGGTATTCCCAAACAACTTGATAAGGTTAACCAACTGGACATGTTCAGAGGCATCTGAGGGGCTTCTCCCTTGGAGAATGTGGACATGCCCAATGGTACCTTACAGAATCATTCATTGCTTTTTTAGTGACATGAGCTGCCTCTTTGAGTGTTTAGAACTTAGGAGAGAATAGACTTACTGTCTGAGGATCCTCCTCTCATTATGGTCTACAAATTGAACACCTTCACTCTACCTGATGTCCTGTGGTCTTTTCCCTAGTGATAAGATGGAGCAGCCACAGCAAGTCACAGACTTGCAGTCTAAGAGGGAGTTGAGGGGTGGGGCTGGAGAGGTGAAGGGGGATGGGGAAGCCTGTATATTTGCATAACCTCTCTGTTAAGAACTGAAAATGGCTGTCTTGAGGCAATGGCACATGGGAGGCAAACACACTGGCCTGGAAAGAGAGATCCTGGAAATGAATGTTCTAGGCCAAGAGATGGCAGCAAAACGTAAAATAAGTTAACAGACAAATAAAATGATACCAAGTGTTTTGGGGGTGAGGAAGGGAGAGAGAGAGAGAGACAGATAGACACACACATATACCCAGAGAGAGATAGAAACAGAGACACACACACCCAGAGAGAGAGACAGAAACAGAGAGATGGCAGTAACCAAAGGACATATAGACTGACTGCAGGCACATGGTAGAAGCATGTTCAGATAGCACCTCAAGTTCAGTTGCTTTCTGAGAGGAAGTTAGGAGCTATTTGAGTCTGGTGTTTGTTTCTTTGTTCACGGGCTCATATCAGCCCTTTGCACCCTCTGCATTATCTGTGGGGCTTAATAAAGGCTGGCCTACCTGGAAGCCTTGATATGTGAACAGATGCTGAGCCCCAGCTACCCACGTTTGGAATAATCTTTATGTAAGTAAAATGTCAGCTATAATTGTCGATTTTCCCAGAGCAATTCTGGGGCGGGGAGCAATGGGACCCAAAGAAAAACTGACTATTTCGGGATGGTCACCTCTAGGATCAAACCTGCTTTGTGTTCCGTGCAGGGTCTTGGGGTGGAGGGCATAGCCATGGTTGCATAGACAGTGTAACATTTGTGATTATTGGAGCGTATGTGAAGATGGAATAGAGCGCATGTAACAAGTGACGTTGTCGATGCAATGTAGCATGTGACCTATGCAGTCTGTATAGCAGGTGTAAGGTAATATGTGTAATATACAAAGCAAGTATGTTATCAGTCTACAGTATTAGCACTACAAAGATGGGGCTGTGTGATGCCGAAGGGATGTTGCCCATGCAGTATTGCAGGGTATGTGCTTATCTGGGTCGATGTTGTTGTTCAGTTGTTTTGGTGGTTTTTTTTTTTCAGTCGTGTCTGACTCTTTGTGAACTCTGGGGGTTTTTCTTGGCAGAGATACTGGAGTGGTTTGCCATTTCCTTCTCCAACTCATTTTACAGGGTTAAATGACTTGCCTAGGGTCACACAGCTTCTAAATGTCTGAGGTCAGTTTGAGCTCAGGAAGATGAATCTTCCTGATTTCAAGCCCAGTTGGTGCTCTGTCCATTACACCACCTGGCTGCCCCACATAGGCACATACATGTATGTGTGTGTGTGTGTGTACACACATATTATACATATATGTGTATGTGTGTGTATTTTGCCTTTGTATGACAATAGGATATATGTAATAATCATTGAAGATATAGAGACCCAGTTAATCTGCCTAATATACTTTGTATTAGGGACCATTTCCTCCCATATTTCTCCAGCAGAACTGAAACATCCTCCTTTCCTTAGAAGAGGGGAAGACGCCCTGATTCCACTCACATCAGTTACAGAGCCACACAGAAGTATGCTTTCCCCTGTTCTGTTGCCATGACAACATCAGGTGATGGTTGCATCTGAAGGCTAATAAAGTGGCTTCGCTAGCCTTGTTTTTTTCTTCCACTGGAAATTAAACTTGAAAAATGTAAACGCATTGCTTCTATCTTGAATAGGCAATCTAGAAAGACTGTTTCTCATGCCCAGTCAAAACAGAGCTGAAAATAGGTAAGACTTCATAGAGAATGTACTGAAGCCTGAGTCTGAAATGCCAGGCTCTCTTCCCTCTCCAGCCTGATTTCCTCCTACTCCCCTTATATGTGCCTCTGCTTCAGCCAAACTACATCACTTGCTTAACTGGGCACAGACCCCAAGCTTCCCCAGTCCTGACCCTTTGCTCATGTCATTCCCACCCCCTGGAATGAACCTCCTGTCCCTCCCCCACCCAAATTCTAGCCATCTTTATAGAACCACCCCAAATGCAATGTCTTTTATGAAACTCTCCTTGACCTCTCCACCCTCTGAATGCCCCCTCAACCTAAGCATTTTGCTTAAACCTCTCTAAAGGTACTACCTGTATTCTGATTTGCATTACAGTTGTGTGTGTGTACTTCACTGGGGTGGGGAAACCTGTGGCATTCTAGGTCCTCAAGTGTGGAGCTTTGACTGTGGGCTGTATTTGAGGACCTAGAGGACCACGTGTGGCCTGGGAGCTGCAGGTTCCCCACCCCTCCAAATCTAGCATAACATTTCCAAGTGCCTTGAGGGCAGGGATCTTTTTTTTACTCATATTTCTGTCTCTCTGTAGGGTTCTGGTAACCTACTCCGGGAGGCAATGTTTTACAGGGGGACAACATTGGCTTTAGAGTCCTAGGATATGGATTCAAATCCCATGCCTGCTACTTCCTTTAGCAAATCATTTAACCTCTCTGAGGCTCTGTTTCCTTGTCTGTATAATGAGGGCATGGGGCTAGATGACCTCTAAGGTCTTTACTAGCTCTGAATTTGTGATTCTATGAAATCCTAAGCATTCTAATAAACCTATAAACATTTATTGAACTGAATTGAGCTTGTCCCTATCACAGAGGGGTTGCTATGATCATTATCCTATGAAAGTGAGCCAAATCAAAGGCTGCTACCTCCATTTTGGGCTTTGGTGAAGTGAATTAGGGCTTTAGTCTTGAAACCCAAATATCTACATAAATTGTCCAAAGTGAAGGGCACCAAGCTAAGTCTCAATTTCCTAATATGATAAAGCTATTGCAAGAGGTTCTAGTGCAGGGGTAGGGAACCTATGGCTTCAAGGTCACATGTGGTCCTCTAGGTCCTCAAGTGCAGCCACACTTGAGGACCTAGAGGGCCACATGTGGCCTCGAGGCTGCAGGTTCCCCAGCCCTGTTCTAGTGAGATGATATATAGAGAAGGTCCTATGTGGAAGTAAGTTATAAGTAATAATGATTATTCTCCTTGGCTATCTGCAACATTTATATTATCCCCATTTTCCAGAAGCGCATTTTACACTGTTGTAAGGGCAAGTAAAGTGGGACTTTTTGTTGTCTTTTGTTTTGGAGTGCTACTCAGCACTAAGGCAATCAAGTGCCTTTGATGAATCTTTCCTTTGTTTGTAGGTAGGCCCATACCCTTTTGCTAATTAGTTCTCGAGAGGTGTGAAACCCTCTGACCCTGAAGAAGTGTATATATACTCCGAGCTTAGCATTTTGTTTGGGGCTCACTCATTGGAAGAGTTTTGGTATGGAGACTCTGGGCAGCCATTAAGGAGCCCCCAGCTTTGAAAACCCAGATGTTGGTGCTTCTCTCTCTCCGGTGACTATGTATAGCTGTGGTTAGACAGCTAGAAGCCTGTCTATTGATTTGTGTTATTTGCTCTGTTTATATTTTCTCTGTTTGTAATTTCTGTTTATATTTACTCTGAAGTTCAGGGTGCTGGCTTTTCCCCCTAAACTGTGAATGATTATATGTATGTTTAATTAAAGTGAGCTTATAGACCCCTTAAAGTTGCTTTCCTTAGAAAAGCTGATCAAAGAATCTGTGCTAGCAGCCCTCTCTGTGTGCTGGTCTTACAGAGCCACAGTAGTGGCAAGTAGCTGTTGTTACAACTGTGCCAGTCAATAGAGCGCTATGCCTGGAGTCAGGAAGAGCTGAATTCAAATCCATTCTCAGACACTTAACTGTATGATCCTGAGCATATCACTTAACCTCTGTCAGCTTCAGTTTCCTCATCTGTAAACTGGGAATAATCATAGCACCTGCCTCCCAGGGTTGCTGTGAGGATCAAAGCACTTCGTGTATTTGAAAGCTCTATGTAAATGATTGCTACTACTTTTATTATTATTATGAGAAGTAGGAAATTCATGTTCCAAGCCTGGTGCTCTCCATTACACCACCTGCCCACCAATTTAGAAAGAGCTGTGGATTTAGAGTCCAGAAAGAACTGGGATCCAATCTAGCCTTTGGCACTTGTAGCTTCTAAATCATAGGCAAGATCTGAACCTCTGTGAGCCTCGGTTTCCCCATCTATAAGTGGGTAGCCTAACAACCACATAACCTATCACCCAAGGCTGTTATAAGGATCAAAAGACAATGAATGAACAAGGCTTCTCAGAACTGAGTCTCTTGACATGTCAGCTGATATTATTGCCACGATGAGCCCTTCTGCTTGAGTTAAAAGAAAATATTCTTCTCAGATGAAAATCTTCCTTTAATTCCTGGAAGTGAAGACAGCCAGCTTTTTCTGAGAGGAAATTTGATTTGCCCGTAGATAAGAGACTCGAGAAACATTCAGGCCCAACTGACAAGCCAATATATTCATGTGTTTAAAAATCAGCTCTAGTCCCAAAGTAATGATCGTAGAGCTCAGAGACCTGGGATGCCCTTAGCCCACACCATTACAGACAAGCCCAAAGTGGAGGGGAGAAAGAATCAGCATGTTTCTCCTACAGGCTCTGGGGAGCCAGTGCTTGGCTTCCTAAATATGCATATGTGACCCCATAGCTTGTTGGACCTTCCTTGGCCTTCTTCCCTTGAGGAGCCCATGTTCGCCGCTGTGATTTGTTTGGAGATGGAAGCGGGAACATAATGAATAGATTGAGGCTAGGGGAAAAAACTTAGGTAGTGGGGAGGGATGTGGTGCTGATGCCTGGATCAAAGGATAAAAGACGGTGAGCATTATGTTAGTAATTAAGAGATGATGATTGCTAAATCATCGTATTGTTGATTTAGATCTGGAAGAACCAGGAGTTCTTAACCTGGGGTTTACATAACTCTTGAGTCCATGGATAGATTTCAGGGAGGTATATGAACATGGATGAGAAAAGTTTACTAACTGGTTAAAACTTAATATTTCCTTCACCTGGGAACTATTTAAAAGTCCACTATTCTGAGAAGGAATCCATAGGCTTCACCAAGTTCCCCAAAGGGGCCACAACACCCCAAAGGTGAAGAAGCCCTTCTCTAGCCTTTGAATCAGGTGTGAAAAGTTCAGAGTTGGAAAGGAATTCAAAGATCATTTAGTATATAACTCCTTTGGTATAATCTTTTGGATTAGGAAACCAGATACTGAGAGGTTAAGTGAATTCCCTAAACTCACAGAGGTAGTAGGTAGTAACTCTGGAGTTTGAACCCAAATCAGCATCCTTTTCTCTGTGACACTCTACCTCCAGATACTGAAGAGTCTGTACTCCAACAAAGATGGTATAAATGAGAAAAAACAAACCTTGTTCAACTTTTGATTAGTAGTATCAAGGGAAGCAGAAAACAGACAGATGTGTGCTTGCTAGAGTTCAGCATTGCCACAAAGAGTGTAAAATGCAATGCCCCAGTGAAGAACAAGAATTTGGTGGTATTGATGGGGAGGTCCTCCAGATGCTCTTGTAGGAAGGTGACACTGAGCTGTCTAGTCTTTCCTAAGCAAGATCTCTATTTTCTCCAAATAATAAAATTATGTTAAATCCTACAAAAGGGGCCTGCTATAGAGATTATGAGAAGCTCCAATGAAGTCTATATAAAGTTCACAAAAGTACACCTAAATGATAAATTTGCCCTAAAATATGTCAGCAATATGAAAAGTTAAACAACAACAAAAGTAATAATAAAACAGATTTCATCCCTCTTGGACATAATAACCTTTCAAATAAACACTTAAAAGATGACTATTGCTCTCCCCAAGTCTTCCCTTCTCTGGTGTGACTGCTCATTTTCTAACATTTCATGGGTGTGCATTCCATTCACACTTACAGTCGTCATAATTCTTTCCATTCTATTCTCTTTTACTTTCTCACTACCTACTCCCTCTTTATAAAGAAGAGAGTAGTGAGAGAGGAACCTGAACCAGTGCTTTAGGTTTGCTGGAATCTGCTTCTGCTCCCTTGGCCTTCTCACTTCAAGCCCAACTACAGCTTCTCATCCTCTATTTCCTTCTTAGCCATCTGGTCTCCTTAGTTGAGTTCCTTTTTCTTAGGGCTAATTATCCTTTAATATACCCCTAATTTTTTCCTGCTGAAAGGTATTGCTGTACCTAACTGTGTATTCATTCTTCCCTTCCTTGACCATTTAAGATGCAAGTGAAGTTCAGGCATTATGCATTTTCCCCAGTCCTTTCACTCAGTTGGAAAATTTCTACTTATCTGAGATGAGTTACCCTATTCTTCCTCTCCCTCCTCCTGAGTGTATTCCTTTCCTTCCTTTTAAGATCATCAAAACAGACATTTCTTAATAGTAAAACAAAACCAACACAATAATAGTGTATGGTACTACAACGTTCCAGGCACTATGCTAAGTGCTTTACAAATATTATCTTATTTGATCTACACAGCCACTTGGGAAGGTGGGCATTATTATCCCCGTTCTACAGTTGAGAAAAGTGAAGCAGATTAAGGTTAAGTGCTTGCCCAGAGTCATGCAGCTGGTACATGTCGGAGGCCTGATTTGAACTCCTATCTTCCTGACTCCAGACCTGGTGCTCTATCCATTGTGCCACCTAGCTGCCTCTATGACTTCTGATTCTGAGGTGGCACATGTATCCTCTCTCCATATTAGAATGTAAACAGTTTTTCTGTGTTTAGTCCCTTATGATTGCTTGCTCCTGTTTGCTTTTTAAGGCTTCTTTTGTCTTCTGTTTGTATGTCAGATTTTCTACTCAAATCTGGTATTTTCATCAGGAATGCTTAGAAATCCTCTATTTCATTAAAGATCCAGTTTCTCACTGTCTAAGATTATACTCAGTTTTGCTGGTTATTTTCTTGGTTGCAAGCCTTTATCTTTTGCCTTCTGAAATACTGTATTCCAAGCTTGCTGCTAAATTTTGTGTGACCCTAACTGTGACTCCTTAGCACTTGAATTATTTCATGTTGTCTGCTGTACTTTTTAATCTGGAAGTTCTGAATTTTGCCCATAATGTTCCTGGGATTTCTTGAAATAATGTCTAGGCTCCATTTTTTTTTTGTCATGGTTTTAGGTTATCCAGTAAGTCTTAAATTGTCTTTTCTCAATTTGTCTGTCGGGTCAATAGTTTCTGCTGAGATAACTCATTTTTAAAATGTTTTTCCCCCCAGTGTTTTGACTTAATGTTCATATTTTTTTCTTGTTTCATGGAATCATTAATTCTATTTGGTCCATTTTAGTTTTCAGGGAGAGCCTGCTCCTTGGGTAAGGTTCTTTTATTAAGCTATTCTCTTTCCATTTCTTTCTTCCCTAGCTCTCATTTGTTTTTTAATTTTTTTTCCTCTAGAATTCTCATTTCATTAATCAATTCAATCTTCTTCCTAGTCCTCTTTTAATTTTTGTTAGATCTTCTAGCTGAATTTGTACTCTAGTTGTGTTTTTCATCGAGGCTTTGCTTGTAGATAATATAGAGTCGTTCTTTCTCTGGGTTTGTGTTTTGAGTGTCCCTGAAGACCCAAGTTCAAATCTGGCTTCAGATACTTACTAGCTGTGTGATCCTAGGCAAGTCACTTAATCTTTATTGTCTCAGTTTCTTCTTCTGTAAAATGGGGATAATAATAGCACTTACCTCCAAGGGTTGTTGTGAGGATCACATGAAATAATTGAATAGCACTTAGCACTGTGCCTGGTACATAGTAAACAATATATAGATGTCAGTTATGATTTTGATAATGATGATGGTGGGACTTTTTTGTTTTGGGTTTGCTCATTGTTCGAGCCTATTTCCTGACTCAATACTTGATATAAGGGCTGGGCTCTGCTCACCTCTGGAGAGTATGTCTGGGCTGGTCCCGCTTCTTGAGGTAATAAATGTTATTTCAGGATTTCAAGGATACCTGTAATCTTTCATTGTTCCCAACATGGTCTGATCCAGGAGAAAGACCAGGGTTGCCTTTCTGGTCAGACATCTGTAAGTTCCTAAACTGTGTCTGAACAACACAATGTAAGCCTTCTCCTGGCTGCAGTTCCAGCAGACTATTGTTGGGCTCAGCCACTATTAGCTAGCTGGAAATCTCGGCAGGTTGAGTGACAGAATTGTAGGCTCCTCTTTGGCCTAAAATTCCTGTCCTGATAATCCCACTGCAGGCTTCAGGCTGGCCTGGGTGCTAGAACAGAGATTTCCACTCCCAGAGTCAGAGCCATATGGCCATTGCTCCTCGTTCAGCATACAGCCTAGGATCTTCTGACCATTCTTCATCCTAGACCACTACCCCTAGACCTGTCACCTCTCCTTAGTGCCCACTGGACTGTAATCCAGCTCTGGCTAGTGAGAGACAAAGCTGCCAGTTGGCATGCGTGTGGGTCTGGGACCTCTTCTTGCACCATCCACGAGCAGACCTTTATTGAGTCTTTGTGCTAGAAGTCTCAGCTCAGCCCCTCCTAGCTACAACCAGTCTCCAGTGTCCACTGACTTGGGATAGAAAAAAAAAAACAACTGATTTTTTTCTTGGATTTCTCAACCAGGACTCAGTCTGTTATATTTTCTAGATTATTTATTGAGTAGTTATAAGGAAGACCTCAGGTGTACTACTTCCTGCTACTCCACTACCTTGGCTGTTCACCTAGTTTTACGACTATTTTGAGATAAGGAAAGTGATGATCTAGACTAGAAACATGTTCCTGTACCTTCCCAATATAATTTCCTTATAACCCAATGATTCTGAACCCAACCAACTTGAGCACTCTGAGATTTAGTACCAGTTGATTTTAGCCATCAAAATAACCCAAACACATTCATGATCAGCTTGGACTCTTCCTTAGCAAGGTTGCCCTAAGTTTTCTCTTATTTCATAATGTCCTCACTGCATGGTCGGTCAGGCTTGCTTTAACTTATGCTTCCTAAGCAAATAAGAGCTTTGATGGTAGGAAAGCTCCAAGATGAACGTAGCCCATTTTCTTTCCCCAAATCTCTCCACCTAGGCTGCTCCCAATTGAGACGCGTCATTAGACAGCAGAATCCTTACTGTTCTGTAGTAGCTGAGGAAGATTCACTGCTCCTTGATTTTTTTTTTTCCTGAGGCTGGACTGGAGGTTGAGGTTTTTTTTTTAAAAAATACTTAACGTATTTCCTCATGTATAAGACGTTTAATTTTGGGGCCTGAAATTTGAAAAAAAGGTATTACATTAAGTTATTGAACTCAAGTTTTATTCATCTGCTCATAGCTTTCAGGCATCTTTTGGGCAAGTCTGGTTTGTGTACGCATGCTTAGTCCATTCCGCTTCATGAACTTGAGGCAGCAATCCTGTCCTCCTTTGAAATCAGTAACTTCTTTTTCATCAGCAATTCTTCTTGCCTCATGCTGAACCATCTTTGTGGACACAGGAATTCCAATTGCCCTTTGCTCTTCAATCCACATCTTCAATTCCCTCTGTAAATCAGGCCATTTTGCTGACTTGCCTCTCATGGCCTTCTTCTCTTCTTCCCATAGTCAGTCTCAGATTGTTTTCTCAGTTGGAGGAGGACCAAACTTACATTCACCAGCATGATTTCCATTCACTTTTGCACACTGGATCACTTTTAACTTGAATTCAGCACTGTACAAAAATCTTTTCTGAGCCAGTTCTGGGCAGAACAGGGCAAAACGTAACTTTAATATACCAGTAACAAATGCAAAACAGTGAGCGCAAAGATAACAAGCTCAAAAAAGCGGGAAATGCAAGTAAAAAAAAATCTACAACGATGAGTGCAAAAACAAGCGTGAAAAAGTGGGAAATGCAAGTAAAAAAAATCTACAACCACTGTATAAGACGCACCCAGTTTTTAGACCCCAAATTTTTTGAAAAAGGGTGCATCTTATACATGGGGAAATACGGTACATTAAATTCCCAAAGATCCTAAAGAAACACTAAAACTTCAGTTACATGTCAAGAATAGATTTTCTTTCCTCAACATAGGTTATGGCAGTTCTCACAATACCTTTCTGAACATACCTTGATTTGTTGAAATGCAAACAGTGTGATCTTACATTCCTTACACAAGTTCTTCTAGGGATAAACAGCCACCGGGAATTTTCATTCTCCTTTTGTAAATTTTTAAAAGAACACCAAAATGTGAGTGACTGTAAGACAAATAACACTAGCACACAGGATGGCTGCTAGCATAGGTTCATTCTTGATCTGGCCAGACAGGAAAGACAGCTTCAAAGGAGTTAATAATCTTACTCTATTCTAGTCTTCTCACAAGGGTTGCTGATAATGAATCACAAACTCCTACAAGCATTCTCTAATCACTCTTCTGGGGTGGGGGGAGAGAACTACCTCTATATATTGATGGGGCCAATCGAGACAGGCATAACTTCCCCTAAATCCCCTCAAGCCTCAATGGGGGCCTTTTGACAAGGCACACACAGATTCTCCCCTCCCAATCCTTGATGAGGGCCGATCAAGGGATATAGGATTCCATTCTAGAGGGTTCCCCATTCACTGACCAGTGCCCACTTGCTTTATAGGCTTTATATTGCCAGCAATAGCCTCACAAGTGTACATCACCCCATCCCTGTAGCTCTCACTGCGCAGTTGCAGTGGATGTTTACAATTTAGGCACAAATGTTTATATTATTTATCATTATATAATGCTGCACAAGCGTAATGGCGATGTTTTGAACCATGATCATAAGAACTCATATCTAATACCTGGGAACAAGAGACTGTTATGGCTATGGATCCTGGGAAACTGAACTCTAAGAAATAATAACAAAAATCCATTTTATACACACCAAAATCCACCCTACTTAAAGTGACAAATGAGGTTAGAAGTATTCTGGGATGAGCCGGACCCAGGCCCTTGGAAATTAAGTTTGATATTGGAACAAAATGAGACACTCACAGGTCATCCAATTAATAAAACGATTTACTTAGCTATAGCCAGGGTATATTCAACAAGTATTTGAGGACATGTAGAGTTGACTCAGCTGAGGACAGTTCCTTTGAGTTGCTTATATTGCTTTCCATCAGCTAAGAACCAGTGTACCTGAAACCACTCATGGCTGTACTAAAGCAACCAAGAAGCTGCCTTCCTGACAGCCCAAATTGGTTACTTGAGCTCAACACTAACTTATGTAGAGGAAGGGTAAGGCTATTGCTTCCATTGAAAAGGTAAAAAGGAGTGGTGATCCTCAACAGCTTAGGCAGCTCTGTATTACCTCTAGGATAAAACAGGAATGCTTGTTGTTATTTGAAGTCCTTCACAATCCGGCTCTGCCCTTTTTGGCTCTAACATGCCTTCCTCTAATCCATGTTGTATGTCCCAACCAAACTTGAGCTATATTTACATATATAACACACCATCTTCTGCTTCAGTGTCTTTGTATTGGCTGTCTCCCATAGCACAAAAAGGTTTCTCCTTTCTTTGACTCTGCCTTTTAGGACTTTCCTGATTTCCTTATATTTGGGATGTTCTGCCCTCCAAATTACTTCCCTGTATTTATGACATTTTCCTCCCCCCTTGCCCTTTCATCCAACTATAACATAAGCTCATTCAGGGCAGGGCTGTTTGTCACTAGTCTTCGTAACTACAGCTCATGGATCACAGATTTAGAGCTTGAAAGGACCTTAGAGGCAACTGAGTCCAACTCCCTCCTTTTACAGCTGAAGAAGCTGAGGCCCAATGTTAAGTGACATGTTCAGGGTCACAAAGAATCAATGAGAGGCAGGATTTAAATCCAGATCTTACTGGGGTTTAAATCCAACACTCTTCCCATCACATAGTTGGCCAGTAATAAATGTATGTTGATTTTAACAAGGAAAGAGCCAATGGCCCTTTGTTTCTTCTCTGGAAGAGGTAAAACTAGCTAATTCCATCTAACAAAAATACTCTCACGTTTCAAGGACTACAAAGTTTTACTTGTGCCTGGGAACAATGCCTGTGATCCACAATCATACATGGCTGCTGTCTCTTCTACTTTTTATATACAAGTTCTAGGGAAAAAAAGTCAGCATCATCAAGTTACACTGACCAAACAACCTTTTAGGGTCTAGAATGGCATCACATAGCCCAACTCTTACTATAAAAAATGTGAGGAACTGCCTTTTCTTTCTTCACAGAAGTCCAAATTCACTCCACGGAGTCTGATTCCTCACCACTGTTGGCCTTCCTTTACTTGGATCTTTACTTTGTATTGATAGTTACGCCTCTTTCTGTTTGTGTTGTACTATAAAATAGCTTTTTCTTCTTGTATGTAGTGGCACAGTGCTGACCCAAGAGTCAGGAAGACCTGAGTTCAAAACTGTCCTCAGGAACTTCCAAGTGACATGACCGTGAGCAAGTTACAACCTGCTTGCCTCAGTTTCCTCATCTGTAAAATGGAGATACTGATAGCACTTGACTTGCAAGGTTGTTGTGAGGAACAAATGAGGTAATGTTTGTAAAGCACTTAGCACAGTGTCTGGAGCAGAGTAATTGCTATATAAATGCCAGCTGCTATCATTATTATTATTATTATTATTATTATTATTAATTACAGACTGAAAGATGATGTTGGCTAAAAAAGTCTATACTTGTTTACCTTGCCTTGGAGGGTTAGGGCACCTCCTGAAATACTTAAGGGTCTCGCCATGAAGGAGGTAGGTAACCAGAGCATATGGGAAAGCCTGGATCACTGTTTTCTTGTGTGAGAAGATGCTTTTCTAAGATTTTTTGAGCAGCATGACTGAGAATTTCTATCAGACTTTGTTGTCCTTTCGAGGACAGAATATACGAGAGATTCCTTGTAGAACATTTCATGGACATCAAACAGTGTATACACATTCCTAATTTACTATCTACTCCTGTTCTCCAACAAATTGCATGTTCTAGACAGAGTTCATCAAGTGAAGTGGTTTTATAGATATGAAATGAATGTGGGAGGTCTGCCAAGTACTAGGCTCCCTACTTTCAGCAAATGGTTGGCAGAAAAACAGCATTTAAAAATTCAAAAAAATTCAAAATTCAAACTTCAAACCTCAAACCTGCCTTGATGACTCGTATTATTCAAGGAAAAACACAAATAACTTGATTAGTAGGAATCAATGCATAGCTATCTATTAAGTTTTATATTTGAAAGACTAGATTTCTTTGGCACCTACTTAGAGCCTATTAATTTTTAAAAAGGGTAACATAGGCATATCTTTAGACATATTAATCTCCATGAGAAAAAAACAGATGAAAAAATAGGTCTCTGTGAAATTCCTGTATTATAAATATTATAAAACTGCAAATATGAAATTTTTGCATGCATTTTTCCATAGCTCTGTTGTTAATTTCAATGTTAATAGATATGATTAAAAGTAAGTACTCAAAAGCACAATTCGTTGTGGGTGAACAGGTTTTCAGCTTACAATACGCAGTTACAGTAGTCATGTTTTTTTAAAAAAAAATGTAAATATAAAAGGACATGAATTTATTTTTGTACATATATGTTCTTGGGGGGAAAACGCAGTTTTTTTTCCTATACTATATATGTATACATATACATATACATACACACACATATGTGTATATATGTATGTAGGTGTTATGTGTCTCTGTACACTGAACCACACACATATATCATTCCTAACATTTGTGATAATCTTCTGCCTGATAAAGACTCCTTGGTTTTTGGCCTTTTTATGAAAAAAAGAAAAAAGGTCTCTCACCTGTGAAATAGAAGGTTGGACTATTAGGCTAGCATGTCATGGGAAGTTTGGGAGATTTTTTTTAAAAGCTAAATTTGTGGTATTGGCTCAGTTTCTCAGGATTTTCTTATTTTTCATAAGATTAACATGCAGAAAAAATCTGCATATAAGATGAACTAAATTTATTAGCTATTGGTTATATCTGTATCTCAGGAGTGTTTATGAAGTAAAGAATATTGTAAAATAGCTTTCTTTATTAAACATTTCTCCTGAAATTTGGTTAATACTCTTTATTCATACAATAAAAAAAGATTTATTCGTTAAAAAAGGTAAGCTTTAGCTTTTGGATTAGTCTTGGGTGAACAAATATTTCCCTGTGGCTCTCTTCTCCCATTGGGTTCAGGTCACAGGACAACAGAGTTAGAACATGGATTGTTAACCTTTCTCCTCTGGCAGCAGTCTGGTGAGGCCTACTATGGACCCTTTCTTAAAAAAAAATTGTTTTTGAATACACAAAATAACATAACATTATGAAGGAAACTAATATTAAAGTACAGTTATCCAAATATTTAAAAAAACAGATTCCCAGATCTCAGGCCTAAAGGCCAGAAGAAACCTTTGACAGATAAGGAAACTCAGCCCCAGACCTGCAAAATGCATTACCCTCTGGATTATCTACATAGAAACAAAAGCAGGTTAATTTACTAAGAATATTAATGTGATATCAATATAAACAAAATTCAAACTTTAATAAATTGCTGTAAATACAGCTACCCTACAGAGAAAAAGAATACCTCGTGGCCATCTTTTGCATATGGATTGGGGTGACTAGTATGTGGAGGATTGTGTCAGGTACTGGTACATCTGAATATGCAGACACTAGACTGGGAGACCCCAGATGATGACAAGGAGGGAATAAGAGAAGATAATGCTTTACAAATCTAGAGAAAAAGTATTTTACTTCTATATTATCAAAATAATCATTCTGTTTTTTTTCCCCCTAAGCCAGGGCTAGCCACCATTTACCATAGGTGGATGCTGACTATAATTTATAAGTGACATTTTAAAATGACTCATTAGAATGATATTAAGCCATGCAAAAAGTTCACCAAAACAATTTTATTTCCAGTGTTTAATTGGGTATGCACACAGGCATGACACAGGTTTGGATTCATTAAGTCTTCATGCAGAATTATATTCTTCATAAAAGAAGCCAGTTCCATCCAGGATCCACTATCTACACGCCTATGTTACAACATTTATAACAAATCTGGTATCTGAAGAAAAGATACACATATAATATGTTCATTTAAGTTACTTATTTTACAGAAAGATTAAAAATTCAAGTCACACAAAACTCCAAAACTGTATTAAAAGTTTGAATATAAAACTCAGAGATCCAACTGGAATGCCTAAAGAATGGAAGCTCTGTATCCACCTGTGTTAAAATCGGCAAGATGTAATGAAACATTACCAATAAAATGCTTTCATCTGTTCATTTTAAGTTTTCTAATTTAACAGTCTAATTTAATTTTTTATGTCTAATTTAACATAACAATATGGCACCCTAACAAACCCAATGAATTGTTATGATGAGGCACTTTTGTTACTGACTAAACCAAAAGAACAAATTTACTGCGTACTAATGCCAGCTGTTTCACTCATCAATTTCTGGTCATAAACCTTGTATACACTACATAGCATGTTGCAACAAATACCTTATTTGTACGCAACCATCCAATATATTTTTAAAATATATATATATTTTTTTCTTAACTTTATGTTCTTCTGGCCATAGAAATGCACAGTGAAGACATTCCACAGTGCACATTGATGAAACCAGCCCAAAATGAAGGCTGCATAATAACAATTCTAGTACAGAAAAATATTTACAGAGTTATTGGAACATGTAACAGTAGCTTTTGAGTTGCTGTAGTGGATGCATCCCTCCAGTTTAGAGACACTGATGAAATTGTGACTTAGTTCCTGGGGTTAGGGATGGTTTTTGAGGATTGGCAACAGGTATAGGACTATCATTTTGGTTGACACTCTGGAAGCTTTCACCATTTATTTGTTCAGGTGATTGGGGTGGTATGGAAAGAAGGGGTCTGTTTGTCAAAGTTAAGGTGCTAGGGGAGCTGCCTCCATCTGATTTATAGATTTCTGTTATACTAGTGTTCTCCAGTCTATGCTCTCCAGGTTCTCCTGTGTTCAGGTCAGACGTGCTAGTACGTAAACGTTCTCGTGCGAGCCAGTCTGAAATGGAGAGGTCTTGGGCTGGGCATTTGGGTTTTAATCGAGTCACAGCAGAAAGTTCAGACTCTTTTTCTCCACTCTGCTCTGGAACCTTCCAAGCATTTAAAACGCTGATTTCTCCAAAATCCCTTTGCCCTCCGAGGGTGTGTCGTCTTCTGATGTTTTTCCTTTTAGCATTCTCTGCAGAGCTATTTTTCTGACTTCCCACCCCAAACATGTCATCTGCAGATGCTTTGAGCCTCAATTTTAGCCGGTCGGTTATTTTAATTCTCCAAGTGGGTTCATGTTTTTCTGATTCACTTCTAGTTGGTGCCAGCAAATTACCTGTTGACTTTCCTTTCTTCTTCATGTCAAATACTTTAGTTACAGAGGATAATTCTTTCTCATTCTTGGTGTCACCTGCACCATCACTCTCTGACTTGAACCGAGATGACTTTTTTCTGGAGAGTGTATCACATTCAATAAGCTTATGTGAACTAAATGGTTGTCTCCGGCTGTCTAAACTTGGTGTTAAACTTCCCTCAGTACAACTTAATTCACTTCCTTCTGAGTTTCTCCGACTTGTCTTTACCATTTCTTGGATTTTCCCCCGAAAGAACTTCTCCGAAAGAAAACCTGTGGCAAAAACCGGGAAATCATTTTCACTGTCTGTTTCCACAGGTCGCCCTTCACTGATCAATTCACTCTGCTCATCATCAGCCTCATCTCCCTTGCTCTCAGCAACCGACTGCACCTCTGGGCTTAGCCTGCTGGCATCGAGGCTGGTCAGGTAGGGAGAGGAGGTAGTGGCCGAGTAGTCCAAGGGGGTGGAACTGGTGTTGGCCAGAAACTCACTGCATTTAGTTTCTGGACCGAGTGACTTCTTAGCAGGGAATCTCGCCAGGGATGGCGGGGAGGGAGTGCTAAGTAGAGCACCAGGGCCAGAAGAGGTGTCTGGGAGCTGAGAAGATGTTTGCAGGCCTTCTTTAAGCACGGTGAAACGGTAGCCAAGAGTAGGTGACTTGGTGTGTTTGGAGCTGGGGGGCAGCAAGGGCTCTCCAGACACCACATTCTCTTTCCTCGGCGCCAACTTTTCCTCTTTCCTCATGTGTGAGTCTTTTTTATTGGTAGGATCTTTAGAAATACTAGTCCTTTGCTTTCTCACTGGATCATTCTCTCTTTTTGACTCTCCTTTGCTGTCCTCTTTACTATTATCATTGTAAGGTTGTTCTGCAATTTCTTTCTTTAAAAACACATTATCCAACTCATCCTCTGAGCTGCTTGGCTGTGCTTTCTCTTTTGTTTTTTTCCTCTTGCGACTGGCTGCTGCAAAGATGGAGGATACAAGCAATTCCCTGCTATACTGATCCTTTCCGGATCCCCAAGAACCCTGGAAAAGAAAAAGAAAAGGGAAACTTAGAAAAAAAAACTCAGCCATGTTCAGTTTCTCTTGAGGTTTTTGTCATATTACCCCCTGAAACTTTCTAAAGGAAAAGAACACCAATAGCCCTCATGTACCTATTTTCAAGAAAATTTCATGGTTTGGTCTCTCTCTCTTTTTTCCCCCCCAGGGATCTTTCCAAACTCTTTACCATATCCCTTAAATCCAGGACACAATATCTCAAAGGATTATTCTTGGTATTTTGAACTGACACATCAGAAACCAAAACCAAACCAAATCCATCATTTTATACAAGAGTATCCACTTGGAAGTCTTAGTCAACAAGAATTAGCTGTCATATAAGTCAAGATTTTAGGGCAGAGTGTTCTATAACTTTAAAACTGTGGAGAGGTTTAGTGTTTATTAGACAAGATGCAGTAAGTACAAATACTTTCACGAATGACCAGTCTTCCATTAGGCCTGCCAAATAGGACATTTATTATAGGTAACTGCTAAGTAAGTATCCAAAGCATAACCTTTATATCAAGGTTGCCCATGGTCACACTGCTACTTTGTAGCTAAAGTGAGAGACTGGAACCCAGTTCTCCTGACTAGAAGTCCATTACACCAAAACACTTTGAGGATGTCCATACGATTACCCTTATTTTTAAGTTAAGTTTTGGGTTGTGATGGACTTAACACCCCCAACCCATCTTCAAGATTCCTGCGTTCAACTGCTACAAGAGATTAAAAAAGGGACTGGGAAATCCTTGAATCAAGCCCCCAACCTTGAAACATAACTGCCCCAAAACATCAGATTAAGAAGAACAATGACCTTTTCTTAGTGTCTGTTGTGTTTAATGTTGTGATTTTAGCCACTTTAGAATGTTCCCTCTTTGAAAATCAATCCTTTAGCTTTCCTAATGCTGCTACAATGGGTTTTCATACTAGTTACTGTTTTCAGATTTTTATTAGTATTTTCTATTTAACCAGAAAAAAATTCATGTCATGCCAGTATTTTAAGACCACATGCTGAAAGAAACAGCCTTTATTTTTGATTATTTCAACTTTGCTGCACTTTCTAATTTGTTCATTTTAGGTATTTTTAAGTTATTAGGTATTTTTAAGTTATATTTTTGATTATTTCAACTTTGCTGCACTTTCTAATTTGTTCATTTTAGGTATTTTTAAGTTATTAGGTATTTTTAAGTTATAGGTTGCTCAAAGGCAAGGACCAATTGCCTCATGCATTTTTGAAGGCCCTCATAGTAGGTTCTTTTTAAAATCCTGCTTGAACTGTGTTATTATTCATCACCTACTCTGTGCAAGGCTAGATTGTGGAGACTTAAGAAATTTGGGTTTCATTTAGCAGGTAATAGGAAATCACTGGATGGATGTGGAAATGGGAAGCTACTGCTATGGTAATAAAGTAGTGGCTGATGACATTTATTTAGCAAAGCTCTTTACCTCTACAATTTCATTCGAACTTCACAACAAGCTAGATATTACAGATATCAATATTCACATTTTATAGAGGAGGAAACAGATTTGGATAGGGTGACTGATTTGCCTGAGGTCAGCAAGCTAAATAAGTGATGGAGGCAGGAGGTAAAGTTGATACTCTGGGATGGGAGATACTGATCTCCTGAACCAGAGTAAGGTATCACGGTGTCTTAAGCGTAGTAGGGATAGAAACCAAATTCCAGGGACTAGGAAGCATTTGTGAGGAAATGAGCTTAGTTCTTAGCCTGGGGTCAAAGAGCTCGAATGTTTTAATGGCTCTATTTCCATAGAATTGTTTTTCGTTGTAATGATATGTATTTTACTTTATATACTTGACCAACACTATTCTGAGAAGGGATTCTTCAATTTGCTCAGATGGCCAAAGGGGCCCAAGACACAAAAATGGCTAAGCACTCCTGCTGTATGATTCTAGAGTACACTGTGCAGCAATGGGAAGAAGAGAAAGAATAGGGTGGTTTAAACAGGCCAAAACTGCTTGAGGAAAACCTTTTCAAGGGTATGAGCCTTGAGCCCATTTGGAGGCTGAGGTTCAATAGTCAAATGTCAGAGCTCCTAGTACGGCCCCCTCAGCCTCGAACGTGTCCTGAGACTGACTGTACGTATCTCCATCAGGTATATGACAAGAAATGCTACAAAAGGGACTCAGACATAAGGAGGTAGGGGTCCCCTAAAGGAGTTACTGAATTGAATCTCTGCACATTTGTCAACCAGTCACAAAACAAATTTCAAAGCACTTTTCAAGACAGTAAAAGAATTTACCTTAGATTTTGCTGAGTCACTAGTAGCTGAATCTGTGTAAAGTTAAATAAAATTTGGTCAGTTGTGGCCATACTTTAAAAGTTCTTTCCACAAACGATGCAAAACTTATGGAAGAGACAGGCACAGAACAAAATGTGAAAGCAAAACCCAAACAAAACCATAGAACACAGTGGATAGTCAGAGCTCACAAAGATGCAAGCTGCAGCACAGAAAGCCACCGCCATGAAAGGATGCTGTGAATTGTAGGCAGAACCAGCTCAATGATAGGAATGGCAAAGGAGCCCTGTTCTCAATAAAAACAGAAATACTAGTGTTTATCAACCTCTCCAAATAGAAAAGTCTAGCAATAAAGAAGTTTAAAGACCTCTTAACAATTGTACTGTGTACCATATCCTGTATTTGAACTGATACACAATGCAGCACATTAGGACTATGGGTTTGTCCTAGCTACAGACTGAGACACTCAAGTGTATTTGGGTTTATTTTTGTCAGACCGTTAAACTTAACTCCTTTCAACAGAGTAGCATCATACATGGTATAATTAAGGAAGCAAAAGTTCTTAGGATAACCTTGATTTCAGGTCATATGACTTTACATTGGACAATGTTGAACATTGTGTTTTTGACCCCAGTTTTATACTTCATATTAATGCAGCCAGGGTTCCTTTTGACTAGCTATATATTAAACTGCTACCAGTTTAGTAATCATCTCTGTAACAAGTGCTATCATGAAATGGAAAAATGGAGACCATCATTTTACTGTCTGGCAAAAACTCATTATACAATTATAAAGAGGGTAGGAAGGGGCTAGCACCATTCAAGATCATGCTGATTCTGAAATTTCATTTTTCAACTTTGGGAAGATTAATTTTCAAAATTAAGGAGCTGAGCCCCATGCCACACCTCTTTTTTTGACACATGGCTAAATGCTTTATGACTTAAAAAACTGGTAGATCATACCATGCTATTTCTCCTCAGGGTCTGCTTTCAGAAATAACAAGAAACAGCAGAAAAACTTTAAGAAAGTAGCATTGATCTGTTTAAAATACTCTTAAAAGAAAATTTACAGCACAGATCAACTATTTTGGCATTTACAAGAATGGGGGATTTCTGCAGACAAGGCAGCTACAGTGTGGGCAACAGTCCTCCTTCTTCCTACAGGTCCAGCTGTCCATCAGGGACACCACAGCGTCCACTAGTGACATGACCGCGGGATAGACGCCTCCCGTTTCGCCTGTTGTGCAACACCAGTATAGATTTGCCTGTGTCAGAAAGTGCTGAAACCCCCTTTAGTATCAGAACAAGAACTAGAGACAAAGGGAGAAGACTGGGAGACAATAGGCCCGGTTAGTGCAACAGTACATCAGGGAAATATTGTTTACCAAAAGAGTCTAGAAACTAGAGTTTCACCAAGAGGTAGGGGAGTCACTGAGAAACAGGAGAAAGTTAACTTGTAAGAGACTGGTTTTTACTAGAGACATTACACAGACTATGTTAAACTAGTGCCATTAGTTCTAAATATTTAACTTGGTGCTTTTAAAATACATTGATAGCCTTGGGTATGAGAGTGATTTTGACCATGTAGAAGGTCACACTTTCTGCCATCACAGCAACCACATATTCAGTAGCATCGATCTGTTTTACCTTGTGATGACAATTACATGGATAACTGTGAATAAAGAAAACAGGGCTATGCATGCTCATTTCCCCTCATACGTCCAAATCTGACAGACTTGTCAACAAGCATTCCAACTCCATGCACTGCCAATGGCACTATCATCACTGTAAGATACTCAAGATCAATCAGAAAAAGGAGAATCAGTTTATTAGTGGAAAGGAAAAAACAAGGAGAAAAAGAAAAATCATAGTGAATTATTACTTAGGATTTATTTGCTCTATCATTATAATATAAGCCAGGAGGTTTTTCTAGCCTACAGATTAACACTGCCCAGGCAAAGTTACCTGATACATCTCCAGGAGATACGCCCGTCCTTCCAATGTTGGTCAGTAAATGATCTATGTTTGGCACTGGCTGAGATTCTACAGTGGTTTCCTCCTGAACTGTTGTCTATGGTTAACAAACAAAGATCCCTTCAACATTTCTTCAAAGTTATTTCATTATATTTTTAATAACATTTAGAAATGCCCACTAACCCAAGAACACTATTTTCCCATGTACTTTAATTTTCTGCACTGCTTTATCTTAAAACAACAACAAAACCATGTATTTTCATGACAAATTCAGAAGCAAGAAACCAAATTCTGAAAGGCAGAGCTAATAGTGACAAATGGTAGACTATGGTCACACTGTTAAAAATTTGGGACTGTGTGTCTAAATCAAAATAACCAACCACAAATACAAAAGAAAAAAGGAACTAAAGGAACTTACAAGAGGCTCTTCTGCACCTTCTTCTGTGAAAAACCAGTCATGCTAAAAATTTAAAGTAAAAAAAAAAAAGATGAGAAAACCCTCCAAATTGTCATTAGGATGGAGGACAGGAGAGAGAGGAAAAGATGTCTGTTAACAAAAAGGAGAAAGAATTTAAATCCAAACTGTCTTCCATTCAAAGAGCCTGTTCTAAAAGATTAATCACCCACTTACATGTTGGATAAGGGTTTCTACAATTTTGTACTGGTCAGGCATGTGAGTCACCATGTGTGTCATGTTATCTTCTGATGTTCTCACAAGGGTTGGACCAAAAACAATGGCTAGATTTCTTGGTTCCATCTGAAAAAAAGAATAGGAAAGGGTGGAGAGAGGGAAAAGATGGCATTATGTTATCCAAAAATATCAGTAGTTTTCTGGCACAAAAGTAAACCTACAGTTTCTATCTGAAAGGTTGTCTTGAAGAAAAATACCAATTAGGTGTCTTCTCACTTTGTCATTTCTCCCTACCTGCAATGCTAATTCTTGTCCATTTCACATCCTTCACCTTTTTAAAAATTCAGTCCAAAACATACCTTTCAGGAATCCTAGGCATTAATATAAATAGTCTTAATTCTGAGTGCCTTCTGCAAATACATGCTTGGTACTATTTTAACTGCACTAATTTAAACATTGTTCTGTAAATATTTCTAAGTCTTTGCATGGGGGCTGGGTACCTCCAATTTGATTATCAGGGTCTCAAGGATATGGACTTTGTGTGCATATTCTTGGTATCTCATAATGATGTAAAGATATATTGTTCTGAAATTAACCAGTGTTTGAACAATGGTTAGCTGATTTTACTTCATCTATTGTTCAAGAAACAGTCCCTTGGAAAGAGCAACTCTTGAAACTAAAACAGAATTGTGTAATTCAGATCAATTTATCATAAAGCATTTACTAAGCCCTTATTATGTTTCAGACACTACGTTAGGTGTTGGAAAAGTCCCTGCCCTCAAGGGCATACGTTCTATTGGTCGTAACAACAGTATATACAACAATAAGTCCATGGAGTAAATGCATGTTAATTGAATAGTGGCTCAGGAAAGGTCACATGAATGACATATTGTTTAAGATGAGCTTAGAAGGAAGCTAGGGATTCTAAGAGGCAGAGGGGAGGCAGGATTGCATCTCAGGAACCTGTGTAAAGGCAGGGAGATGAGAAAGACTAGGTCATGTCTAAAGGAGAAGCAAGGAGGGCAAATTGGCTAGTGTCAGGTTCTTGAAAGACAAGACTGGAAAGAGAAGCTGGAGCCAGACTGTGAAGGGCTTTAACTACAAAATAAAGGAGTTTTTGCTGTTTTTACTACAGACAAGTTACAAGAGTTTTTTAAGCAGGAGAATGACATGGTTCTTTCTACCCGTACTTTAGGAAAATCATTTTGAAAGCTGTGTGGGTTTGAAATGAGGGAGACTGCATACAATACCACTACAATAACAATCCAGGTCAGAAATAAGGAGATGTATATAAGAGATGTTGTGAAGGCAAATATTTGGTAACTGATTAGATACAGGAGGGGACAAGGTAAAACAAAAGTTCTGGATGACTTCGAGATTTTGAATCTGGGTACCTGAAGGATGGTGGTTCCCTCAACAAAAATGGGGACATCTGGAAGTTGTGCGGGAAAGGTAAGTTGTGATTATCTAACATGGTGGGGTAAGATGGCCATCAGATAAAGATGATCTGAAATGTTGAATACGCAGTTCACGAGAGGGGATCTGGATCTTGGGAGAGTGCCTGGGGCTGGTTGTTTATAGATGGGGAGTCCTCTGTATAGATTTAAAACCATGGCGGAGGATGAGAAAAATCCAGAGAGGAGAGAATATCAAGGAGCAGAGGATGGTCAACAGTTTCAAATGTCTCAGAGATCAAGTGAAAGCATCTATTGAGTACTTTATGTGTCAGGCACTGGGCTATTTCTAAAGCACTGCAGATATGAGATAACGCCCTCAAAGAGCTCACATTATAATGGGAGTGGGATGAAGAAGACCCTAACGTTATTAAGGAAGACTAGGAGAGGACTCTTGCAGGAGGTGGAATTTTAGCTGAGTCTTGAAGGAAGAATGAAGAGTAGGAAGAGGTCTTTTGGCTCAGCAAACAGATCATCTGTAACTCTGCACTGTGGTTAAGAGGAAGAGCAGAGGCATTGAGTGTAGACAGCTTTTTCCTAGGAGTTTGCTTATGAAAGGGAGAAAAGATAAAGTACCAATAGCTCTGAGGGATGGTGGGGGCAAGGAAAGATATTTTTTTTCTTTTTAAGGGGTAGGAGAGGAAGAGGACTGGCTTTGAAGGGAAAGGTTGCCTCTTCATCAGACTAGAATTCTGAAGCAAAGGAGAGAAGATAGGATTTAGAGTCAGAAGATCCTCTAGTTCATTTTTTAGAGTAGGAAACTCAGGCCTTAAAGTTAAATAACTCATTCAAGGTCACATACCAGGTAGTAATCAGCAGAACTCAGACTTACACCAAAGTTTTTAATTTAACTATACTGTTCAATTTAAGTGGAACTACATTACTATCATTTGGTATAATATAAAACAGCAAATGAAGTTCTCTGACCATAGTGAAATTTTCATGCACCCAATATGTCAAGTGCTGCAATGTATACTACTAAATGAGAAAGAAGCATATCAAGGGTAGGCCAGTCAAGGAAAAAAACAGGAAAAGATGTGCTGAGAGAAGCCAGGAATTTTTTTTTTCAGGGAGATACCAGAGGCAGAAAACAAAATTGTAAAGGGTCCTACATAAATAGGGAGCATAATGCATGTCCCAGCACTCCCTGTATTTGAAACTCTTTTTATACGACTATGATTTTAAAAGTTCAGAGTAATCTATTACCTCACAATTTTTTTCTGCAAATCTGTATTCCCACTCCTATCATAGTGACCCTGCAACTTATGACCTTTGTAAAGGCAAGGAGATGAGAAAGACTGATGTGTCTAATGAGTGGGAAATAGGCCAGTTTGCTAAGAGCATTGAGTACTTTCAGAAGAAAAATATCTGAACCATCAGAACTCATTTACATCTGTGCCTGTTCCTTCTACCGCTTCTGAATCTGGGGACCTACTTAGTGATGAAGCCAGGCAGACAAATCCGTACCTGCTCCTCTTAATTAGAAGGCTACTTTTGATTTTGTTGCATAAAGCATAAAGTTTAGATTATTATATTAGATATTAGAGAATATTTCTTGAATCCTTTATTTACCTACCTTATTTTTTTCTGAATTTTCTGCTACTGTCTTCAGATGAGCAGAGAGAAACTTAAGGGTTTCATAATGATGTTCAGGCAAGTCATGAATCTGTAAAAACAACATTTTAGTGATGGATTTAAAATTTTTAAAGCTTTCTGTTGTAATTCCCAAACTGACTAATAATACTCACTAGTCTTTTTAATGTTTTTAGACGCTCTAGGGGATCTTCTTTTCGATTTGCTTCAATAAAGTCTGCATATTTCTCTGGCAACAGAAAGACATTTTTTTCTCTCAAATGATTAGGTTGAATGTATTCTTTGTATTGTTAGCAAAATAACAAGTATTTAGGGAAAAAGGGTGGGTCTTGAGTAGGTTTAAAATTTAGGCCTCCGAAATGACATTGATTTTAATGAGAATGATGTTAAAGCAATTTAGAGCGCAGAAGTTCCATGCAAGCAGGAACTTTGCCTTAACCATATCTCTCTTCTTCCTGCCCCCAACATCAACAAGATCGTCTATCTCTGTATGTGTAGCAATGTATGTGCATGTGTGTATGTGACATGCTCAGAAAGATTTGTTGATTTATTAAAAACATGTAAATATAATTAATGTTTACAGATTCTTAGTGCCAGAAATAAGGAGAGACACAACAATATAGTTTGGCTGAATGTAAATCATTTGTATATAAATTTGTTTTGTAGGGATCTGTACATAAACTTATTTTCATGGATTTACCAAAAAGAAAAAATATCCCAGTTTAGTACCATATAACTCTACTTCCAGCTTAATTTTCTTTGAAATCAAACCTTAGGGGTAGGAAAGTTAAACTGGTTTTACAAAAGATAACTTACCATTTGTGAAGAGAGGCTCAGGGAGTTTTCTGAAGAATGATTTCAGTAAGCTACTAATCACATTCAAGTCTCGCCATTTCTAAGTATTCAAAATGGAAATACATAATATGTTATAGTCACCTAACATTCTGAAACATTCAGATCAATGAAAATGCATGATTTAACTTACATCATCCTGTATATCAATATCAGCCATTCCCTTGTTGAGTTCTTCTTGCATACTTGAGATAGCAGCATTATTTCCAGGAACTCTGTAAATACCTGTATATTCAAGTCCTCTTTCTTCAACTAATTTGCAGCATATGTCAACTATTAGTGGAATGTACTACAAAATAAAGAGACAATTCTAATTATTACAGGCCTCAAATGGTCTTATTAAGCCATTATTTATCTCTACATAGAATATATTTCTCAAAAAAATGATTTGCTATTTATTTAGGTCTTGAAGAATCAAGAGAATAGGGAACTTCGTTGTAACCGAGTTAAACGTATTTGGAATGCTGGGATGGAAATGAAGATCAGAGAAGCAATAATCCAAACTGAATGAGGATATGGGGGAGGGGGGGAAGGGCTATCTAATAGAGTACTGCATGTGGGAATCTGGAAGGCTCAGATTCGGAATCCTGCCTTCAACATTTATTAGCTGTGAGAATTGTGGGCAAGTTACTCATCTTTGGGAAGACCCAGTTTCCATGAAACGGATCTAATGATAACTGCAACATCTTTTTCACAGGGTTGTTATTGTAAATCTTAAAGTAGCAAATATATGTTTATTATTATTACTATCAAATGACTGAGCAAGTCCTGGCTGAGCGATGAACACCAGAAGTTCATGAAGTATGGGGTAGAGCCTTCCAAACCTGTGTTGGACTGACAAGCCAGAGCTGAATACACTGTACCTTGACACCAACATTGTGATGTCATCAGTCCTCTTTGAGTACGAAGGACAAAAAACAACAATAAAACAGGTCAGTAGAGAAGTGTATGCTGGGCACATTTAGGTTACACATTACAAAAAAAAAAATTGTGCGCAACTGCAGAATGTCATGGAAGAAAACATAACACACATACAAAAAGATGAGTCCGTCACTGAAGTGAGGACAAGGGATTACCAATGGATACCTTGTGCCTCTGGTGGTAGCTACAAAACATCAAGAGCATGAAAGTAAGGGCCTCGGCATGTGTGCACACCCCTGCCAGGGGCAAATTTTTGGAAAGACATGATTTTCCGTATCACAGATTGTTCTCTGTATAGCTGCAGGGGAGCACCCACATTGATGAGATTACAGATGTTTTGGACTATTAGGGTACAAACAAAGCTTTTGTCTCCTACCCGATTGGTATGAGCTGGGGGGCAGTCATCCAGTCTGACACCAAAGGTTCCCACAGCAGTTGGCTTTTTCTCAAATGTTTTCCTCATGATGTTTGGAATGCCTTTTCTCCATGTGCCTTTGTCTTTTGGAGGACTAGTGTCATCTTTGGTTATTGTTGAAAATGAGGAGATGTTATATTTGGGGAAAAAAGAGGGGACACAAATGTTTGAATCATAATTCAAATACATGGACTATTTTGGCTTAAACGAGATCCCTTTAATATTTTTTTTTTAAAAAGATGCACCAATTAACAATGTTGTAAGTCATCCTAATCCATCACTTGTCTTTCATTACCAAATGAAAATTACCTTCTTCCATATATTTTTAAAGTGCACTAAGTTTTTTTCATTCTTTTACAATGTATACTATGCTGAATTTTTCAACGAGAAAAATTCCACAAATGTTCACAAAGTATCTAGTATAACTAAGGTACCTGTGCTAGAAATACAGAGAAAGATTCTTTAAATATTCTAGATTCATGATCTTATACTCCAACATGTTTGAGTTTCTAATGCTCCTCTACTTATGCTAACACATCTGCATACACACACATGGATATATGTGAGCACAGAAATACAGATTCCTGCTCTGTAACCACAGGGCCTCAGAGTGGCTTATAGCCCTCAGAGGTTAAGAGCCACAACCCAGATTTGCTAGAGGTGAGATTTGAACTCAGGTTTTTTCTGATTCTGAGGCCAGCTGTCTACCTGCTACTCCATATATATCCATGCTGCCTCTCATTCTTCTATCTAAACAGAAAAATAAAGCATTGGATAATATGCCTGGGGGCTTTCAGACTTCCATTCCAGATAATATGATCATGGTGTTTTCCTGCTGACTGGTCTTACTGAGAGTTTATTAAAGGGACATTTAAATTATTAGTGCTGGTAGTAGTGAGTCTTGTGAAGAAAAGACAGAGCTTGAAATGAACTAAATTCCAAAGTGGGCCTCTTTAAGTAACAGGATAGCCCATCTAATTTATGTGTATGTCATGCCAATTTCTCAATATCGTCCAGGCTTAATTTCTATATAAGACAATAGGTGCCACAACCAAATTTTGTACTTGCAATTTTAAGGAATACATTTTGCTTACTTTTTTATTTTTGTAATATATACTATATAAAGCTACATCTTTTGAGTCTAAGGACAAACAGGCCTATGGCCCTTAAAAGCTAGGTAAATCCAACCACTGAGGCTTAGTAAGAACAACATTTAGGAAAGAATTTTTAAAGTTAAAACACTTTTAGAACTTAATATTTCTAAGTAGTCTTAATCACTGAATGTGTTAAATTTACCCAATAAAAACATGTACCTTTACTGAAGAGTTTTCTTTCTGACTCTTCTTTGGGAGAGTGTGGACTCTGAAATTTTGGTTCTGATTTAGCACCAAGCAAAGTCTGCCTGATACTGAGACTCTGGCGAGGTGTTTTGGGCAATTGTTCTGCTTTGCTGAAGGAAGAAAATAAACAGTTAACAGTTACTGGCTTTCTCTCCACACCCTTTCCCCTCAAAATCAATTAAAAAACAAAACAAAAACCAAACAAACATCTTACCTCAACAGACTATTATATTCCTTTATCCTCCGGCTAATTAGGTCTCTGCTAGTCGCTCCAGTATCCTATAAAACAAGTGGAAGCCAGGATTGAAATATCGACTTTATGGAAGGGTCCAATTTTCAAAACATACAAGAAGTGAGGCTTTACATTTTCTCTCTGGAACCCTTTGGGGCTTGAAATAAATTGACAGAACCTACAAAATGCTGGTCAGAGAAGCCTGAGATTTTAGAAGAACTCTGACACAAAAGGAAGCTGGGGAAATTCTGGGCTCAAATGGAGAAAGTTAATCCTATTTTCATATGGAGAATTTGCCATATAAGCATCACTAGCATACACATTATCTCACAGAAACCCTATTCACACCTTGGCAGGACACTTTTTTGAAAACATAGTAGAGAGTAGAAAGTAGCATAAGAAGATTTGGATGTATCAGATTCTGGGACTTATTTCCCTCCTGACACTGGGCGAAGAACAGGAGCTTCTCTGAATTTGAGTAGGAGAAAGGAACCCTAGACAAGCTCTCACCCCCACTCCCTGCATTCTGCAACAGTCGCTAAAGTGAGAACAGGCCAATCAAGGCATCAGACAGGTCTCCCTCAAACAGTAAGTTTCCCTCGCTGGTGGTATTCAAACATCAGCTGTGAACGTCTTACCTCAGCTGATCAAAATGTGAAAAAGCATAGAATTAGCTTGGTGTGAGTTTTCCAAGTAGCCTCAGTCTGATGGCAGAATTCTATTAATGGTCATAACTACAATAACATAATGGTGTATTTTCTGTGCTTTCTGTACATTATCCTGAGTGTGTGTCTTAAACTAACCGAAGAGTTATCATGTGAAAAGGGAGTGTGAGTGAGAGGTGTACAACGAAGACCAATAGGTATGTTTTACAGAGGGAGAAGCCTCCCTAATATGAGAGGTATGCAAAAAACAAATGTGCTACCTGGAAAGGAAATGAGTTCCCTGTCACTGGAAATGTTGTCAGGAATGTTATGACGGGAATTTCTATCCTCAGATATGAACTAGATGAAAATATCTCTGAGGTCCTTCTCAACTCTGAGATTTTATAATTTCTCCTTTTTCCTCACAAAAATCCTGTGAAATAATAATCTTCCCATTAGAGAGAAAACAAGAAACAGAGAAGCTAAGGTATAGGGACAAAGTCACCATCTGATGAACAATCCAATGGAGCTGTCTAGGAAAGCACAGAAAATCCACCCCCTACTTTCCCTGTTCCATAATGGTGAATTTCTGGTAAGTAAAATTACAATAGGAATACAGTTGCTTTCTCCTCACCATCAAGAGCTTTATAGCAAATGGCATATAAAATAAAGGCTCTCCAGTCTGAAATCTTGGTACCCTGTCAGAAAAACACACCTCTTCACTGAGGTTGCTGCTTTCCTGGATGGTCTTGATCCAGGCTAACATGTCATCTCTGTCTTCAGCTTGAAACAAGTATTCACAATCTGAGGTGGTGAGCCTGAATACATTTTTCCTCTTGGTTTCACTGTAGGAAATATCTATCAAGCAAGCATTCACACTGATAGGTTGTTCTTCCTCTGATGGTGTTGTCTGTTCTCTTTTATCTTTGTGCAAGTAAAGCGAATGGCCCCGAAGGACGACATACATCTGTTTCCATGGCCGAATGCTCCCACCAACTCGCTGGAAAACATAACCAGCACATAGAGGACACTGACTGGAGTGTTTGTGCAAAGCTGCTCATAAAAAGTTATAGAAACCAACTCAAAAAGTATTCCCCTTTCGGATAATAATAGCTTACTTTTATATAGTGTTATAAGTTATATGATGAGAACACATCCCTAAAGTGCTGCATATCCCTACTTTTGAGGAACCAACAATCTAGATGGGGAAGTATAAATGAAAAAAATTATACAATGTAAGTATACTGTAACTACAGACAGTCAGAATGAGGTAGGGTCAGAAGAGGGTTTTTTTAGGAGGAAGTAAGGACTGAGAAACCTTGAAGCATAAGATGGAACTAGCTCAGCCAAGAGGATCCAAAATACATTATGAACAAAAAATGAACAGAATTGAAAAAAGTATTCAATAATTTCATAGCAAATGATACTATCCAAACAGACAACAAATTTATTATGATGGCCTTTAAAGATCTTTATCACTGAAAGGAACTTTACTCATGATTAAGTTGGCCAATGGACACTTTGCAATGTTTTTACAGGGAGATTCTCCTTAAAGGTTATAATATCTAGGTAAAATTTAAATACACTTAATTTATAAAGAAGTGAAAGTATAACAGATTTAAACTGGAAAAGGATTAATAGCCTTGTAATGTGTATAATGAAAAAATGGATATTTTAAAAATGTCTGCTATGTGGATTAATGTACCAATATACCATATACCAATCAGAGCAAAGAACATTCTTTCCTTTCTGGGAACTTTGCATCTATGTTGCTCTAGTATCTGGACAAAAGCACACAATTCAAAAGCAGTCAGAATGTTTCCAAATAGTCAAATTGTCTGGATTTGGAAAAAGTAGGCAAATGAATGACTGAATTCTTGCAGATGTTTTTGCCCTGGGTAACTACAGATTTTACTTAAAGGTTAATTTGCCATGTGTTTAACTAGTTTGGACATTTAAGAATAGCTTTAAAATTTAATACCTTCCCCTTATCAGTGACAAGTTGTCGAAAATGGAGCCATCCTTCCTTGGCAGCATCACTAAATACCTCTGAAGAGGAATCTTTTCTGGACCCAGAGTCTTCAGAAGATTTTTGGCTGTCTAAGACCTACAGAAAAGCACAAAAACATAATAAGACGTCTTCTATTTTCCCCTTTAAAATAATTTGTATGAAGGAGAACTCTAGGGATAGGAAGAAGGAATTTAGGCCTGTGACCTTCAGTACTCAACTTTCCAATTCCTTGTAAGTGATTTCAACTAACTTGGTTAGAACCTAATGAATACCTTCTTTACAATCTCTTTTGCAACTCCTAATCAGTTGGTAGCTGTGCATATCTTCCCTCACAAATTCTCACTAACTGAAACTCCCTCTACCTATGTAGGTCAGCGTATTCTCTGCCATTTACAGTCTTAGAGACTTGACTAGAGGATTGAGAGTCAAAGTGGAATTTATTTTTGTATGGAAGTCCTCAGAAAATATCTTAATTAAATCATATACATTTGGTTACTAAGGCTTTTGATAGTATAATAGCAGCAGAAATGATGAATTACATTTGTCATGAATATTTTACAGCTAAGTTTTTTTTTTTCACATTGGCTTAAAAAATTTCGGAATATTTGGAAGAATGTTTGAGGTAACACACTTGAAAATATTTGTATTATATAAAAACTGGTTGAAGAGTTGAGCTTACATTTACTGTTTTGCAATAATGAGAGCTCACTGAAGAAAACCTCAAAATATTTAAGTATTAGTATAGGTCAATTGCTCGCATTCAAGTCCACAATCAAAATGAGAGCTATAATAACGAAAAATAAACAGAATCATCTATAATATACCTGAATAATAAAGTAAACACCTACCTTGATTCCCTTCAAGCTAGATACATGCTTAAAAGACCTGTTGGGGAGATAAATTATATCTGATTATCTATAACACATACTAAAAGGTAGTTCAAAAACAGCAAGCTGTTTCAAATGCTTCATATGGGAGAGCTAACATTCAACAGAAAGTTGACTTAACAGTATTCTAAAAGGATTTTTTCAAAGGTGAGTGAAAACATAATTAAATCTCTCAATTTTATACAATTCTTTTTCCTAAATGAAGCGATACATTAAGGATCCCTAAGAGATGAATTATGATCATCTGGTGGTGGCAACCAGGATTCTTTGTGCCTTACTGCCATTTAAAGTGGTATGCTCCAGGGCGAATGAGAATGAATGGCATGGCATCTTCCTATTACTTTAAATGTTGCCTCATAAGCAACTATCTCATCCTCCCTGACAGTCCAAAAGGAAAAGGACAACTTTTAGGTGTACTTAAGGGACCATGCTGAAGTTAGTTTATTCATTTTGCACATCATCTGATAAAAAGTACATACTTATTAAGGGTGACTTCATTTTTTTAGACTTTTCAATGTTATATATGAGAAAATTTAAAATGGAACACCTCAAAGTCTTTCTACACAGAGAGGTACGTGTGAGTGTCTCACAGCAAATGTCCAGTACTCACCCATTGGCCTCTTCTCTGTAATCATCCAGGCCTTCATCATATGATTTTGACCTCTCAGTTTTGGAGTTGCGCTGGCCATCTAGGATGGGCCCAACAGATCCTGCACGTAAAATTGAACACTTAGATGTATACAGTTGGGGTTTTCAGTTGTTGCAATGAGGATGAAATTATAAAATGTCATGACCTCCTAGATCAAAAATCGAGGTTAGAATTGGGTTTAGGCGTTTATTAATTTACACTTACCATGATCGTGTGATAGCTGACGTCGAATTAAAGGGGCTGAAGTTGTAAGACTGGGAGGAATAGTTGCTATAGTGGGTACGTGAGAGGCGGATGCTGAAATGACGGCAGAAGCAGGAATGTCTGCAATATCATGATCGACGCTTGGGCTGGTTGGCTCATCTATAAAGTAATACAAAATATTAACCTGTTAAGTGATATTATTAACAGATCATAAACTAAAGAATATTTAGGTAGAGTTTCTGGGTATAAATTTTAAAACCGGATTAATCAGTCATAAATCAGCTTGGGAGTGGGGCAGACTTGATCTTATTCCCCAATAATATTTTAGTCAAGAGAGGAATCAATGATATTTAAAACTGATTATCACCGTTGTAAGACACAGTGATTCAGGACATTAAACTGCCTGGATCAATAATAACGTGACACTTAAAAAAATAAAATGACGTTAGTCAAGAAAGAATCGTAAAAGAGTGAGAAAAAATAATAAAATTATTGTGAAATTAGTATTTCCACATACTCAACTCACTAGTTCTTTCGTTAACTGACCGCTCTCCAAACTTTACAAAGTCAGATGGGTTAAATTCAGAACAACGCCCCCTCCCACAATCTCAGAGGCACTACGAACATGCTTTACCTTATTCAAAGAGGCCAAGCATGGAAAACCTGATTAACGCTGAATTCTCCTTCGGAAAAGTACCAGAACACACAGTTTAATTGGTCAGGTCTCACTGATTGTCTCTTAACATTCTACTATCCTGAAGCAATTCATGATTTTGAGGGGCACTTATGTTTTTAGAGACAGTGAAGATGGATGTATATGTTTATGGGTGTATGTGTACATACATATATATATAGATATAGATATATATAGATATGCATGTGTACATACATATATATGTATACACACAAGCAAAACAAACAGGCAAATAAACACTTTTCCTCATCAGTGAAAAAATGAAAAGTCCAAATACTAGAAAGTCTTCAGTCTGGGGAAATATTAATATATTACTATAATGGATACATCATTCTTTGATTCAATAAAGAGATTACAAAAACCTATTAATCATGTAAAAGGCAAGATAACTATCTTTTTAAATAGACTAAAAATTCATATGAAGATGTGACCGTGCATTTATTATGTTTCTAAAAACATACATGCCACCCCCCCACCCCGATCATGAATTGCTTTAAGATATTAAAATGTTAGGAGACAATCAGCAAAGCTTGACAAATTGAATGATATAGTAATTTTTTAAAAAACATTCTTTTTTATTTAATATTTTGTGATCCAAATCTTCTAATGATGAATTAGTTATTTCATCCAAAGTTATTTCCTTTGCTTTAGTAGTTATGGAAATGACAGAAAATATTTTTGAGCTAGAAATTCAAAATATATAAAGCCTTGCCAGTAAGAATGTAATACTCCCTTTTCCAAAAGCAAAGGAACAGTGACACATGAGAGAATTCATGAAGTCTAACAATAAAAGCATTCTTAAGGTAAAGTGTTCTAGTTAGTGGTGGTGGTGTTTTTCTCAATGAAGCAGGATTTAATATTACAGCTTCAACAAATATGATGTCTTTTTAAATTTAAAATTAGAAATGAATCAAGTGGTTATGTGTTGAAACAGTTGGTAATAGAAATTAAATAATGAATTGTTAACCTAACTGGACAGCAAAGACAAAATAAACACCAAATTAGGAATTAATCTTAAAACCCTCTTAAACTTCACCCAACTCTAAAATCACAGTACTTGTAATCAATTGGTTCCCAATATTTGCAAAATTTAATATGTATATGTATGTATGCATGGGACATCCTCTATGGTATATCATATTCAAATAAGAAATTATTCAATACAAATTCTAAAAAGACAATAGAATTCTGCTTCAGAGAAATTTCATCTATGCTTTCATACAACAGAAAAAAACTACATATTTCCAACCACGTACAAACACATATATATGTGCAGAAACATCACTAAGAACTACTAATTGGAAACAATTTTGCTGTATTTGTTGAAATGCACTTTTTGCATTTTTTTCTTACTTTAAAATACTGAGATTCCACTTTATACTTCAGATTTCTACAATAAATTTTTGTAGCTATTTACAGACATTCCTCTCTAATAATGAATTCAAGACAGAGCCAAGAACTTCCAGTTTTAGAGATTTCCTGTATGTAATGCTGTTTTTATCAGAAATGACATAAAAATTCTTTGAATACCTGAAAAAGTTTTTTTTTCAAAACCCAAATTTTAAAAAAGCCAACAATGAAAAAAGTTGCTAGTATGAAAATTTAATTGGGAATTCTATTTGTATAATCGAATTCTGTTACAGTAAGAAGGGATCTTAGAGATCATGCTATAGATGAAGTAAATGAGGCCTAAAGACTCCCCTGGTCACGTGGTGTTGCTAGTGGCACAGAAGGAGTATAGGGGAAACTGGAGCCAGCAACAAAACTGAGGAGAGACAAAGAAAGTAATGTGAGTGTCCAGGAACATCACTGTAAATCAAAGGTTAAGAAATTCCTCAGTGTGGGCTTATAAGCCACATTAAGTGAAATAAGAACACTGATTATTTCTACTTGACAGAGTTGTAAAGGCCTCGAAGAGTGATCTCATCCAGTGGTGTCAAACCCAAACAGAAATAAGGTTATCCATTTGGTTAAATATTTCCCAACTGCATCTTAATCAGGTTCAGGCCACTCTCTGCTGGTGTTTGACACCTTTGAGCTAATCAACTACTTGGAAAATTAGCCCCAGGAATTATATTAGGCTGAAATCTGCCTTTTTGTGGCTTCCGGCCATTAGAAGAAGCTGAGAATAAATCAGACACACCTCCTACATAACAATTTGTCTAACATTTGAAGGCTGTGTGGCCTCCCAATGTTAAAGAATGCTTGAAAACTCCTTGTGTGTTTTGAAGAGTCACTGTTTTGTATCCTTGACCAAGAAGCCACGTGCCTGGACAGTAGATAGTATATGCATTAAAAATCAAAACACGGCAATGTGTGGAGGATGGGAAAGGAGAGAGTTCTAGGGCGTCAAACTCTACAAAAACAGACCCTTAGAAAACCACAAACCAACAGTGGGTACCTGTGTAGTGCTGTACTTTTACCTGAGCTGTTAAACATTCCCCAATTACACTTTAATATGGTTCCCACCATCCTCCAGAGTTTTGGGAGCCTATGAGGGTGACGCTTCTGGCCTTGAGAACTCTTGAGGTTAAGCTTCAGAGGTGGTATTTCAATACAAGTCTTCCTTGTCTCTCTACCCATTACAGCACACAGCATCTCGTGGGATGTGAAAGGTTCTATTTTTGTTCTACTACGTGGAATAGCATGATTGTTGATGTCATCAGAAAGTCAGTATCCTCGGAAATGTTCTGAGAGCACCAAATTTAGTCTACAGTATTCAAGACCTCCCATACAGAACACCAAAGAGCTAGCAAACTACTGCTCTGCCTTGGAGGCCCCTTCTATTCCTCAACCCTACTACGGCAATTAGTCACACAACTCCACATACTCAATGGGATGAGGGTGCACGGATGGGGTTTGTGAGCCAATGTTAAAGGGTAATGAGAGTCTAAACAGATTCTAACTAGCTAAACAGCTGGCTAGCTTCAGCTGGATATAATCATTTTTCCTCAACCTCAGAAATCATGGAATGATGCCAATACAATTCCAGGTTACTCCTGAGGAACATAGCTTCGTTTTCATTGACGCAGGCAGGATGGGCACATCCCTTTTCTTCTTTCTCTATGTGGCACTAGGTAAGCAATGACAACTCTGGACCTCAGTGAGGTCACCTGTCAAATGAGGGCTTTAGGCGAGACCCTTTCTCAGGTCTGTGCCTGGCTCTCGACGTGAGAGAGGCTCATATTTAGATTTCCCTAGTGAACCTGACACTGTTCTTTCTTCATGAAATCATCATAAGACTATGAAGAACTGCACAAAGCCCAATACCACCAAAATGGAACCTGATCCTGACCCATGTAACAGGAAACAAGGACCACCTGGGCAAGAACACCTCTATTTTTGGCCCCTGGCATAGAGCTTGCCCAAAGATTACTGGAACAAGTGAGGCTCTTAGGAAAGGACCAAACTGAGCAAGGAGAAGGCGCTAGGAGGGAGACCTTGTGAAGCAGTTAGAACTGAATTGAGACTTTTCAAGGGTCATATAACTACCAAGCAGCAAGAGCAGGTCTGAGACTTGACTGCTTTTCTTGTGACGCCAAGCCCAGTAATCTTTTTTATCTCCTTCAGGCACTACAGGTCTCCCCCCTCTAAAGGTTTTGAATGAAGATGTGACAGATAATTCCCCCATGATCAGACTAAGTTCAGAGAGGCCAGACGACTGGCTACCAGCCCATGAATGTTTTTGGCCAGAATGATTTATCAAACACCACTTTAGCTCATTTATACAGGGGGTCCCAAAAGACTTCTTGGATTGCTGGTATAGTGCTGTACAGCTTACAAAACACCCTATATATAGAGGGAGTCCCGGGAGTCTCCATACAGTTTTAAATTTTAATAGAGATCGATCTTAAAGCTTAAAATGGAGACTTTGGGGATATGTGTATGATCCAATATGGGCCCCACTGCAACCAGGGTGGGCTCATACTGCAATATCTTTACCCCACCCCCACTTTATAGTTGCAGGTTAGTGCTTTGCCTACAGACACCCAGGCAGGAAAGCAGGAGTGCTAGGACATTCACAGACAGAGGCCTTTTTATAAATCTGAACCCAGGGTTTCTTTCCACTACATTTCCATTGCCTAATCATCCACTAAGGCCTTGAGGACAAGCTGCAACCTGCTTCTGTGGAGGAAGTGCCCAAAATGAAGAAACCACACATCTTTTGAAGCAGTAAAGAAAGTTCATCTCTGCTTCTCTTCACTGACTTTAAACTTCCCCATAGCTCTCTCAAAACATAGTGGCAAAACTTATTTAGGATTTGACTAATGCCTAAATATACTGTAGTTTTTCTTTTTTAATAGCCCTTCTTAACTCATTAAATAATATTTGTAAGATGCTTTGCAAACTTTGAAGTGCTACATCAATGGTAGCTATCATTATGTGCAATTTTCTTTCATTCCTATTTTATTCATCTTATTTTGCTTCTATATAATACCTTCTAAATGAAAGATAGAACAGCACATTCCGGATGGAGTGCTGTTCCTAACATCAGAAAGCATGAGTTTTCTCATCTGGAAAATGGAGAAGTATTTCCATTTGATCTGTAGGACCTTTTTCAACAAGGCTTTTGTGAGCCTCAGAGGAGACAATGTATTGAAAGTGTTTTGCAAACTTCAAAGTGCAATCACCTACAAACAGTAGGTATGATTCTTGAGACTAAATTTTAAGTAAAGTTTTGAGTTTTCTCATTTGTCAAGGTCTCTAAACTCTACCCAATTTTGTAAATATCTTATAATGAAGAATTTCCATTAACTTAAAAATGACTTTCCCTTCAGTAGTCTGGATTTTTTGGAAGGGGTAAAATTCCCTTTTAAAATATGAACACTACATTTGTCTTTCAGTTAGTTGTCAAATACTTTCAATGCCATTATCAGCAAAAACCACTGGAGGGAAGAGGAAAGCATAAAGCAGTAAAATAACCGTTCAAGTCAAAAAGTAGAACAAGCTTATTATCTATGCTTTTTTTTTTCCTTTCTAATTTGCTATGAGGTAGAGACAACGGAAAGAAACCATAAGTGCAAATGAGATCTCTTACCTATAACATAGGTAAGAATTTGCACATTTATTCTACTAGACAAAGATCAAAGGATAAATAGAAACTAGCTCACAGGTTTGTTTTATGTCAAGTTGCCCCCAGCAACCCAAACGTTGGTACTGTATTTTCCAACAATGTAGGTTGTATTTCTGACTTATGAACTCATTGAAAAAAAAAACAACCAAACCATTGATATGACAGACATGACATAAAACAAAGCTGCAACAAGCATAAACTTCTATATTTACTCCAAATAACAAAATTATGTTAAATTCTATAAATGGGGCCTGATATAGAGATTATGAGAAGCTCCAACAAAGTCTATATAAAGTTCACGAAAGTACACCTAAATGATAAATTTGACCTAAAATATGTTAGCAATATGAAATGTTAAAAAATAATTGTAATAATAATCCCTCTCAGACGTAAAATAACCTTTCAAACAAACACTTAAGAGATGATTATTGCTCTCTCCCCAAGTCTTCTCTTCTTTGGACCTAGCACTATGCTAAGTGCTTTATAATTATTTCATTTGGTCCTCACAACAACCTGAGAGGTAGGTGCTATTATTTTCATTTGGTACATGATGAAACTGAGGCAAACATGGGACGAGTGACTTGCCCAGAGTCACATACCTAGAAAGTGTCTTAAAATGAAGACAGTTAACAATAATTCTGAATACCTAATAAGTGTTTGCTGAGACAATGAATGAATACCAACTTGGTATTTAGAAGGGGGGAGAGTTGGGATGATTTGGATTTTCTATAGCTGTGGTATCAAACTCCAACAGAAAACCCATGGGGCGTATCTTGACTTAGACAACCAAAAATGAACGTTATCTGTGTTGTACTGACTTTTATTTTGTTCAGGTCTCACTTGGGAGTTTTGCAAGGCCAAGTTTGACATCTCTGTTCTATAGCTCTTATAAAAGCTCCCTCCTGTTAGTAAAATTTACTACAGGACAAAGAGATTTTCAAAATCATACTATTAGTTACTCTTTTCAAAAACAGCCTTTGCAGCATCTAAATATTTGAAGGCATTTTGCTAATAATTTTAGTGGTGAAACGATAGAAGGCAGGGGTCTCTTAAGAGCGTATTCTCTTCAACTTCTTTCTTTACAGAAAATCTGAATGTCAAATTGAAGAGATCTCAAAAGTCCACCTAATTCTAATCATAATTGGCCAAGAATCCCAGGTAAACTAAAACCAGATCACTTAGCTTTCACTCCCAGACATATGTGATTGGGATATACTATTTCACCTCTGTGGAATACAGTTTTCTTGTATGTGAAATGAGGACATGGGACTAGATAATCTCTCCAGAGGTCTCTCCAACTTCAATATTCCCTGACAACCATAAGGAATAGATATTTAGTACAGGAGGACTATTTATAATTAGGGAGCAGGAGAATGAAGATGTCAGTAAAGGAAGCAAGGGTTTGTTCAGTGAAGTAGGAGAATCAAGAAAGTGAAGTATCATGGATTAGACAGAATTGTTCTCTATTATTTTATAGCTTAACTTCCCAACTTGAAATCAAACTGATGAGAGGCTGCATGTCATAATTCTTGTTTCTCTCACAGTAGCTGGCATATAGTAGGTGCTCCCTCAGTTAAACATATGTTGAATGATTTTCAAATTCACTGTGTTCGGGGGCGGAGCCAAGATGGCGGCTGGTAAGCAGGGAATAGTCTGAGCTCCGTACGGAGACCCTCCAAAAACTTATAAAAAATGGCTCTGAACCAATTCTAGAACAGCAGAACCCACAAAACAGCAGAGGGAAGCAGGGCCCCAGCCCAGGACAGCCTGGGTGGTCTCTGGGTGAGGTCTATCCCACATGGAGCTCGGAGCTGGGAGCTGGGAACGGAGTGGAGCAGAGCCCAGCCTGAGCGGTGTGGACCATCCAGACCAGAAGCCGGGTGAAGGGGGCCTTAGCGCCCTGATTCAGTGAGCTGCGGCAGTTACGAGACTTCTAAACCCACAAACACCAAAGACTGCGGAGAAGGTTAGTGGGAAAAGCTGCGGGAGTGGAAGGAGTTCGCGGTTCGGCTTCCAGCCCCGGGGGCAGCGGAGGTGGGGCAGCCAAGGCTGTTGCTGCTTCCAGCTCCAGGCCCACCTGGTGGGAGGAATTAAGTGGCGGATCAGAGCAGGGGTGCACAGCCTGCCGAAGATCTAAGCCCAATTCGGGTTGGGGGTTCTTGGGGAAGGAGCAGTGCTGGTGTGGCAGAGCTGGCACCTCCCCCCCAAACGTGAAACATAGAACTCTGTAGTCTACAAGCAGTCATACCCCACTGAAAATCTCAAGAGTCAAGTTAGTTGGCTGGGAATATGGCCAGGCAGCGAAAACGCACCCAGATTCAGTCTCAGACTTTGCATTCTTTCTTTGCTCACAAAGAAGACCAAAACATACAGACAGAAGAAATTACTAAAGTCAAAGAGCCTACAACAGAAACCTCCAAGAAAAGCAGGAACTGGTCCCAGGCCATGGAAGAGCTCAAAAAGGAGTTGGAAAAACAAGTTAGAGAAGTAGAGGAAAAATTGGGAAGAGAAATGAGAAGGATGCGAGAAAACCATGAAAAACAAGTCAATGACTTGCTAAAGGAGACCCAAAAAAATACTGAAAAATACACTGAAGAAAACAACACCTTAAAAAACAGACTAACTCAAATGGCAAAAGAGCTCCAAAAAGCCAATGAGGAGAAGAATGCCTTGAAAGGCAGAATTAGCCAAATGGAAAAGGAGGTCCAAAAGACCACTGAAGAAAATACTACTTTAAAAATTGGACTGGAGCAAGTGGAAGCTACTGACTTTATGAGAAATCAGGATATTATAAAACAGAAACAAAGGAATGAAAAAATGGAAGACAATGTGAACTATCTCCTTGGAAAAACCACTGACCTGGAAAATAGATCCAGGAGAGATAATTTAAAAATTATTGGACTACCTGAAAGCCATGATCAAAAAAAGAGCCTAGATACCATCTTTCAAGAAATTATCAAGGAGAACTGCCCTGATATTCTAGAGCCACAGGGCAAAATAGAAATTGAAAGAATCCATCGATCACCTCCTCAAATAGATCCCAAAAAGAAATCTCCTAGGAATATTGTTGCCAAATTCCAGAGCTGCCAGATCAAGGAGAAAATCCTGCAAGCAGCCAGAAAGAAACAATTTGAGTATTGTGGAAACCCAATCAGAATAACCCAAGATCTGGCAGCTTCTACATTAAGAGATCGAAGGGCTTGGAATGCGATATTCCGGAGGTCAATGGAGCTAGGATTAAAACCTAGAATCAGCTACCCAGCAAAACTGAGTATCATGTTCCAAGGCAAAATATGGATTTTCAATAAAATAGAGGACTTTCAAGCTTTCTCAGTGAAAAGACCAGAACTGAATAGAAAATTTGACTTTCAAACACAAGAATCAAGAGAAGCATGAAAAGGTAATCAAGAAACAGAAATTGCAAGGGACTTACTAAAGTTGAACTGTTTTGTTTACATTCCTACATAGAAAGATGATGTGTATGATTCATGAGACCTCAGTATTAGGGTAGTTGAAGGGAATATGCATATATATATGTTTATGTATATATATAAGTGAATGTGTATGTATGTATCTATCTATGGGTATATGTATGCATGTGTATGTATGTATATATATATGTGTGTGTTTTTATATATATATATGTATATATACATATATATATGTAAAAGAGAGAGAGCAGACACAGGGTGAGTTGAAGATGAAGGGAAGATATCTAAAAGAAATAAAATGAAATTAAGGCACTAGAGAGCAACATACTGAGAGAGGGAGATAGGGAGAGATAGAATGGGGTGGATTATCTCGCATAAAGGTGGCAAGAGGAAGCAGTTCTGTGGGAGGAGGGGAGAGGGCAGGTGAGGGGGGAATGAGTGAACCTTGCTCTCATCAGATTTGGCCTGAGGAGGGAATACCATACATACTCAGTTGGGTATCTTACCCCACAGGAAAGAAGAGGGAGGAAGATAAAAAAAATAAATAAAAGGTGGGGGACGATGGAGGGGAGGGCAGATGAGGGTGGAGGTATTCAAAACAAACACTTTGGAAAGGGGACAGGGTCAAGGGAGAAAATTCAATAAAGCAGGATGTGTTGGGAAGGAGCAAAATGTAGTTAGCCTTTCACAACATGAGTATTGTGGAAGGGTTATACATAATGATACATGCGTGGCCTAGGTTGAAGTGCTCGACTTCTTAGGGAGGGTGGGTGGGAAGGGAAGAAGGGAGAGAATTTGGAACTCAAAGTTTTAAAAAAAGATGTTCAAAAACAAAAAAAAAAGTTTTTGCATGCAACTAAAAAATAAGATACACAGGCAATGGGGCATAGAAATTTATCTTGCCCTACAAAAAAGGAAGGGAAAAGGGGATGAGAGGGGAGGGGGTGATAGAGGGGAGGGCTGACTGGGGAACAGGGCAACCAGAATATATGCCATCTTGGAGTGGGGGGGAGGGTAGAAATGGGGAGAAAATTTGTAATTCAAAGTGTTGTGAAAATCAATGCTGAAAACCAAATATGTTAAATAAATAAATTTAAATTAAAAATTCACTGTGTTCTATGAGGTGATGTCAATTCAATTAATGACTTTCCACTGAATAAAGACCCTAATATTTATCTACAAAGCAACATTTAAATAGATTAGTTTTAGAATGTCAGGTGGCAAAAAAAAAAAAGCTAACCCATTCCACACACCTAGAGGACATCCTGTGGATATCCTACAGTTTGGGGTTCCAGTGACTTTGCCTGCTCCCTTGCCATATTATCCCCCAGCTGTTGATCCACATTCTTCATTTTCTCACATTCTTCCATTTACCTGTCCCAACAATCTTTTTGAAGAAGGACATGGGACTTTTTGAAGAAGATAACAGACTAGTAACATGTCTCAAGTTTTGTAAAAGCTCCCTGGATACTTATGTATGGGTGTGTGTGTGTGTGCGTGTGTAACAATACTATAAATTTAGATACAGATATAGGTAGAATCTTTTTAGACAAAACTGTTAACATGAAATTTTAGATTTACCAAGTTGAGAACCTGGAAGTATGGTCATTCATTTTACCTAAATATCTAGTCTAATATTCTTTTAAATAATTGATGCTTCTATATGTGTAAGAGACAAAATGTGGTGGTAGCAGAATATTATACCACCAAAAAAAGAAGTCCCAAGCTCCTGGTTTTTAAAACACAATTATGTTACCAGCTATACCTTGGTAAATCACCCAGATTGTTTCCACAAACACATACTAGGGCTGTTGAAATGGATAATTTATATACTCTCTCTTATCAGCTTTGAAATTCTATGACTCAATCAATGTCTCTTATGCCTAACAGAACTGAGTGGAACAAAGATAGATAGATAGATAGATAGATAGATAGATAGATAGATAGACAGATAGATAGATAGATAGATAGATATAGATATAGATATAACTGTGAATGGGAGGAACACAGTTCGAAGAAACTCTTTTCATTTATAATTTTAATCAAGGATGAATTCATGCAATTCAGTAAATCAGGATTTTTGGCAATAGGATAATCTAGTAAAGGAATCTATTCTTTGACTCATTCTTGCTATTTATTTTCCGTTCCACAATTAGTGTGCCTTTTCCTCAACGTACCCCCCAACTCATATTTTTGTATGCTATACCATGACAAGTTAATATACATTTACTTTCTCACCAATCTCAAAACCACTAAACACAGATTAGGGAAAACAGTGACTTTCTAGAAGACAGAAATTGTGAATACAATAAAGTTATGCATAAGGTTCCCCAATTTTTTGTTGTTCAGCTGTTCAGTGTCTGACTTCAGGAACATGAAATTTATTTCTTCACTAAGGAGTTTGAACAATTTTTTGGGTCCTTTCCCTGCTCTCTGGGGAGGAAGGGTATGAGATGGAAGCATAATAAGCACAGCATTCATTAAAATCTACTAGAATATATAATCGTTAGTACAAGTGAAATATTAATTTAAAAAACCACAAAACTTTGAGCACTGGGGTTTGAATTCCACCTCAAACACTTAAAGCTGGGTGACTCTGGGCAAGTCACTTCTGGGCATCTGTAAAATGAGGGGTTTACATTCAACCTCTTAAGTCCCCCTGGCTCTAAATCTGTGATTCTATGTTAATTGGGTCAAATGTTCCAAACAAAGTAACACAATTCAAGTGTGTTTTAAATATTTTTATCTAAAATATAGGCAAAAGAAACACTGTTGACCTACTTGGCTTTCTGCTAGCTGAGTTAAAATCAAAGCCTCTGAATACCATAAAGGGCGACCAGATATTCATTCAATCAGCAAATACATATTGGCCCTACATGATAAATGCTATGTGGAATCCAATGTATAAATACAGTCACTGCCTTCATAGAGCTCAGGCTTGGTATAAATGAAACAACATATTAGGGGAGTTTTAAATTTATATAATTTTTTTAACATTACATAATCAGCTTACTTCATTAAGAACATGTGAAAAGTGAACAATGAGAAGTTGGCCTAGACTCCTAATATTGGACTTAGGAATTGCAGGTCTTCAGAGAGGGTCAATATGCATTTTCCACTACCCCTGAAGTAATGACTCCTTCTAACTCTCCATGAAAACTAAGTGGTGACACTTCTTGTGTGCTGATCTGTTTATATGCTGGCAAAACTCATTTCTACTCTCAATATCATCAAAATGATGTTAATCAAATATAATCAAAATGATTTGATTTTTCATTTTTAGTTGAAAAGGCATTTTAATTCAACATCTGGATGTATGATTTAATTGTTTCAGCAATCAAAGATTTGATCCTTCATATATGGAAAGAAAAGTGGGGCTGGGAAGGGATAATTTTTTAATATCTACTTTTAATTTATTTATACTTACCATGATCACATGGTAGTTGAGGTCGAACTAAAGGGAGTAGAGTTGTGAGGCTGGGAGGAAGTGTTGCTATAGTGGGCACTTGAGAGCCAGGTGTAGAAATGAGAGCACAAGCAGGACTATGTGCAATATCATGCTCAATGTTAGGGCTAGTCAGCTCATCTACAAGGTAATATGCAACAAATTAGTAGAGAAAAGATTCTAATTTTTAAAACGGAAGGTGGAAGCATTACCTTCAGACTGGCCATCAGACTGACTGTCAACACCCACTTGGATAAATATTTGGTTATCTTGTCACAAGATTAGATCAGAAAAAGATTTCTACAACAAATAATGGACCTAATTTGATAGTCAACAAATATTAAAAAATTTTAATGTCAAGAATTCCACCACCTAGTTAGAAATACCTTCACTGAAATGTCTGGGAAAACTAATTTACATTTGGTAGACTGATAGATGCATATGCTGACTCAGTTGCGCTAACATGAGATGAAGACTTTGAAGTTGTTACCAAGGACTTGTTATAGGGTTTTAAAGGTCTAAACCCCTTTATATAATTATTTTTAACACTATAAGATAATTTTAAGATTAGTATCTCTTCTACATAAGGACAGCTTGCATTTTACAAAAATTCAAATACGTTTTAGGTAAGAGTTCAAATTTTTTTTTGCATAAATTAGTGATTTTGTAACAGCTTAATGAATGGTCTCTAATAACATTTAATAGAAAATATGAAGTTCATATATTAGAGGGAAAAGAAACTAACCTCAGAAGAATTAAATGGCAAATAATTTGATTTTCACAAACTTGAAACAAATGCTGTAATTTATTCTTTAAGACTAGAGCAATTTAATCATATGGGTTAAAAATGTACAGACAAATTCAAAACTGAAGGTCAGTCATTTTTAGGGGTATAATTTAAAGAGAAAAAAGATAGAGAAAATTCACATTTTTACCAAATAAACTGATCAACTGGAATTTATTAAGCTCTCAGTACTGCTAAGTACTGTGGTAAGCTACACGCTTGGGAGATACACAGAAAGGCAAAAATAGTCCTTGCCCTCAAAAAGCTTATATTCTAAAGGATGGAGACACCAAAAAATAATTAAAGAGACTTATTACACTGATGCAGCACCTTAAAACTTACAAAGAACTTTACATATATACATCTTACTTGTTCCCTACAACTCATGAAATAGGTAGGGCATAGCTCCATTTTATAGATGAATAAAACTGAGGCTTAGAGAGGTGGCTTGCCAAGGGTCACGCAATAAAATTAATAAATGACAAAGCCAAGAGTTGAACCTGCTTAAAAATGAGCCCAAGAGTTATATTAAATAATACAAGCTGACTTTTGTCACAAATCATTTCCGATCCAAATCTCTAATGCTACTATCAGTATAGGTACAGATGGAATTGCCTATTATCAGATTTTGGACATAAAAATGTGCATTTAAAACTAAGAAGAGAAATTAGGTCATGCTTATTCACTTTATGAAGAGATTTTTTTTCATAAGAGTGTATTTTTTTTACTGTAATATCGGTTCTCTGAATAACTGCTTTTAAAATTGATTTTAAAGTCATTTGATAAATATGCAACTTTTCAGAAACCTCTATTGCATAAAACAAGATGTTTCTATTTTACATGTCAAGCAGTCAGGACTTAAGTGAAAGATCTGAGGATTTAGTGAATCAGAATGATTTTTCTTTACAATATATACTTGTTTTTTCTTTTTAAAAAATGAAAATGGCTATTATGTAAACTGCTCTTCAAAAAGATACAAAGACAACCATGGTAGCTGATAGCAACTGCTGTCAGATGACTTACTTCCTATGCCTGCACATTCAATGGTAAGCTGGTTCAAAATAACAGTGTTCAATAACATGGAAAACAGGTCACGTGGAAATCACCCCATGCATTTACAGAACTTACAAATGAATACAGTACAAAATAGAACTGCCGCAACATAACTGTAAGTGCCTTTTGATATGATTATGTAGGTGCCCAAAGCTTGGAGAAATGAGCACAAATTAGCATGCTTATAACACCAAATGTGGACAATGAACCTGTGTAAGCAATTTAGTAGTTAAACTATGTTAAAGTTTATTCAAGGAAGAAACACTGTCAACTCTCTTGACTCTGACTAGCTAAGACAAGAGCAGTATGACAGATACTACCTAAAATCACTGACTTGGCTTTGGGAAATCATCATATGATATTTTTACAGTAGATTTGCCATCCACATACATTTAGCCTAACTTTATGCTAAAATATTCCCAAGGGCTAATCTACACTGGGTTTCTCCCCTAAAAATATAAATTAAAGAGTCTTAAGAAAGAAAAGGTTAGTAAAAAGAACTCTGACAAATAGAAACCAACCTATAATGAAATTGTGATCATGGGTGATAAAAAATTAGGTTATCTGTATTAAGATAATCCAAAACTGATTCACTTTGTTTTAACTAATGGTAGATTAGTAATAGAAAAAGCCAGGCTTCCTAGGTAAATTGTAAAACTTGACAATACTTATCAAAATAGGTAAAAATCAATCATCTTTTTTCCTCTCTCATTTACCCACTTTTAAACAAGTTAAGATAGATACTTGGGAAACACTGAATATTTCCATTTAATTTAGGAAATTTTACAAAGTGCATTTTCAGGAAATATTAATACACAGCTCACAAAGAAAAAAGAACTATAATATAGGAAAGAAACCTATTAATAGTTTTTCGATTAACCATGATCAGCCAAGAATACAATTAGCTCTTCAAATGTATAAAATGCATTGCAGAAAAATATTTTTCTGAAATAATATAATCACTCTGTGTCAAAATGTTTTGCTAATGTAATATGTTTTGTGATGTGAATGGTTCTGTTAAATTTGGCAGAGGCCATTAAATAAGTATTAAGGACAAAGTGTATTTCAATCTCTCATTCTGTTTTCGCATATATATATATGGACTAATTTCCAAAAAGAAAAAAAGTAAATAATAAAAACCTTAGTGTAAATGACACAGAACAACATAGTAGGATAAGATGGAGAAACCTTAGTTGTCTGGCCTAAAAGTACCTCAAACTATCATTTATTTTTTATCCCAATTCAAAACTGGCATCATCTGTCCTACTACATGCTCAAGTACAGTTGTTAAAAAGAATAATGTATATGGTTACAGAAATATTTAAAGTCCAAAAAATAAAAGGATTAAAAAAAGAACTTAAGAGCTCACATTTTTCATTCATTCGTGTGAAAAAACTGAAGCATTTTTGTGAATTATGAACATATTAATTTGATAATGCTACAGTAGATTTATTCTCCTTAATAGGCTATATTTACTTTTAAACTCTGCAATTATTTAAACCAAGGATTTTTTTTTAATGAAGAAAAGATTATGATGTATTTCACATGATAAGGATATAAATTCAAATCAAAAAAGCACACTACTGATGTATGCAATAAAAACTGATAAAAATTTAAGTTTTTATCTACTAATCTATAAGTGCAACAACTTCAGATGGATAAATTGTCTAGCGAAGTCTGTTTTAATCAGTCAGTCAACAAATTTTTGTAAAATGTCATCTACGTGCCAAGCACTGTTCTAAGCACTGGGGAAACAAAGAAAGGAGTTAGGACTTTTTAAGCAAAAGACTTCAGAATCTTTAAGATTCCTTAATCTTCAGTGTCATCTAAAAACAATTCAAGAAACATGCAAAATTAGACTAAGCTCACTTTTACTTTTGTCAGAGTGCATTTTAAAAGAGAGTATTCAATTATTTATATAATCATTATTATTAAGAAAATATGATAAATCCAAAAGAAATAAATCTAGTATGAATTCTATCTCACTTTCCATTTCTATGATACTATAATTCTGCAGAGTAGCTAGGTGCAGTTCATTCTAGAACAGGCCACAGATAACTAATGTCACCATAAACACGTACAATGGTAGAATACAAGATGGCATATTCAAAAGCAGTGGTAATATAATGATGCCAACTTATAAAAGGCAGAATCCTTTGTAGCCTCAACACGCTTGATTTTATAGCATCTCCAAGAGCCCACTTGCTCTCTCCTAACAACAAAAACGGTTCTTTGACACCTTCTGGCAGTTCTTGGTATTTGGGAAAGAAAACTCAAGACGTAACTGTTCCTTTTTTATGGCTCAGCTATTACTAAGCTATTCTTTATTTCAATGAGCGCTCACTGATCTCCAAAAGGACATAACTGAAAGTTATACGTATAGTTTTAAAATAATAAAACAAATGGCTTCATGAGTAAAAAGAAAAATGAACCAGATGAGCACTTCCCAAACTGTGTTTACCAGTCTCTGTATTTTGCATATATGAATGAGTTCCATGAGAAAAAAAAATCCATTCTAGCATTATGTCTCCTCTAAATTATTAACATGTTAAGTTACATACATAAATTTATCAAATGTACTTTTTCCATATGAAGAGAAGACCTAATACTTCTAATTGGGGGTCCAAAATTTCTCCAATCTCACCTTTCAAGGCCTAAAATGGCTCCATGGTCAAATATCTCTTCACACTCACAGTCTCTCTCCTCCATCTACTACAAAGCTAGTGACATGATATGCCTCCAACACAGGTGTAACCACACCACTTTCAACCAAGAAATTTTGGTGGCTCATAGAATGGAGCCTTTAGGATGAAATGCAAACCCTACTGGCATCTAAAGTCCTTCACCATCCGGCTCCAGCTTAGTTTTCCATTACTCTTTCACAGGTACTCTGTGCTGATGTACCCAACATCCCATCTCCCACTTTGGTACCTTTGCACAGATCCTCCCTCCTTTTCCTCCAGTACCTTTGCCATATCCTTCTCCAGCTCATTTTACAGACAAGGAAACTAAGGCAAACAGGGTGAAGTAACTTGCCTAGGGTCACACAGCTAATAAGTATATAAGGTCAAATTTGAATTCAAGATGAGTCTTCCTGACTCCAGGCCCAGCACCACCTGGCTATCCCAACAGCAATATGGAAGCCAGAGCTCTACTCAAGTGCTACCTTCAAAAAGCCTTTCCCAATTCCCCCAGTTGCTAATACTCTGTTCTCCCTGAAAATCACCTTTTATTTATATCTCTCCAATATTTTGTGGGAATAAGCTGTCTATCCTTCACTCCTCCTAGAAAATAACTTCCCTGTGAGCAGCTGTCTCATGTCTGTATTTTTAACCCCAACACCTAGCACATTTCCTGGCACACAGTAGGCACTTCATAAATGCTAGAATACACAGTAATAGCTTTTATATTATTTTGTATTGTTATTTATCTTATGTTTGTCATTTTACTTTTCTAAGTTAACTTGTGTTTTCCCAATTCAACTGTAAGTTCCCTGACTGTAGGAATTTTACCTGTTTTGTATACTTCATATGGCCTAGCAGAGCACCTTACATATTGCATGCTCAATGAGTATGTTGGTTGATTTTAATATACTTCCTAATCCTTAAGTAAATTTCTCAAATTTATTCTGAGAGTTGTCAAAGTGCAGAAGAACTCTTTATGGAATGTGGCTAGCATTTTTTGTGGCATACCTAGAGCAGTCTGTTAGGAAGAATAATTCCTCAAGGATTAGGAGCTCCATGAGGGCAGAGATCATGTCTTATTTATTTTCATATCTTCACCAATGCCTAACACAGTGTTCTGTCTGTAGCAAATAATTAATATATATAAAAGTTATAGCAATATTATGAATATAATAAATATGAAAGAGCTTTGAAAACAAAGTTAAGGTATCATCATGACACTACAGGACTGAGTCAGCATTTGAGAAGAATTAAGTTTTGTTGTGTCACTTGTGTCGACTTTATACACATTATAGCCACAACAACTGAAGCTCAAAAAGCAAAGTCCTTGACACTGTCTGAGTTGGACACCAGAGACAAAGGATCTTTATCAGCAGAAACACATTAAAGAAGACGCATTGTTGCCATTTGTTTTGCCAGTGCACCCTAGAGAACGTGGTACCTTTCCATTTGACTTGCAGCTGAAATCTCTCACACACGTTGTCTCCCTCTTTAGAATGTGAGATTCTTGAGAGTAAGGACTATCTTACCATTCTATCTGTATCCCCAGCCTTCAGCACAGAGCTCTTTGCACACAGTTATGCTTAACAAATGCTTATTCCTTCCTTCCTTCCTTCTTTCATTAGCACAGGATAAAGAAGTTTATTTTACAATGTAAAACTCTGCATTCTCGCTCATGTGAAAAAGGAAATTGATGCTAATATAATTTTAAAGGACAAAAGTACGATGCATGAAAGTTTGTAAAAGCTGGAAGAAACATCTGGAAATGTTGAGAATACATACAATGGAGGTAGAAAGCTCTACAGTCACTCGATCACAGAGGTGCGTTCTCACTATCTGTTGGCAGAACTATAAAGAAGACATCTATATTATCCCATTTTTTACCTTGAAGATGTCTTTCCAGAATATCAAAATATTTGGGTATCGGCTAGAAGACACTATGAGACCCATTACTTTTGTTGAAGTGTATTTAAACCAGAGAGCTTACCTATAAATGGAATGGATGCCAGGGAATCACCAGGTGGGCTGGAACTTGATGCTTTCCTTCCCTCAATTCTCTTTATATGGACCTCTCGGCGTGCATCATTGGGCAGCCAGCAGGTAGTGTCTGATGCAGTCTCTTGGTCATTTACTGCCAAGATGTATGACTGGTGCCTCAAAGGCTGTGGTGTTTGGCGCCCAGATGGAGGTTTTTCCCTCAGGACCACTGTTTCTTTGTTATCTAGAGAGCCTGATAGTTGAATTTCACCTTCTTGTGAATTCTGTTTGATAGATGGTTCTAAATCACTTGAGGGAAGACAGCTTTCATTCATCTGAAGTCCAAGCTTGGCAGAAGCTACAGATGAGGAGGGGGACTTCCCAGTATCGACCATGTGGTCTGGTGCACTTTCAGCTCGTAATCTTGATTGCTGATTTAATAGACTGTTTGAATGTAAGTGATTTATTGGTCTTTGGTCTTTGATAGCAACAAATGAGTTCTGGTTAAATGATGGTTTTGCCACATATGTAGAAGGAAATTTCAAAGAGTTACTTCTGACTTTTACCAGAGGTGACCTGTCTTGTGAAATGCCTCGAGGCAATGATGTTCCATAAGTATTTTGAAAATTCTTATTTGACTGCAATGTTTTTAAATCTGGTGAAACTTTCTGAAACTGAGACCCAGATCCCACTCCTCTACCACTCACTCGTCTACTGTCTGAATTTACAATGCTAGGAGCCACAGTAAAATTTGAATTTCGAAGAGAGTTATGAAAGTCTTGTTGCCTTGATCTTTCGTAGATACCTCGTCGATCATCCTGTTCTGTGAATCCAGTCCATTTATAAGTCTGTTTTCTATCACCATTCAAATCAGATACAAGGTTCTCTGAATTCACCTTTTCTGATGTGTCTCCTTGACCGCCAAGATAATCCCATGAACGTGTTCTGTGGCTCTTAAAACTAACAGATGGGGAAGTGAGTGCCCCTTGAGATGCACTTCTTGGCCAATACTTCATCAGCACAGGGTCCTCTAGTCTTTCCTGGGACACGCTACGCTGCCGGATCTGAACTGGTTGAGGCGCTCTATCATGAGAGGTGCTCCTTCGGCGTGCCTGGCACACAGTGCGATTTGATACCACCTGGCTATAATCTGTTGTGCTCTGAGAAGCTGCTCTTAAACTATCTAATCTTTCTTGAATTGTCCTACACCCCATGTGTAATCGTCTGTTATCTATATACTCTTTGTAGGTTTTATAGTTTTTCCAGTCTATATGCTGATGAGAATTTGGAGAATAATGATTAGTAGAAATAGAGGGAGGATCCACCGCTTGAGGCCTACTGCTTGAGATTCCTTCTGGATGTCCACCATAGTTAAGAGATTTAACAGAAACTCCAGAAGGATCTACTGATCTTGACACTGGAGTCTGATGCATTAAATGGGTGGTGGGAACTGAAGATGATGGTGATAGAGTCCTTGACACTGTTTTTAAAGAAGCCTGTTCACTGATGCCATACCTGACTTCTTCAGTTCTGTGTGACGGACCTGTAAGGTTACTTCTACCAGATGACAAATCTACAGCCTTCTCAGAAGGCACAATGACAGTCCTTATTGTTTCATTGCAAACACACACTGCTGTATTGGACTTTGCAACATCTGGTGGTGACGGAGGCACTTGTACTTCCATTCTGTAGGCCCTGCCAGGTTGGGTCAGTCCTGGAGTACTGACTGGCTGTTTGCTCAGTGAAGAGTCAGGAGGAGCTACTTCCACAGGCTGTGCCTTTCCTGAAGTGGAGGGTGATAGCCAGGGATAGCAAATGGGCGGGGGCTCAGGAATATTGTGGGCATTGCCACTGTAAGCTTCATTGCCTTTCAAGTAGGCATCTTGAGAATATGCCTGTGAATGAATAAAAATAGGGTGTTATCTAAAATTCTTAAAAACAGCAATAATTTCTACTTCTGATGTTTACTTTGACACAGAAATAAGACTATATTACTTAATGACACAAATTTAGAGGAAAAGTCAGTTCAGAAACCAAAATTTGCAAGTAATATAAATGGATACTAATGATTCCCTTTTCAACATTTTGGTGAATACATCAAAATCTTTTCCCTTATTTGCTACAAACTGCTTCTAAAATTCCCCCATTTAATCTTCTTAGTGCTGTTGGGATTTTGGCAGGTTAAATGGCTTCATAATAAATCTCGTAAGTCAGAGGATTCTTTTACCCTTGCCAGATAAAAGAAAATGAAAATCTTAAAAATTCTAGTTATATAAATATTTTAGTGAATAAAATTTTTGAAGTGATATCTAGTATTAGTCATTACTTAATTTCTCAAAACGATGCTATTATACAAAAGTTTAACGAACATGCTAATAATTTTACATTAACAAAAGGAAAAATGAGCATTTTTAGTATTAAGTACATATACACTCTAATAGAAGACAAAAAAACCCAACAAACATTTACACTCCCCAAGCTTAAGATAATTCAAGTTAGTAAATTATTTCCCATCTTACCTTATGTTGAGCTAATAATGCCTAAGAAAACTGGTTATATTACATTTCGTAAATTTCATTTATCTCCCTCTCTTACAAAGGTTTACCTACTAATTATAGTCATGCATTCTGAATTATTTTTTCAATAATTTATGACATTATTTAGAAAGGTACTTAAAAAACTTTATGATAATTAAAATGGAAATAGAGACCCCACAACACAGATGGCCAATGCAATAAAAGCCTAAGCTCAGCATTTACGCAGGATTTGATACAAACAGATGTAATATTTCCTAATCATAAAAATCTTAATTCAGAACCAATGAGTCTTGGCTTTACACTTAGGCATGCTGTAAAGCAGAAGTGCAGTCATCAACCTAAGAGCCCAGTACCCAGGGGTGGAGGGTTGGGGGTGGGGGGAAGGTGGCCTAGAAGGAGGGCGAGGCAGTCAAAAACCAGATGCAATAAATACTACATTGAACACTAGTTAAATTTAGGACGTGAAAGAAAACAACCCCCTCTCCCTGCCCCCCCCCCGTCAAATATACATCACAAGCACATACTGCACATTAGCAAGGTTAACTATACGAAGGGATTTCTGTGAACAAACATCTAGCTCAGTAACTTGCAGGTTTAATAGACTGTATTATGACAAATCTATAAAAAACATGCCTTATAAATAAAGGAAATGGCTACTGTGCATTTCTTACCAGGGCTGTGACATCCTTTGTAAACTGTAGCTGGCAGAAAATAGGAAAACATAGTAAAAGCTGCTTACTGATACAAAGACAGAATTATGTTGTCATATTGGTGCTAGAAACAGCAAGCTAAAAATACATGTAGACTGATTTCTCTGGAAGGTTCCAACTGAGGCAAAGGGGCAGTAAAGCATAAAACCCTTCGGTGTTCCTGTAAGCGCACGTCTCAGGCTTCTATCGGCTTCTTGCTTGATTTCTCTACCACTGCAGAAGCAAAGCACCTCTCTTCCATGACTCCTTGGTACACATTTTTCCTCTGTAGTCACAGTGCTCTGACAATGTGCTACAAAGCTTCCCTTCCACTAGGGCAACATTGCTGTCTCTCATCTCCCTGGAGCTTCTACCAAGCTCTGCTTCCAGATGACGAAACGAATGCTCAATTATGCATTTAAAAGAGTGCAACCCTCCTCCCAATGAATCTGAACATAAGCAGGAGCTGTCAGCTGACCACGGCTGCTTTTATACTCTATTTCTAAAATAGAGGAGATGAAAATTCTGAAGAAATAACCTCTCCTTGCGATTAATTTCATTAGATCTTTTTCATTCAGGAAACAGAAGTGTAGGCTATCACTGCAGTGCATTTCAGTAGAATAGCCCTCCTTCTATGAGAAGCTATGAAAAGAACTAAAATAGGTATTCAAAAGGCTGTTTCCAAACTGAACCTGATGAGGTGAAAACTCTCAAAAATAGCTCACTCAAGAAGCAATGAGAAAGCCAAATGACATGTGTTTAAAAACAAACGCAGCCATGCAACAATATTAGATAAAATTATTTAAGATTTTAAGGTCTAAGAAAGCAAGTAATCTTGCCTTACAGTCTAAGTCCACATTAAGTTCTTTAAAATTAATTCATATGATATATTTGAAAACTTACATGCTATTTAATCACATTTTTTTTTAAAACAGGAGAATATGTTAAGGCTGATGTATTCAGAGCAGAGATATTTATTAAAATCACTTAAAACTCAACATTTACATGCTAAATATTTACCGAGTATTAAATGGCCTAATCAGGGCTCAAGATGAACCTACTGGAGAAAAACATCTGGAGAAGCCATTATACTTCTTAAGGTGGCCATCAACCCATTATCTGGACATACAGCAGCAGAACCACCCAAACTGCCCCATCTCTGTAGCCAGGGCCAGCAAAATGGAATATTTAAGATGCTACCAGAGTTAAGTAAATTACTATTTGGGTACTAAGTGAATAGTACCAAAAGATAACTGAACTGTGGTAACATAACATTCTTAAATTATCTTGGTTTTGTCTGAATTTGTTTTGGATGAACTGTTCATCTACAATCATAAAAGTGATGTTTTAGATAGCATTCAATAGAACAAAATAAGCAACTTAAAATATTCAACCAATGGTAAGGTAGTTTTTAAATTTTTTTTTTCAATTTAGCATCTTTTACGCTATTTCTACTTTCTCTCCCAGAACTTTCCTTCATTGTCATATTTAAATTCAGTAAGTGTTAAAGGCCTGTGCTTTAAAAACTAAAGCCTTAACTCATGAAAATGTAATAACAACCCCCTACTTAAATAACTTTTGTAAGGATTTAATATAAGGGAAAAAATACCACTATAATAAGGAGTAAAAGGTTGTCAACTGAAATCTTTATCTGGAAATAGAATTGTGAAGAACTGGCTAACTGAATATCATATTAAATATGGGCAATGATTAACAGTAAATTACTAAAATTGCACATCAAATAAAATAGCCTTATTTCCTTGTAAACAACTGTTTAAAGCAAAATAATGAATCTTGACTATTATGTGAAAAGTTGGTGGGAAAAAATGAGTAAAAGATCCTAGTTATCCCTCTGCTTTAAAAAGGTCTCCTCATCTCTTTATAACAAAGTAAAACAGTTAAATAAAACTAATACAGTGACCTCATCTGAAAGTTCATATAACATTTCACATCTGTGCCATTCCCTGCCACATCTGTGTTTTAATTTAGAGAAATACATTTTCTCTTTCTCCTCACCCCAAGGAGGAGGAGCTGGACAAATTTCTTTTAATAAATATGTCTAGTCAAGCAAAACAAATTCTTTCTAGGTGGTATGCAAGCAAACACACACACACACACACACACACACACACGCACACACGCACACGTCATATTCCATGCCCTAAACCCATCATCTCTCTGTAACGGTCTTCTGGAATGAATAATCATTGTACTGATCGTAGTTCTTACACTTTAGGCATCTTAATTAAAACTCATCAGCAACATCAAGCAACTGATACCGATTTAGAAGACAAGAAAGAAACTTCTCATAATTCTTACATCTAGTCTCTCCTTTTCTAGGAAAGACTATTCACAAAACTTTCTAAGCCAGTTTCTGCCTAATCTGATCTCTCATAGCACCTTATACTTTCCTTAGTCACTTATCTAAGTTCCATTTGGTATGCTACATGTCTCAAATCCCCTGCTAGGCCAGGAACCTATTTTATTCTTTTAATTCCTCATGCATTCAACTAAGAAATGTGAACAAAGAAGGTCCTTCACAAGTGGTGACAGAATAAATAAGCCTGCATTTAATTTTCATAGCCTTCTTAAGTAATTCTTACTACATTTCAAATGACTAGCCAAAAACTGCAAGAAAATATGTCTTACAAATGAAAACTTAAGTCCAAATTACGTTTCTCAATTTAAATAATGTATAATCATTGTTTTGTAAGTAAATCCAATGTGTATTAAAATATTTAATGGCAAAAGAGATTTTAGCTTTGTTAGTCAATGTGCTCATCAAAACAGTAGGCTCAGACACACTGATATTTTATAAGTGTTCTATATAATATTAGCACAAAAAGAGTTCACAATGATGATAATGATTTAAACCACTAAAGTCACTGAACATTTAATATAAAAACTGTCTCCAAGGCAACTAGGATCTACTTTATTATAAAGGACATGGAAATGTATTTCAAACATGTCAGAATTTAATTCACAATTGTTAAGATATATAGAGGTTATAAAGAGTATTCATAGGTCTTACACATTTTCCTAAAAAATTAAAAAGTGACATCAATGAGTAATGAATTTAAATAATAAAATCTATTTATAACTTAACATAAAGCTTAAAACAAAGCAATACAAACATAGCTCAATAAAATTAATTGTCCTTTAGTTCAAATAAAAGGGATTTTCAAAAAAGTAGGTATACTCTATAAAAACCATATTTCTTGTACCTAAGCTTCTCCCTGAGCTTAAATACTCCCCCAATAATTTTCCAGAGCTCCCTTCTCTAAACACAATCAAGAAATTCAACTGAAAATTTAAGTTTTAGCCTAATGTTAATTAAGTCAAGATTTGTAGCTCTAGTTCATCAGTTGACATTTTAAAAAGTAATTGTTGGGGCAATCCCTTCAGATTCAGAAGACTCCATCTTCTACTCCCTGCTATCATAATTCCTGTTTGAGTAGAACTGTAACAGTTCACAGAGTCACTGTTCATTATCTGGCTTAATGGTCATTTGACCCATGCACATACAGATATCAAATAATCAAAATACCAATATATATGACCCCCTTTACAATATTATTCAAATTGGTAAAAGGAATTTGCCCCTTAAACTCTGGTCTTAAAAAAGGGATGACGAAAATTATTTACAACAATATTTATAATACTTTTTAAAAATAAAAACGCATAAATTGGGAAAAGAACCAAGCTAAACAATTAAATATTTGTATTGATAATCTTTAAGTCATTTAAATAGTATAATTTAAGGCTGTCAAGCATAAAAATTATTTGATTTTTTTCATCTGAAGAATTCATTCATCTTGTTTCATTCAAATTGTTTTCAGCCACTGTCCTCCATTATGACATTTCCTGCCATGTACTTCTTCAGTGCTTTTGCGTCAGCTGTCTCCTATGCCAGGAATGTGCTGTCTCCCTTCTCCTGTCCGTTCTGATTCCCCATCTATTAGTGCCGTCTCTCCCCAATCACTTTTTATTTAATTTTGTATTTATTCTGTACATACCGATATGTACATGTTGTCTCCCCAGGGTAGGGGTCAGGGGCACAATTCTTTGAGAGGGGGATTCTTTTTCTTTTTCTATTTTTACTTCTATCTCTGGTAAATTGCATAATGCCTGGCACATAGCAGACACTTACTAAATGCTTTCTGATTGATAATCATATTTTTAATATAATTAAATTCTGTATTCTATCCCTTATAGACTGGTCCCTCTACATATTCCTCCTAAGGTTTTCAGGTCATCGAGCCCAGGTGCATAACCCACTCTTCACATCCATCCCATCCCCAACTTCTTATGAAATTTTTCCTTCGGTCAGTAACTTTCATTATTGGCTATTAAACTGTTAATGTTTTTAAATGAAGACTCAAATTCCCAGTTAAAAAACGAAGCTAAACTAAAACTAAAAACATTTTTGCAAGAGATATTTTAGAGCAGTTTGAGGATCACCTGGGAGATCCTAACAGACTACTGGATTAATGGTTCAGACTTAGAAAAACTGCTGCTCAAAAGCAATTTGAGAGAAGAGAGGGTTGGGGATACGGGCAGTTCAGTCCTCTGATTTCATTAGAGACTCAAGGTGAAGACAATCTCTTTGCCAGAGCAGTTAGTAAGTGTATAATGCTAATATAAAGGAGAGAACTGAGAGAAGTGAGAAACTAAATTGCATCAGTTCCCAGGATGTATGGGAGCTTCCTGACTCTGAGGCAAGCGCCTCATTATACCAGCATACCTCTCTGAAAGCAAAATATTTCTAACATATAATTATTAAAGAATATCAGAAATTCCATTTAAAGTTTGAAGAATGTCTCATCTCTACACATGTCCAGTTCTGAACAGTTTATATAAAATAGGAACTGCACATGTTTTTTCTTATACTACTCAGATCTCTCCATTACATTAGAATGGATTCAGCTGTGAATAAGGGCTGAATTTAAAGATGAAGTTTTCTTTCAGCATTTATTAAACAGATGTCTCTGACAGATAATATTCTGTGATTTGATAGAAATAACAATTCAACACCACTTTTGCAAAACTGAAAATTGCTATAAGACATAAATTATTTCTATTTGACATTACTACGGATTATATTCACAGTTCTCAATTGTGACGCTCAAAAACTACAAATGAAATTAAATCTAAATCATATTATCTGGGAGTAGGAAATAGTTTTAATATGCACACTAATGAATATCTATGATATCTTTAGGTTCAAATAATTTAAATTCTGATTAATTTTTTTCCTCTTTTTCAATGTTTTTCCCCCAGTATTATTTTGAATAAAACTGAATGAGACAAGACTGACCAGCTTTCCCCTTCCCACCCCAATTATTCCATATGTTACACTAAAATGCTTTCTCCTCTTTGTCAACAAAATGATGTTAGCAATTTTTTACCTATTTCCTTAATCAAATCCAATTCAAGATACCCTGACTGTTATTACTCTTGTAGCCTTTTACCAGTCTTCATTCTGACACAAACATGATGGCCTCTAAAAATGAGAAGAGATTTCAGTCTGTGACATGCCTTTACTCTTTCAAGACTTTGGACTGTGAGCAGGGCTCCAACAAAGGGCCTCTTCTACCTATTCGACCTATTCTTTCTTTCATAACCTATGGTGTCTACATCCATAGGTTTGACTGAATGCTCTTTTTGCTGCTCCCGAACACTATAAAGTTGGGTTAATGCAGTGGACCCGGGAGTGTCCCATATGCCTGTGCTGATGTAAATGTTACATGGTGTGGACAGCTGGAACCCTCTAATAGAGGTTTCGAATGGAATTTTTTGAGTATTTGAATGGAACCATATACCTGGGGAACAGTGGCAGAGGGGGCTTTCCATAAGGTTATAAGTGAGTACTATTCTCAGCCAGAGAATCAGGCTCACCATCAAATAAATCAGTTATAGTGATTATTTTATGATGTGAATGATCACAGGCTTTATTTTTCTAAGTTACTTTTAAATTAATGCTCTACCAGTCACATTTACACAATCTTACTAATTCATTCATAGTATAGCGGGAGAACTCAGAGGACCTGGATTCTACTCTTGCCTCTCTAATTATATCTTGTCAGGTCCTAGGTAAATTGCTTGATCCTTTTTATTGATGATCTTTTGATTAGCACTGTCTCTTCTATAGCACTATGGCAGAAATGTCTAATTTATTGGTTAGCACTAATGAGGAGTAGGTAGTTTTGTTTAGAAACAGTACTAACTACTATACTGTACTTAATAATCCAATTTATATGACTTAAATTGATTGAGAAAAATATTTGTTTCCTTTGTGTTTTCTCAGACATTTTTCTCCTTGTTTTCATTAGCTATGTGGTTTACTTTTTTTGTTTTGCTAAAAACATAAAGAAAATATTTCACTAGATTTGCAAAGAAATTACATTTCTTATCATCATATTACTTATTTCTTATGCCTAACAGTGTGGTTTTCATCCATTTCTTTTAGTCTGTTTCTCAATTACATTTCTTTTACTAAACTATAAAGAATAAGAAAATTTTGGTGACACCTTTATTCTTCATCATCTTCTCCCTTTAGTAATACTGAGCTAAGAAAAAAAAATGAAAAGTTCCATTTCACTTTTGTTTTCTCTATTATAACGAGCATACAATTTTTGATAACCACAGTTGGAAAATTTCCTGGATGTTATGCAATTTCATCCCCAGACTCTACCTAGAATGTGTTTTCTCATAAATTTTTAGACTGTAACGTAAGGTGAGTGGTATTTCAAATCAGTGCGGGTCTAAAGATGAGTAAATTCATTCTGCTGGAGAAGGCATTGATTGGCAGGCACTGCAGAAACACGTGTGATTTCAACCCTCCCATCTGGGAGAAGGCAGACACTTTACCATTTGGTTTTTGTGCCTCCTGTCCTAGCTCAGTGCCTGACACGTAGCAGGTATGTAATTTATGAGACCGAACTGAATTACTGAGAACTACAAGCAGAACCACAATGAACGTTGCTGTCTTTCACCTGCACTTGGAGGCTCTCCTTTCCTTCAACCAACCAAGACATCAGATGGACAGACACACCTTGGAAAACATTTGGCCTAAACTTCCTACTCAGGCTTAATCCACTTTGGTCAGGAAAATTTGGTCTCTATTATAGAGACATAATTGAGAGGTGTGGCTTATTGCTAGTTGAGTAAATAAAACTTACCACTTGAAGGATATCTTCATCTTTTGGCATAACACTAAGTTCCAATGTGGTATCACTGAAATAAAACAGAAATACATTTTTTTTTATTTTTACGAGAGATGCAAATATATGGGAGAGGCCAAAGGTCAGTCAATTCAGAAATGTTCATAAAATTACTTAAAGCTTAGACTGTTTTCTTAAATTATTTTCTTAAATTATTTAGAATACGAAAAATAATGCTTAGTTTTTAAATAGGACTAGCTGTCTATGTTTTTACCTTATTACCTCAAACAACTAATTCTTTTTAAAATGTATATACCCCAAGTCTATTATTTTAAAAGTTTCTTAATGAGGCATCAGAAATGTTAATTAAACCAAAAAATGAAACCAGAATTCATAGCAAAAGAATGGCTTCTTATCTCATTTCAAACCAGAGTCTATATTGCATGTTTTTTTAAAAAGCTGAATATCATAGAAGGAGAGAATTGGGGTAATCTTTAAATCCTCATATTAAGAAATGCTCCTTTCTGTATTCAAATTCAATGTTTCAAAGATCATTTATCATGTTAAATGAAAATTTCATTCATGAAAAAAACCTTATCTGCTGTCATGATTGTATTTTCTTTACTCTGTAATAATTTCTAATAATAACTGGCACAAGACCTGATCATGTTTTAGAGCATAATAAAACCTTACTTCATTTTGATGCTGTAGAGCTATTAGAAGTGAACATTTTCCCTATCTTAAAAAACAGATCAGGAGGGGTAAATCAGAGTGAGACCTGGTGTCTGAAACATGTGAACAGAGCACAACCAGTGTTTCTAAACCTAACCTAGAAGCATTAAGTACAATTTCTGTAATTCAATCAAGATATTTAACACTTAAAATCCCTTAAGTTTATCAGAATTGCTTTTTGTCCAAGCTATAAATACAAAAAGAATGGCAAGCAAAGTAGAGCCACTGGTTTAAACAAGGATAAAACTAGGCAGGGGGTTTTATTTTAGTAGCTTAGTGTCAGTAGATAATACATACTGATGAGATAAATTCTTCTGCAAGGATACATTTTTATATTAATAGACTGCAGAATCTCAATGGCATTATGCTCCATTATCCATTTGCTACCAACTGCAGACAAAAGGAACACAATTTTTTTTAAAAAAAAAAAAAGGTAGGATGAGAAAACATATAATATTTCTCTATTTTTCCAAAAAAATTTTTTAAATGAATATTGTCATTCTGAACAATTAAAGTACTCTAAAAGATTAAACATATCAACGTGAGAACAAGTTAATGTATATTTCAAGGAAAACAAACCTTAAGAGAATGATAGATATTTAGAAGTGAATATTTAAAGGTGTTTTAGCAGTTCATTTACATCTATAGGCACAAAACATCAGCAAACAAAACACGTATTAGCAACATCCCAATTATTTCAGAGAAAAGAGCTTGGAAACCTCTCCCCCATCTCAACCTCCTGAGGCATCATGTTCAAATTGGTACCACTACCAGGTAGAACCAAGATATAGGCTACATATTAACTCAGAATCTCATCCACTAATTTAACTAAGGATATTAGAGGATATTCTTGAGTATCAATCTGTCCTCATCATACCACTTGAAAATTTTTTAGAATTTGCATGGATATTAATTATACTGTTATAAATGGACTTGGATATTAACTATATTTTCATAGTTACACACTATGCTGTGTGTACTCTGTGCTCAACTTCCCTGAAAATTAATGCTTAGCCCACAGTATTTAAAATACATGTGTGTGTATGTGTGTGTGTGTTTGTGTAACACACATATAAATACTGAATTTTTCTTAACTTTATTTGGACTTCACTGTTGAAAGACAGTTCTAAATAGAAACAATTTGAAAAATTAGATAATAAGTTATTTACTTTTACCATACTCAATACCACTATCTATACTAATAAAGAGGAAACAAAGTTGTAGCTAAGATAACATAATCCAAAAATTAGTTTCTGAGAGGCAGTGCAGTATAATGGAAAGAACAATGGAAACCTGGGCTCTAGATTTGACTCTCTTAGTAGTCAGTCATGTTACCTTAGGCAATTAATGGCTTTTCTAGCTTCGTCTGTAAAACTAGGGGGAAAGAGAGAGAGTGTTCCCTTCCTACACAATACGTTTGACTAGGCTAACATACACACACAAGTGAAAACCCCTTTGCATACATACTTACATTTAACTGAATTGTGCCTCTGCCTAATCACCTCTACCTTGGCTCTATGGATAGGCCTTTACTATCTGCCTGGGGATAGTGATGGGGGAAGAAGGCTGGCAGAAGGACAACCCTAGGTCATCATGGGTAATCTGCAAAGTGTACAACCAACCCACTGATGTAGAATCCAGAGTTAACTGTAATAGATCTATTTAGATCAGGCCTGCACAACATTGTGAGCTGCTTGTAGCCTGCCAAAGGATTCTGGGCGGCCCGCAAAATTGCAAATCTCTTAGCAAAACTGACTATGTGAAGTTCCTTTTGGACAGGCCTGTGCAACACACTGCCTGCTAGCTGCTTGCAGCCCACCAAAGTATTTTGGGTGTCCCTTGAAAAATGCAGAGAATGTACAACAGGCCTACACAACACTGGACCTGCAGACCACTTTGGTGCTTCTTCATCTATAACCAATTTGGTCAACTTACTCCTCAAATGGCTTATTACTTACAACAAAAAGAAGGACAGAAAAGTTGAAAAGTAATGGGTCATGGAAGAGTAGTAGGCATGTAGTCCAGAAAATGCTCAAAGCTATCTCTTCAAAAGCAGCAAACTTATTTCAGGTGAGATAACTAAACTTCAAATTAATAAAAGTTTTCAGTACAGGTTCATTAAATCAAAAATTAAAACGCTGCATTTCCATTACAAACAAAGGGGAAAACATTCAAAAAATCTGAAGTTTAGTGATCCACAAGCCCAGATAATGGCTTTAACGATGAAGGCAGTAAAGTTGCGAAACAGAAGCAGTCTAAGTCACGTCCAAGTAAACTTGGCTTCTAGCAACTCACAAATGTTTTAACCCCATAAAAGCTCAAGTCCTCATCACAACACTTTCCAAGAGTAACAGAACACTTCATAAAGATCACTCTGCTGAACTGAACTGTGAAACAGAAACCCACTTGTGGCCCAAATCAACATTATTCAAATATCTTACCTGTTCTGAATTAAAGCAATTACTTGGGAATAGGTCTTTCCAATAACACTTTCTCCATTGACTTTTATAATACGATCACCTACAAGGAGAGGTGAAGAAAAAGCGTGAGAAATTCCTAAGGGAAAATGTTTTTGTCATACCTTATGACAAAACCTTATGAGCTAGGCAGCTAAAGAGTATTTCTTTATTAGTCTATATGGTAGTATCTTTATTATATGAAGTCATTTATACCACCATGAGGAAAGAAGAAATAAAAAAATGGAGGAGGGCAACTATGAGGAACAGAGATAGTTTTTTTAAAGTTAGTTTAAACATCTCATTTAAGAAAAAAGTTCATCATCTTCTACCGAAAGCACACTTGTCTATATAAGAAGTGCAGCAGTGTTTCCAGACAAGATCACTGTGGGACTGTTGTTGGCTTCACAGAGCAGCCGCTTCTCCACCACCAGGATTCTATCACTGACCAGAAGAAGGGGAAAAACAGCAGCAAATGAGGGAACCACTCAGTTTCCTTCAATTTACCACATTACTATTGTTGTTAAACACAGACTCACATAGTTCATTTCCCCCCATCTCTTTTAATGGCCTAGCTGGGTTTACTTTAACTACACTTTTTTTTAAAACCTGGTTTTCCTCACAGTAATAACTCACATTCATATATGACTTAAGGTTTGTACCTACATTATTTTACTTGAGCCTGAAAATAGCCCAATGAAGGAGGTATTATCTTCATCCCTATTTTTTACAGATGAAGAGTACAGAAGGCCAAAGAAATTCAGTGATTTGCCTATGAACACAAAGCTGCTAAATGCTTGGAATGGAACCTTTGCTCCAGTTTTCAAGTTCAGCACGCTACTGCTGTGCCATGCTATAGCTCCTAACGTCTCTAGAGCTGGCTGCAGAGCCTAGATACGTGTATTTAAAGACAAGTGTGCTTGTCTTGAAGACGACAAATTTACAGGTATTAAATTATTCACCAAGGAAAAAAAGATTCAGAAGGCATTTGGTTAGGTAGGTCAAGTGTTAGGAGGGTAGAGATGACCTAATGGGAAACAGCATATCTAGATTACTGGTAAGATTAGAGGAAAGAAGGAAAAGAGTTGTGGTTTCTAAATGTACTCTATTCAATGTCCCGTTTCATCTTTTCAACCTCCAGTGATTTGAAAAACTATGTGTGTTTCATATAAAGAGACACTGGAAATCTGCTTTTGTATTCTTAACCTCAGGTCCATAGACCCCCAAGGAGTCTGTGGAAAAATTTTAGAGGGTATCCATGAACTTTTCTAGGAAAAAAAGACTTCATTTTATAAGTTTTAACCAGACAATCTTCTTAAATACTTATTTTTTTGTTTGTTTTTTTGGTAGGGCAATTGGGGTTAATTGACTTGCCCAAGGTCACACAGCTAGTACACGTATCAAGTGTCTGAGGCCGGATTTAAACTCAGGTCCACCTGACTCCAGGGCTGGTGCTCTACTCACTGCGCCACCTAGCTGCCCCCTTAAGTATTTTTCAATGTAGTTATTATCTGAATACTAAAGAGTTTAAAATGCTACAACTCTTTATTCAAAAGGCAATGAAACATTATAAGAAGTTTCTAGTTAATTCCTGTTATAAAGCATTACTTGATGACAGAATATCATTATTTTAAACACTGAGCAGGTTTTCTCTACCAAGTAGCAACCACAGACATTTATCGATCAAGCCTATTTTTGATAGTATATCACAAGTAGATGATTTAAAATCAAAATAATAGCTGATGCTTATGATATTTCAGGGGTTACCAAAGTGCTTTATGTATATTATTTAATTTTAAACTTTAGAACAACTCTATAAGATAAATGCTATTACTATCCCCATTTTACAGATGAGGAAACTGAGGCTCAGAAACTTGTGCACCTGTGAAAGTTCAGTCTAGTGTAAAACACAGGATTCAAACTAATTTCTTCTTGACTCCAAGTTCAAGAATCTTTGCTGCATGTGTGTGTGCGCACGCTTTATAGCTTAACCTTTCACTAAAACTTTTGGGACACCCTGCATGTTAGAACAATCCCAAAGGTCAAACGGCTCACCCTATGAAATCAATTACTCCTCAAGAGGGCATTCTAAGCCAAGGCTAGATTGTTAGGTACACTGTAAAAAGAATTCTCGTTCCAGTATCAGGTAAAGTAGACAGATAGTTCTCTGAGGTTAAAAATTCTGAGAATGGGTAAAGAAGAAATAAGGAGAAAAACCAGAGAAAGGGGGACTACATGGAGGGTGAAACAGGAAACTTGGAGAAACAAGCAGAAAAAGCAAATACAACATCATAAGTCTTGGGTAGTGTAATATAAAGCAGAAGAGGAGTACCTGTGCATAATCCAGCTTCAAAAGCAGGTCCTCCTTCTTTAACTTGCTTAACAAATATGGTGTCCATAGGCTCCAGCCGGTTTCTTTGCTTTCCTGCAGAAAAAATATAAAGTTTTTAAAGATACAAGCTTATATGGGGTGTCCCTAAAGTATGGACACATAGGCAAAAATGACATTTTGAAATATTTGGAATATTAACAGACCTTAGCCCCCTTGACTTCTTTTTCTGGGGTATGCTAAATGAGAAGGTGTACTCAATGAAAATCACAGATGGAACACACTTGATTGAATGCATAAAGAGTGAATGTGCTAAAATCAACGGCAATGTAGAGTTATTGCATTGAGTTCATGTGAATCTTGCAAAGTGCATCAACCTTTGCATCATAAATGATGGAAATCATATTGAAGATGTTATTCGTTAATATTCCAATTAAATAAAATGTTGTTAAAAATTTCATTCATTTCATTTCTTGAAAATATGCATTTTTGCCTATGTGCCCAGACTTTAGGAACACCCTGTATTAAAATACAAAATTATTAAACTAATCACCAGAAGATTTTTTTTAATCTTTCTTCTCTCCTTATCTTACTGGCTACTTCCTGCCTACCTGCCTTAAAACATGCCTAAATCTTCCTTATCCATTAAAAAAAAAATTTTTAGGGGCAGCTAGGTGGCGCAGTGAGTAGAGCACCGGCCCTGGAGTCAGGAGGACCTGAGTTCAAAGTCGGCTTCAGACACTTGACACATGTACTAGCTGTGTGACCTTGGGCAAGTCACTTAACCCCAATTGCCCTGCCCCCCCCAAATTTTTTAATGAAAAACTGCCATCCCTTCGAGCCAGGATCACATCATCAGAGGTCCCTAGATTTCAGGGGGTCCATGAACTTGGAGAGGAAAAATTTACATCTTTACTTTTGCTAATCTCTAATTGAAAGTTAGCATTTCATTTAATTGTTTAAGACATCATTCTTAGAAGGAACCCATAGGCTTTACCAGATTGTCAAAGGGTCCAGAACACAAAAAGAGTAAGAACTCCCGACTTAAAGGAAAACATTCTGTATCTCTCTTCTGCCAAACTCCTAGAAAAAAGCTGCCAACATCCTCATCTTCACTTTCTCTACTATAAATCCCCACAACACTGTTCTTACGCCTACCCTTTGCAATCAGGCTTCCACCTCACCATTCTGCTCTTCCCAAAATTACCAATGAGCTCAAAACTGCCAAATCTGATGGTATTTTTAAAGTCTGTATTGTTCTTAACCTCTTTGATGCATTTTGCACTGTTGAGAAACCTTTCCTCCTAAACATTTTTTGCTCTCAGAGTTTATATGACACTGCTCCCTAGTGATTCTCCTCTTACCTTCTGAGTACTATTCAATCTCTTTTGCTGGGTTATTACTCATTTCATACATATCTTTATTAGAAGTGTACCCCAAGACTCTTCCCTGGGCCCTCTTCCTCTTCTCTCATCAGCTCCTAAAGAGTAAATTACCATTTCTAGGCAGATGACTCCCACATCTATATATCCAAGCCCAAGTCATGCTCCTAAATTCCAAACTGAACTTCCCAATTTTTGTTGAAGATACTACCATTCAATCCAGTCTCTCTGGTTTGCAAACTTGGCATTATCCTTAACTTTTCCCTCTCCCTCAACCACATATCCAATCAGGAGACAAAATCTTACCCTTTCTACCTTTACAACATCTCTGGAATAATGAAGCCTTCTCTCTACTTTCAGTTCAGGCCCTCACTCTGCAAAGACTCAGTGCTACAAGGGCCTGCTAAGCAGCCTCCCTGCCTCTGGTCTCTCCCTACAGCTGCCAAAGACATTTTTCCCAATTGCAGCTCTGACTGTCACTCCACTGTGTAACAAAGTCCAAATCTCCCCTCTTGACTATAGGACCAAATACAAACAATTGCTTGCCTTTTAAAGTGCTTCACAACTTATCTTTCAAGTCTTTTAGAACTTTTCTCTACAATCCATCCAAACTGGCCATTCCCTTTTTCTCACACATGATGATCAGGCTCTAAGCCACTGCATGGACTGTCCCCTATGCCTGCAGTGCACTTCCTCCTCACTTCAGCTTCACAGAATGCCTAACTTCCTTCAAGATGCAGCTTAAGTACCACTACCTATGTGATACCTTTCCTGAACCCTCAACTGCTAGTGCCTTCCCTATCTTCCTTACATTTCATTACCTTGTATTCATTCCCAAGATTGCTGACTGACTAAAAAAATGTTACGCATTTCCATGTTCATTAAAGCATTCAACCACATATCCACTACACATACTATGTTAGTGCTATAAGGGTTATAAAAATAAGGTAAATATGCATGACCTTGGTAATGAGAAACTTGGATTCTAGACAAGATGTGCACACATCAAAATTTAAACTGAAGGTTTAGCAATTTAAGTTAAAAATAATAGCAATATAAGTTCACATTATGATTAAATGTCAAATAACAAATCATTTATATCCATGATTAACTTTTCTCTAAGTTTCTGTCAGAAAGAGGCAGCATGGCTGACTGGCCTTGGAACCAGACAGACCTCTGGTACACACTGATTGTGGGACCCTAAGCAAGTCACTTCAGGAAACTATCTAAGGCTATAAATTGAAGAGAAGATCCCAATCAGCATTGTTAGAGGGAGTTTTCTCACCTGGGAGTTCTTGATAGCAGTGAAATCACAGGTCTAGTCTCTATTCTCATCACTACATATTCTATCAGAAAGCCCCATACACTACACCTAAGTTCTTTGAGCCAGAATGACATTTTTGTGTTTATATGCCTAACATGGCTTGGGAGTGAAATAAACAGACTCACACCTAGAATAGTTATTTTATGCCTTCTGATCATGCATATTCTCCAAGAAACTTTACATCCTCAAATATACCTCAAAATGATAATGAGGTACATCAACTAAGTGCTTTTTAATAAAAGAAATAGTAAAAAGTTTCAATCAACTGAACTGCTACTAACCTTAGCAAACAAAGATCTTTTACTTACGATGAACTAAAAATGGAAACCTCCCATAAAAGGCCATTTTCAGCATACTACTTAAAAAATGAGTTTTCTCTAACATAGTTCAATATAATTCAAGGACAGAAATAGTGCTTTATCACCTTCTCCCCACTTCCACCTTTCCAGACTTCTACTTTACACCCTCTCATGCATGCGGTGATCTAGTGACACTGGCTTCCTTGCTGTTGCTCTCACAAGACCCTCCATCTCCAAAATTCTAGGCATTTTTACTGGATCTCCACCATGCCTAGAATGCCTCTCCTTCCTCATCTCTGCCTCCTGACTGCCTTGGTTTCCTTCAAGTTCCAGCTAAAATCCCACCTTCTATGGAAGCCTTCCCCAGTCTCCCTTAATCCTAATGCCTCCACTTTACTGATTATCCTCCATATAGTTTGTTGGTATACAGCTATTTGCATGCTGTCTCCCTCGTTAGACTGTGTGTGCTCCTTGAGAGCAGGGACTGTCTTTACTGCTTAGCACATGAATGTTTACTGACATGTATGTAAGGGAGTTAATGATTTTGTTTGTGTCAGTACTCCCTTCAACACAAAATCTTTGTCTTCAGATGAAAAACCGTCAAGACCTCTAGGGCCAAAGGCTAGACCCTTTAGCTGGTCTCAACATTTATAGAGTGATGGACCCATTTATGCTATGGTCCTCTATTAGTTGTCTGGCGAGGCTTAGGGATCCTTTCTCAGAATAATGCTTTTTTTTTTAATAAATGAAGGAAATGCTAAATTTCATTTAGAGATCAGTGAAAATAAAGACATAATTTTTTTAAACCATCAAAGTTCTTGGAGCCCTGAAATCTGTCCAGATTTTTGTGGCATTAAGAATGCATGAAGGTGTGCTTTAAAATTTATAAAGCACTTTTCTCATATAAACCCTATGATCTAGACAATGCACGATCACTGTCCGTATTTTATAGATTAGAAACTAAGGTTAAGTGACCTGTTTCTGGTCATATGGCTCGTGAGTAGGTACTGAACTTGAAGCTAGGTCTTCCAACTCCAAGGTTGGTGCTCTTCCTTTATGACATACAGATGACATAATTCAAGGAAGAAAAACTAGTATGTCAGAGGCAGACCAGGGATTCAAAAAGATTATATTACTACAACAAGCCAAAATCAATAAAAGAAATTTGACAGTGACAAACATAAAGTTCTGCATTTGAATTTCTTGTTCTTTTTAGGCCTAAGTCTGGGATGGCAAAAATACAGCTTGATAGCATTAAAAAAAATGTGGAATTTTCCTAAGTTTAATAAATATTACACCCACTGTAAAATAATTTAACTGCATGTTTAGAAATATATAAGATTCAAACTAATGGAGGTAGTAGGTTGTACTGTACTCTGTGGAGATTATAATTGGAGTTTTATATCTAGTTCTGAGTACCATAGTTTAAGAGGGAAATTGATAGATTGAGAAGCACCCAGAAGGGAAAAAACCAGGCTGTGAAGCCAGGTGTGAAAATTATTTGTCATCTGCAGAAGTAATATTTAACTTAGAAAAGAGAAGTCTGAAGGGGAAATCACTGTTGTCTTAATATGTCTCAGGGATTGTCATATGAATGAAGGGGAAGAGATCTGTTTAAATCCAGGGACAAGGAACAGGGAGATGGGTTTTAATTCAAAATTTAAAAGAATTTTCTATTACTCTGAACTAACAATGAAACTGACTATTTTGAAGTATGAATGACATAGACTATTTTGAACACTGTAAGTGTTCAAGGAGAGGCTTAATGTCCCTCTTCTAAGATGCTGTAGAGGTAATTTCTCTAGTTAGTCTAGATAATATTCAAGGTTTGCTGTAACAAAGATTCTGTGTTCTATCTCAGTAGCTTCAGTTAAAGCCTCTATTCAAGTAACTTGTCAATTTCTTTTCAGTCTGCATCTCTTTAGAACTTTAATCTCACATTTTCAAATGCCCACTGGTTAAATTTACTAGGATAATTTATCCACCCTTCAGTTCACTAAGCCTAAAACTTAACTCATGATCTCTCCCTCCTCCATACACATATATCCTATTATTTACTTCTTTATTCAATTAACAGTTTATTCTCTCAGTCAGTCACACTCAAAGCTAGTCAACAAACGAATACGTAGGAGCATAATCACTGACTCTTCCAAAACTTCTCAAGTCCTCTATGCCTCCCCTCTATCCCTTCTCTCAGATAACCTTATTTCTTGCCGAGAAACTGAGGACACCATTGTTAGCTCCCCTTTTCTCCCCTACTTCACGGTGAACAAACCCTGTATAATCGTACCTGTCCTCTGAGAAAGTTCTCTTTGCCAAGACCAACCTTGTAGCTCTGGTCCTTCTGTCTTTTCTAGACATTTGCCCCTTCATTCCCTTTCTCTTATCATTAATCTTTCTCCACCACTAGTTTCCTTTTCATTGCCTATAAATATCTTTGGGGCTATTCCATCCTTTAAACAAAACAAAATAAAAAACTCTTAACTTGGTCTTCCCCTCTAGCTACCATCACATACCTCAACTCTCTCTAGAATAAGCTATACTTGTAGTCTCCACTTCCTTACCTCTCTCAATCCTCAAAGTCTTGCAGTCTGGCTTCTGACCACATTAACTCAACTGAAATTGCTCTTAGGTTACCATGCCAGTTATCTTAACTGCTAAATAGGAAAGGCTTTTCCTTCAGTTCTAATCCTTCTTTAACTTTCTCTTCCTTACCCTGAATGCCCTCTTATGGTTCTCATTCTTCTTGTCTGATCATTTCAGCTTATATGGATCATCATCCATCCCTGTCCCTAACCATGGGTGTACCTGAAAGATCTGTCCTAGGTTACCTCTGCAAGCTTCTTAAGGGCAGTGATTTAGCTTTCATTTACTTTTTACATTCCCAATGCATTCCATCATACTTTCCACATAGTAAATGCTTAACAAATACTTATTTGATTGGGTTGATTTCATCAGTTCTCGTGGATTCTATTATTACCTCTATGCAGAGATGATTCCTAAATCTATATAGTCGGCTCACAGCTACCTCATAGGCTCCAGTTCCCACATTGTCAATTGTAGATGGTCATTTCCATTAGCTAGCAATTTCCACCCGGACATCCTTTAAACTCAAAATGTCCCAAACAGAACTCGTCTTTTCTCCTGCCCTTAAAACCCCTCCAACGGTCACGATTTCTGTTAAGGACATCATCATCTTTCTAGGCAGTCAGATCACAGGCCCGGATTCATCCTTAATGCTTCATTCTCTTTGACGCATACGCACCTCCCCCTCCATAACCAATTACTTGCATAAAAGGTGGTGCAGTAGAGGGAGCTCTAGGCCTGAAATCAGGATGAGTGCAGATCTCGCCTCAGTTACCAGCTGTGTGTCTCCAGGTAAGTCACATATACTCTGCCTCAGTTTCCTCAACTGTAAAGTGAGGATAAGAATAGCACCTGTGTCACAGGGTTGTTGTAAAAAGTGCTTAGCTCAGTGTCTAATAAACTATATAAATGCTTATCCTCCTTCCCCTTCCTGCTTTGTAAAGTGCTTAGCACAGTTCGGGGCACAGAGACCCTGCTGATGATACTGAGAAATACTGTAAACTTTTAAAAGGCTGAGCCAAAACAACGCTCATTCACTATTGCCACCACTAGGTGTCAGACTTGACCCTGGAAATATCAGAAAGCAGAGCTAACTTGGCAAGATAAAGGCCTGGAATACAACGATTTCCGAGGCCATTCAAGTCCAAGTGGTTATTCCCAACAATTCATATGAACATGACTGGCAGTTCGCATTTCAAAGTCTTTAAACCTACATCAGAAAGATGGTTTTCTGACAGTTTTTATTTTGACAAATCTCTAACATTTGAGGCAGGAATGAGTAACAGTTAACTAAGACCACGTGTACGTGTCATCATCCCAAATCAAAAAGTTACACATCGAATAATGCTTCACTCAGTTAGTAGTAACCATACTGTCATCAGTAATAAACATTTAATCAGGTCAGAATAGGTTGGCAATAATGCTTATATTGGAACTGAATCAGGCAATATTTTCTCAGCTAGGAGAGAGCCAAGAAAGTATCCAGTTTAACACAGATTTTACAGACGAGGAAACCAAGCTCAAAAGGTGAAAGTAACTTGAGTTCACAGATTAAGAATTTGAACCCCCACCCCCGCCCAACACCCTATACTTCCACCACCAAGACTGTTTCTATATCATCATGGTGCATGCAAACTACAATGTACTCTTACTTCAGTAATTCAGAATACTCAGATTTGAGAGGAATCTTAGATATTCAGTTCAACTAATTTTGTTAGACTATGAGCTCCTTTGAGGGCAAAGACTCTTTCTGCCTGTCTCTGTGGACTTAGCACAGTGCCTGGTACAAAGCAGGAGGCTAATAAATGCTTGTTGACTTGGCTCCAACTCTGTCAGTTGACCAAGGCAGACAAAGACGCCTAGAGAGATCATACAGGTAGTCATTAGGTCTCCTAACTCCAAAGATATTCTTTTCCACTACATCTCTCTGCCTTCCTGTCATTGTCACCTACCTAAGAACGCCTTTCAAAAAGGCAAATGGCCTAGAATTAGATGCTAGCCTGAGAACATACCACAGCCTGGACCTGGATCCAAACACCCTGTTACCCTGGAGCCCGGACTTAAGCCAGCCATATCTGTTCTCTCCAATCTGCACTAAGGACTTTCTCTACCATGCCCCTTGCATCAGATACCTTCAGCCTCTCTCCTCTTCTCACTTTTGGACCAGAGGGCTGCTAAGTAGCCCAAGGAAAGGGTAAATCAGTTCAAGTAAGAAAAACAGAACTAGTTAAAGCTTCCATAATGACCAGTACTGGGACTGGGTCCATAAATAGATGCTGTGCTTGCAGGCTGGGTCAGGTAGAGACCCGGTTGCAGAGGGGGAAGGTGAACAATCACATGAAAGAAGCAATAGACTGATTCTGCTCTTTCCCAGAGAACAAAACTATAACCAATGAGCAGAAATTACAGAGAAGGCTTAAGTTTATTACACTATTTATTAAGAAACTTTTCCTAACAATTAGAACTGTGCAGAAATTAAATAGGATGTCTTGGAAGATTGTGCATTCCCCATATTACAGATCATGAAGCAATGGATGAACACTGTAGAAAAGGTTCATTTTTCCAGTACAGGTTATAGCACAATAGTTAAGAGCCCTTTCAACTCTAGGATTTTTATAGTTCGATAATTATCCAAAAACAAAACAAAACTCTATCCAAGGCATAATCTCTACTTTTCTTCCTTTCTCCCTTAAGGTACTTCCCTCTACAATTAGCCCCACCCCCACTATACAGTTTCTTACTACCAATGTAATTGGACTTTGGCCACTAAAGCTGTAGCGTAGCATGGATAGTGTAATGACAGATTTAGAGTCAGTTTCTTTACCTTCAACCCACCCCACACATAGATCCTTTCACCAAGAGAGCCCACTACTGGCCATACACTCCAAGAAAGTGTCCCTTTTAAATGTGACTCAATATTTGAAGATGACCATCATATCTCTACTAATTCTTCTCTGTCCCATGCTGAACTTAACTAGGTTCCTCCAACTATTTCTGGGGGAAAAAGTTTCTAAACTCCTTAGTATCTTGGTTGTCTCCTGCTGGATACGTTTAAGTTCAATTCCTGGCGCCCCCAGAAGTGGTCAAAATACTACAAATGTGCTCCATCATGAAATATCTCCTACTTGTTTGAACACTACCATTAATGAAGTTCAAAGGTGAATTGTGCCAGTCTATGAGTCAGGAAAACCCATTTTTTTTTTAAAGGTGTTTTATTTATTTTTAGTTTACCACACACGGTTCTACATAGTTTTGAGTTCCAGTTTTTCTCCCCTCCCTCCCCCCTCCCTCCCCAAGACGGCATGAAGTCTCATATAACTGTCATGTATAACTTCGCATTGAATTAATTTATGCTCTAGTCAAGTCGTGGAGAAGAATTTTGACCCATGGAATGAATCATGAGAAAGAAGAAACAGAACCAAAAAAAAAAAAAAAACAAAACAGACAAGAAAAAAAAAAACCCCAAAAACAAAAACAAAAGAGAAGCAGAAAAGGCGAGCATGTAGTGTGCCTCAGTCTGTATTCAAACTTCGCAGTTCTTTCTCTGAATGAAGATAGCATTCTCCATCGTGAGTCCCCTGGAATTGTCCTTGCCCCTTTAGGTTGCTGAAAGAAGCGCAGTATGTCAGGGTTGGTCCTCACGGAATCCACATATCTGTGGCTGTGCACAACGTTCTCCTGGCTCTGCTCCGCTCACTCAGCATTATGTCGTGTAGGTTTTTCCAGGTTGTTATGAAGTCTGCATCATCCCCATTTCTTATGGCACAATAGTATTCCATCACCTTCATATACCACAGCTTGTTCAGCCATTCCCCAATTGATGGGCATCCCTTTGCTTTCCAATTCTTGGCTACCACAAAGAGAGCTGCTATAAATATTCTTGTACATATGGGTCCTTTTCCCGCTTGCATGATTTCTTTGGGATACAACCCTAGAAGTGGTATTACTGGGTCAAAGGGTATGAACATTTCTATAGCCCATTTGGGCATAGTTCCACACCGCCCTCCAAAATGGCTGGATCAGCTCACAACTCCACCAGCAATGCAACAATGTTCCAATTTCCCCACATCCTTTCCAGCATTTATCATTCTCCTGATTTGTTATTTTAGCCAATCTGACAGGAGAGATGTGGTATCTAAGAGTTGTTTTGATTTGCATTTCTCTAATCAGCAGCGATCCAGAGCATTTTTTCATATGCCTGTAGATAGCTTTAATTTCTTCCTCTGAAAACTGCCTGTTCATATCCTTTGACCATTTCTCAATTGGGGAATGGCTTGTATTCCTATATATTTGGCTTAGCTCCCTGTATATTTTAGAGATGAGGCCTTTATCAGAGATACTAGTTGCAAAGATTTTCTCCCAATTTTCTGCTTCCCTCCTAATTCTTGTTGCATTGGCTTTTTTTGTACAAAAACATTTCAATTTGACATAATCAAAATTATCCATTTTGCATTTTGTAATGCTCTCTATCTCTTGTTGGGTCATGAATTCTTTACTTTTCCACAAATCTGATAAGTAAACTATTCCTTGCTTTCCCAAATTATTTAGAGTATCAACTTTTACTCCTAAATCATGAACCCATTTTGACTTTATTTTGGTATATGGTGTAAGATATTGGTCTATGCCCAGTTTTTTCCCTACCATTTTCCAATTTTCCCAACAGTTTTTGTGAAATAGTGAATTATTAGCCCAGAAACTGGCTTCTTTGGGTTTATCAAAGAGTAGATTGCTAAACTTGTTGATTTCACCTACTTGTGTACCTATCCTATTCCACTGATCCACACCCCTGTTTCTTAACCAGTACCAGGCAGTTTTGATGACTGCTGCTGTGTAGTACAGTTTAATATCTGGTGTGGCTAAACCACCATCTCTAGCATGTCTTTTCATTAATATCCTAGATACTCTAGACCTCTTGTTTTTCCAAATGAATTTTGTTATTATTTTGTTCAGCTCGGTAAAAAAATTTTTTGGTAGTTCGATTGGTATGGCACTGAATAGATAGATTAATTTAGGTAGAATTGTCATTTTTATTATATTAGCTCGGCCTAACCATGAGCAAGTGATATTTCTCCATTTATTTAGATCTGATTTTATTCGCGTGAAAAGTGTTTCATAGTTATGTTCATATAGGCCCTGGGTTTGCCTTGGCAAATAGACTCCCAAATATTTTATAGTGCCAGGAAAACCCATTTTAAAATCCTGTCTTTGACACATACTAGCCATGTAACCACAGGTAAATTACTTAATGCCTTATATTTCAGACAACCCTCTAAAGCTCTAAGTTACAAATTAGTTACTTATTCATTTGTGGAAGAAGCCTCTACACTAAGGAAGTTACAGATCCAGACCAAAACAAACATCCCCCACCCCTTTTAATTTCCTTTTTTAGTAGCCATAACATGCCAATTGTGCCTACTAAATTTTTTTAAAAAAAAGAAATAATAATGATATTTTACATTTATATAGCACTTTAAAGTTTACAAAACACTTTACATACATTACCTCATGTGATCCTTACAGTTACCTTGTGAGGTAAGGTGCTATTTTCTGCATTTTACAGACGAGGAACCCGAGATTCAAGTTATATTATTTACCCTAAATGACACAGTCAGTAAGTATCTGTTGGGGGATTCAAACCCGGGAAGCCTTCTCACCAGAGAGAATATCCCTCTACCATGTCAGCCTCTTGCTCACACTGATCAATTCCTCAGAGCCTTCCTTCATTTAGAGAAGGGGCCATGTTCACCCATCCTTTTCTCACCTCTTATCTTGGCTTCTGACTTTCCAAACTCTGACACCATGTCCCAGAGCCCTCCCCCTTTTCAGCTAACTTTTGTGTATGTGATCTTCTCTAGTCAGAGAGCAAGCTCATGGAGGGCTTATATTTGTATAGCCAGCACTCAGCACAGGGCCTGGCAGCATAAATTCTAGTAGTCTTGTCTGACTACAAGGCCCATTCTCTACATCACATGTAATCAAGCTGCACCTATGACTGGACTCCGCCAAAGTTGACTGTCCAAATCATAAATTTTACTTCACAATCTTTAAATATGTTTTGAAATGTCTATTTTAAGGTACAGTTAAATCTAGAGTAAATTCTTCAGGATTAACCTGTGTAATCATAACTTGACACCTAATTTATATGCTTCTTAAAGAGAAATAAGTCTTAGAAAATAAAAACTACTCCTGCGACATAGTTTCAATTTAAAACAAAATATACCTTCTCCCTAGCCCCCTTAAAGTAAGCCTAATTACCAAGAAAGCAAATTAGCTGTGATTTTAACAAAAAAGTTGTGAAATAAGAAATGTGATATAGCCATTATGTGGCTCTTTAGTGCATTTTTAAGAGCCTGGAAATGACAAAATAGTAAGAAATTGCTAACATTTTTATTCTACTGACCTGTTAGGAGAGCATTAGGAAAAATTTTATGTTTCTTAACACACTGTAATAATTAGTAATTTTACTAAGCTTGGTTAGTTCACATAAAAATAATCTAATGTGGCTTAAACCAAATGTTGCTAATTCTCCCAAATAATACACTCACAATACCACAATGATTCTATTTTCTAGCCTGTATTTTTTAAATTCATTATATATTAACTGTGACTTAAGCTCGCTATAACCTTAAAAATTTATAACATATACACTACATGCTATTGACAGTACCTATTAAAACCTCACTCATTTGGGTACAACTTGAAGGGTTTGCTAAGAAAATTAACACGGTAAGAAAATAAACCACTTAAGTATTTTAGAACAATTATTTTCATAATAATTTCTATGCTAATTTAACCTATTCGTTAAAGCAGGTCTCCAAGGACTAGCTAGCCCTTACATTAACCACTTCACATTAAAGCACAGTCAAAAAATAAAACTGCATTTCTCTGAAATTATTACAATTTATGTTTGTTATCAATTCAAACTGGCTGTTCACCAGATGCCCACTGTCCAGATTAGGACATGCAATTAGTGAGACAACTTATAGAATCCTTTCCATAAGTACCTCTATTTCTAGATTTTACACACACACACACATGAGACAGATGTATCTCTTTGTATATAGATCCATTTATCTTGGACACTGGGACACTGCAACTGGATGAGCTGGGCCCAGGATTAAGCAAGAGGAAAGATGGCTGGGTTGCTTACAGAAAACTGCAAAGCTCCTTTAAGGACCCCAAACTTCTTCACTGTTGAAAGAGAAATATTCTACCACTGGTATTTGCTTTTCAGTCATGGCACACCAAGCTCTAAAGAATTTAAAACAAGTATGACTCCAAGGGCGGTAGGGAGGACGCTGGTGGGTATTATATACTACAGCTTGTTCACGTGTAACAAACTATTCAGAGTCAGACTAGAGGCTGTTATCAGTGAAACATCTGGTTCCATAGAAAGAGTTGGACATAAGCCATTTAGAGCTTCCTGTTCATCTGGTATCATCAGACTGCTAAGCAAAAGTGAGGAAGGCCCCAAGAAAATTAAGTGGACTTCCTATGGTAAAATTATGAGAGGACAAGAAGGACACAGGATGAGCAGACATGAACGGATTGTAGCCTACATCACTGACGGCACATCAATCAGACAAAATGTGATGAGTTCTCAGAGCCATGAGTGGTGTGTGTGTATGCTTTTATATGTGTGTCTGTGCGTATATAATTTATGTATATATACAGACATATGTATATCAACATGCACACTATGTGCCAGGAGTTCAAAAGTGAAAAAGGAAGTCCCTGCTTCCAAGGAGGTCACATTGAAGTAGAGGTAGCAGGGGAGTGGGAAGGGGGCAAAAGAAGAGAGAAATAAATTATGGTCACCAATGAGTAAGTATAAAAGGATGACAATGATTTATAGGAGGCAGGGCACTAACAACTGGGGGTGGGGTGAAGAAGATGCTCAAAAGGCACCAGCTCTTGCCTCAGTTTTTCAAGCTCTGGGTTTAAAATAACTGGGTTTAGTCCAAGGGGAAGAGGAGGAGAGTACTGCCCTGCAAATGGGATCCATCTTGCTCACTTTGTCCTATCTGGGTCTCCCCGAGAACCTCAAATTATGGGTTATCTGCTGTCATTTGAACTTTGCTCTGGGAAACTCAGTATACTTCATGGCTAGGTTTCTGCAGATGTGGGTAAAAGGCCAGCTCAACTCCAGCGCAAGCAACCAATTCATAATGTATTTTAGATATAGAACAATGCTTATTTTATACAACAAAGTAATAAAAATATTGATGATAATAGCAATAGTCATCTAGCATCTACTATGTCCCAAACACTGTGCTGAGTGCTTTACAAATATTATCATTCGGCCCTCACAAAAACCCTGCAAGGTAGGCGTTGTTATTATTATCAGGTAACTGAGGTAAACAGAGATTATGACTTGCCCAAAGTCACAAAGTAGTATCTGAAGTCATATTTGCACCCAAGTCATCCTGACTCCAGGCCCAATGCTCTATCCATTTGGTCACCTAGAGTGGCAGAAGAGCTACTTAATAAACAGACAACTCTCTTTCTCCAACACCTCATCAAGTCCTATTTTCTACCTCAACAATATACAGACCTCCAGAGAAACAAAGTGGGATTTGCTAAAGGCAAGGCTAGGGCAGATAAGTAGTGCAGTAAGTGCTGAGTCTGGAGTCCGGAAGACTCATCTTCCTGAGTTCAAATCTAGCCTCAGGCACTTCCTAACTGGGTGACCCTGGGCAAGTCACATAACCTTGTTTGCCTCAGTTCTTCATATGAAAAATGAGCAGGAGCAGGAAATGGCAAACTGCCAAGTGACCAAAACCCGAAATGGGGCCGTAAAGTCACAACCGAAAAATGAACTGGGCAACAAAGGCAAGGAAAGGCAACAAGTATTTCTCATGGGCTCATAAAAGACAGTCACTGCCCTCAGGGGGCTTCCATTAAGAGGGAAAATAACAAGTGAAAAGGGAGATCTAAGAAGTAAGATGGGGAGTGGTAGAGGGGAAGGGGAACCATGGGAATGAACTCCAGAAAGTCAAAGTAATAAAGGTTAGCCAGCCGAGGCCCCTCCCCAAAAGGGAGGCCCTAGGAAGAACTGACCGTAGCAGAAGGATGTTCCGAGGTGAGAAGGCCCCAGAACTGACAGACACTCTATGGGGAGAAGAGGCCCAGGGTGAGACTGAAGTCAGGTAAGTCAGAGCACGTCTGTGAAGTGAACGAATGTTAGGCAGCCTGGGCCCTCCCTCAAAAGAGAGGCCGCAGGAGGGACTCAACAACGGAAGGAGGGGGACGCCATCCCCGTCCCAGGCCAAATCCACACTTACTCCTTACTCCTTCTCCAGCTGACAGCCACGCTCTGTGCTTCATCTTCTCTCCACTAAGCAAGGCTCAGACTTTTTTGCTGATCTAGCACTGCCTCCAGGGGATGCCATTTCTCAGTTAAGAGGCTCTGCCACGGACTCCAAAGATGGTCCTGGCGCTTCTCACTCTATAGACAGCCAAGGTGTAAAACTAAGTACATCTCCAGAAGGCTGGGTCAAGGTTCTCTAATCCTGCTGCATCATGGTCTCTGCCTGTTGTTGTTTCTCTGGTGGTGGGCGTTGGGGAGGGAGTGTGGGCGCAGGAAGGGGGTTGAATAAAGATGGCAGAGTCAGAGAAAGCATCTTTTCCTACCACTCGTAGCATACCTCCTCCATAGTGAACTAGAAAATGCGGCAGTCCAAATTCTTATTGAGAAAATAAAGAAAAAGTCAAAATGAGTCATTTTTCAAGCCCAGGGCAGCTTAGAGAGACAGACAGGTCTAAGGACCCTGGGCACAGGGGATGGCTAGAAGCATGCATGCATGGCAGCAGCGTCAGGGAGCTTTCTAATGCCAAGGGATAGACAGGGCTCTCTGAGAGAGAGAACCAAGGCAGAAAACACTGGGGCTGAAAGAGATCCCAGGGGTCCCAGGAATGGGGGCCATCTGGCAGCTCTGTTACTCATTACCCAGGTCACAGAGGAGTGGTCACAAATGTGCCCTAGTTGTGTAGTGAGAAAGGAACAAGTTCCAGAAATGTAGCTGCATAATTTTCATCCTAGCAGGGCAGCCAGGGCTCAGTTTTAGCCTTCAGACCAGTATGCATGTCTGCAGTGCAATGACCAGGACAGGAGGGCAGACCAAAAGGGAACTAGCAGTTCAGGGGCTTCTTAACTTCCCTGGGACCTAAGAGTGATAGTCAAGCAGTAGCCTACTGAAACTCTCAAATACACACAAGCCAATAGATTCAAACCTAGGCCAGGAACTTGCAGAGCTCCAGGCAAGAGGCAGTGAACAGACCTCTCTTCAGATCTCGCCACTTTGGGAGCACTGAAAATATGCAGGTCACCCGACTGAGGTTCAAAAACAGCAGAAGCATATAAAAGGACAGAAGACCAAACTAGACATCTCTCTGGCCCTCTTCACAAGTACGAGCGCTCAGGCACTTATAAAGTCCAAAGTCAAGAAGTGGTTAGAAGGATGAGGCCCAAAAAAAAGTCATTATACAGAACTATTTTGTTAACAAGGAAGGTCAAAACATAAACACAAAAGAGAAGGACTTGAAAATACTTACAAGCAGCAACACAAGCCCAACAAGAATTCTTAGAAGAGTTAAGAGTTTAAAAAACTTTTTTAAACCAAATGAACTATGGAAGGAAAGATATGAGAAGATAACTAACAGCTTGGAAAATAAGATATAAAACTTGACTGAAGAAAATAACTCCTTGGAAATTAGAACTGGCCAAATGGAAGCTAATGGCTCCAAGATACATCAATAAGTAATAAAGTAAAGTCAAAAGTCCAAAAAACAGAGAAAGATTTCATAGGAAAAACAACTGACCCATGAAAATAGATCAGGGAGAGATCATTTAAGAATCGCTGGATGACTTGAAAGCCACGAACAAAAAAGGAACCCAAATAAGATACCTCAAGAAATCATAAAAGAAAACTGCCCAAATAGCTTAGCAATAGTCACCTCGAGGAAACCAAAAATGAAAACCCATGAAATATTATCACCAAACTCCAGAGCTTCCAAGTAAAAGAAAAAATATTGCAAGCAGCCAGAATGAAAGAATTCAAGTAAGAACCACAGCCAGGAGCACACAAGATTAGCAGCCACTACACAAAAGAATGGAGGGCTTGGGATATATTTCACAAGGCAAAGGAGCTACGCTTAAAACAAAGAACAATCTACTCAGCAAAACCAAGTATAAGCCTACAGGGGAAAAATGAATTTTTAATGAAATACAGAACTTCCAAGTATCCCTGATGAAAAGACCAGAGTTGAGCAGAAAATTTGCCTACAAACACAAGACTCTTAAGAAGTGTAAAAAGGAAAACACAGATGAAAAGTCATAAGGGAATAAACAAGGTTAAACTGTTTATGTTATTATATGGGGAGATAACCATGTAACTCCCCAGAACTTTATTGTTACCAGGGATTTTAGAGGAAGTTTAATTAGGCAGAGCACCTAGATGTTTAGATTATTTCAAAAGAAGAATGGAAAGGTGGGGAAGAGAAAAGCACTGGGAGAGAGGAAAAGGGAAAAGAAGAATGGGGAAAATTATCTCATATAAATAGGGTGCTCAAGGAAAAGTTTATACAATGGAGCTAGCAGTGGTATGAACAGGAAACACTTGAACTTCACTCTCATTCAACCTAGTTAATGGAGAGATTACAAATATACATACAGGTGGGTAGAGAAACTCATCTTACCAACAATTAGAAGGAAAAAGGGGTGAAGAGAAGGGAGGGAAATAAAAGGGAGGACAGATTAAGGGAAGCAGTAGTCAGAAGCAAAACAGATTTTTAAAGTGGGAACAGGAAAAAAAGAGAAGAAAAAGTGTAAGAGAATAGGATGGGGGTGGGGGAGAAATACACAGTTAGCAATCATAACATTGAATGTGAAGGAGATGAACTCACTCATAAAAGGAAAGAAGACAGAATGGATGAGAAAACAGAATCCAACAACATAGTTTACAAGTAACACATTTGAAACAGAAAGATAGACACACAGTTAAAATAAGGGACTGGAGCAGAATCTATTATGTTCCAGCTGAAATAAAAAAGAACGAATCATAGAAACAATAACTTCCTTAAAGACAGTAACAATGAGACGACATACCAAAATGTGTGGGATGCAGCCAAAACAGAATTCAGAGGAAAATTCATACCTCCAAATGTTTATTTCAATGCATGCAAGTAAAACAAAACAAAACAGAAAACTAAGAAATTAAACCCTCCTAATTAAACACCAAAACAGAAATCCTAAAATAAAAAAAATCAAAGGAAAGACTACCAAAATTGAAAGTAAAAAAGTCACTGAACTAATAAAACTAGATGTGTCATCCCCCCAATAAAACAGACAAATTATTAGTTAATTTGGTTTAAAATAGAATTACCAGTATCAAAAATTAAAAAGATGAATTTAGGACCAATGAAGAAATAAAAGAAATTATTTAGGAGCTATTTTGCCCAATTATATGCCAATAAAATAGTCTAAATAAAGTGGATGAATAATTACAAAAACACAAATTGCCTAAATTAACAGAATAGGAAATAGAATACTTAAATAGCCCTATCTTATGAAAAGAAGTTGAACAAGCCATAAATGAACTCTCAAAAACCCAAGACCAAATGAATTATAAAGTAATCCTACCAAACATTTAAAGAATAACTCCAATACTACAATCGACTGTTTGAAAAAATAGGTAATGAAAAGGTCCTACCAAATTCCACCTCTAATACAAATACAGTCTTGATACTTAAACCAAGGAGTCAAAATAGAGAAATGAAAACTACAGACCAATCTCTCTGATAATAAATGATGCTAGCAAGGGATTATAACAACATATCATAAAGATCACGCACTATAACTAGGCTGAATTTATACCAGGGAACAGGGCTGGTTCACTATTAGGAAAAAGATAAGCATAACTGACCATATTAATAATAAAACCAACAAAAATCCTATGATCATTTCAAGAGAGGCAGAAAAGGCTTTTGACAAAATATAATACCCTTTGCTGTTAAAAACATTAGGAAAACATAAAGCTTTCCTTAAAATAATAAGTAGTATCTATCTCAAATCAAGAGACAAACTAGAAGCCTTTCCTGTAAGATGGGCAATGAAGCAAGGATGTCTGTTGTCACTATCACTATTCAATATTGTACTAGAAATGCTAGCTATAGCAATGGTAAGACAGAGAAATATTAAAAAATAAGTATAGACAAAGAAGAAATAAAATTATCACTTTTCACAGTTAATATGATTCTTTACTTAGAAAATCCTAGAGAATAAATTTAAAAAAAACTAATTGAAACAACTTCAGCAAAGGTACAGGATATAAAATAAAACCATACAATCAGCTTTTCTGCGTATTAACAACAAAATTGAACAGGAAAAGAAATTCCATTGAAAGTAAAATAACAGTATGAAATATTTGGGAATCTACTGGTCAACACACACATGAACTATATGAATACAGTTTTAAAACATTCTTCTTACATATACAGAGCTAAATAATTGGAGAAATATTAATTGCTCATGGGTGGGTTAAGAGAATATAATAAAAATGTAAATACCAAAATTAATTTACTTATTCAATGCCATACCAAACTACCAAGGGACTACTTTATAGAGCTAGAAAAAAATAAAAAATTCATCTGGAGAAGCAAAAGGGCAAGAATATCAAGGGAATCAATTTAAAAAGAATGGGCCGCAGTAGTACCAAATCTCAAACTATAGGACAAAGCCATAACTGTCAAAAATTGAGTACTGGGTAAGAAAGAGCTTGACCAGCTGAACAGATTAGGTATGTAACATATAGAAGAAATCAGCAAGTTATCTAGTGTTTGACAAACCCAAAGATCTGAAAAACTTGGGAAAACTGGAAAAGTCAGACAGAAAACAGGTCTAGACCTACATGAAATGAAGAATTTTAAATATCCAACCGAGAAGTCTATATTTGCTCCTGGAGCTAAAAAGGTACCACTGGAAGTGGAACCACTGAGGGTGGGGTGGGGGTGGGAGGAGGGTTTGATGTGGTCAACCTACCCTTTGAAAAATAATGCCTCAGCAGCTAAGTGAAGCCTTCATTGGAGGGTAGAGAAAAGTGAAGCAGGGGGACAGATTAGAAGGCTATTATAATAGTCCAGGCCAGTGGAATAGGGAGGAATTAGGAGCTGAAGGAAAGGACAAGAACACTGAACCAAATTTATAAAAATAGGAGTCACTGCCCAACTGATAAATGGTCAAAGGACATGAACAGGAAGTTTTTAGAAGAAATCAAAACTATTAATAGCCATATTAAAAAAAGCTCTAAATCACTATTAATTACCAAAATACAAATTACAAACAACTCTGAGGTACCACCCCATACCTATCAGATTGGCTAATGTGAGAGAAAAGGAAAATCACAAATTTGGAAGGGGATGTGGAAAAATAGGTACACTCATGCCCTGTTGGCAAGCTATGAACTGATCCAACCTTTCTGGAGAACTATTTGGAACTGTGCCCAAAGGGCCATAAAACCTGTGCGTACCCTTTGACATAGCAGTACCACTATTAGATCTGTATCTCAAAGAAATCAAAGGTAAAGGAAAAGGATCCAATAGGTACAAAAATATGTACAGCAGCTCCTTTTGTGGTGGCAAAGAATTGGAAATGAGGGGATACCCATCAATTGGGGAACGGCTACAGATGTTGTGGTATATGATTGGGATGGAAAATTCCTGTACTGTAAGAAATGAAGAAGGAGAAGGTTTCAGAAAAACCTGGGAAATCTTATATGAAATGATACAAAGTGAAGTAATAAAAACAGGGGAACATTGTACACAGTAACAGCAACAGTGTAAAGATAATCAATTGTGAAGACTTAGGTACTCTGATTAAAAAAAAAAAAGATCCATGACTATTCCAAAGGACTCATTATAAAAAAAGATAGCCACTTCCAGAGAAAAAACTGATGAGCTCTATGTGTAGACTGAAGCATTTTTTTCCACTATATTTTCCTTTTAAATTTTTTTTTGTAACATGGTCAATGAGGAAATATGTTTTACATGACTTTACATGTATAATAGGTATCATATTAATGCTTGCCTTCTCAATAGGAGAGAGGCTAGAGGGAGGGAAAGAATTTGGAACTGAAAATTTTTAAATGAATGCTTAAAAAAAAAAAGAGCCAGAACACTGTCTGGCATGGAAGTCAAGAACTTCAGAACAAAACAATACTAATTTATAATTATAGCTACCACTGTCATTTTTATTACTACTGTCAGGTCCACATTATCCACACTAATGGCAGAAAGCAGCAGCACAAATAATTCAAAGGAGGATGATCCCCCAAAATGTCTCCTGCAGCAAGCAGACAGTCTTCTTTATAGGTTTTTAAAAAATACTTCAAACCACTTAATTTAATTTAAATGCTAAACACACATCAACTGAATGACAGAACAATGTGACCCGGGAATGTGCACAGCAATGTGCAGAAGATTAAACAGAGATAAAAGCCTGACTACAGATAAGTCTTAACATTGATAATCTTCCCAAAGATAAAGAAGAGCAAATCACCTCTCCATCCTAACTTCTTTGTCTTCATACCTAAAAAGGAGGAGTTGCACTAGGTGGAACTGTGAGACTTAAGAATTGACCGTACAATCTTTGGAAAATCACTTCCTGTGACTAATATTCCTCCCAACTTCAGAGTTGTTGTAAGAGCAGATGAACAACAGGAGTCTGTTTTGGGAGTGGGAAAGGAAAACAATTTCTAACATGTTTTTACCTTGCAGAGCTGGCATGGGCAGTGCCTAATGGAAATATGTCTTAATATTGCTATTGATTCTGAAGGCTCTGGTTCTTAGACTAGTGATGTCAAACTTATTTTAAAAAAAATGGATCTTGAATGGCTATACATTGTATTAGAAAACTACAAATTAACATTATGTTGTATTGTATTTTTATTTGTTAAACATTTTCCAATGACATTTTAATCTGTCTCCTGGGCTTACTCAGGAATTTTAGGGCTGAGAGTTTGACACCTCTCCTTTAGATAAGTGGCTTCCAAATATTTTTGATTGTGCTCCCTATCAGTAAAAAAAAAAAATCTAAGCACATAACCTCAGTATGTATATATGTACTTATTTATTAAATACATGAACTACTGTACTATTAATTATGTACATTATAAAACAAACAAAATAGAAATTAAAAAGAATGAAATAAAGATGAAATAACATTTGATCCTAGAATTAACAGGAAACCACTGGAGGTGGTCAGATTTGCATTTTAGGAAAATCATTTTGACAGCTATGTTGAAGATGGATTGGAGGGGGGCAGAGACTTGAGGCAGGAAGGCCCATAAGGAGACTACAGCAATAGCCTTGGTAAGAGGTGATGACGGCTGTGTGATTAGAGAAAAGAAAACAAATCCGAGGTGATGTCAAGGCAGATACAAGATTGGGCAATTGAACGGATACACAAGGTAAGGAACTGAAGACATTAAGTTGTGAACTTAGGTTAGAAATCAGGAAAGTGATTTCTATTCTCAACAAAACAACCCCCCCTAGAACTGTAATACTTAGTAGGATAGATACAATTCCTTTGTAGTAACCCTATCAAGACTAGAGAGAGTACTCCTGACTCTTACCTGCCTGACTCTCCCCTACCCCAACTATTATGGTGGCAGAAGTATAGGTACCATGCTGGGCTCTCCTTTTCTGCACACAATCATTTCTTGTTGCATCCCACTGCCGTCTTTCCATCATTAGCTTTTGTTTACACTGTTATCTTGTATGTACAGACATGTTTACATATTGTCTCCTTCATTAGAATGTGAGCTCTTTGAGGATATGGATTATTTCTGCATTTCTTTGTGTCCTCAGTGCTTAGGACAGTGCCTAGCACAGACGAAGGGTTTAATAACTGCTGGTTGACTGATAAATGGTCCCGAAGACAATGATATCAGGTCCCATAAATCAAATCCACAAACACTTGAGACTCTTGTATAAGGGCAGGCCTCAAATTTATTTCTCTAAAAATGTACTATACTACTAGTTTAAAGGTTTTATGAAATACTTGAGATGAATGTTCATATAATGGGAAGGGAGAAGAGACAAGGAGTATCTTTTCAAGCAAACTGTGACAATTTCTACTCAAATAACAGTTGGAAAGAGCTAATAGCAATTTAGTGGTCTTTCAAAAAATAAAACATCATGTTTTGTTACTGTTACTGGACTCTCCCTGGAGAGAGTAGTCTGAATTATATACTCCACATGTGCCCTTGACGATTCCTTCCCTTCTGCTTAAATCATATTTAGATTTCTTATAAAGATTATTGCTTTTTAAGAGTGTGTATGTGTGTATGTGTGTGTGTTAGGAAAGGAAAAAATAGAAAATACAAAGAAGGCAAAATAACAAAACAGAAAAACACCTGAATGTATTACAAAATAAATATGCTTCTAAAAGAAACTAAACAATGAAAAAGTGGGTAAATAGCTTTCATCACTTTTAGGCTCTCCAAAAGTTTTGAAAGAAAATCAGATATCCAGACTTTCCAGTAGAAGCTGGGATTCTGGTATCTCAAAAAAAAATGTTTATAACCTCAAAAACTTAGAAAACATTACTCTATCAAGAAAAAAAGAGGGACAAAATACAAGGAACCTAAAAAGTGGCATTACATTTATAAATCACACAAGGCAGACTCTAACTCTTAACTGCAATACATTATAAAACTTCATTGCTAAATTAGTTGTTTGGAACCTAGAACACATTTCCTCATTCAAACAATGTTATATATCGTGGTGGTGGTGGCTAGTTTTTCAATTGAAAAGTTCTTTGTTATGCCACACCAAAAAATATGAGCTTTGTAAATATCCATTTACAAGAAACAGAGAAAAAGAACACTGTATGTGAAATCATGAATCTCATTAGTTTATTGATTATAGTTTCTTGGGATTTTTTGAGTGCATATTAAAATTCAGCTCATTAATTCCAATAGTTGTCTCTCTGGTCTCTTTCTCTCCAAATATCTTCTATTCTCTTCTATGCATTTAAAGATGTTTTATTAATGCTCTTTCCCCTCCTTTTTAGTGCCACTATCAGTATCTCTCCCTCCGCATGTACCATCCTTCTCCAAAATACAAAAAACCCCAAAATCTTCCTTGTAAAAGATAGCTTAGTTACACAAAACAGATCCGTGCATTTGCCATATCCAAAATGTCTAGTTCATTCTGAGCAGTGGCTACTGACCCTGGGCCAATTCGCAATAGCTCATTTCAACTGAAACATTTTATTCAATAGTACTACTTTAACTATACCTAAAAATCATCAATATGTGGGAAAATGAATTTTGAATCCAATCTGGGATGCATAGAACACATTTCACTCTCTCAAGAGTACAGGAAGAATGGAAAAGTCTGCTGCTCCTAGGTCTACATGCCTAAGAGAGAAGGTGACTCTCTAGAACAAGGGTTCTTAACCTGAGCTCTGTGAACTTTTGAAAAATTCTGATAATGGTGTTTTACAGAACTGATTTCTTTGTAATTCTATATCCTTTTCCTATGCCTTTAAAACATTCTGAGAAGGGTTCCACCGACTTCATCAGACCATTGCCAAAGGGGTCTATGACATACAAAATCCCCAGGCATTATGAACTGGGGAATAAAATTGCAAATTGGGAAAAGAAGAAGCCTCAGGAAGGAAAAGGACTGCAAGACTTAAAGCTCTTCTGTTGATGTATGATTCATTTATTCATTACAATAAGTCAGTAATAGCCTATAATAAAATTTTGTTTTCACTGACCTCAAATCACAGCCCATTTTTGATAATTCAGAAATATATTTTAACTACATCATATATTTAAGTAATCTTATTGCTTCTAGATATGTCAGGCTGCTATTTCATGTCCCAAAATAACAGGAAATAGTATTTTATAATCAGTTCAAGGCAGCAACCAATAATTTTTCATCTTTATCCCCCTGCCCCCCACTTTTGGAATACTGTACACTCCCCAGAATGCTCCCCTAGGATTCTTAAGCAAAGGATGGCTTACTCCCACTTCTCAGTGAGTACTCTGCCATTCAAAGGAAAAGCTTCTAAAAATTACCATAGGGTTAATTCCCACAGAGTGACCAGAAACCAAAGCTATCAGAATCCTCATGAAAACCTTACTTCACTAAGCACAGAGGATATTTTGCTAAAGGAGTCAGCTCATTTAAAATGGATACTAACCACGTAGAAAGTTCAAATTCATGTTCTACAAAATGGCTGGTGTTATTATATGTTGTATTTGTCCCGCTGTATAACAATGCATGTTCCAAATATAGGTTCCACCACCATACTTAACAATATAGTCATGCTTCTACTTTAAGTGTTTGGACATTTATCTTATAAATGTAGAACAACTGTAACCTATAGCACACAATTACTCAGTTTAACCATTCTCACAGTGACCATTTTTATATCTTTAAATTCTTAAAAAAATGTTAGCATCTCTTCTAATGTCACTTGAAGGAGAAAAAAAGGTATAGCTATAAAAACATCTGCAGAAAATTTAAAGTTCCTAAAACATACCTCCTCTGTTTCCATTCTCTTCATCCTATGAAAGAAAAAGCAAATATAAATAAAGTCTGGTTGCACCACTGTAAGTTAAATTGAAAGCTTCAGTTTACTTTAAACCAAAAGATCTCCTTGAAGCTTTTTATTTTTTTGCATTAAATGAAAAATAGCTACACATATAAAGCTTTGCGGACTTACATGTCTTTCAAAAAAAATGTCACCAAAAGTCATATGTTCATTCGACATGAACTGATGTGTCAATTTGTTAAAAAACTGAATTTGGTATTATAAAGATGTTAGAAAATAAGGGATTAACAATAAACTATAAATGGTGCCCACTTGTAGACCACCTTAAACAGTTCTTAAATCGCTTACAGTGAATAGCTCACACATTCACTGTCTTGATTTAAAAAGCACTGTTAGCTTTATCATTTAGAGACTGGTGGAAACCATCTGAAGAGGAGATAAAGGCAGTGAGGAATAAAAATCTTTCCTGCCCTGAAATCCCCTATGTTAAGTTAGGTCAGGAGGGAAAACTGGCAAGCTACCTGCTCACTGCCACTTCCAATACTCCCCTGATCACTTATATTCAGCAAACTTTCCCACCTTTGAAGATCACTCCCTCTGCATATCCCATCCTATCGAGTCCCTAGGGCCTGTTACCTACCCATCCAGAAGTCGGGCAATCTCTCTCCTTTCTGAAGTTCAGTACCTAGGTCCTCACCATTCCAATCACTGGGGACTTTCACTTACGTGTTGCTGTCCCCTCAAATATCCTTGCTTTCTAGTTCACTGACCCTATCAATTGCAACTTCAGGCCTACACACAGCAGGACAGACTTCCACCCTGACAATCTATTACTCTGAAACTTTTCCATTTGACCATAAATAACTTTCTGTCCTTTCAGCTCTTGGCATGGTATCCTGTGCAGAATACTGAATCCTGATAGTGGTATCCTGTACAGAAAGTGAAATTAAGAAGAGAGGTAGGTTCTGGGAAAAAGATAAATAGTTGTTTTGGACGTGATGAGTTTGAGAAGCCTAAGAGACAGAGGGCTGGAAACACCTAAAAGTCAATTGGTGATCCAAGACTGGAGCTCAGGGACACAGATCTAAGAATCTTCCCCATGGAGATGATAACTAAACTTGTTGAGATGAAGAGATTACCTAGAAAGAATGTAGAGGGAAAAAAGGATGAGTTCCTTGTGTGCCTTAGAATGTGAGTTCCTTAAAAAGCAAAAAGAATCTATTCACTATAAGCTTCCTCTTCTCCCCTACTATAAATGTGAAACCCCACTGAACTGACTCCCATTCTCTCCTCCTCTACTTCAGTCTCTGATGTAGAGGTGATGTAAGGCTTGAGAAGAAATAACCTTCGGAAAGCTTCTCTGGGTCCTGAAGATCAAAAAGGGAAGAGTGAAAGGACTGTCTTGGAGCAGTCAAATGAGATAATTTAAATTTGTAGTGGATCCTGTCAACATAGTTCTATGACTTCTTCCCAAACCCTTCGGCAGCCTGTGAATAGGGCCGGGGTGGTGAATGGTGCAAGTAATATGGGGCTAGGGTTTGGGTTTGTCAAGTCATGAGTGGAGGTAGGACAAAGGGCCAAGGGATTCAATGTATAAGGATGAACTTGTTAACTATAGGGTCAAGATGGGGAAGAAAGGAAAGTCAGAACAGAGGCAATAATGGGAGAGATCTCAGAAGGGGGAGGAGCTGTACATTAAGGTGAGGATGAAGAACAGCTCTAGGAAGCAGAGAAAGGAGAGGAAAAAAGTTCAAATTCTTGGCCACTGATGTGGCATACATGTGGGTGATGATGATGACAGTTTCTGTAAATGGCTGAGGAAGAGTAGAGGAATGGGTCAAAAAGAGAATGACAAACTGAGAAGACTGCCAGGATAAGAGGTTGAGTTCATAGGTATATTGGAAAATATAATTTAAAAAAATGAATATTTTCAAATGCATTTTGATCAGATTTACTTCTCTTTCTGAACACTTCGCAAGAATTTATTAAAACTGCAGTTAAGATGACATTTTAAAATCATGATGTTTAAATAAGATCATTTCTAACTAAAGTAGATTAAATTTAAAAAAATATAAGACAAAAAACTTTCCAAAGACTACAGACGATGCTGGAAGGCACTTTAGAGGCCACTGAGTTCAAACCCCTCCTTTTTCAGATGAGGAAACCGAGACTCAGAAAGGGTAAGTAACTTGACCAAAGTCATCTAGCTAGTTAAGTGTCTAAGATGGGAATGGGATTCAAATTTCTGACTCCAGGTCCAGTGCTCACTTAAAGCATTTAAAATAAAGTTCTTGAATACCTTTTACCACTTCTAAATGATCTGAATGTTGAGTTAAAATTTTTTTCTGAAATTTATTGCAAAATTATATAGATTTTGTACTACCGTACAGTCTTACTACTTATAGTTATATCATTTAAGTAAATAAGTTTTATTTCAGTTTCTTAAAAGCATCTAAGAGCAGGGATTGCAACAGAGAGCAAGACTGAACTTGAGAAAGAAGAATTATAAGGGGACCAGAGATAACTGGCACAAGAATCTTCACAGGGTGATATCTGGATACAGTGAATTTCAAAAGAGGAGATATTGAATTCTGGTAATAGAGAGAGGATCTGGAAATGGCAGAGGAGGGCAAGGTGTATTATAATAACAACAACAACAATAATAATCACTAGCATTTATGTAGCTCTTTAAGGTTTACAAAATATTTTACAAATATTAGCTCATTTTATCCTAACAACCCTGGGAGGTAGATGCTATTATTATCCCCATTTTATAGATGAGAGAACTGAGTTAGTCAGTGGTTAAGGGACTTGTCCAGGGCCATATAACTTAACAAGTGTCTGAGACCATATCCGGACTCAGATCTTCCAAATTCCAGGCCTAGCATTCTATCCGCTACACCAACTAGTTGTTCTAATCTAATCTATGACTACTTCTCCTTCTCTGACCAGTGTACTGGAAAGAATGGCCTGAGATGAGCCAAGTCTCTGTAAGGGCCAGAAAATACAAAGAATAGGACAAGAGGTCTAAGATAAAGTTTACTGACAAGAGGGTGGGAATTATAATGGGATACTATGGTGGTTCATTTAGACAGCAAGGATGTATGTGTTATTGGGATTGGGAGAGTGAGCAGTGGGGCTTTGGTATCAAGTAGGATGGGAATGTAGTACCTTCTGAGTGAGGCTGCCAGCCTAAAGAATCATTCTAATGGCAAGGATAAGTGTCAGTCCCTTTAAAGACTGGGCCAGATGTTAGCAGCCTTTCCTTGTAGATGGTGTCCTAGAAACAAGAAAGGTCCTAGGTTGGATGAGGACTTTTTTTTGTTGAAGGGCTAAGCTGTGAGTCATCTGCGTGAAGCTTTGGTCTTGGGTTTAGTCCAATCTATCAAGAGGCATTGCCCTAGCCTGGTTATGAAAGAGCTGAGCTGTAGCATTCAGGCAGTAGTAGCACAAATTATTAGAATGTAGGGGAGAGTGTAACGGAACTGATCACAGTCCGATGACTAACTTAAGCCAAGTAGTCGAGTCAATAAGCTGTCTGATGAGTGGCCGCAAGATAAATGAGGTGTTATTGTATTTTCAAATCTTTAAAAAAAAACAGCTTAGAATAAAACTGAACATAATTTCATGAACTAAAAATATAAGTTAAATTTCCCTTCGATGCATTCTATGCTCCAACCAGGCTGCACTCCTTGCTTACTCTTTCCCATATACAACTGGCACTTTCCTGCCTCTGTGACTTTGATAATGCCTTCTCCTATGGGTGTGAAATGTTCCTTCCCTTAACACATAAAGTCTCTACTTTAAAAACATTTAAAATCTGAACCAAATGCCACCTTTTCCAGGAAAGCTTCCTTGATTCCAAATCAGGGATGATATTTTCCCATTTGGACTTCATAAGGCACCTGGCTCCCACGCCTGATATACTCACCTGGTATTCATTAATTGATTCTAACATTATTTCTGTGTGTCACAGCCTCCTTACTATCCTATGCTCTAAATTCTTCAGGGCAGGGACTTTATCTTATCTAAACTTTGCATTCCTCCACCCACCCCAGCACAGTATTCTATGAAGCAGACACAATAAACGGTGAACTAAATATTAACTTTACTATTGTAAAACTTGTTTGGTCAGAGTATCTGTAATCATTGAACATTAGGCTGAAACTTCAATAGAGCAATTTCCTAGAGTAATAATGTTTCTTTTTTTACTTTGGTGACATTTTTAAAGATACTATCTATATGCATAAAGATACATACATACATATATATATATATATATACACACACACAAACACACACACATATATACATATATATATATATATATATATATATATACACACACACACACAATAAAGATTCAGTAAAATATTTTATTAAGTTCATCTGTTTACTGTGTTTAAAAAAGTATAATAGATTAACCCCTTCTGGTAGATCCAAGTACCAAATGAAAGTCAACAGCTCTAAACCCAAATCTCAATCAAAGATATTTTAAAAGTTGATCCTAGGAGTGTTAAGGATCCCTATAGATGATACAGCAATTTTAGGACCAGCTATCATCATACAACTCTTAGAAGAGAGAAAGTACAATAACAGTCACCTAAGATTTTTCCAAAGTACTTTAATACTCCCAGTGCAGATTCCCTGAAGAACCAGTCAACAAAAGCTTAAATTATAAAGAATCTGTACTAAAAAAAAAATCACAAATAAAGATATCAGCACATTCTCTAAAATCAGTTTTCACACTATTTTAAGTCACTATTAGTAAAGCAGGGTGGAATTATTAACTAAGGCACACTAGCAGCTATAATCCACTTTAGTGAGGAACTATCTCTTGGACTTAACATGCGACTCCAGACCTTCTGGATGAGACAGAGGTGACTCCAAGTTCTTGAAGACCATGCTAATGGAGGAGTATTATAACACCCTGGAAAAAAATTCAAATACGGCCCCAGTGACAGGTCACGTCTTCTGGCTGAGCATCAGGCTGGCTAAGTAAAGAAATACTCAGCACTAGGTTTTGCCCCCATATGACACATACTTTGGCCATGGGACTGCTATATTATAGCTCAAAAAATTAACATTTTCTGATCCAAATGTTTTAATTTCAGTACAGCTACTCAAGTATTTTCCAAGATGGTTAGGAATAATGGAAATTAAATACTAGAGAAGATCGAGATAGAGGATGTCCTGAAGAAGAAAGATATTAGAAAATTCAGTAAAATCCTTAATAGAAGAATAAAAGCTCACTTATGAGCAGAGTTACATCCAAATATTTAAGCTTTATTATATGTACTTTACTATAGAACATTTTAGAAGTACTTGACAGTTTTATTACTGATATAAAAATTCATATATAAGTAAAATTCAAAACGTAGGAACAGACTATAATGAAAGTAAAAACAAATGAGAGAGCAAGTAAACAGAGAAAATGTGAAAAAGTGAAGTTACTTTTTTAAAATGCATACACCCAATTCTAGTTATTTCTCTCTTACCTTACAGGAAAAATGTATAGCAGACTCTGGGGGATAAACAATAAAATGCCTTAACGTAAAACCAAAGCCTTGAGATGTTCTCTTCAACATAACCGTTTTTGGACCCGGCCAAGAAAACGTTTCATCTTCAGATGGAGATACTGCTTCACTTTGCTCTTTTCCATCTTTATTTTTTGTTACCTAAAATAAAGATAAAGAAAAACTTTGTTTTACTAATACAATTTTGACACACTTTTAAAAATCATAACTGAGTTATAATCAGATCTTTTCACCTAAAAATAATCAGCAATGCACTGAAACACTACCATAAAACAATTTCTACAAGTTCTTCTAGTAGACAGATAAGGCAAAGAAACAATACTGTACTTAGATCTATTTATATATAAATAACTATACATTCATTGTTGATACACTGTAACAATAGATGGTAAAAATCAACCCCCTCCCCTCTTTGCTCAGATCCACAAATAACAACTTCATCAACTGGCAAAACGCACTATCAATTAAGTCATTAGTGCACGGCCTGCCTATAAACAGAAAGCGAAGAACTGACCCAAGTTATAATTGCCATACAATACAAATCCCCAAGAACTGCAAAAGAAAAAGTTCTTCCTCTGTACAACATAGGGTTTTAAATAGGAGCTAACTGACTAACATCACTAACACTAAATTTTCTGTTCCCTTTCTATAAAATCTTGTATTTCCCCAAAAGAATAATTTAATAAAAATTTCGCTTTTTAAAAAAATTCTGAAAAAAGTTTTACCTATTTCCAACATAGGAGGATCCTATTAGTGTCCACATTTAAAAGAGTAAATTAAATAACTGCTAAATTAAAAAAAGCCCCGAAAAGATGTAAACTGATTTCTATAGACTAATCATTAAACACTGAGATTCCTAGCATACCGACACATACCTCAGAATACTTAACTAGGTACATATCATACAAACCAACAGTTCATTCCTTTAAAAAAAAAACAACTATTTTTCTTCTAAGCATAAAAACTTTACTTACATTCCACCAAAATTTAAAGTATTATGTGGTGAATTATTGCAATAGAATTTTTTTAAAGAATCATGAAAAAATTGGCATTAAAAAATGAATAGAAGAACTCTGTAAAAGATTCTGAGACTATTCCCATTATCTAACCTTAAGGGAATTAAGAGTTAAACAGCAAAATTTATTTTCTGACTAACAAAACTAAAGAATACTCATTGATTAGAAAGCTTTTGTAAATGATCACACAATTGGTTGAAGGATACAGAGAATAAAATGTCTCATTCTCATTGTGCACACTGTTTGTTACCTATAGAAAAATTTGATTAACTAAGGTATAAAATACTCCCTTAGGTTTTCCTCCAAAATGAATTTCCCCATGATTATGTTGAAATCATATGATTCTTTTAAAGAATTAATAGAAATGACCTGTTTTATGACCTTATTTTTAATCCTGAGGCAGGTATATATGCTTATGACTATCATAGAGGACATCCAGTAGAATCCAAAAGGAAGAGAAAATTGGAATAGATCATGTGTTCCAGATATTCTTATGTGGATGACACTGTAGTGACGTATTGGACCCCACTGTAGAGTATCCTAAATGAGACCAAAATTACACTAAAGTGTTTGTCTTAACTATGTATGTACAAACACACACACACACACACACACAATGAAGGATTCTCATTGTCTCTTATGATATATGGGTGACATTAATACACTTATCTTGGATTAAATGCTGTGTGTAGAGACAGCAAATGGGGCTTATAATAGAAAATAAGAAAGCAGGCCATTTGAGAAATGCATTTGAGAAACTGTGCAATTGTATTTGAAATACTGCATTATTTTAATGTAGTATTAATTATTGCAGTATTCTCCTTTAAGAAAAGGCTCACAATTTTTTCATACCAATATTCTTTGAGTAAAACCTTCTAGATGCAAGTCATGTCACAGAGTTTTCTGGTTATCCAACAACTGGAGAAGCACATGCTTAACATGTAAGGGCACATTATCAATTGAGAACAGTGCAGGAAAAACAATGTAATGGATGTTATTAGGCATAGGGCAGAGTGGGATCACTAACAGCACACACACACACACACACACACACACACACACACATACACACACACACACACACACCCACCCTCCCTCTATTTCATCTACAAGCAAAGTTAAATGGAAGTCTATCAGCACTCTGGATTGGCCCTCAAAGAGTATCTCCTCAAAGGGCTGTAAAGGAGGCCAACTGGGATGAAAAGGCATGAATGTGTTTTTAGGGATGAGATTATCAATTCATTAAAGTAGCTCCACCACTTAGCAGTGTGCTTTACACCTTCACAGGTACATGGTAATATCTTATTTATTAAAGTAAACCTGCTACAAATTAGCATACAAATGCCAAGAACAGACCCACAACAGGGCAAAGAAGAAGGGATTCCTTCTAGTTGGGCACACCTGAGAAGGCAGCACCTAAAGTGAGATTTGAAGTAAGAACAGATAACAAAATGTTCAAGTTAAAGGCAGACAGTGGAGGGATCTGTTGCAGACACAGGGCTTAGAATGTACAAATGTACACAGAACAGGAAAGCAAGCACCAGTCAGTAATCCAGTTTGGCCGAAGCATACAGAGCATAAAGTAAAATAAGTTTGAAAGGGTAGACTTGGACTCAAAGGACATGAGAGCTGGAAAGATTCCAGGCATCTCTGGATCCCGAGGGTGGCCATCTTTGAGTACCAGGCTAAGAAGTCCGTATGCTGTTAGCAAATAATGGGGCACCACAGAATGTTTCGGAGGAAGGGGATGCTGTGGTCAGGTGGTATATGCATCAAGCGTATTATTTACTACTTGGTATAGTTCCAAAAATACTAGCAATAGCAATAAGATAAAGGAAATTATAGGTATAAAGAGAGGAATAGATTTTCTCCACTTTGCCTATTTGCTGGTGACATGATGGTTTACTGAGAAAATCCTAGAGCATCAGCAAATAAACTAATCAGGTCAATAGTTTTAGTACAATTTCAAACTATAAAATATACCCACAAAAGTGTTATTTTTTTAATATACAGTAACAAAAATCCAGAAGTAGAAGGGAACAGAAAGAAAATTTATTAAGCACCTACTAAGTGCCAAGCACTGTGCAAAATATTTCACAAATATTATCTCTTTTGGTCTTTACTATATCCCTGGGCTATTATTATCATCCCAATTTGATGATTAAGAAAACTGAGGTAGAGAGAGTACTTAAGTGACTTGCCCAGGATCACTAGAAGGAATCTTCATGGAGGAGGTGGCACCTGATCCATGAATAAAGATAATCACTCTAAGAGGCAACAATGAAGAGAGAGTGCATTTTAAGTATGAAGGGAGAAGACAAGAGGTAGGAGTTATAATCCCAAGTAAAGGGAAGAAACTTGTCTAATTTGCCTGGAACACAGAACATTTGAAAAGGAGTAGCTTAAGACTAAAGAGTAGGTAGAAAAAGAAAAGCTCTATTTATACAAAGAGGTGTATGTATGCATACACACACGTGTAATATACATAATATATGCATATTTTGTGTGTATAGCTATATCTACTTGTACATTTTTTAAAAAACAAAATCAGTTTTTATTCTTTATTATAGTTTCCTTCAACCTTGGGTTTTTACACAACCAAATGACCATGTTATGGAATCTTCCATGGTTGTCAGAAAAGCAAATTTTAGCACATAGTAATTTAATTCCTATTACTTTTCCTCTCACAAGCATATTTGTGATGAATCCTATTCCTTGTTTTCATCTCATACTCATTTTATCTCAAGACACCTATTTAGGAAATCTTAACTATTTACTGGAAGCATTCATTTTTAAGAGATACTCTCTATGAGGAAACAGGATCTAGTTCAAGAATGCTAGATATGAGTTCAGAAGACCAGAGTGTATTTCCTATTTGTGTGACATTGTGTATGTCATTTTTATAAGTACCTTAGAGGAAGACAAAAATGGCCCACTTATCAAATGTGCTGCTAACATATTAGAGGACGAAGTAAGGATGATCTCTAAGGTTCCTTCCAGTTCAAAAAGATTTTAGGTTAGAATGTTGGGCCAAATCAAGTAAGATGAAATTTAAAAGGGACAAAAGAAAAGTCTTCTAGTTGAGTTCCTAAGTGCAAAGTACAAGGGAAGGGAGACATGGCTCGACAGCAAAGAGAACTCTGAGCTCTATCAATAAGTCAACATTGATATGGCTGGTGGCCAAAGAAGCAAACATTATGCTGCCTCACCTGCAAGAAGCCTCATATCCTGGATTAGAGAGGCAAAAACATGTCTCACTACAGAGACATCTTGATTGGTTCTGGATGCCACATTTGAGGAAGGACATGGATAAGTGAGAATGCACATCGAAGAGAACACCCAGGACAGGGGAAGACTAGAAACCATATTATACCATACTATGGCTGAAGGATTTTTACCCCAGAGTAAAAAAGATGAAAAGTCTTAGAAGGACACATGAGAGAAATGTTCTCAGATATCAGAAAGTCAGTCATCATGTAGAAGAGGGGAAGGGCCTTAATTAGGAATACTGGTTCCTGGGGAAAATTAATTTTAGCTGTTAGAAGAGAGGATAGAACTAAAAAGAGACTGCAGATTTTATAGTTCCCAATGTGGAGAAATTCTGGGTCACAGTCCCAGTGGAAGCTTAGATTCCTGAGAGGAAAGGATGAGTAGAGAGTGTGTTGTATTAGTGGAGGACAACTTCTGCAAATGCACTGAAGGGAGAAATGAATACTGCAGTACTCCCTACGTGCTACCTCTACCTACCTCCATCTTCTGTCAGGGATCAGGGTAATTGGCTCCTCTATGGGAGTCATGGGCCAGATTCTCAGGCTGGGTTCAGTCTGGGTTCCCTCTCTTTTTCTGAAAACTGATGACAGATCAGTGATGCACTTTGTGAGTCTAAGATGAAAAGTATACACACTGATGCTAGGAGAACACTACTGGGTAAGTTGCCAGAGGTAGACTGAGGGAACCCAGATAGCGCTGCTAAACCCAAGACTCCCCACATGAAGGTCACAGCACAGGCTTCTAGGCTCACCAATACTATTTGAGTTTCAGTAGTTTGGAAAGGAGGCAGCCCATCATCCCAAGAAGGTTCATGACTCCTATAGTACAGCCAATTACCCCATGCCAAGGTGAGAAGTAAAACAGGTAGAGGAAGAAGGCATGGCAATATCTATTTCCAACCTCAGGGCACTTGCACAGGCTGTCCCCTCCATTGATGGAATGCTCTCTCTACTCAATTCCTCTTCTCACAATCCTTTTCTTTTTTTAAGACTCAGTTCATGTGTCATGTCACTTTCTCTAGGAAGCACTGTTAATGCTCTCTTCCTCTGTAAACTGGATGTACCTTGTTTTCCTCAATGTATCCTGTCCTCCTCCAAAAGAATGAGCACCCTGTGGTCAGGGATTGTTTCAGATTTGTCTTTGTAACCCCAACATTCAGCACATTACATTGAGTATAGTATATGTTTAGTAAAAGTTCAAGTGAATTGAATTAAGGAAGAGAGAAGGAAGGTTTCAATATCTCATACAAGAATGGTGATAGGGCATAAATCTGAGAAGATTAAGAGGATTTCTATGTAACAGTGAGGGTGCAGTTGAAATTAGATTAAAATTAATTTGCAGTGCATCCAGTTCAACAGTTTTCAGCAAGTTGGGGATAAGAACTAAGAAAGCAGATGATGACAGGGATCTAAGGTTGAAGACAGGCAGATGAATGGTAGAAGGAAAAGGGGTCAAGGGATTCCAAAAAAGGCAGATAGTATGCATAGTTTAACTTGTTAACAATAATAGGATCAAGAAGGAAAGGGCAGCCAGAGTAGATGACTAGGGGACTAGGAGAACAAGATGGAATAGAGGATCTGGAGATCAGATGATCATGATCTTGAAATGGTAAAAGCAGAATGATTTTGAGCAAAGATAAGATCAAAGGTTTTGACTCCTCACTAGGTAGTTAAGGCAGAATGGAAAAGTTCGTGTAAATTGAAAAGGATGATGAACTGGGAGACGCAGATATTTAAAAGAATATCTAAGTCCGAAGATGTGAGGGCAAGGACTGAGTGTAGAAAGTCTGTAAGTTCTACTTTGAGAGGAAGAGACCTTAAAGACTGGTTAATGATAGCAAAAAGGTACAGAACAGGATGAAAACAGTGAACGGAAGGCACTGCAAAGAAAAGGAGGTTAAGAGTGTGATAGCAAGAGATAACAGGTCTAGAAGTGGCAGTAGGGAAACAGAAACAATTCAAGTACTATTAAGTGACTAGAGATGAAATGCCATTCAAAGAAAGCAAGATGCCAGGGAGGCATTGCCAAGATGGTGAAGTAAAGGCAGGGAAATGCCTTAGCTCTACCCCAAACCCCTCCAAATACCTTTAAAAAACGACTCTAAACAAATTCTAGAGCAGCAGAATCCACGAAAAGATGGATTGAAACAAATTTCCAGCCCAAGACAACTTAGAAGGTCAGCAGGAAAGGTCTGCTGTACTTGGATGAGAGTGGAAAGCGGTCCAGTACAGGCTGTGCCAGCACAGCCCCAGCTACAGCAAACCAGGAAACAGGCCTTGGGAGGTACTGAATCAGGGCAGCAGCAGCTGCTTCCAGAGCTCTCAACCCACAGACAAGTAAGGGAGTCGAACAACTCGTCAGAAGGGGATCACAGGGGTCTCTTTGCTGGTGTGGAAGCACGATTCTCTTGCTTTGCTCTGCTTGGATCTGAGTTGAAGTCCTGGGTGGCGGTCCTGGGGCGAGGAGGAGCGCTGGCATAGCAGAGCTTGTGGGAGCAGTGGAGAGGGAACCCTCCTCACAGTTCCAGGGCAGGAAAGAGTGCTTGTAGTCACTCACAAACCAGAGCATAGGTCAAGAGAGGAGTAAACACCTCTCCTTAGATCATACCACCTTGAAAGAACTGAAAACTTACAGTTCCCAAGAAGTATCTCTGAAAACAGCTGCACAAAACCCCTGAAGCTTAGGATAGTGTGTCCCACACCATGGAAGCTGAGCCCAACTTTAACAAAGAGTTAAAAGTGGAGTATTTGACTGGGAAAATGAGCAAACAACAGAAAAACTCTGACTACAGAAAGTTACTATGGTGACAAGGAAGATCAAAATACACACTCAGAAGAAGACAATAAAGTCAAAGCTCCTACATTCAAAGGCTCCAAGAAAAATATGAATTGGCCTCAGGCTATGAAAGAGCTCAAAAAGGATTTTGAAAATCAAGTGAGAGAGGTAGAGGAAAAATTGGGAAGGGAAATGAGTGTGATGCAAGCAAATCATGAAAAATGAGCCAACAGCTTGGTAAAGGAGACACAAAAAAAACTGAGGAAAATAATACCTTAAAAAACAGACTAGGCCAAATGGTAAAAGAAGTCCAAAAAGCCAATGAAGAGAAGAATGCCTTAAAAAGCAGAACTGGCCAAATGGAAAAGGAAGTCCAAAAGCTCACTGAAGAAAATAATTCCTTAAACATCAGAATGGAGCAAATGGAAGCTAAGGACTTTATAAGAAATCAAGAAACAATAAAACAAAATCAAAAGAATTAAAAAAAAATAGAAGACTGCAAAATATCTCATTGGAAAAACAACTGACCTGGAAAATAGATCCAGCTGACATAATTTTAAAATTATTGGACTACCTGAAAGCCATGATTAAAAAAAAAGAGCCTAGACATCATCTTGCAAGAAATTATCAAGAAAAACTACCCTGATATTCTAGAACAAGAAGGTAAAACAGAAATCGAAAGAATCCACTGATTACTGCCTGAAAGAGATCCCAAAATGAAAACTGCCAGGAATATTATAGCCAAATTCCTGAGTTCCCAGGTCAAGGAGAAAATATTGCAAGTAGCCTGAAAGAAACAATTCAATATAGTGGAGCCACAGTCAGGATAACACAATGAAGCCTTTCTTGATTTCCTTGATTCCTGCTAGCACGCTCCCTGCCAAAGTACTTATAATTAACTCCTTTATATTCTCTTGCTTTGCCTTGCTTGGATCTGAGTTGAAGTCAGGATAACACAAGATTTAGAAGTTTCTACATTAAAGGATTGGAGGGCTTGAAGTATGATATCCTGGAGGGAAAAGGAGCTAAGACTACAACTAAGAATCACCTACCCAGTAAAACTGAGTATAATCCTTCAGGCGGAAAAATAGACATTCAATGAGATAGAGGACTTTCAAACAATCTTGATGGAAAGACTGGAGCTGAACAGAAAACATGACTTTCAAATACAAAGCTTGGAGGGCCTTATGATGAAAAATGCTATCCATCCCCAGAGATGTAAGTGATGTTGTCTGAATGGAGACCGAAGTATACTTTCTTAATTTTTCTTGAGTTTTTTGTTTTTGTCTGTGTTTTCTTTCAGAACATGACTATTATGAATTTGTTTTGCATGACTACATATGTATGGCCTATGTCGAACTGCTTGCCTTCTCAATGTGGGTAGGGGGAGCAGAGGAAGGAGGGGAAAGAATTTGGAACTCAAGGTTTTGAAGGTAAATGTTGAACATTGTTTTTTCATGTAGCTGAAAAGTTGGAAATTGCTTTTGCAATTAACTGGGGAAAAAAATACCAAATAATTAAAAAAAAAAAAGCAAAATGTGAAAGGCAAGAAGTTGGAAAAACATAGGAGGAAAGAAGAGATATAGCATCAAGGGGAATTTATTAATAAAAGGGAAGAAGTTCCAGAGACAGAAACTGGGGAGAGATAGTTCAGTCATTTTTCAGTCATGTCCAACTCTCTGTGATCCCATTTGGGGTTTTCTTGGCAGAGATACTGGAGTGGTTTGCCATTTCCTTCTACAGCTCATTTTACAGATGAGAAAACTGAGACAAACAGCATTAAGTGACTTGCCAAGGGTCACACAGCTAGTAAATGTCTGAGGCCAGATTTGAACTCAGGAAGAAGAGTCTTCCTGACTCCAGGTCTGGCACTCTATCCACTGTGCCACCTAGCCGGCAACTCTGAAAGAAACAATCAGCAATCAAACAACAAATATTTATTATCTTCATGCTAGTTATAAATATGAACAGCAGGGGTAAATAAAAATCTAAAAGTACAAACAAAAAATTAAAAATTAATTTTTCTCCATTTTCTCTATACCCTCATATCAACCTTTTCCCACTGCCAGCCAGTAGTAAAACACAAGCTTAATTACATTTCCCCTATTAGTCCTTTGGTGCAGGTAATCCTCAAAGGTAAATGTCCCCTTAAAAATGTGGCTAACTACATTCATTAGTATTTCTACTTTGATCAGGGACATTACGAAAACCAGAAGCAAGAACCTTTACTTTGTTTTGAGGGCCAGAGTTAAATTAAATTACTCTTTATATTTGGCCTTTAATTAATTTTTTCCCTGTGGCCAATAGCCTAAGAAAAGTTGCTCACCCCTGAATTAGATTATTTTAAGTTATAATACTGTAGCTTAAACTATGATTATGTTTGACCTTAAAGAAAATATAACTCGCATGTTATTTGTAGAACATTAATCCTAGAATCAATCTATATTTCACATAACGAAAACAACTTGAATACAAACAGGGCTTGAAAATTAGCCGAGGTTGAGAGGGCTGAAGTTTGTTCAACTTATGTATAAGGGGCACAAAGTTACAGCATTCATTCATACTTTAACAAAAGACAACCAGATCTTCTTTTCCACACTATTGCAAAGATGTCTAAATACATATGTATGTATGTACACAACCCCCACACACACTCCCCTCCTTCTAAATGATTAAATGAGATAATCATTTACTGCATTATTAAAATAATTTGCTCTGGGGGCAGCTAGGTGGCGCAGTGAGTAGAGCACCGGCCGTGGAGTCAGGAGGACCTGAGTTCAAATCCGACCTCAGACACTTGACACATGTACTAGCTGTGTGACCTTGGGCAAGTCACTTAACCCCAATTGCCCTGCCAAAAAGCAAACAAAAAAACAACAAAAAAAAACAACAAAAAAAAAATTTGCTCAGTGATGTGTGTGTCAGAAGACTACTGACTCAAGTCAAAAAAAAAGAGGTTTCTCAAGTTAGGAAAAACAGAAGCTTTATTTGATCAAGTCTTGCAAGAGCTGGGCATCTCTCTCACTACCTGGGCAAACTAACAGTGAAGAGGGAGGCAGGGAGGGGGACGGGGGATGTCGAGAAGGCAAGTAGGGAGATGCATACCCTTGTACAAACAATTCTAAGAAATCCCACCTCCAGGGGCTGGACCCCCGCATCCCCACTGGCGGGAGACAAGTGGCCTCACAATCTAACCAGGAATAAAGCTACAGAATTACCTTATAGGGGGAAATAGGTGAAGGGAGGGGGAGAGGGGAATACCATCTGATTTCCCCAAAATCATAAGATTTACAGGAAAACAAAATTTAGGCCTGGTGAAGTTCACATCCTAACTAAATTTTTAAGTACTATCTCTATTTTGAATATTGCCTTGCCTGAGTTATTCATAGGGAAGCTTTCACAATCTTGTATTCCACTCACAGCTGAGGTGACATCTATAAATCTAAAAGAAGGAGAGGGAGAAAGACATTCCTAAAGGCTAAATAATCAGATTCCCACAGACTCAAATTCATCCCATTTCCCTTTTCTCTAAATACTGATTGTCAAACATTTTAGATATAAATACATGCATACATATGTGTGTGTGTGTATATATACACATATATATACATATATACGTATATATGTATGTATATATTTTCCCTGTGAAGTCTTCACACTTTATTCTCTCACTACCTCACCCAGTCAGAAAGTACCTATGACATTTGGGGCCATTTTATAGAGTGGAGAAGCCAAGCCTAGCTCCACAATTCTGGTACATTAACCTTAGACACTATGCCTACAATTCAGATGGCACAGTGTCATATCTAGGTCTCATCTTGCCTCTAAGGAGCTGTGTGCTTGGCCAAGTTACTAAAAATTTCTGGGAAAGCTTTCCTATCTATAAAACGAAAGAGTTGGAGTAAATGATGTTTAAGGTAGCTCCCACTTCCAACAATCTACGATGCTATGAGTGGGTGGTGCATTAGCTTACAATTTCCATGAGCCAATTCAGCCATGAATTCACCCGGCTGCTCCAAGCAGATTAACAAAGTATAGATGTGTTATGTGACACAATACATGTGTTTTCTTTTTTTTTTAAATGAAGCATTACTGTATTGAAATAACAAATATTTAGCCAAGCACGAATTGCTAATATTTGCATGTATATTTAAAAGACAAACACACTTTAGAACAAGGTTTAAAGAAATACGAAAGAGTGTAATTAAGTATCTTTTTCAATGAACTCTATTTAAAATGATTTAACTAGGGCAGTACTGGAACTACTGTGATATACACCCACACACATACCGCTCCCCCCCCCCACCCAAACAAGATGTACATAAAATATCCATACAATTCATACAATAAAATATCCATATAATCCACACAAGTCATACAATTCTTTACTTTTTCTTTGAATAAATTATTGATGTTTGTCAAGTTCATAACTGGAAAAGGAAATTTTGAAAAATTAATACTTAGCTTTAGTTTTCCTCATTCCACTTTAAGAATACCCCCTTTTAACTTTCAACCCTTCTTTTAAAGTGATTTGGGTATCAGAAAGCCTGTATAAATTACTCAATATTTGTAGCCAGTCCCTGCATGGCACAGTGTTATCCTAGAGCCAGGCAAACTCAGGGTTCAAGCCATCTCTCTACCATTTACACTCTATCCACTTGGACAAGCTACAAACTTTCAACTTCAATGTTCTCATCTTTAAATGATGGAAAGTAAATAAAACCTGCAAAAAGTTAGATTGCTAACTAGTCTCATATGTGATAATGTATATAACAAGGCAACCATTCTTGTTAATCCCAAACCCTGCCGTTTTCTACATCTGCAACCTCAATCAGGAGACCCCCCCCCACCCTCATCTTTGACCTCTCCCTAGATACTGGTTCCTCCCCTATTGCCATGAAGCATGCCTAGGACTCCCCTATCCTTAAAAAAAGAACAAAAACCCCAGCACTGCCCCCCAAACACACACACACACACACACACACCCCATGCTATACAGCTCTTCTTTCTCAAATTCCTACATGTAACCATCTGCATTTGCTGCCTTAACTTCCTGTACTCTCACTCACTCCTCAACCCTTTGCAATCTGGCTAACCCCATTACTCAATTGAAACTCCTTTTTCCAAAGTTACCAACGATCTCTTAATAGCTGAATCTGCTAACCTTTTCTCAATCCTTGTCATTCAGGGGACAATGCTAACTAACCACACTCTTCTTGGATATTATCTTCTCTGGGTTTTCATAACAATATTCTCTCCTGGTACTCTTACCTATCTGACTGTTCCTTCTCCATCCCCTCTGCCATCTCATCACCCATATCAGGCCCCCTTACTGTGAGTATTCACCAAGGTTCTGTCCTAGCCCCTCTTTATTTTCTCCCTGTACATTCTCTCTCTTGGAAAACTCATCGGCACTGCTTTAATCATCATCTTTATGCAGATCACTCACACATCTATTCACCTCACCCTTCTCTCCCGCAGTTTTGGTCTTACATCATCATTTGTCTACTGGATACTTCAACATGGATGTCCCAAAGCCATCTCCAACTCAACAAGTCCAAAGCTAAACTTGTTCCTTTCCTCCCGAACCCTCCCTTCTTCCAAATTTACCCATTTCTGATGAAGGAACCATCATCTTCCCATATCCTGGGTTTGCAGCCTCAGCATTATTCTGGACTCCTCACTCTCGCATATCCAAACAATGGTGAAATCTTGCTGTCTCTACCACCACAACATCCTTTGCGTCTAATTCCTCTCTACTCATACATCTACAACCTCAGTGCAAACCCTCATTACCTCTCTACTAGATTAATGCCAACAAACTCCAAATTAGTTTCTCTGCCTCAAGTCTCTCCTGACTCTGGTCTGTCCTATATACTCCTGACATAATAATTTTCATTAAGCACAGACCTGACTCTCTCAATTCTCCCACTCAACCCATTCAAATGGCTTCCAGTTGCCTCGAGGTTAAAATATAAACTCCTCTATTAATTTTTAATGCCTTTCATAATCTGGTCCCAATCTCTCCTCTCAGTCATACTTGACATTATTCCCTCACCCATCCTCAGCAATCCAGCCAAAGTGGCCTTCCACCATTATTCACATATCTCCCCTCTATTTCTTCTTGTCTCAGCCATTTTGCATATGCAGTCCACATACCTGGAATGCACTTACCCCAACCTCATTAAACCCCCTTTAACATACACAGCTCAAGTACCACCTTCTACATGAAGCCTTTCTTGATTTCCTTGATTCCTGTTAGTACCCTCCCTGTCAAAGTAATTATAGTTAACTCCTTTATATTTATTTGCATTTATTCACCTCACATTTGTATTAAACTCTTCCATGTGTATTTCCTGTGACATCCATTAGAGTGTAAGTTTTTTGTAAATATATATAGACTATTTCATTCTGTTTTCCCAGTGTCTGGCACTTAATAATGCTTGTTCATTACTGATTGACTGAAGCCAAATTGTGAAGAGCCTTAAATGCAAAACAGAATTTGTACTTGCTCCTAGAGGCAACAGGGAACCACTGGAGTTTACTTACTCAAGGGAGTCCCATGGTCACATTCGTGCTCTTACCTTTGCAGTTGTATGGAGGATGGACTGGGGAAGGAAGAGAATTGAAACAGGGAGCCCATTTAAGATCCTGCTGCCATAGCCCGGGCCAGAGCTGTTGAGGGCGTTACAATATGATGTGGTTATATGAGTGCAGAGGGGAAGGGTATGAGTAAGGTTATAAAGTAAAATCAACAAGACTGGGAAATTAATTGGATTTTTGGAAGGGGAGAGGGGAGAGTGCAGTGTCAAGAGTTAAGAGTCAAGGATACTTGCTGACTGTATACTTGAGCAACTAGACAAGGGTGGTACCCTTGGCATGAACAGGGAAGTTCAGAAGAAGGGAAATAATGAATCCTGTTTTGAACACTTTTGACTTTGAGATAACTATAGGAAATTCAGTTGGAAATGTCCAAAGGGGACCTGGTGATGTGAGACTGGAGTTCAGGAGAGAGAATTGGGTTAGACATAAAGATCTCACTGTCATCTGAATGACAATGACAACTAAACCCAAGGGAGCTTAATGAGGTCACCAAGAGAGTTTATGACAGACAGAAGGTCAGAAGAGATACCAGTTTACAAAACACTTGTATACTATCAGGTGTTATACAATGAGATAAGGAATAATAACAATAATAATAATAATAATAGCATTTATATAGCACTTCACAGACATTGTCTCATAGAACCCTCAAAATGACTCGGGGAGGGTGGTATTATTGTTATTCCCATTTTAATAGATAAGGAAACTGAGGCAAGCAGAAATCAAGTGACTTGCTCAGGGTCACACAGCTATCCAGATTTAAACTTGTCTTCTTAATTCCAGATCCAGTCCTGTATCTGATTTGCTACTTAGCTGCCTGTTTTATATATATATATATATATATATATATATATATATATATATATGTATATATATATATATGTATATATATGTATGTATATATATATATATTCATTTGTTATTATTCTTAGAAATCCAAAAGTAAACTAACCCAGGCCATGCCTGAATTATCACAAATTTGAAAAGAACAGCTTCAAATTAATGAATTGTTGCTAATTCTATTAGCACACTTGTAAGAGAATAAAACCAATGAATTATCATGATTTGATCCTTTTCATACATTAACCATTCAAGTCTTTTCCGACAGTAGTAATTTCCAACAGTAGAGTTTGTGCTGAACCATTTGCACAGTCCTCATATGAACAACACCCCTTTAGGATCTGAAGACAATGTGTAACTCAGCCCAACGGTGCTCATTAATGGGCAGGACTCATATAAGTTTTTCTTTCATGTGAAGCTAAATGCCTTTAAAATTTGATCAACTCACAAACCTCTAATTACCACATCATGCTTTACCCAACTATGCCAAGCAACCCAGACACAAATTTAAATTTTTTGAGAGGCAGCTGGGTGGTACAGTGGCTAGAGCAATGGGCCTCAAATTAGGAAGACCTGAGTTCAAATCCAGCCTCAGATGACCAACTAGCTCTGTGATCTTCAGCCAGTCACTTAACGTTTATCTGCCTCAGCTCCTCAAATGTGAAAAGGAGATGATAACAGCACCTACATCCCAGGGTGGTTGTGAGGATCCAATGAGATCATCTTTGTAAGGTGCTTCACGCAGTGCCTAGTACATAGCAGGTGCTGTATGTTAGCCACTTATATTATTAGTGTGATCATATATATGCACATGTCACATATTTATTTACATGATTCTGTCAACATGAGATAATGTCACTATGACGTGGTAAATCGATCTGACTCCCTAACACTCTAATCCATATTCTTTGTCACTATCACACTCCATTCCTCACATAAGTGGAGAAAAAGGGAGAAAACACTGGTTTCCTATCCCTGAATAATCTTTGACACTCAGAAAATATGAAGCAATAAAAGCTACAAAATACAAAAACTGAACAACTACTCCAACACAAGATCCAACACAATAATCTTCACAACTGCAGAAAATGTTATAAAGGAAAATAAAAAGATCTATGGAATCCTAATGCCAATGTTTTCTGTTGGGTCTGCTACATATCACAAGATCATTAAAACCAATAAATATATCCATTTGTGTATAATCAGAGCCAAAACATTTAGTAAGTCCTGTTACCTGGATCCTAATCCATAGAAAAGCACTCTGTTGTCTTGGCACCACTGAATGAATGATATTTGAGGCAATTAATGACACACTGTACACATCTCCACCTTGACCAGGAAGCAGGGCATCAGGAGAGGCATCGTGGCACCTGGAAAGGTTGTTGGGTTTGTCATCAAATCCCACCTCTTTTACCTATTAATTGTATGACCCTGAGCCCTCTCTGGGCTTCGGTCTCCTCAACTATAAAAACGAGGGAGGGGGCTGATCAAATTCTATGATCCCATGATTTATGTCATAGATGTAACAGTTCTGTTAAACGTACACCATGTAACAGGACAAAAATCTTCTCTACAACATCCTCTCAAAGGACCAACTAGCATCCATTTAATGATCCATACCGATGGGGAACTCATCACCTTACCAAACAATGCATTCCACTTTTGTACAGGACTGATGATCAAGGAAGTAAAATTCAGGGTTCAAATCTAATTCTGAACAGTCCCTTGAGATCTATTATTCTTGTACAATCATATCATGTGATTCTGCTACCTCACTTGCTCCTCATTTCCCCCATTATGTTGTTACCCATCCAGTTTTAACCTAGACAGCTGACATTTGACACTTCCACTTTTCCAAACAGGCTCTATAATTCAGGGTAGTAGCAGCCTGTTTTCTCATGTATTCTGACCCACAGAACTTTTAAACAGAAAAGGGCTTCAGATAACCAGATAAGCACAACACACTCTATACCTCACAGATGAAGAAATCAAAGATACAGGTAACTAACATTACCTTACAAAGGACCTGGAAGCATTCCTCAAACATTTAAACAGGAAATAGGAATTTAGTGAAGGGAGACCAGGGGGCAAGAGCTTTGAACTAGGAAGCTAATACAGTAAAGACAGACTCTCCAAGGATGGCGTGCCCAGAAAGGGCTACGACAGTCTAGGCCAGACAGTACTCTTTCTTCTCCACTGCTTTCTTCCCATTTGTGAAAATAGATAAGGCATTATTATCTCCACTTCACAGAAGATGAAAATGGACAGCAGCCATGTTCTAGATTATACAGCTAGTAATGGGGAGGAGGAGAGGAGGAGAAGAAATGATATGGAAAGATAACTGTCCAATCTGAAGGGCTCTCATTTGAAAAGTAAAACCAGGCTCGTTGCTTGGCCCCAGAGGACAGAACTAAGAGCAAATGGGTGAAGATTCAAAAAAATGCAAATTGACAGCTGATGCAAGGAAAGACACTGAATAATTAGAGCTATCCAAAAGTGGAATCAGCTGAGGACCTTACCTGAGGACCTTAACGTAAGAATGAATAACCACCACCACATGTCTTCCCTTCTCTCCTTCCACTTCGGATATTGTATGAGTTGGACTTAAGTGACCTATAGTCAGATGGGTGATACAATCATTCTGACAAAATACCAAGAGCCAGTCAACCTCACATGTGATCCCTAGTTTACTGAGTCATCTATCAACTTCCTGAATTTGTGTCAAACAAAAATTTCCCTCTAGGATTTGCCTAACTAAGGAATACTGAAGGAAGTAAGGAATACTATGTCTCATAACTAAAGTTACCGACTCCTCTTTTAGATGATTAAGACAAATGAGTTTAGTAGTTAAATGAAGTAGCAGAAATCAAAGAAATCTAGATACATTGCTATAACTTATTAAAACCTCAAAAGGAAAAGTTCAAAATGCATCAACTTCTTTTCTGTTTCCCTAACTATGACGTTTACATTTTAAGTTAATGGTAACATCTATCTTGTCCTTTTCTTCTAAGTTGCCATTCAAAATCCATATTTTATTACTGTAATGTAAACCCATTAGTGAAAGAACTAGAAAGGATATTGATGGATCAATCTTGAGCTGGCAGAGTAGGCTGGACAACCTTTCCTCATCTCTAGTTTCTATGATTCATTAGTCTTTTGTGCCCAGCCCACACTATAACAATATTTCTTTCCCCTCTCCACAAAATGGAGGCTGTGAATACAAAACAAAAATGAACTAACCATCAAAAGACGCATTTATTTGTTTTCTATCCTAACAACAAAAGCAGTCATGGTTGAAATTTAAAAAAAAAAACAAAAAATACATATAATTTTCAACAATTAGCCTAAATTGCATCCATTGTCTTTGACCATATAGTAAAATGGTTACAACTTTGATTTTCCCTTCAAGTTTGAAAATAGAGAATTTTATAATGGAAAAATATACAAAAAATAATCAACAACCTATAAGTCAAGGATTTATAATTTTAAGGTACTGAGTCAGGTTAAATTATAGTTATTTGGAACATAAACTATTATGTAGACTTTCATCAATTCTTTAAGAGAAGCTACTATGCATATTATTTCTTATTTATAAAAGTAATCTGTATTAAAAATACTTCATGCACTATTTATTGAGGAATACTATGGGAGGGAGAGAAGAACCCATTAGCTTCTATTTTTTTTTAAGACAACTCAAAAGCAACTGAGTTACAAATGAAAATGTAAACCAGTACTTTTTCTTTTAACTCTCACCAAAATGCCAGGATAACTGTATTTTCTCAAAAGATGATCAAATTATAAATCATAGATTATTTTAAAGGAATTTCTATTTTATCTTTGAATGGAAAAAAAAATCTGGAGCTCCAAAACATAGTCTCAAAGATTGATTCCAGAATTTTACCTACCTTCATAAATATGCAGTATATAAAATTAATATAAACTATTTGACTACTCACTTAGTATTACAAGTTTTGCCTTTCAAAAAACAGTTAATTCTGTCTCCCCTCCCCCATCAACTAAAGCTCTATAAATAAGCTCTCTGCTCTACCTAATCATAATTCTTTTTTTGAGAAAATTGAGACACATTGAAGCAGGCAATGCAAAAATAACTATTTCCACACAAAATAATATTTTGAAAGGTTGCATCTAATTGTTTAAAACCATTGTTCTCAATTCCTCTGCAATATTTTCTCATTTTGCTTAAGACAGTATTTTACAACAAATAAGCAATAAAATATACTTAAGACAAACCTGACCACTCCACGCACAATAGAGATTACATAAAAAACTCCAATTGTGGTTGATCATGCAGTCTAAAATCCTGAATTGGGCCATCACTGCTCATAGCGCAGTCTGCATCTCTGCTCTGACTCAGCTTTTGTCAGTATGGAACTCTGTTAGGAGAGCTATGCAGTGATGAGATTCCGGAACAGGACCTTCCTTCCCTCCCCCATTTGTCAAGTCAGCAATAACTAACTGAAGAGCTACATCACACTTTTAGATACCAAACACTATTTTATCAAACAAATGGTATGTTCCAAATTCTAAAAAAAGGATAATACTGCTTTTCTTATTTTATTAGGTTGTTTTTAGGTCTTTAATGATTTCATTAGATTTTAATTTATTAGGTCTTATTAGGTTACTAATGATGTTTAAATAAAAGTGGGCATTATTTTAAAGGCTTGTTTCTCCTCCCTCTGGGTGCACTGGAATAGTTACCCATGTATACAAGCATTGGTAGCAAAAATACAATTTAGGTACTTTGTAGCTATTACGAAACAGTAGATATTAGAAATATAAATCCTTGCTACATCAAGGTGCCTTCCTAGGTATCAGGTCTAGGAGGGAATAAGCAGACATCAGCCATTAAGAAAGCAGGCCAAGAGTTAGAAACAGATTAGTTGGTCTAAGGTGCAGTACATAATTCAAATCAATTCACTGCAAGAGACATTTAGCACCTACTATGCACAAAGAATTGTGCTAGGCACTGGGGGAATAAAAAAATGAACTAAGACACAAATCTCATCTTGAAGGACATTAAAAGAATAGACTGCAGGGGAGAGCAGAGTATGAGATATATTCAGTTCCTAATAGAGGATGTCCTGAAAGAAAATGGCAGAGCAAATTAGATGATTGTGGCATGTAGCCTGTAAAAAATTAGTCTATTTTTTTAAATTCTGAGGAAAAGGTCCTCTAGATACTAATGGCTTTTATACCTCTGTATATGTTTTTCTCACAGGCCACTAGGTACTCCCAAGACCCTCCCTAACACCACTGGTGATGCCTGCAAGTCTCTTTCCCTACACCTAATCCCTTCCTTACTTCCAGAGGAGACTTAGGAGCCCTACTCCTACTATTATAGCTCAGTACAGGAAGAGAAAGTCATTGCTTTAGGACTGCATTCGGGGAGGAAGCAAAGAGATAGAAGATGTGTTCCTGGCATCCCAAACTCAAAAGCAGTTTTCTCCAAGAAATAGCTGTTAACTTCTATGACACTATTAGCACTTCAGTTTGGCTGCATTCTATGTTAATCAGGAACTTCTGTGGTTACCTGCTCCCTTCACACAACCACCCCTCTAGCCTGGCTCTCGTCACCACTGACTTGGGTCTATTACAAAGGTCTCCCCCTTGGTCCCCCTTATCTGAAGCCTTTCCTCACTTTATTCCATCCCATACAGGCTCTGGCCAAAGTCCTAATGCTCAAGTGTTACCATTATCACTGCCTCTACTCAATTAACTACCATGGCTCCTAATTAACTCTAAGGTCAAATAGAAACTCTTCTGCTTTGCAATAAAAGCTCTTCCTGTCTCGGCCCCTTACTACATCTGCAGTGTTGTCACCTGTTCCTTCCCTCCAAGCACTCTATAATCCAGCCATGCTTGCCTACTTGGGGCTCTGCACACACATACCCCATCTCCCATCCTCTGTACTCTCTCCAAGCCTAGAAGGTGTTTTCACCATGTTCTCTTTTTTGATCTCTAGTGCACTCCCTCCAAAACTACCTGGAAATCATTTTGTAGATTGTGTAATGTACATATCTCCCCCATTAAGAAAGCTCTCTGAGAATGGGAACTGTTTCATCTTTTCTTTAGGACATCAACTAGTGGCTAGTACACAGCAAGACCTCTGATTGATCCTGGGAACTTAACCAATATCTGTAACATTGCTTCTATGGAAAATTGCATTCTGGATATCTGGCAGACTCAAATCCTCCTACCCTTCCTAACACCTCTCTTGACTTACAGTCTCAGACATCTCAAACTGGATGTCCAACAGACATGATCAAAACGAAACTCATTACAAACACTCCCTTCTTCCAAACTTCTTGCTCCTTGCAGTTCCATAAACAAAGCACTCCACGGCCAAACTCTGGCCATTTTCTCTGGCTATTCCCCCACGTTTCTCTATCTCCTCCTCCTAGCTTCAAGTACCAAATGAAATTCTCCTCTCCCTTCTACATGAAGCCTTTTTCAACCCCTTTTAGTTCTAGTGCTTCCCTCTGTTAATTATTTCCAATTTATCCTCTATGGCTTGCCCCATTTTATCAGTGAGACAATAAGCATTTATTAAGCACCTGCTAGGTAGCAGAACTATGCGACAGTCTGGGGATACAAAAAGAAGCAAAAAGACAGACAGTTCCTGCTCTTAAGGATCTCACAATCTAATGGAGGAAACATGTAAATAACCAGGTACATACAGCATATTTTTAGAACAGATAAAGATAAACTGAAAGGGGAAGGTGTTAGCTGCTACAGGGACAGAGAGTCTTCCTGTAGGACTAGAAGCTTTCTAGTAATCTATTTTCCTTAGCAAAATTAAATGATCTTTAAAGATATATCAAATATAGTTTTTGTTTTAATTCTGGGGTTTTAAGAATAGCAAAATGACATGACTGCAACTGATTTTTGCTCTAAATTGTGACTTTATTGGCATAAGAAATCCTTTACAAGGAAACAGTCTGCTCAACAATGCTGATCTGCAACTGTTCTTCAACTTAAAAGTCATAGGAAAGTAGGCAGAAACACTGAAAAGTTAAATGGTCACACAGCCAGTAGATGTTGGCAGCGTAACTTGAACTCATGTCTTCCTGACTCTGAAACAAGATTCTCAAATCTACCAGCCCACAATGCTACTCTATAATACGTACCCTACTCTGCTTTTTGATAAAGCAAAAATGATATTGGTAAACCAAAGCAGATGTTTTAACAGTGACTACTATAATTTGGCTTTCCTACTCTAAACAGTACTGGTTAGTTTTTAAAGTCTTAATTTTCTATATAGTTTGAAACAAACCAAACTTGAAGCAGATCCCACAGAATAATTGAAGAGAGCAAAAAGGTTCAGGTCTCCCTAATTTAAAAAACAGAACAAAACTTCCCTTGAAGCAACTATATGATTCCTCCTTCTCTGTGCTAAACTATTAAAAATATCAGCTCTCTTTGCCCCCATTCCTCATCTTCATTGTGGTTATTTGTTGTTCATCCCTTTCAGTCATGTCTGATTCTTCATGACCCCATCTGGAGTTTCTTGGCAAGGATACTAGAGTGATTGCCATTTCCTTCTCCCTCTCATTTGACAGATGAGGAAACTGAGGCAAACAGGGGTAAGTGACTTATCCAGGGTCACACAGCTAGTAAGTGTCTGAGGTTGGATTGAACTCAGGAAGATAAGTCTTCCCGACTTCAGGCCAGGCACTCTATTCATGTGCCACCTAGCTGCCCCTGGGGGTGGTATTTGAACAACAGGGAAAGATGAGGAAAAGGGGTTAAAGGAAACCAGAGAATAAAAGGGAAGGTATATTAAGAGAGGGATCATTAAGCAGCAAAACAAACTCTTAAAGAAGGGATAAGAAACAAAAAGAAAAAGGATAAGCAAATAGGATAGAAAGAAAAATACAATTATCAATCAACTATCAATGAAAATGAAATGAACTCACTCATAAAACAAAAGAAAAGAGAATGTATTAGAAATCATAATCCAACTAAAAAAAAACTTGAAATGGACAGAGATGTAGAGAGTTAAACTAAGGATCTGGAGCACAGTCCATTATGCTTCAACAATAGTAAAAAAAGATGGTATAGTAAATATGGTCTCAACCAAGACAACAGCAACAACAGACTGAAAGAAATAAAAAAGAAAAATGCTTTTGCAACTAGCATGGCATCTAAATTCTTAAAGAAGATTTAAATAAGTGTCAGGGAAAAATAACATTGAGGGAACTCAATTTATCCCTCTCAAACCTAGATAAATCTAATCAGAATGTCCATGGGACACAGTTCAAGATGTCAAAAAAGAAGATTCAAGACTGGAAGATAGGAGTGCTGTTAGGGCTGGATAAAGAGATCTGAGAATCATCTACATAGGGATGATAACTGAATTTAGTGGGCTCAAGCTGGATGAAGATCCAGCAAAGGAGAGACTAAAAAAGAGCAGTTGGGAGGAGAACCAGGAAAGATCAATGTCATGAAAATCTATAAAGAAGAGTATATCAAGGAGAAGAGTGTGACTGGCATTGTCAAAGGCTGTAAAGAGCCCAAGAACGATGACCTTAGATTTAGCAATTACAAGATCACTGGTAACTTAGGAGAGAGCAGATTAAGTTGAATGATGATGTCAGAAGCCAGACTGCAGAGAATTTGAAAGTCTTTATTATATGTATACTGAGATAGCACTAAATGATTCCTTCCCTTCTTTCTTCTCCCCCCAGTTTCAATTTTGTCTGTAAAAATTTCAGAACATAGCTGAGAAAGTCTAAGTGAGAGCTCACTAGTACATCCCTAAAGAATGAAGTCATTCCACAGGGACATGCGACTTCACCTAAATTTTTAAAATAATTGGAAAGAGGCTTCTAGCTCATCAGCTACTGAAGTGACCATAATTACTTCGTTGGAGTAGCAAATTCAAACTACATCACTTTGCTTGCAGAAATGCTGAGACATAAGCATATACTTTGAGACTATTTTTTGCATCATCAAGGTTTTCCACAGTTTGATTGCATTGTACAAAATGAGTCAAGCTGCCAACTGCTTGTAATAACTGTACTTTTAAACATTTTTCCACTATTTAAATATACAATTTTGTGCTTTCCAAGATCAATATTCATACCTTCAGATGCATAAAATTTAGCCAGACTAATGTCAAATAATTCAAGTCTGTATTTTTAAAAATCACATAAAATCTTTAAGTATAACAATACTTCGAACATAGAAATGTTTTTCTTTTTTTGTGTGTTCATTTAATTCAGTATACCTTTAAAAAACCTGACAGTTTTTCTCTATGTACAGGGGGTCTGGGAGTGCTAAGTTGTTGATAAATCAGTAGATCCACTATTAATAATATCTACCACAAATTGATCTCGTAAAATTTAAGTACTGAATCCACTATATTGGAAACAAGATCAAAGGAACAGAGTAAACTATAGATATTCCCACTAGCAACAGTACTGAGTTAGCTTTTCTCAGAGAATAGGTCTTCTTCAAGGGAGGGAAAAACAAAAAAAAAATAGTAACAACAATATGCACACTGATGTAACAGTTGAGGATATATAAAGTGTCTTAGCCATGTTAACTTCTAGGACATCAGATGTTAAAACTACCAGAGCACTAAGAACAGTGATACATATTTCCCCATCCTTGGTTCTCTCTATTTATGCTATAAAGCTGCTTTAACATTTCTCCCCCAAAAGATCTTTCAAAGCCAGTTCTTCAAAGTATCAAGAAATATATGATCAATTCAGCGACTAACAATGACTCCAGAAGACTGATAATGAATTATGCTTTCCCTCTTTTGGCAGACATATTCAATGTCTGTATTTGTTTTGCATGACTATATGTACTTGTTATAAAGGAGGGTCTTTTTGGCGGGAAAGAATTTGGGGGCAATGGGAGGTACTGATTATAACACACACAAAAAGGAAGAGCATCAATGAATCTTTTTTTTTAAATAGAAGCAAACAGAAGGAATTTCAGAAGGACACACACACACACACAGTAGTGTTGAAATTACCATGTTAAATTTGAAATACACATACAAATATAAATATATATTTATATATAAATTTATGTATATAATAGATATACAAAATATGCATCATATATTTAAATGTTTATCTATCTATCTATCTATGCCCTGCCCCAAGAAGGTATTACAGAGTAGAGATTCATATCTTCATAGGCAGTCATCTTTTTTCTGTTCATTGTACCAGGAAATTTCATGTTTTTCAAATTCATAACCAAAAGGACAATTAAAAATCTTATCAAGGTATAATTAAGTTAAATTTACATTGCAGACAAAGCACACATACGGGTATAGGGACCGGACCTTTGATTTCATTAACGCAGAGAATGAACTCTTACACTGCCTCTGGAACTTCTCCAATCTGGTAGTTGTGTAAAAGGACTGAGAGGTTAAATAACTCAAACGTGACTGGACAAATCTATCGCTACAACTGGAGGAACACTCAGAAGAGTGTTCAAAGAATACAACTGATGGCAGATCAACAGGACATTATCTCTATACACAACCACCACCTTGACATTTCCCTTCAGACCCTGATGAAAACAGCCTGGGACCCTAATCCCATAAGCCTTTGGAGGAACACTGCATCTAGCCCAGTTCTCTCAGACATCAGTGCTACATACAGCCACTGCTACTGAAAACCCAGAAAAGAAAATTCTTTCACCCAAGTCCTTGGTCAAGTGGTTCAACATTAGAAACTGCTATCATTTTTATTGGTGAAAATGACAGGAAAGAAGCATTATTATCTCTAATGCCACTGCAACCTAAGGACCATAAAACCTTTTCATTTGACTGGCAGCTAAAATGTCCCTTATGTGGTGTCCTCCCTATTAAAATGTGAGATCCTTGACAGAAAGGACTGTCTTACATTTCTATTTGTACCCCTAGCACTTGGCACATGGATTTGCACTTGGTAATGCCTTGAGAAACGCTTCATTCATTCATACATTAAAATGCAAAGGAAGCACATTGTTAGGTGACAGACTTAAAACATATACATACCTCTTTTGGTCAAAGTAATCCCATGTGATTCTACAGTTGTATCCATTAGTATTAACAGTGGACCAATCTTTCTCAAGCTCTTAGCAGGCTGCTCTAAACAACATTAATGTTATACCAAAGGTTCCAAGATTTGTTTGATTAAAACCAGCAACATTCCTCTAATTTAGGAAGGGAAACTTAGAGGAAACTATCAACCAATAAATCAGTAAGTGTTGGTCAGGTGCAGGACAACGTACTCTCTGAGCTGCTTGCTCTACACCTCTTTACCACCAATCTTAGCCCCTAGAGACACCTCCATCCTGGAGTCTTCATGTTGTATTGATTGGTGACTCCCTGGCTAGGTGGTCAACGCGTGAGGAGTCTCTGCCATGTTTATTTCACTCCCAAATCAAGTTACCCTTGAACTGCTCCAGCTCTTCAGCAGTCCTGTTCCCTCGTTCCCCTTTCCAGTGTCCCTAGGTTCTATTCTATTAGAATTTAAATTCCTTGAGAGTAGGGGCTGTCTCGTTTGCTTGTATTTGTATCCCCAGTGCTTAGCACAGTGGTTACAGGATGTTAACATGTTGCTCAATACAGAGGAAGAGTCTTCCCAACAAGTCAAACCCTCACTTGACCCAAAAAGGAAAAGTGGGCTCCTAGTTAATACTACCCCCACCCCAGAAGCCTAAACTAGATTAAAATATAATTGGGAAATGCTTTAATAAAATAAAAATACAATAAAACATAATATCAATTTGTGGTTTTCTAAGTCACTATGTTGCTGCAGGGGTTCCATTTGTAGTTGAGTTTGACACTACTCTTCTAGAGCATATAAGAATCTTAGCATTTGAGAATTAAAAGTGACCTCAGTAGCCATCTAGTTCAAGCCAAGCCCAAGAAGAAGCCCCACTCCCATGTACCTGAGAAGTAACAAAGTCAGCTTCTGCTTGACCTCCACCAGCATTCAAGGCAGCCCAACACACTTCAATCAATGAGTCCACATTGAACACTTACTGAGTGTGTGCAACATACAATGCCAAGTCTTCAGATAAAAACACATTAAGTGAAACAATCACTGCTCTCAAATGAACTTACGGAAGAAATGGTAAGGTCCTCAAAAGCTGGAACCAGATACACCCAGGTCCTTGTTGAAAAACTAACAAAGGGCTACCAATCAATATACTTTTATATGCTTACATGTTTTCCAAAGAACAAATGAAGTATAGTCCTCTATGCTTTATTAAAAATGTACACATTATGAGCAAAACCCTTCTCTCTGAGATACTAGTGGAAACCTGAATTGATGGCTTCTTTTCATTCTCAGAATGTTGCTAAAACATCAGATGACACAGTAGAATACTTTACCAAGAGAGTAAAGCCATGTCTACCTTTCCCTGTTCATGTGCCTCACTCCAACCTTGGTAGAAAAAAGCACTTTCAGGAATGTTAAAGAACAATACAACACTAACTACACCCTTCCTTCCCTTGCTTGTCAGAAACCTTTGCAGCAAACAGCAGTCCAGAAAATATAAAACATGAGAGGAGGAGAAATGGTGTCATATAGAAGTTTGAAGCAGGAACCCAACTGCAAGAGTATAATAAAAGTTTCACTTTTAAATAAATCTTTTGTAGCCTTTACTTCTAGACTTTAAATTCTTTTCAGGGGTGAAAAGAAAGGAAAAAAACTGGGGAAAGATGGTATAATATTTGGATTGTAAGATCTTTTATTTATCTACTTTGTATATATTTGTATTTATTCACTTAATATTTATGTTGTAAATATGTATGTACTTGTTTCCCTTATTAGAATGTAAGTTCATTGACAATGAAGACATTTTCATTCTTTGCACTTGTATCCTCAGGAGCTAGCACAATGCCTGACACAGAGTAGATGCTTGATAAATACTTGACTGATTGGATTTAACATTTAGCCTATTCAGGGAGAAGGGAACAGAAAAAACACCTCAAATTAGTCTCCCAAAGTCTCTAAGTATAAAGATTTTCATTAAGAAATTATATCAAACAAGATGTGGCAACTAATTCACTGGACTATGTCAATGGAGGCTACTCTTAGGAGAACTAAAAATATTCATGAACTGAACACAAGAGTTCACTCATGTGACAATATTAACTGATAACTGTAAACCAGAAAGTGAGCAACTCTGAGCATCCAAAAAGAGCTTATGAGGGAAAGCCTCAGCAAAGCGAGTTAACTCTAGAGTATGGGCTTTATGACTTCTCTTTTAAGAATGAAGATCTAACAACAACAACAACGTGAAACACAGTTCAACCAAGTACATGATCTAATTCTATGCTTTCCAAACTCATCCCAGATTTGAATGAGCAGCTTAAAAAGGAGTTAGTAAAGGCAGGCACATAAATAAGCATCAAGAAGTAAAAACATTAAGGCACCAAGGTGGGGGCAGAAAAACCACTGAAGGGTATCAGATCTCAAAAACTACAGCAGTATCTCAGTCACCCACTACTTAGATCAGTACTGACAAGCTGGCATCAATCTATTTCTAGTGGTAGTGCCCAATGTTCTAAACTGTATGTAGAAAGCAAGCATTACCTAACAGCAAGCATTACCTAACAGAACTACTGCAAAGACCATGAATTGCTATACTCTCTCCTAGTTCTCCCCTACCTTCCAAAGCATGCTAACCAATATTTTTAAGGTTACAGGAAAAAAAAATAAAAAATAAAAAAAAAATTTAAAAAAAGGTTACAGGAGAATTAGAGTAACTTATCTAGAGTTCCAAAATAGTTCGAGTACATATATATGGAATTTTGCTTCATGTACCACATACATACATATACTTCATGCCTTTTTAAAATCATGCTGCTTCCAGCTTTTCATTTTGTCCACAAATTTCAACACTGCCTCCCCCCTTCCTGTATCCAAACAATCTTTCAAATCTGGCAATTTGAGTAATGAGTATTAGGTTCAGAGAGGGGGAAGGGAAGAGACCAAATGATTGCTTCTATTTTAAAGTATCAGTTAGAAAATAAACTGTTTTTTTTTTTTAAATCAGACTGAGGGGAAGGAAAGGGGGTGACAGGGGAGGAGGAGGACAAAGAATGTAGTGAGATGAAATTATTAGGTTACGTATTCATTGAAGTTCAAGGTTCAAAGCTGAACTTCAGGGATGGTACACTATCTATTCTAGGGGGGCAGAGTACACAGCTGTCCCTGCTTAGTCTAAGGAACCTGAGCTTTGAATCCAAGCTTTGGAAGCTAAAAGTTTTTTGGTTTCCTATTTAAGACATTCATGTTTTAAATGCTTAATTTGCTAAAAATATTACAAAAAGTCTTACATCTAAAGAAGTGATTTTCCCAAACTACAGATCTTACAAAGGCAAAAGATGCTAGGTTTGGAGAATTTTCCTTTTCAGATGCAATGTCTTTATTTTATTTTTTAATTAAAAACTCTAAGACAAGCTGACTTATTACCTTGTTTCTTTAAATACCAAGCAATCTCTTACAGGACTGCAACTCAAACTGTCAATTGCATATGGTCAACTATCTATATACACACACGTGTGCACATACACACGTGTGCAGATGTGTGTGAACACACAGAATTTTTGTACTGCGTAACATTTTTGTCCAAGAAAAATATGCGCTAAATTTTTCTGTAGCCACTGGGTATGTCTTACACTCCAGGCTAAATCATGGGAGAATGAGAAATTGAGGGCCTCTTCTATGAGTCTTTTCAAATACTTGAATACAGCCATTATGATCCATACCTCAAATCGTCTCTTCTCCAGCCTCAATTTTCCCCAGGGTTTTTCAATTGAGAATCATATGGCATGATCTCCAGACCCCTCACTATTCTAGTCACCCTCTTTGGGTTGTCCTTGCATTACAGTAAGGAAAATTCTGGTTAATAAAATAAAGAATTTCCCAACAGAGCTACCTAAGAATGGAATCATTCACTTCAAGACATAAATGGGTTCTCCCTCAGTACAGATCTTTAAGCAAAGGCTGGAGGACCACTAAGTGTCAGGTATGTGTTGGTGATGATTCTCAAATCTACCTATTCTGTCCCAAACTCCCTGTTAACCTCCAAGGTCAAATGTTCAACTGCCTGTGAGACATCTCAAAATAGATACCCAGAGAACATTTTAAATTCAACACATGCAGATTGAATATGGAAGACGAGAGTGAGGAGTCCAACATGACTCCTTGTTTGTGAGCCTGAGAGACTGGGATAGTGTTGTCCACTACAGTAATAGGGAATGTACAATGTGGAGAGACTTAAAAGGGAAAGATAAGTTCTGTTTTGAACATATTTATGTCTAATAGACTATCTTAAACTGAAGATGATCAAAATGGAGCTCTTTATCTTTCCTCCTAAATCTCCCATGCAAGAGTATTCTTTCCCATTACTGTGGAGGACACCACCATCCTCCCAGTCCTTTAGGATGGCAACCTAGAAGTCACCCTGGACTCTTCACTCTCTTTCAACCTACACATCCAATTCATTGCCAAGGCCTGTCCATTTCAACTTTCCAACACCTATCCAATAGGTCCCCTTCTCACTTTTGGTGCTACCTCCACTCTGAGCAGGCCCTCATCACTTCACACCTGGGCTACTGTAATAATCAGCTGCTGAGTCTGTCTACCTCAAGTCTCTTCCTACTACAATCCATCCTCCTTGCCCCCTCTTAAAGCCACTAACATGATTTTAATAAAGCACAAGTGCAATCATTACTTCCCCTACTCAGTAAACTCCAATGGCTTCTTACTGCTTCCGAAAGCAAATACAAAATGTTCTGGCATTCCAACACCCCCTTTTATCTTTGTTTCTTAACAATTATTTTCTTATTTAATATTTCAGTCTTCAACATTGATTTCCACAAGATTTTGAGTTGCAAATTTTCCCCCCATTTCTACCCTCCCCCCACTCCAAGATGGCATATATTCTGATTGCCCCGTTCCCCAGTCAGCCCTCCCTTCTGTCACGACACTCTACCCTCCCCATCCCCTTTTCCCCTTACTTTCTTGTAAGGCAGGATAGATTTCTATTCCCCATTCCCTATGTATCTTATTTCCCAGTTGCAGGCAAAAACAAATTTTTTTGAGCACGTGCTTTTAAAACTCTGAGTTCCAAATTCTCTCCCTTCTTCCCTTCCCACCCACCCTAAGAAGGCAAGCAATTCAACATAGGCCACATGTGTATCATGCAAAACCCTTCCACAATACTCATGTTGTGAAAGACTATACTTTGCTCCCTCCTATCCTATCCCCCTTTATTCAATTTACTCCCTTGACCTCGTCCCTTTTCAAGAATGTTTGCTTTTGATTACCTCCTCCCCCTATCTTCCCTCCCTTCTATCATATCCCCTTTTTTATCCGATTCCCCCTACTTTTCTGTGGGGTAAGATACTCAATTGAGCTTGTATGTTATTCCCTCCTCAAGTCGAATCTGATGAGAGCAAGATTCACTCATTCCCCCTCATCTGCCCCCTCTTCCCTTCCAACAGAACTGCTTTTTCTTGCCACTTTTATGCAAGATAATTTACCCCATTCTATCTCCCCCTTTTCCCCTCTCTCAATATATTCCTCTCTCACTCCTTAATTTTATTTTTTCAGATACCATCCCTTCATATTCAACTCATCCTGTGTCCTCTGTCTATATATGTATATTCCCTTCAACTAATCTAATAGTGAGAAAGGTCTCATGAATTACACACATCATCTTTCCATGTAGGAATGTAAACAAAACAGTTCAACTTTAGTAAGTCCCTTGTAATTTCTCTTTCTTGTTTACCTTTTCATGCTTATCTTGATTCTTGTATTTGAAAGTCAAATTTTCTATTCAGCTCTGGTCTTTTCATTGAGAAAGCTTGAAAGTCCTCTATTTTATTGAAAATCTATATTTTGCCTTGGAATATCATACTCAGTTTTGCTGGGTAGGTGATTCTTGGTTTTAATCCTAGCTCCTTTGATCTCTGGAATATCATATTCCAAGCCCTTCGATCCTTAATGTAGAAGCTGCCAGATCTTGCATTATCCTGATTATGTTTCCACAGTACTCAAATTGTTTCTTTCTGGCTGCTTGCAGTATTTTCTCCTTGATCTGGGAGCTCTGGATTTGGCGACAATATTCCTAGGAGTTTTCTTTTTGGGATCTTTTTCAAGAGGCGATCGGTGGATTCCTTCCATTTCTATTTTACCCTCTGGTTCTAGAATATCAGAACAGTTTTCCTGGATAATTTCTTGAAAGGTGATGTCTAGGCTCTTTTTTTGATCATGGCTTTCAGGTAGTCCAGTAATTTTTAAATTACCTCTCCTGGGTCTATTCTCCAGGTCAGTGGTTTTTCCAATGAGATATTTCATACTGTCTTCCATTTTTTCATTCCTTTGGTTCTGTTTCATAATATCTTGATTTCTCCTAAAGTCACTAGCTTCCACTTGCTCCGATCTAATTTTTAAGGTGGTATTTTATTCAGTGGTCTTTTGGACCTCCTTTTCCATTTAGCTAATTCTGCCTTTCAAGGCATTCTTCTCCTCATTGGCTTTTTGGGGCTCTTTTGCCATTTGGGTTAGTCTATTTTTTAAGATGTTATTTTTTTCAGTAATTTTTTGGGTCTCCTTTAGCAGGTCATTGACTTGTTTTCCATGGTTTTCTTGCATTACTCTCATTTCTCTTCCAAATTTTTCCTTTACTTCTCTTACTTGCTTTTCCAAATCCTTTTTGAGCTCTTCCATGGCCTGAGCCCAATTCATATTCTTTTTGGAGGCTTTTGATGCAGGCTCTTTGACTTTGCTGACTTCTTCTGGCTGTCTGTTTTGATGTTCTCTGTCACCAAAAAAAGATTCCAGAGTCTGAGTCTCAGTCTACATCCTTTTTCACTGCCTGTTCATGTTCCCAGCCAACTACTTGACCTTTCAGCTTTTTGTCAGGGTATGACTACTTATAGAGTAGAGAGTGCTTTGTCCCAAGCTGTAGGGGCTGTGCTGCTGTTTTCAGAGCCACTTCTACTCCACTGCCACTGCAAGCTCTGCCACACCAGCTCTCCTCCTCCCCCAAGAACCGCCAACCAGGATTGCAACCCAGGTCCAAGCAGGGCCAGCAAAGCGCTCCTTATACTCCTGTTCTGATCCACCACTTTATGCCTCCCACCATGTAAGCCAGGGACTCTGGAACAGCTCTGGAAGCCACAGGAGCTTCCTGCTGCTGCCACCACCACCACCCTGCCACCTCCACCACCCCCAGGGCTGGGGCCAGACTCCTCTCTAACCCAATCCAGCAGTCTTCCCACTAACATGCCCCATGGTCTTTGATGTTTGTGCGTTGAGAAGTCTGGGAACTGCCACAGCTCAATGATTCATGGCCCTCAGGCCTGCTCCGCAGGACTCCTGGTCTGATCTGTCCTGGCACGGCCCATGCTAGGCTGCACTCTGCTCCCAGCACCATGCGACAGACCCTTCCCAGCGACCATCCAAGCTCCCCTGGGCTGGAGACCTGCTTCCCTCTGCTGTTTTGTGGGTTCCACAGCTCTAGAATTTGTTCAGAGACATTTTTTACAGGTGTTTGGAGGGATTTGGGGGAGAGCTTAAGCAAGTCCCTGCTTTCCAGCTGCCATCTTGGCTCCACCACACTACAACCCCTTCTTAACCTAGCCCCCTCCTACCTTTTCAGTTTTCTTACACCTTACTTCCCTGACACGTACTCTTTCATCCAGTGTCACTGACCTCCTGACTGTTCCACAAACAAGACACTCCATCTCTCAGCTCCTGGAATTTTCTCTGGCTATCCTCCATGCCTAGAACACTCTCCTCCACTCTCACTATCGGTCTTCCTGCCTTCCTTTAAGTTCCAATCAAAATCCAAATTTTTACTGGAAGCCTTAACCTAATTCCTCTTAAATCTGGTACCTTCCCTCCACTACCTCTTACTTATCCTGTATATGGCTTGCTTTGTATATATTTGTTTGCATGTTGTCTCCCCCGTTAGACTATAAGTTCCTTGAGGGTAGGGACTGTCTTTTGCCTCTTTCTGTATCCCCAGCATTTAAGCACAATACCTGGAACACAGAAGGCACTTAACAAATGTTTGTTATTGAAGAGGGAATTTTTTGAGGTTTGAATCACAGGATCATACATTTAGAGTATGAAGATACCACAGAGCAGGGGTGGGGAACCTGTGGTCTTGAGGCCACCTGTGGTCCCGAGGCCACATGTGGCTATCTAGGTCCTCGAGTGTGGCTCTTTGGCTGAATCCAAACCTCACAAAACAAATCCCCTTAATAAAAGGATTTGTTCTGTAAAACTTGGACTCAGTCAAAAGGCTGAGAGAACTCAAGAACCTAGAAGGCCACATGTGGCCTCAAAGCCACAGGTTCCCCACCCCTGCCTTAGAGGTTATGGAATCTAAGCCTTTCGTTTCACAAATAAGAAAACTGACCACAGGATACTTGAAAATACTGCTGAAAGCAAGACACATTAGATGGTCTCTAAAGTGCCTTCCAACTCCAGAATCTGTGATCCTATGATATCCATGGCATTATGTTGCTCTGAGGAACCTTACTCAAAAAAGCATATGAGGCTAATTTGGCATAACTTGTTAAAAGGATCGTAAAACATTTATTTAATAAAAATCTGCAATGCTTTTTCAGCATATCTATGCCAAGATGATCAGTTCATAGCTCTAAGCAGATAGAAAACGGAGACAATTTGTTTATATTTTATTTCTTCTAAAGAATCCATGAAAGCATTATCAAGTACTCCTAAAATTTGCAGTTGGTCAACGGCCCTTACATAAAAAGGTTCTTTATCCCTTTTAAAATCTTCAAAAACAGCAACAGGTTATGTGTGAACATGACATAAGATTCTGCAAGAAACCATACATATTATGTAAATTAGATGGTATCACACTCAAAAAAAATGAAAAGCAGATAATAATTCCAAAAATGTTTTTTCAAATTCTTCAATGATAAAAAGGTTCCCAAACAACAATAAACCCTAAAAGACACTTCTCTTTCTTTAAGGACATGCATATCCATTAACAAATAATCTCACTGAAAGGTTGCAGAATTGATTTTTTTTTCATTTTTCAAATAAAATTTACTTTTGTAATGTTAACTGTAAAACATATTTTATTTTGGAAAGAAGGGAGAAAAATCACTGATACCCAAAAAGGGGGAAAAGTGCTACAAATAAGGGAAAAAATTCATGAAAATGCCCATAGACGGAAAATAATGCTTTTTTCTGGGTAGTTCAAAATTCCCATCACTAGGTCACAGCTGATGACTATATTTTGCTCAAGGACAAAAGAGAAAGGAGTTGAAAGGTGAAGTGCTATATAATTCCTTTAGGGACCATTGCCTTCAAGATGACTTTTTTTTTTCCTCACACTAGGCTGAAATAAGTATCCAAGAAGCTCAGGCAAGAGAAAGAGGGAACTCTCTGGAAGACAGTGGAGCAGCCTAATAACCACTGGGAGAACTTCTGGGGGACAGTTGTTAAATTAGCTGCTGGTTTAACTTTTGGTAATGACCCCTGACAAGAGGAAGAAATGACAACATACTGTATAAGAAACATGCCTTCTTCAACTAAAAGTTTTATGATTCCCACTTAAAAAGAGTCAGTTTTACTATTGACTTAAATCACATCACATAATCTTAAGTTTTTATGCATTTGAATGGTAACATTTTAGACTATTAAATGTACTTTTAGAATCTTGGCTTAATTTGCCATTGAAAAACAGATGTACTAAATCAAACAAGATCAAAGAATGTATCAGCTTTTCCACAATCAATCACAAAGCTTTTAAGCACCAATATGGTGCCTGGCTAGGCACTGTCCTAGGTGCTAAGGATACAACAACAAAAAATAAAAGTTCCTGGTTTTCTAGAACCTTAACAATCTAGAGGTTGGGGGAAGAAGGTGATGAGACAAAATATATAATATATAAATGTATACAGAACAAATACAAGGTAGTTAGAGAGGGAAGGAAGAACTTAGAAGTTGGATGATTAGGAAAGGTTTCACATAGAAGGCAGAGAGGAAGATAGGGTTTATTTCTACATTTGCAGTTAAGTGATAAAAAAGAGAAAATGGTACTGAGAATCCTAGCTCTTAAACCAACTACAAATATGAATTTAACTGCTGATACTCTAGATGTGAGGTTTTTGTCTAGCAATCAATCTGCTGAAACACTACTTATCTAAAATTCTTTTCCAGCAGTTTCTCCCACATGCTAAGAAAACATGTGTTTCCTTAATGGAACCACAAAGACTACTCTCATGAACCACCCTTTGATTACTAATATGAAGCAATGCCTAAAAGAGGGAAACACATATTTACCAAAGAGTGTTCATCACTGCTATGGAGGATGCCCTGTGCAATATCCAAATGGAGAAGATATTCTCTCTACCTGGAGAGGTTCTACAGATGCTCCTGTCTTCAGATAACACTGTGCTCACTGCCTTATGCACCAGGTACTTCAGGCCTCAGCCACTCTAACTCAAAAGAATGGTCTAGTAATCTACATATGGAGAAAAAAGTGAAAGAACTCATTGTCCAAATTATGGCATGTACTTAGAGGGACAACCTTTAAAAAGGGTCTAGTTCTCCCATTAGAAAGTAGGCTTATGAGAATAGGTATTATTTCATTCTTTGTATGACACAGAAATATTTGTAACACATGCTATGGGGCTACCCTTGCAAACCTCCATGTACACTATGCAAGTTAGATCCCCAGCAGATAGCTCCCACTTCTCCTCAAGGGTCTAGGAGACCCTCAAATTGTGAGAAGGGGATCCTTCTAATGCTACAGCTGAGTGTCTACCAGTACAATTTCCTCTAATTGTTATGACTGAGTTAACTTTTAGAAATGAATATTTACTAAGATGGTATAGTGAAAACTGCTGGCAAAAAGCATCACCACCATCACCCATTGGGGGGCTCAGGATCTCACAAGTACATTCCAGGGGAAAGGTGGCTCAGCTTAGAAAAGCACACGTGGCAAAAGAGTAACTCACAACTCTTGGTCGCTAAAAGTCCTTTTCTTCATTTTTAGAATCCTCATGCAGTTCTCCTTGGGCATGGTTCTCTGTTGGGTTCCTTGTAGATCACCTTTCTTCAATTTATCTAAGTCTGTCCTTAGTTCTCAACGTAGACAGTACTGCTGGTCACTGATGTCCAGGGATGCCAGTGAGATGCCGCTGAGAAGTCCAAATGCTTCAACCCCCTTAAATTCCTAAGACCTACCTCTAATCAAAAGGGACTGGGGAATGGGGAGACAAAGGATGTACTCTACCTTCATCTCATACCAAGCAATTTTCTTTTAGGGGCTTAGTGAGAACTCTCTCATGGAACTTACCTATGTTCCAAAATGGCTGTTTTTATATTAGATCCATAGGGCATGATGACCTCCTAAGCCAATAACAACACACCTGTGTATTGTCATTTCACTTTGTCTAATGGCCTTCAAATTGATTCTCATTTGGTTAAGGGCTAAGTAAAGTATGTTATTAGTTACTTTAAATGGGGTGAGGTAATTTACTGGTTAATTCACTTTTCAATTATTATAGGATCTCTGATTTAGAGCTGGAAAGAAGTTTAAAGTTCATCTGGTTCAACGCCTTCATTTTGAAGATGAGGAGTATGCACCCTCCCCTGACTTGCCTCAAGTGACGCAAAGAGTGAGAGAAGTGACCTCAGGTCCTGACTCCAGAGCCAGTATTCTATCCCCTGCACCTAGCACAGGTCCTGGCACATAACAGAAACTCAATAAATGCCTGTTAACTAACTGATCCTGGAAAGGTATTGCAGATGGTCAATGGCCCAAAACTGAACAACCAGAAGAAAGCAGACCGAATTGCACTTGAGAAATTCACTGCACTTTCAGAAAGTGTCAGGCTGCTTCATCATGACACAAAAGCTCAGTTTTTTAAGACCCAGATTCTCCCAGAGAGAGACTGCATGGTGTGGTTGATAGAGAGCTAGCCTCAGAGTCAGGAATAGCTGGGTTCAAATCCTCCCTGACACAGACTGGCTGTGTGACCCTGGGCAAAGTCACAACCTCTGAATGACCCAAGCAACTCTAAGACTATAGAGGGGTTGATCTGAATTGACAGAAGTCACTCATTGGAAGCTCCTAAAGATGAAATCATAGCTCTGATTGTTAACACCACATCTTCATGAATCATGGAAATGAAAATATCAGAAGAACTAAAACTGCAAAAGCCTCAAGGTCATAGAATCACAGACTCTGAGCACAAAGGGATCTAAAAAGTTATCCCTCATTTTACATTAAGGAAACTTAGAAACAGAGAGCTAAATTTACTTGCCAAAGGTCATACAGCTTGTAAGCATCTGTGGTAGCATCTGAACCCAGGTCTTTGTGCCTCCAAGCCCAGTGCCCTATCATGCCATGCTTCCTCAATAGGTGCTGTCCCAGTTCTAATCATGCTGAAATAGCTTCTCTCATAGCCAAAATCCAGAGCAATGGGGTAGTCAGTGGGACTCAGCGCTTCCAATAGAACTCTGTAACGTCCCTCCCTTCCCACTAATGCCAACAATGATGATTAAAGTAAAGAACCCTAATCCAGACTCAAAAACTAACAGTCCTCACCGCTTTTATGTTTCTCAGAAACCAAGAATGGAAAAACTTGAGATCAGTGTGACTTCTCTCCTTCCCCACTCTTTAGACTTCGAGCCTTCACAGCACCATCCCCACCTATAACCTGCTATAAAGTTGAGGGTTTGACAGGAGGAGTTCCAGCACAGAGCTGACAGTCTTAGATATAGACCTTACACCCATCCTCTGGCCAAGGACGGAGAAAGCTTAGCATTCCAGGCCTGTCCAAACAGCTTCACCAAGGTCACAATCATTGCTGTGGGGAAAGAGGTTGAGCAAAGAATATGACAAAGAATGTCACAAGTCGCCAACCAGTGACTGTACCAGAAGCAGCTCTCCATGGCCAACCACACGCTCATGACTTCTACTCTCCCTTTGTAATCTGCACACAAAGCCGTTGCTCCAGCCACCATCCAGGGTACAAACAAGTATTTATACACAAGCAATACTTCTTCTTGAAGAAGGTCACTCCTTGGAGTATAACTGCAGGATAGTGGGACTACGGTGTTGCATATTACAAAAAACATCTTGTGAACAAAAGTAGTATAGAGGGCATCATCAGGGACATGTTAACAAGAAAAGAAAGGAGCAGTCATTTAGTGAAAAAAGAAAATAGCATATGGTCATTTCAAATATTAAAATTCTCATAAGGTTTATTATCTGATGGTAGATTTCCAATGAAGGATTATGGAAGAACACTGAGAAAAATTGCAAATAACGAGAAAAAGCAGACGAATTGTGATTTGAACTGGTAGAGACTAGACATACAATAACATTGTGGTTCCATCCAAGTACTAACATATTAACTTACTTGCATTATCCTGGTAATTTCCCACTCTTAGAATAAGCTTTGAAAGGAAGCTTAGAGGTTGTCCAGTCCTGCAAATCTTAAAGCACTATGTAAATGCTAGAACTACAAGTTCCTAAAAAAGAGGTTTTTTGCCTTATTTATCCTTTTATCACCTGCTCTGCCTACCATAGTTCAATGCATATAAAGGAAACATCTTTTTTTTTAAGAAAGTGCTATATTCTATTTCCAGTAATGTTCCTAAACAGTTCTGTGATGCAAGGCAAATCACTCAACTTCTCTGGGTTTCAGTGAACTTAAACATTCCTTAGCTCTTAACCTTCTGAGGCTAATGCTCCTTAAACTAATTCCTTCTGTCCTTGTATAAATGTGACAATATAAATAAATACATATCAATACTGCGATGAATTGGCTGTTCAGTCATTTTGAAATGTGTTCTCAGTTCAAAATATTCAAATTAAATGTCACAGGAAAAGGAGCGTGTGTTTACCACAAGCTTCAATAATTTTCAAGGCAACCGATTTAAGTTCAATGAATAATTCTACTTTAATTCTATTGGAGGAGTTCTTAACCTAGGGCCCATGAACTTGTCTTTAAAATATTTCAATAACTATCTTTCAATATAATTGGTTTCCTTTGGAATCCCAACTATTTCAGTTTATAGACTTAAAAATACTATTCTGAGAAGAGATCTATGGATTGCCAAAAGATTCCATACTTCAAAAAATATAAAGAAACCTGCCCTACTAGAAATAAGCTCTTGGAGGGCAGAGACTCTCACTATTTTATTTGTGCTCCTAGTTCCTACCATAATGTCTGGAACATAATAGAAACTTGACAAATGTTAGTTGACTGAATTCCTAGAACTGTACACTGACCAAGTCACATCCACAAGATCTGCCTCTAAGAAGCTCCTGATAATTAAGTCTATTATCTAACATCATAATTTATAAAGAAATTTCACAAATGATACCTGGCAGTTATCCATAGAATAAAAAGTTCTACATATAGCTTTCAAATGAAAAGGAAAATGTACTAGTACCTAGGTATACCAGATAAGTGATAAGTTTTTCAGTCGTGTCTCATTTCAGGACCCCATTTGGGGTTTTCTTGGCAAAGATACTGGAGTGGTTTGCCATTTCCTTCTCCAGCTCATTTTATAGATGAGGAAACTGAAGCAAACAGGGTGAAGTGACATGCTCAGGGTCACACAGCTAGGAAGTATCTGAGACTGGATTTGAACTCAGGTATTCCTGACTCCAGGCCTGGTACTCTATCCACTGAGCCATCTAGCTGCCCCTTAAGTAAGCTACAAGGTGATAAATTTCTGCCACTTTCAAAAACCATATAAATAAAAGAAAGATTATGATCTACATCAGTACACACATAGACTAAATCGCAAATGCCTGAAGCATAACCTCGTTAAAATGCCATGAAACTGTGAGCTGTGGCAGTTACCAGACTTCTCAACCCACAAAATACCAAAGAGCAGGTTAGGGGGAAACTGCAGGATTGAGTTCAGAGTGGTCTGGCCACCAGCTCTGGGGGTGGAGAAGGTCCTGCAGCCGTGGAAGTAGCAGGAAGCTCCCGAGGCTGCCTCCAGAGCACTAGTGTCAGTGGCTTCCAGACTCCCTGGCTCATGCAGTGGGAGGAATATAGCAGCAGATCAGAGCAAGAATGCAATGAGAGCTCTGTGGGCACAAAGGCAGATTCTCCTGCTGCACCCTGCTTGGATGTGAATTGCGGCCTTGGTTGGCGGTTCTTGGGGGTGGAGGAACGCTTCTGTGACAGAGCATGGGGGAATGGTGGAGCAGAAGTAGCTCTGAAAACAGCAGTGCTTAGACCCTAAAGCTTGGGACAAAGTACTCTCTACTCTACAAGCAGTCATACCCTGACAAAAAGCTCAAGGGTCAAGTAGTTGGCTGGGAACATGAACAGGCAGTGAAAAAGGATGTAGACTGAGACTCAGACTCTGGAATCTTTTTTTGGTGACAGAGAACATCAAAACATACAGCCAGAAGTCAACAAAGCCAAAGAGCCTACATCAAAAGCCTCCAAGAAAGATATGAATTGGGCTCAGGCCATGGAAGAGCTCAAAAAGGATGTGGAAAAGCAAGTAAGAGAAGTAAAGGAAAAATTGGGAAGAGAAATGAGAATGATGCAAGAAAATCATGAAAAAAAAGTCAATGACTTGCTAAAGGAGACCCAAAAAAATACCGAAGAAAATAACACCTTAAAGAATAGACTAATCCAAATGTCAAAAGAGCTTGAAAAAGCCAATGAAGAGAATGCCTTGAAAGGCAGAATTAGCTAAATGGAAAAGGAGGTCCAAAAGACCACTGAATAAAATACCACCTTAAAAATTAGATCGGAGCAAGTGGAAGCTAGTGACTTTAGGAGAAATCAAGATATTATAAAACAGAACCACAGGAATGAAAAAGTGGAAGACAATGTGAAATATCTCATTGGAAAAACCACTGACCTGGAGAATAGACCCAGGAGAGGTAATTTAAAATTTACTGGACTACCTGAAAGCCATGATCAAAAAAAGAGCCTAGACATCACCTTTCAAGAAATTATTCAGGAAAACTGTCCTGATATTCTAGAACCAGAGGGTAAAATAGAAATGGAAAGAATCCACCGATCGCCTCTTGAAAAAGATCCCAAAAAGAAAACTCCTAGAAATATTGTCGCCAAATCCAGAGCTCCCAGATCAAGGAGAAAATACTGCAAGCAGCCAGAAAGAAACAATTTGAGTACTGTGGAAACACAACCAGAATAATCCAAGATCTGGCAGCTTCTACATTAAGGATCGAAGGGCTTGGAATATGATATTCCAGAGATCAAAGGAGCTAGGATTAAAACCAAGAATCACCTACTCAAAGTTTTAAAATCAGCAAAACTGAGTATAATATTCCAAGGGAAAATATGGACTTTCAATAAAATAGAGGACTTTCAAACTTTCTCAATGAAAAGACCAGAGCTGAATTAGATAATTTGACTTTCAAATACAAGAATCAAGAGAAGGATGAAAAGGTAAACAAGAAAGAGAAATCATAAGGGACTTACTATAGTTGAACTGTTATGTTTACATTCCTATATGGAAAGACGATGCGTGTAATTCATGAGACCTTTCTCAGTATTAGGAGAGTTGAAGGACACATAGACAGAGGGCACAGGATGAGTTGAATATGAAGGGATGGTATCTAAAAAAATGAAATAAATTTAAGGGGTGAGAGAGGAATATATTGAGAGAGGGAGAAAGGGAAAGATAGAATGGGGTAAATTATCTCACATAAAAGTGGCAAGAAAAAGCAGTTCTGTTGGAAGGGAAGAGGGGGCAGGTGAGGAGGAATGAGTGAATCTTCCTCTCATCGGATTCAACTTGAGGAGGGAATAACATACACATTGAATTGGTATCTTACCCCATAGGAAAGGAGGAGGAAGGGGATATAAAAGGGAGGATGATAAAAGGGAGGGCAGATGGGGGAGGAGGTAATCAAAAGCAAACACTTTCGAAAAGGGATGGGGTCAAGGCAGAAAACCGAATAAAGGGGGACAGGATAGGATGGAAGGAAATATAGTTAGCCTTTCACAACATGAGCATTGTGGAGGTGTTTTGCATAATGATACATGTGTGATCTATGTTACATTGCTAGCCTTCCTAGGGAGGGTGGGTGGGAAGGGAAGAGGGGAAAGAATTTGGACCTCAAAGTTTTAAAAGTAGATGCTTAAAAAAATTTTTTTTTGCATGCAGCTGGAAAATAAGATATATAGGGAATGGGGCATAGAAATCTATCCTGCCCTACAAGAAAGTAAGGGGAAAGGGATTGGGGGTGGGGGGCAATGGGGTGAAAGAGGGGAGGACAGGGGAACGAGGCAATCAGAACATATGCCATTTTGGAATGGGGGGGAGGGTAGAAATGGGGAGAAAATTTTTAACTCAAAATCTTGTGGAAATCAATGTTGAAAACTAAAATATTAAATAAAATATATACAGAAAAAAAGGTCTTGTCTAAAGAGACTGACATGAATGCACAGCAAACTAACTCATTAACCAGCTCAGCTTTTTAAAAACCTCTTCAGAAAAATTAAGATAGGTAACAGACAATAAATTAAAGAATGGAGCATTGTGTTTGAAGAACTCAAGAATACGAAAGCTTAGAATTAGTTTACATTAGAAAGGAGACTAAGGACAACTTTTTAAAAAGGTTTAACTCTATTACATAAAAGAGAAGTATCAAATTATAGAGGAGACCACTGCTCACAATGGAGAAGATACAGAGCCACTCAATTCCTATTTTGCTTCTACTTCCTCTGCCAGAGGAAAAAAAATTCTTTCGACTGAAAAGAGCAAAACAAACATGGCTGATCGGAACAGGTACGAAGAGAAATAAGAGGATAGTGGGACAGACCCTAGCCATTCTATATGACTCACCTGGCCCCAAAAGCTATCTCTTGGGCCTAGAGAAAGAAATAGCAAAAATTATTATTGAATCTTCTTTAGTAACCACTGAAAGACTGGAAAACTGGAGAAGACCCATAGGTTTGGAGAAGGGCAATCATTGTTCAGATTTTCAAAAAAGGAATGAGACTAGAGTTTGTCAACTACAGGCCTGGAAGACTTCAACCTCTAAAAAAATTCGATAAAGTACATTTATTAGTGAATACCTTGGAAAGAAATTGGAGATCACAAAGAGTCAGCATGCCATTGTCGACAGTCACGACAACCTACCCTTTCCTCTTACTTTTTTAAACAGGGTTACTGAACTAGCAGATAGAAAAATTTTACAGAGCCAAAGTTCTTAACCAGGTGTCTCTGGATAGATTTCAGGGGATGGGAACTTGGATAGGAAAAAAAAAATTATATCTTTATTTCAATATAAATGGTTTCCTTTGTAATTTATATTATGTGTGTGTATAGATAGATATAAAATTTTATATATCCAAAAACAGTATTCTGAAAAGGCGTCTATAGGTTTGATCTATCCAAAGAGTTTATGACACAAAAAAGGTTAACCCCTCCCCCACAGATATACATATAGTTTACTCTGCTAATTATGTAAAAAAGATGGAGAGATGTGAGTTCAAATAGCATAATGACATGGATTTGGAATAGGTTGAATAGCCAGCCCAAACCATAGTCCACTTGGAAAGAGTTCTCCAATGGCTGCCTCAGAACTTTTGCTTGGCCCTGTGTTATTTAACACTTATCAATGGCTTAAAGGTATAGAGGGAGTGGAGTATTTATCAAGTCTGCAGATGACAAAGTTGAAAGATAGTTAAGAGTGAGAGAGTCAGGATACAAAACGATCTTGATAGGCTAGAACACTGGACTAAATCTAACAAGATGAAATTTAACAGGGTTAAATGTAGAGGCTTACAATTGGGTTCAAAAAAGCAAAATCACATGTTACAAGAAACATGGCTAGATAGCAGCTCAACTTTTTCATATACTGCAAGTTCAATCTGAATCAACAATATGATATGACAGCTAAAAGGATTCTACATAAGGTTAGAACAGTAAGAGAAGCTCAAATCCCTAACTAAGAGAGCTCCTTTCAACACAGACAGTCAAAGTTCAGGTACAGGCCACTGTATGATAAGATGAGATGTTCAGCTTTATAAAGTCCTTCATCCTTTCAGAGATATATGTAGCCTACTACAGAGAGGCCTGAATTACCAAGAAAGCCTCATCACAGACCAATCATTTCCCACTGACATCAAAATATAGACCACCCAAATCCAGTTTAGATGCCCTGAAACTGTTGATAATATGAAATTTTTAAGCCCTTACGCTTTCAATACGTAGAATTTAGCTTTAGAACACAGATTCTTATAGATTACTGTACTGTTGGACAGCTTCCTTGGCTATAACTTCAATACCCATAACAGTCACCTTTTTAAACCCACTCCTTCAACATCAGGATGAAGACTATTCTATTGCAGGACTACTCTAATGATATGAAACTTCTTCCTTATATTGATCCAAAATCTGCTTCTTTGTAATTTCCACACATTGTTCCTACATTGGCCTTCTGGAATAACAGTAGCCTACACCCTTCCACCATATGATAGCTCTTCGCACATTTAAAGATTGTTATTTCTCATAAAACCCCCACCTTTCCCTTCTCTAAGCTAACCATCTTCAGTTGTCTCAACCATTACTCACGTTACATAGCTTTCAGAAGCCCTACCATCTGGCTCAATAAGCTAGGGAATATTCAACTGGGGGCAACATTCTTCAAACTACAACATACAATCCCAAATAAAACATTTCTGACCACCAAAGAATACAGGAGAACTATGTGTCACCTTGATCTGGGTATACTTCTATTACTGCAGCCTAAGACTGTATTAGCTTAAGCCATCGTTGGATCATGTTGATCTTTTGGTTACCTAAAAATCTTCTAAGTTTAAGAAACTGAGAGTAGCTTAGAAGCCTGCTATTTAAAAATCATTTGGTTAAATAGTTAAAGACAACTTGGTTGAGTAATTTTATAATCTAGCTTCCTAACCTAAGATAAAATTTTTAAATATCCACATTTTTTCTTATGAATTTATAAAGATTATAATCCTCATTATTTAGCCTAAGAAAGAATGGCTCTGAAAAGTACAGTAGATCTTGAAGGGTTCACTTTTCAGCTTGTATTTAGTCATCTCCCCTTACAGTAGAAAAAGGAGTTATTAGGCCTAGGATACACAAGATACTACTATCTTCATATTATAGTTTTTATTATTATTTTTACTTGAAAAGGATTGGCATGAACACACATTTAACACATATTAGGGAACTGTAGGTGGCTAAGTACTGTCCTTGTTGAAGGCTCTTTGTAATTATTACACTTCATTTGAGATTTCTGCTCAGACACTAGAGCTTAAAAAGTTACAGTCATGTTGATACTACACATGTTGCTACTGTTACTATTCTCAATACCAGTGGGCTGTATTTATTATAACCACAGCATGTACCTTTTGCCAAAGCAAATACCAAGTACCTAACAACTCAATAACTCACAGTTTATACAGCGCTTTAAAGTTTCCAAAGCACTTGCCTTCCCAACAGCCCTACGAAGTAGAGAGAATATTAGTATTCTCTTGTTAAAGGTTATCAAAGAGGTACGAAAAAAATTAAAGTGATTTACTGATGGCCATACAGCAAAGCTAATAAGTGTAAAGGGGGATTTTAACTTCGATATTCTGATTCCAGTATCAGTGTACACAAATATGTATTCTTTTTCTCCATCTCTCTTTCTGTAAAAAAAAAAAAATATGTTATATAGAGAGATATGTATATACACACACACACAGGTGCATGTATATACACCCATATATGTATGTACACACACCCATACAGATGTGTATGTATACACACACATACACAGATACATATGTGTGTGTGTATGTATAGATATAGATAGATATAGATATATAGATATATAGATATTTCCCGCCCCCCGGCCTGGACCAGATTCTAGGCCTCCAAAGACAAGAGCATATGCTCCAAAAAGTGTTTAAGCACTGCTTTTTAGCAGCATAGGCTTACTGAAAAACAGATGGCAGATGAGATTGGAAATGTGATACTTGAAGCCTTTTAACAGTTTTCTATATCCTCCACACACTCCTCTTGGGTACTCTTAATCAATCCTACCTTACCTGCTGTGATTAAGACTTTTTCCTAATAACAAATAACTGCTAGCTACAGTCTTGCATCTTACATCAAAGCTGCTACTCCTCGCAGTTGTAACAAGTAAAGAAGTAGAAATCATTCCTTTTCAAGGCATTAGAAGTTAAAGTTCTGTCTCAGTTTATTTATACATACTAAGGAGGAATGACCCAAGGAACTCCTACCACAAAGGATCTGGGCAACCTATGACTTAACAGAAGTCCTAGGGAGTTGTATGAGATAGAGGTTAGCCGACTTACCCAGGGTCTCAGGCTAGCAAGTGGGATTTGAACTCAGGTCTTCCTAACTCCAAATTCAGCACTATATCCATTATCCTCTTTTATACATACAGTATGAGAATAATGTAAATTAAGGCAATGAGTTTTTAATCTATCAAGGTCAACATGTTATAGTCAATCTTTACACTCATGTGAAAGTCCAAGTCCAACTCCTCCGTTTATGAAAGAACTAAAGCCCTTAGGGATAAGTAACTTGCCCATCAGAAGAAGTAACTAGCAGACAGGAATTGAGGTCTTTAGTCTTCAAATTCAGTGTTCTGTCCTGACTACCACTTTTATCAGTTCTCCTCTCTCATGATTTTGCGTATTATCTGAGCTTATTTGAGGGGAAGCAGAGAGGGGAAAGGAGTATTTCCCTTCCAAGTACTCTCCAATTCAGCTACAATAGCCTTGCTGTTCCTGAGAGAAGACACTCTACCTCCATCTCCCAACTCAATGCTTTTTCGTTGGTTGTCATAATAACTGGCATACTCTTCCCTCCTCATTTCTGCCTTCTGGATTCTTTCAAGACTTTCTACATTCTGCATCTCACCTTGTGCAAGAAGTCTTTCCCTCCAGTCCCTTCCACTTGCTAGTGCCTTCCTTTTAAGGTTATCTCCAATTACTGTGTCTAGATCTTGTAGGTAAATAGGTGGCTCCACCATTAGAACGTGAACTCCAAGATGGCAGGGACTGTTTACATTTTGCTGATTTCAGTCGCTCAGTCATTTCTGACTCTTCCTGACCCTGTGGACCATGTCATGCCAATAGTGGCCATGGGGTTTTCCTGCCATTTCCTTCTCCATTAGATTAATGCAAACAAAGGTTAAGTTTGCCCAGGGTCACACAGCCAAAAAGTGTCTTTGGCTGAATTTGAACTCAGGTCTTCCTGACTTCAGGCCCAATGCTCTATCCACTGAACCACCTAGCTGTCTCCAAGGCAAACAGAGGTTAAGTGACTTGCCCAGGGTCACACAGCTAGTAATTGTCTGAGACAAGATCTGAACTCAGGTCTTCCTGACTCTAGGCGCAGCACTCTATCTACTGAACCATTTAGCATCCTCTACTAGCTGCCTATGTCTGGTACACAGTAATCACTTAATAAATGCTGGTTGACCAATTTGACTAAACAGAGCAGGATATATCCATGCTTCTTGAACCCTTATCTGATACTCTCAAATTCGACAGTCAATGCTGTTGCTGGCCCTCCCAATCACCATCACCTTCTCACACACAAGAATCACAGAATTTTCAAGCTTCAAGGGAATTCCTCATCTTACAGTTGGGGAAATTATGACCCCACCAAATCAAGTGACTTACCTAAATTATCCTCCACTATTTGGCATTCCCAACAGAGAGAGCAGATGCTGCCAGGAGCAGAGTCACTTCCCTGCCTGGCTTAAAGACTTCACTATGAGATCTTCCATCATTAGTTTAATTATATAATGAGTGGACATGTAAATACTGATGAAGAAACTAAATAAGTACTTTTCCAAAGGTATTTTAAGCAATTCCCCTTAAATCTGGTAATGACAAATAATAAACATGTAAAAAGTATTCAGCATAAACACAGGTATTTTCACAAGGGAAATGGTAAAACAAGACATAAACATATCCCCATACCATTTGTAGTTGAACACAAAAAAAAAATGTCTTTCTGTCTTGCATTCACTGCTCTGATCACAAACTTCACTCGGTCCTTAAGGCCAAAGCATAAATGAATTTGACAGAGATTCAAGGCCTTCTAGACTCCAGTGTCACCTAATTTCACAAAGTCCTTTTAGTTTATTTCCTTTCCACATACTCTGTCCCACCTAACCTGGACCTCTTTCTGCCACAACAACCCTGCTCTGGTGGTCCATATTTCTAGTTTCCACGTCCTCACTCAGTTTTTTAATATTACACATTACAGAGCTTATGTCTAATCCTCGTATTAGACTATGATTCCATATATCTTCCTCACTTTCTGGCACACTCTTCTGCAAACAACAGGTCCTTAATTATGCTCACCATATAAACAAACACTAAATTTATATTTTAATTTATAATCTGTATCAAAGTTTCAATAATAGGTATAATTACCTGTTACATGTAAGTTAACAAACTTAAAGCTCCTTATTTTTCATCTTTACACCACAAATCAACTGCCACATATTTTTTGAGAACCTACTTTGGGTTTAATACTGTACAGAATGTCCAAGACAGTACTGGTAAAATTGCCTATAATCTAGTAGTTCTACACACACACACACACACACACACGCAAGAAACAAACAGTGAATAAGACAATGTTAAAATGTCCACATCATACACTGCTAAAGTTATAACAACAGAGAAGAGACTCTTACCCCAGAGATCCCATTGCCAAGGCATATACCCTAAAGAAGTCAAAGACAGAAAGAAGGTTCCATGTACTCCAAACTATTTATGGCACAGCTTTTCATAGCAGCAAAGAGATGAAAATAAAGTAGACACCCATCGATGAGGAATGGCTAACTAAATTATAATACATGAAAATAAAGGAATTTTGCCACTCTGCACTTAACAGTGAAAATGAGGAATATAGAGAAGCATGAAACACTCATATGAAATGAAAGCAAGTAAACAAAACTAAAAAAAATATGCCTGATAATTACAACAATGTAAATTGAAAGAACAACAAAACAAACTTAATGCTATGTAATTATAAATAACCAAGCTTGGTGTGGAAGATGACATGAAAGAAGTGGGGGCCTGTGAGGGTGGAGTATTTCATATACTGTTGGACTCAGTGAATATGTTGGCTGGTTTTGCTGAACAGCTTTCTTTCCCTCCCTTTTTTTCTTTATTTTCTGAGAATGGAGGGAGAATCACTATATTAGAAAATGAAGGTGATGAGAAAACAGAAAAGATACCTATATTTTTTAAAAAATTAAAATAGGATAGCACATGATAAAATGTGAGTTGTGCAAGAGAAATCGGAGAAGATGGAGGCAGCACAGGTATTTTGGGAATCCTGGGGTTTGCTCTAACATAAACAAGTCACTTATTCTGGGCCTCAGTTTTCTCATCTTTAAAGTAGAAATAATAGTATCTCCAACACATACCTCACAGGGCTGTTATAGAAAGCAAGTGAGATCATATATACAGACTTGAAGCTTTTTTCCCCACTAGGAGGGCTATAAAACTCCAGCACCAATGCAAATGGACAACTCCTCTTAAAATTTCAGAGTTGTTTGGGTGGGGCAGGAGATATTTAATGACTTGCTCAAGGTCACATGGGTCATATGTGTCAGAGGCTGGCCCTCTTTCCAATATTACACACCACCTCCCGAACATCCGCTAATAGCATTAAAAACATAATGTTCAATAGAAAGCTAAGAAAAGGATTCCAAAAGATGAGACTAGAGCTGGATCATGAAGGAAGGCAAGGGAGCAGCAAACTTTGAAAGAGGAACATGAGCAAGGGCAACAGTGTTCGGATTTCAAACAACCTGAAAAATTCTACCCAGGCTACGTTGCAGAGCCAAAAGAAAATACTACTGCCCTTCAGGTTTAGTGCAAACACTTTTGAAAGGTTCACTTACACATTCTTCAAATAAAAAAAAAATCCAATTTTGTCATAACATAACCCAAACCATTTTGCCGTGAGTGAATAAAAATAACTATTTCCATCAGACTTGTTACATTTTCAGTTTGTGGAGGGTGATAAATCCATTTGCATTCCTATATGACATGGGTGGTGAGGCTTAAGGGGAACACACATTTATCTCTGTGTGAAGTTATATAGCAATAAACCTTATTTGTAGAAGGCGGAGTTGACTAGATAGGCATGAAACAGACTTCCATTACCTACACTGATTTCTAACTGTGGTCCAAATTCAATTCCTCCTAACACACATTAACAAAATTGATTTACAGAATTCTAGTCTTACCATTAAGAAGTGCATGTTATTACTTCATGGTGAGGTAAGAGCAGATAAATTTAACTTTTAAAGTAACATTGCTCTATAATGTATTAAGGTATCAACGATGAACATAATTAGATTGCCAGAAGCTAAATAATAGAGTAGTTCACCCAGGCTAGTAAGCCAACATTATTGTAAAATAATTCTCTTTTAAACCTACACATTTATAAATGTTCCCAGGGACTATTATGTACAAGAAGTATAAAATAAATAAAAATCATAACTAAATGAAAGAAACGTTTCTGCACACTTCTTTTTATTTTGGACATTAAACTACTTCTCCATACCACAAGGCCATTTTGCTTCACTTTCCATTATATATGCAAACAAATTATCTAGAATAGGAAAATGCACTGCAATTAAATATAACAAAAAATGAAGTATTCTCTCTACCTCTGGATGTGTATAGGATCACTCTACACAAGGAAAATAAAATTTTACAAAAAAAAAGTACATTTTTCTTAGTTTCTCTGAGACAAGACACAGTATGATCTTGCCAATAACATCAAAATTAAGACATTTCACAGACACTTGAAAAAAAATAGATACTGTAATTGTTAATAGAAGCCAAGTGTGCAATTGGAAACATTTCTTTCTGGCCAGAGTACAAGAAGTGTCCATTATAAATCTTGTTTTCAAGGGTATTTAGCTGAGCTATTTAAAAAAAAAATTTTTAAACTTTCAAGTGAAATTAGTTGTTGCAAGCTACAAAGCAAATAGCATGCTAATTAAAGTGTCCATTAGAAACATATGACAAGCTGTTACGTGTATACTGCATATTATGTAAGTACCAAATATATCAAAGCAATCATCAAGTTGTAGGCCTTCACATAAACTATTATACCAATTCCAAAAGGAGTTATTATGGTACCACCTCAACGACCAGAGGATTACGTTACTACTGTACTTAGTCATGTTCACGTTTGTACCTACAAACAGGTGTCTTAAGATATTGTCTACGAGTAAAGCCCATAGTCAACTTCGAGCAATAGCATCTAACGAGATGTAAAGTTAAATGAACTTCAAATAAATTACTGTACTCCACCAAATCAATTATTAGTAAACATACAGCAACTTCAGATAATCTAATATGAAGTCAACAGTGTGGGAAAAATTTATTTTTTGTCTATACAATGTATGAAAATCAAAGTTCACCTTTAAACTATTTTATAAAACTGTCATAATTCATGCAGTTACACTTGCTAATGTCACAGTCATCATTACAGAGTTAATATTACATGATTATGAAGTGAAAGCAAGTACTCAACTCTAAATTGCAGCTATTTTTGTTGTCAAGTTAAACAGTTAATTTTATGGTAACAATATAAGCATGCTTTATAAAGAACGGTTTGTTGAATCTTTTGCACTTTTGGTATGCAAATTATAGTAATCTCCAGTAATACAGTAAGCAAAAAATTCCTTCATCATAGGAATAGATTCAATATAAGAAAGAAAGAAAGAAGGAAAAGAAGGAAGGGAAAGAAAAAAAACATTCAAAGTTAGGTGCATATATATAGCAAGTAGTTTCAATCCCGATTAAAGGGTAAAAAAGTTCTTTAGAAAGGAGCATACTTCCTATCTTTCTATTAGGCTGATGTACATAAGAAACAGAGAAAAGACTGACAGCAGGTCCTTCAGAAAAGACTAGCCTGAACAGGCAACACAAAACATTTTTTTACTAAGGGCACCAATTCACAAAACTTCTAAATGAGATAAATCTAAATAAACAGAGACCCACCAAAAGCAGGAGAATTCTCAGGGAAAATCAAAAGTACAGCACTAGATTACATACAACACTACCTACAAAATATGTGCAAGACTTCAGGCTAGTTCATTGTAAAAGACGGGAGTTTTCTCACAGGGAAAGACAATTTCCACCAGCAGCAATCAGACCACGGCAGACAGATAAATCTGTTCTAGTATTCTCCTGGCCCCAGCAGGAAGCCAAATATAAGACTTAAAAAAAAAAAAGCCACATCACATCAACATACACAAACACCTGGGATAAGCTTCCGTCTGCCAGTGGGTCTAACACACGGCCTATCCCGCAAGCCTTTAACTCACTATCCTTGAAGAAGTGGGGTGGGGTGGGGGAGGGCGTGCCAGGTGGGGAAGAGGTGAAAGGTGTCTCTCTTTCCTTATCTCCCTAGACACCTGGAATTTGGGAATTCAAGACTTAGGGTTTGGGAAAAACTAAGTACAGCAACCTGAGAGTTGGTGAAACTTTCTTTCCTAGCCAATTGGGGCAGTCTGGAGAAACAAACATGGGAAGTTGTTTTAACTCTCTACTGCTCAGCCCGGAGAACTGGGCATAAATCAGCTGAAATCTAAGAAAAAAAACAAACCAAACCCTTTTTCCCTTTAAGCATCTCAGCTGCAGCGGCGGCGGCGGCGGCAGCAGCAGCAGCAGCAGCAGGCATCCCCGCAGACGCTCATGGTGCTCCTCAGAACAAACAGCTGGGGAAAACCCAGTGTGGTCTACACTTGAGCTCTTACCTCCTCCATAGGTGTTCCACAAGGCTGATTCCCGTCTCCATCTCCCTCAGGTAGACCAGTCCAACGTGTCGCCATTATTTCATTTCAAATTACAAAGAGTGGACAAATCCTCTGGAGTCCACATTGGAGGAAAAGCCCACAGGCACACACCCAGAAAGATGCAATTCCAATCCAGCCCCAGCGAGGGGGGGAAGAACGAAAGGCAACGGGGGCTGTTATAGTTAAAAAAAAAAAAAACAAACCAAACAAAAAACACCTTCTTCAAAACGCCGAGAGAATCACTTTGGACTTCAAAGGAATTCGGGGTCTTCCTCCATTTCTGTTTGGAAAATTGCTAAAAAAAAAAAAAAAAAAAAAGAAAAAAGAAAAAGAAAGAAAAGAAAAAATATATAAAAAACGAAGGAGAGAGTAACAAAGATGTGTCTGGGCTTGGGGTAAGGTTCTCTCTTCCCCCCTTCAGCTGCTCATCCTTGCCTTCCTTAGACTCATTTAAGAAACTGGCCATCTTCTTCCTCATACTCTTTCACCCATCCCCAGAGTTCAGGGGGATCGGAGTGTGAGGAGCAAGGGCTCCCCTACCAAAAGAAATCTTTTCCTGGAACAAGTTAACCAGAATAAACTCTCCATAATAGCCAATGTAGCCCCTTCTCCTAATCAGGCACAAGACTCTTTTCGCCTTTTGAATGGTCCATTAGTCCGGCCCAAAACCTCGCCTGAATATAACACCCCACAAATCAGGTAAAGCTCCTGTAACCAGGAAAGGGGGGGGTATACTTCAGTTTCATTCCAGCACCCGCGGTTCTGGAGATTGGCACTGCCTATTTAGGGTGTGGGTTTTTTTTTTTAAGGCATTTCAACAACAAAGTTCTGGGGGCAGAATATAGACTCTTCTTCATTCCTCCGAGACCATGGTTAAGTGAACTCCCCCCATGTATCTGAAATAGGATAATGTTTTTCGAACACACCCACTCCCATCCCTCCAACCCCCCCCTCACTTCCTACCTCCCAAACTATATAAAAACAAGCCTCGTATTAGGATGACCGTTTGATGCTTCCCAAAGCGTGCAGTGCCCCCACCCCTATCATTAAGGCGAAGACAATTCGAGGCACCCGTTAAAACTCTCGACCCCCCCCCCGCCCCCCGCCATCTCCTCCCTCCCCGTAAGCCCCTTCCCCACTCCGGCTTTTCTATTCCGCGGAGATGGCTGTTTTCTTTGGCTGGCGGGGAGCAGGGCTGGGTGGGGAAGGATTGGGGAGAGAACGAGACGAGGGCAACGAGGCTGGTGGGGACCCCCAGGGCCCGGGGGACTTAGCCTTTGAGGGGAGGGTGTCACCAACCCCTCTTGGCAGTCTGGTGAAGCCGCCGGATCCCTTCTGGTAATTATGTTATTATAGACAGAAAAGAGAAGGGATTAGAGGGGAAACCGATCGTATGGAAATACAAGGGTCAAGACGGAAGGAAAAAACGTTAAGTTCAACGACCCCAGGCTACGCACCCCACTACGAGGGTGGGTCTGGCGGGGAGACTGTTTGGGGTTTTACTACCAAAGTTAATGGGAGCCCCCTCCCCGTTCTAGCCCTACCTACATACGTGTACATACACACACACACACACACCTTTAAAAGGGGGGGGGGGACCTCCCCGACCACCGCCACCTACCCCTGCTTCCTCCGCCCCTTCCCCGGGGAAATGGAGGCCCCGAGTTGTGGGTCCGGGGAGGCGGGCGGGAGCCGGCGCAGCGCTAGGCCGCGGGCTCCGTTAATATTAATGAGGCAGCCGGCAGGGGCCGGGCCGGGCCGGACACCTCGGCGGCCCCGCTGCCGCCGCCGGCGGCCTTTGTGCCACTTCCTCCCCGGCCTCGGCGCGCGTGCACACACGCACATGCACACTCACGGCTCCGCTCCAACTTCTCCCGGGAGCGCCCTCCGGCCCCCCCCCCACGCCCCTCGCCCACCTCCCCACCCACACCCCCACGCACCGGGCGCCGGCTCGTGCCGCCTTCGTTCCGCGGTACAGCCGCCCCCGACCCCTCCCGGGCACTGCCACGACCTGCCCCGGCCCGGCCTCGTAGGGGGCGGGGCGGCCGCCGCTACCGCCGGGCTTCGGGGTCCCTGGGCGGGCTGGGCCGGGGGCCCCGCTCGGGCGCCCCGCTCGGACCAAGTGACAGGAGTGGCTTTCTCGTCCGCCGCGCGGATTGTTTCCCGGGGGCGGATTTCTCGCTTCTTCCTCCCTGGATCCACCTCCTCCCACTCCCCTCCCGTCCCCTCCCCTCCGCGCCTCTCCTCCCCTCCCCAAGGGAGGCTCGAGGGCTGGTTCTGTGCGTGAGCGCGATGTGTGTGCGTGTGTGAGTGTGTGTCGGGGATAATAAAGTCCTGCCAGCCGAGCTCGGCACACCCCCTGCCCGACGGAGCAGCCCGGGAACGGCAAGGACCGACACTGCCGGGGCTAGGAAAAACGAGACGGGCGGCAAGCTCGAGCCCGAGGGAGCCCGGGACCAGGCCCGCACCGGAGGGAAGGGGGAGAGGCGTCGGGGGGTCTCCGCCTGGGTGTGTCCCCTCCCCAAATGTTCTCGGTGCGGGTTAAAACGCATTCATTTAAATTTTATTTAAGTCGCGGGGAATCGGACCGAAGGGAGAGGTAAAGGGCGGCCATCTCTCGTCACAGGACAGCTGCCCGGGCATCGTCTCCTTCCCCGCCTAAGTCCCTTTTATCCCGACCCCTCGGCCTTACTGCTACCTCAGAGCAGACCCCGGGGCAGCTCCCTCCGCCCCGCCGCGCCTCCCAACATCTCCCGCTGCAAACTGGCCAATGGGGAGGAAGCATGAGGGGCACGAGAGCCAATCGTGAGGCTCTCCTCCTGCGAGGGGGGGCGGCGCTCCGCCCCTCGCGAGGGGAGCCGAGCTGTAGGAAGAGCCACCACCCCCTCCTCTATTTCCCCTCCCCACTCCACCCACGTCCCCACCGGAGAGACCACTCCCCGCGGGGGATCCTGGCAGGGCAGAAGCAAGGACATCGGCGGAGGCGGTGGGGCTGTGGCCACGCCCCCCGCCCGCTAGCTGGTTCGTGGGGCTTGAGTTGGCTCGGGTCATTGTTATCTGCTCTTGTGCGGGGGGCTCCTGGCTATTGTGCTTCGGCTGCTGTCTCTTCGGTCTGGGAGAAAAAGAGAGAAACACTGCGGAGGAGCCTTGGGCTCCGTCTGCCCCTCTCTGCCTTCACCGAGGCCCCCTTCCTTTCTCCTCCTCCTCCACTCCTCCTCCCTCTTCTCCGTCCCCCACCTCCTCCTCTTTTCCCTTCTCTTCTCCCCTCCTCCTCTGGCCTGGGGTCACGTTTCCCGATAACAAAAAGGAACCCCACCCTAAGCTTGGGTCTGTGTGCTTCGCAGCATTTCAGATCTTGGTGAGACCGCATTCTGATAAAATTACCCCAGCGCATTCCCCGAGCCGGCGGGGCTGCTACTGTGGTCTGTAGCCCTAGCACTTGGGTGTCCTCTCGGGCTGTCAGCGAAACCATAAATAATTACATCAGAGACAAAACAAAAGTCACCTCCCTGTTAAGAGAGGGGCTTGATATGTGCAGCTGGAGGACCTGGATTTGAGTTCTGTCTCTGCTCTTTCATACCTGGATGACCTTGGGAAAAATGTAACTTTGCGGGGCCACGGTTTCCTCACCTGAAAAACAAAATACAAATTTTCCAAAGTTCCTCCCAGTTGTATAGTTTTTAAGATCCTACGAATGTTTACTTGGGTATCCTTTGTGAGCAGACAGTATTCAAGATAATAATAACAGGTAGTATGTATAGAGTGCTTTAAAGAAAGTATGGTTTCCCAAGGGTCCTCCCAGTTTCATAGTTTAAAGATCTATGAACCTTGACTTGAGCAGCCTTTGTGATACAAGTAACATTCAAAATGCATACAGAGCTTTGAAGTATGCAAGCCCTTTACATGTTTTCTCACTTGATCCCGGAGACAGCCTGGTGTGATAGGTGCTATTATTATCCCAATTTTATAGACACTAGGTAATATTTTTAAAATACCATGCAATATCGAGTAGAAAGATATAAAGAAAAAGAAAGGCAGTTGGTATAGCTGGAGACAATATGGGAATAGACAATTTAGGAATACTTAGATAGCAACCACCCACAAATGCAAATTCAGAGGGTAAAAGGAACCACTCCACCAAGCATACACCCGGTTGGTGGTTAGTTTGGAACAGGGTTTCATATTTTAGAGAGTAGGAAATGGTTTACTCTCTACCATGAAAATGCATCAAACAGGACACATAAATGCGTTTTTGACCCTTTGTCTGCAACTTACAGTCTTAAAGAGTTTCCCAGGACACTGAGAGGTTAGCTTCACCTGGGTCGCACCCGGGGTATGTGCCAGAGAGGAAACTGGAAACCAGGTTTTTCGGTCTCAAAGGGTGGCTCTCCATATCCGTTATGCCATGCTTTTAAAAATTGTCCTTTTCCCCTCTATTTTTCCAAGGCACACATTAAACCATCTTATTCTTCTCCGAAACCTTTGTGGCTCCTTATTGTCTCTAGGATAAATACAAACTTCTTGGTATTCCAACCTCATTTCTTATTACTCTTTCATATACTCCATATTCTAGGCATTCTAGGCAAATTGTACATACCAGCTGACACTCATTTCCTACAGCACAGACCAGTCCTCATTCCTGGAAAGCAGCATCTTCTCTTTTCTGCAGTTTCAGAAATTTTATTTTCCTTCAAGGTTGAGGTCAGATGTTTGACAGCCTCCCTCTTAAAGCCTCGCCTGATTCACCATGTTCTCCATAATTGTCAGCGCTACCTTCTTCCTCCAGTTTCCTTGTATTACCCTAATTTTTATATGTTGGGCTCCCCGCCCCCCACATATAGCTCCCTGAGGGCTGGGCTTGTTTGGGTTTTTTATTCATATCCCTAAGATGTAGCACAGAGTACCTTGCACACCAAGTAGGTGCTTAATAAATGTTCATTGGATTGCTTTAAGATTTTCAAATTACTTTAGATATATTACTTCCTGTAATCCTTAGAACCCTGGGAGGCACTGTTGTTCAGTTGTGTCTGACAATTCATCACCCCTTGGACTGTAGCATGCCAGGCCCTCCTATCCTCCATTATCTCTTGAAGTCAGTCCAAGTTTATGTTTGTTGTTTCCATGACACCATCTATCCATCTCATCCTCTACCATCCTCTTTTCCTTTTGTCTTCAATCTTTCCCAACATCAAAGTCTTTTCCAGTGAGTCCAGTTTTCTCATTGTGTGGCCAAAGCTTCAGCTTTAGTATTTCACCTCCAGTGAAGAGCCTGAATTAATTTCTTTAAGGACTGACTGGCTTGATCTCCTTGCCCTCTGAGGGACTCTCAGAAGTTTCCAGTACCACAATTCTAAAGCTTGGATTCTGCTTTCCTTATAGTCCAATTTTCATAGCATTGTCATTATCCTTTTATCGATGAGGAAACATGCTCAGAGAGGTTGAGATTAAGAAAAAGTGTCAGAGCTATGATTTGAACCCAAATCTCCCTCAACTCCTTGCCCATTCCACTGTACCACTCTTCTACTCTCTTGGACAGTAGGTCTGTTAGATCTGAAGCCTGTGAAGTGACTAGAGAAGGTTTCAGGCTCAGCTCTTGCAGAAGTCTTCCAAAGACTTTCTTTCTTATCTAAAAATTTAGTATGACAGTTCGTTGTACAGATTCATACAATGCCACAGGTCAAATTACAAACCCTCAAAGACAACCCCACCCAGAGGTAGTGTGTCCACGTGGAAAGGAGAGAAAGGTCTTCAAGGCATTCCCTTAGATTCTACTTTCTACTGCTGGTATGATCTTGAACAAATAAATCCTTCTCCTTTCCTATAAATGAGGATAATTATACCTTGCTCTACCTACCTTATTAGATTGTTGTAAGGATCCAATAAGATAATAGGTGTGAAAACACTTTGAAAAAATGAAAGTCAGGTAAACAAGCATTTATTTGTCAATGGCCTACTATGTACCAAGAACTGAACTATGAAAAAAAAAAAGCTATAATTATTGTATCAACCCAGGGGTTGATTCAATTTCCCAAAAATAAGGTTATAAATGTACTCAACTATATCTGTAACCAGATACTGGGGAAAAAGATTTTGTGAAATTAATCTTTTAATGACATCTGTGAGAGGAACAATTTTCTTTAACTTCAACCCACTTAGGAGGGAGATATTTCCTTTCTGGGCATGTAATCAGTAAAATTATGAACAATGCTTGAATTTTTACTCAGGTAAATTATGAGTGTAGCAAACCAGATAGGAATGAAAGGCTTCCTCTAGACAGGCCACTCAGTATGGAATCTGGTGGCCTCCATCCGCTACCCTCCATTTTCCAGGGCCTGATTATCCTATCTAGGGCTTATGTACACTTTTGATTTTTTACTCTATCCCCCACTCTCATGCCAGTTTCCACCATTTCACTCATTAGCACCTCCACCAGAGGGAGGGCAAGGGAAAGAAAAAGAAGCGAAACTTAAGTCATACTTTACTTTCTTGTTAACAATTCTAGTTAGAGTAGAAGAAATTGTAATTTCTTAAAAGTGAAAAGAAAATTGGGCTGTTTGTAGATTTTACACTGATATTCCTGTTCCTATTAACCAAGGATAATCAAGAGCTGACAATACTGTTGTCTCCAGAAAACGTAGGTCTTTTCCTGTTAAGGTGTATCAAATAAATGCACGGGTCCCTTATGAATTACCTTTCTGTCATTTTTTCACCTTTATGGTGCTTCCTTTAAATACTCCCAGAAACTGCTACAGCTACATAATAACAATAAATATGTCATTTCTACCAGACACCTAACATGTGATCTCCATCCCAACAATAGCCCAATGACATTGTTGAGGGACAGATATTATTCTTTATGGGTCTTATGTGAAAATAATGTAAGAACCAGGACTACAATCCAGGTGTCCTAGGTCCTAGTCTAAGGTTGGCCTATTGTTAGAGGACAGGGTCAGTTTCAAGAAGTTGGAAAGTTTAGACCTACAGATGGTTGTAAGCCAACAGACTGAATAGTACAGATAAAACTTTATAATTTGGGATAAAGCCTTTGCAGGACTATGTCTCCAAGACAATTGACTAATAGGAGTCAAAAGAGAAAGACATTCTTGTGGTCATAAGAAAATACCATGGACTTTAAGTCTCCCTTTCATATAAAAAACAAAAGGGTAGCATTAATATTTTCTTTAAAAGGAAGACTGAGTTGAATTTGAAAAAGCTACTGTAACCCACTGCTCTAGGAAAATCTTCAGACTGCTGTAATTTGGAATGATGGCCATTCCCCCTACAAAATAGGCATTCTAGTGATTCTCTTCACTCATCCCCCCACCCCACTGCCCACCGCCATTAAATGTAATGTCTTGTTTTCTTATGCAGAAAGTAAATACTTTGCTTATTTGATTGATGGATTTGCTAAACAGTGAACTCCTTATGTCTGTCCACATAATTATTTTCTTAGGGTATAAGTTCCTACAGGGTAATAACTCATAGGATGCCCTGAAAAGAGTCACATAATTTAATTTAATTCAACAATTATTAAGTACCTCCTAAGGGCAAGGCACTGAACTAGGCCCCAGGGATACAGATAGAGATGAAAAGGAAACAATCCCTGACCTCAGGAAGTTGTCCCCAACGTATCTTTCCAACCATAGTACCCACTACATTCCAACACTTTCTACTCATGCGAAGTTGATTTTATTGCCCTCTGATCATTCATTCATCTTAACGCTCATCTTTGCCTTGGAGGCATCAGAATATTTGTAGCCTTCTACCCAAGCTGAACTGCTGACCAAGTTGAGATTCAAGGTCACTTCATAATTAGAAATGGATAGCCCATGGCATAACCATTGTGGTAATATCAGACATTTTTCCTTTGAACTCACTTTGCATCCCTACACAAAAGTCTTTACATCCTTAAAAATTTGAAATGTTTTCTTAAGAGTTTGAGAGGTAATCCCTCTTCTAATGACATTAAGAATATTGAGAAGAGAAACATCAGTACTCAAGACATTTTTCTTTTCTAGAAAATATGACTTTCTTTTATACTGGCCCCAATTTTACCCAAAAAATCTGTGAAAATAACCACTTTCCACCCACCCAACAAGACATTTGCTGGAACATCCTGTGAAAACATAGTATAATCTGTGTAGAATTTCAAGTTACAGCTGGAGGTTTGAATAAGAGTATGTTTTTGGCATCTTGGGCATGGACACTTAAATTCCATCCATATTAGCCAGGAAACTATGCTGGCAACTGGCTTTTGGTACTATAGGCCCAATTCAGGTCACCCCAGACTCTCCCAGTATAATGAGTGTCCAGGTTTCCCATCTTATAGCTGCAAATGGACCAAGTAGGGGGAGACATGAAAGAACTCTTCATTCTTGAGTTCCTCTATCACCTTTCTAAGTGACTTAATTGATAGAGTGTTGGATTTGGAGTCAGAAAAGCCCAAATTCAAATTGTGCCCTGGTCACTCACTACTTATGTGACCCTGGACACATTATTTGATCTCTCTTCAACTGTTTCCTCATCTGTAAGTTGAGTGTAACAATAAAGCAACTATATCCCAGGGTTGTTGGGAGGATCAAATGAAACAACCTATGCATAGTGCTGTATAAACATTGAAGTGCTATGTAAATATTTTTTTAAAAAGCTCCCTTTTATAACTGTCTGCCCTGAATCACAGAGATTATTTATGGAGCAGCTAGTGGGCAGCTAGGTGGCACAGTGGATAGAGCACCAGGTCTGGAGTCAGGAAGATGAATTCAAATCCAGCCTCAGACACTTTCTAGCTATGTCACCCTAGGCAAGTCACTTAACCCTGCTTGCCTCAGTTTCCTCATCTGTAAAAATAAGCTGGAGAAGGAAATGGCAAACCACTCTAGTATCTTTGCCAAAGAGTTGGATACAACTAAATAACTACATAACAACGCAGAGATTATCTAGTCAGTCCCCTTAAATTCAAATGGAAAGATTTCTATTTAAAAACAAAACAAAATATTTTTCCTTGACCTGTGGCAATCCATACTTGGCCTTAACCACTCAATTATTTCTCTTCAATATTTAACCTAAGAGAGACAACATGACAGAGAATAGAGGACTAGCCTTGGAGTCCAAAAGACTGGTACTCAAGCTGCAGAATCACATGGACTTCGGGTTGGCCGGGTTCTCCAAGGCCATCTAGACCGATCCCTACCTGAACAAGGAATCCCTTTACATTGTATCTAACATATGTTCATCTAATTTTTGCTGTCTTCCTACTCCTGACCTCCAGATGAGAGAAAACTCAGTGCCTCCTGAGACAGCTCATTCTAGTTTTGAACAGTTCCAATTATTAGGAATTTTTTAAAATTATGAATTCTTCTTTGCAGTTTTTACCCTTAGCTCCTAGTTCTGACCTCTCCTATCAAAACAGGTGAGCCTTTTGCCCAAATCTAGGCTTCCACATCTTCGCATCTCCATACCTATGCTACTGGCCCTCCCACCATCATCATCTTGCTCCCACCTGAATGATGGTCTCTGTCATTGGGAAGCCAGGCTTTGATAGGTGAGTTTTTCCTTCATCTTGTCCCAAGTTAGGTCTCCAGCCCATTTCCCAACAATATCCCCAAAAGGTCTTGGTACTTCTCTCCTCCCTGGCTTTCCTAGTCTATTTCATGTATTGACTTCCTCCACTAAAATATAAGCTCCTTGATGGCAGGGACTTACTGTTTCAACAATCCGGCTAGCAACTGCTGTGGGGGGTGTAAAACCAACAACAGCCATCTCACAAAATGCTGTAAGCCCAGATTCTTTTGATCTGCTTTACTAAGGAAAGCAATGTTAATGGGGTTAACAATCTTACTTTAATCCAGCATACAAATACCATTCACTTAGTTCAGGGGAAAAAGCCAGCACCCTGAACTTCAGAGCAAATACAAACAAATTACAAACATCGACAGACAGACCTTGTCTGATTCAAATTCCAATTCATAGTTACCAGAGTTTAACAACGTCCCAACATCGGGTTTACAAGCTGGAGGGCTCTTAGCTACAGCTGCCAGGAGTCTCCACATCAGCAAGCCAGCACGAGTGAGAGCCTTGAGCAAATAGCTCTGTCTTCTCCTTTTATACAGTTTCAGACCTCATCAAACATCATCTGAGCGACCAGAACTTAGACTCCTTTGATTGGCTTTGGTGTTAGCACCTCCCTTCATTGGCCCCACCTGGGACGCTACCTTAGTTACCAATTCACACCTACATAGGCTTAGCACCTAATAGTGGTTTGGGCCTGGGGCTTGGCACCTAGTAAGACTCAATCAAAGACACTGAATTAATCAAAGGAAACAAAGGCCAAACTCTTCAAGGATCCCCAATACATTTACTTGCTTGTATTGCTGGTACGCAATATGCATTCAAAAACTTTATCTTTATATCTAATCTTTCTTCCATGTGGCAACCCTTCAAGTATTGGAAGAGAGAAATCATATCCTCTTCTTCCCTCTACTTTCATTCCCAAATATTCCCTTCTCTAGGCCAAACATTTAGCAGTGTTTATAGGGATAACTATGCCTAGAATACAAAGGTATTCATAGAATCCTAAATTTAGGGCCTAAAAGGAGTTTAGAGATCAACCAATCCAACCTCTTTATTTTACGTACTAGGAAAATGAGACCCAGAGAAACAACATGATTTACTCATAGACACACAGTTAGTAAGCTAGGAAAGGTGGGTTTTGAACTCATGTCCCCGACTCCAAACTCAACATTTTGGTTCATTAAACTTCTGATCAATAATTATTGTTCAGTCATTTCAGTCGTGTCCAACTCGAAGGAATTTGTATGCTGGGATCTCTTACACCAATGAAATCACAGTTAGGCAAATAAATCTAGCCTAAATCTCTTTGGCTTGGGGCAGCTAGGTGGCACAGTGAATAGAGCACTGGCCCTGGAGTCAGGAGGAGTTGAGTTCAAATCTGGCCTCAGACACTTGACACTTACTAGCGGTGTGACCTTGAGCAAGTCACTTACCCCTAATTGCCTTGCCTTCCCCCCTCCTAAAAGAAATAAAAAAAAAAAAGAAAAAGTCAGTTTCAAAAAAAAAAAATCTCTTTGACTTCAATTTAAACATTTATGATTTCTTTTTGGCACTAGTGAAGATGGGAAATGGACTATGATTATTTTCCATGTACTACCCTTTCATATAACTGAAAGAAATTTGCTCATTGAATAAGCCTTTATTAAGCTCCTACTATGTGTTTAGGTGCTGCGCTGAACATGGAGGATACAAAAACAGAACTGTCCTTGACCACAAGGAGTTTACATGCTACCAGGGAGAGGGACAAAATGGACCTAGAACATTGAATATTGACATATACAATATAATTGCTAAGGGAAGGGTGTCTGAATAAGTTGCTGGTATGATGCAGCATTGGAGCTAAACTTTGAAGGAAGTCAAGGATTCTATGAGGCAGAGACAAGGAGAAGGTGAATTCCAAGTATAGGGAAAGCCTATACAAAGGCAAAGACAGATAGAGGAAAAGGATTGTCATATCCCGGGAGCAGCAGCAAGTAAGCCACTTTGCCTGTAATATAGAGTGTATGAAGGAGAATAATATACAATAAGCTTGAAGAGGTAGGCTGGAGGCAGATGACAAGGGGCTTTAAAAGCAAAAAAAAGCAACCACTAGTATAAGGTCATTATCTGACCTATGCTTAGAGTACTGTGGGAGAATAGATTGGATCATTTATCAGCTTTCTTTTCTATGGGCTAAATAATCTCAATTCTGCTCATCAACAAGCATTTATATGTCTAGCTTGATTTAGTCTTTACAGGACAGTCTTGTAAAAAAAAACGTAGGATATCGCCCCTACCCATAACAAACTTAAAATATGGCTAAGGGACATGCGACATGTACAATCAAAATAAATAGAGAAGACTGCAATAAAGTGATCATTTGTATGATTCAATTTCATTTCCTTTAGCCATTTTTTATAGAATCTATACATAAACTTTCTTGTCATTTTCATAGCTTTGCCTTTTACAGAAAAATGCAGTGTGTTCTATTTACAGAAATTGCATGTGTCCTATTTTTCCATCGTGTGGCTTCCCACATCCCTGATGCCATATTACCACCTACTGAAGTGTGCAATAGACAGAGGCCTTGTTTCACCCTTATACCTTTGGCACCTAGCATGGTGCCTTCCTTATACAGATTGGGTGCTTAATAATGGTTCCTTGAATTGAATCGATTATTTTTTGAGTTGTGGATCCCCAAAGGAAACATAATTGTCTGGTAAGAACCTGACTGGGAAAGAGAATTTGCAAAAATGGAAAGGATTTGTGATTTCCTCAGCATGGGAAAATCCTGGTATAGGATCTCTCTCCACCAACCAGAGAGGAGTTGACTGATGCACAGCAGGGGTTCTTAACCTGAAGCCAGTAAAATTGTTTGCTTGTTTAAAAATTTTTTTGATAACTATTTCAATTTAATTAATTCAATCTAATCAATTTAATTAATTCAATTAAATCAGATTTGTAGTTTTGTGTATTTTATTTTATGCATTTAAAACATAATTCTGAGAAGGGCTGCTAAACTTCGACAGATTGCCAAAGGGGTCCAGCACACAAAAAGCTAAGAACCCCTGAAACAGAAGTCTTTACAATCCAACTCCCACCTACTTTTGCAGTCTTATTTCATATTGTTGTTCTTCTCTGCACTCTCCATTCTCTTCAGACTAGACTGCTACCTGTTCCCCCCACACATGCCCTTTCATCTCCCACCTCCATACCTTTATACATTCCCTCCTTACCACCACCACCTCCTAAAATCTCTAAGTTCCATCCCTCAAAGCACAGCGGGGGGCTACCTCCCACTCAAGATGTTTTCTGATTCCCTCTGTTATTTTTGCATTAATTTGTTTAGAACACAGATGGATTGTAGCTAGGGGCAGCTAGGTGGTGCAGTGGATAGAGCACTGGGCCTGGAATCAGAAAGACCTGAGTTCAAATGTGGTTTCCAACACTTACTGGGTGTGTGACCCTGGGCAAGTCACTTAACCTTGTTTGCCTCAGTTTCTTCATCTGTAAAATGAGCTGGAGAAAGAAATGGCAAATACCGCAGCATCTTTGCCAAGAAAACCCCAAGTGGGGTCATGAAGAATTGGACATGACTGAACAACAAAGGCTTCCCTTTCATACAAGTTCCCTCAAGGTGGACTGGAACCAGGCAACAAAGATCTGGGCATGCACAGAATTCCTCATGCCCAACCCCCCAGGCCAGGTCATCCACAATATTCTTAAACCAGTCAAAAGCATGTATTAAGCACTTTGTACCAGCCTTGTACGCGCTTTGTATTTACTTGTGTATGTGTGTTTCCTCTCCTCCAAGTAGAGTGTAAGCTTAAGGGTAAGGACCATTCATTTTGTTTTCTTTGTATATCCTGCACATGGGAGCAGTGAGAGGCAGAGGAGGTAAGATCAGACCTGTGATTTCACTGGGGTAGGGAATCCCTGCTGAGGGAAAGCTGTCTATCAATGAAGAACAGCAACCGTCTTATAGGCTTGCTTAGCAATACTGACATACTCAGTGAGTAGATTGTGTCAAACATCTAGTATGTATCAGTCAGGACTTGACCCCACAATGCCTCTCACTTAGCACAGAACCTGTGTTTACTGAATGTTTTTTGAATTTAAATTAATCAAATTACTGACACCTAGTCCAGGATTTTATCAATTACATCATGCTACTTCTAGGGCAGAATATAATGATGGAAATTTCCTAGCCTACCAGCAACTGCCATTTTAAAAGGTAAATAGAATCATAAAAGTCTTCCAGATATTCCAGTAAAATCATGTTAAATCTTCCAGAATTTAAATATTTATAGAACTTTTCCCACCTATGTGAATTTGAAAAGATAGCTATGACATTCTTTTTGTAGATACATTGTAGGCATTCACTAGTTCCCAATTGAATGGCAAGCTCCTTGAGGTCAGGAACTATATTTGCCTTTCTTTGAATCTCCAGCCTAGTAGGTGCCTAATGAAATGTTAACTTGACTCTGGCAAACACTGAACGTGCAGTATCCACACCATTGTTGTTTTTTCAGCCTAGAGGGAGGAAGAGTTGAGCAATTCAATGAGTTTATCTGCCAAATAGATCCTGTCAAATCTGCCTGTCAATTCCAAAGAGGTAACTAGTTTCTATACCTGAGGTGTGTCATTCTAGGAGTAATTTAGAATTTCATTTGCCTTGTAGAAAATGCGGAATGATCAGGCCAGGACTTTGGATGATACAAATGACTATATAACCAATATCTGAAGGAATTTTTAAAAAGCCAAAAGGTAATAGGAAAAGGGACTGGTCAGACTATGGAATCCACCAGATCCCCTGTGCTTCAAAACATGTTTAAAGCCTTAACTTTAAAGTTTTAATCCTAGAACAGTAGAAATTTTAGGAGGACTTTATTTAACCGAGCAATGTGAGCTGTTCCATTGAGGCTTTATAAAGCCAAACGTGGGCCATGTCGCAATAGAAGCAATTTAACCATCTGGCACTGCAACAGGAAGTTATTCTAGATTTGTATAAAATGAAACAGGTGGGGTGGGGTAGCAATTAAAATTTCATCAGAATAGCTTTGGTTTTCAGAGTAGTACAGAAGGGAATTTATCCACACAAAGGTTTTTTGGATTCCCTCCACCTCCATATTTCCATAGAAAATATTTCTAAAGCTAAGATTTAATTTAATTGAATCGTAACTATTAATGTTCCAATGTTATGAAGAAATATAATGAATTCTGGTTCTTCAAAGACCTCAGTTAAAAAAAAAAGAGTAGAGTGCAACTTTCTTATTGTTCTCATAATGAAAATGTATAAATCCAATTAATACGCATTTGTATATAATGAATTGTTAATAAAACTGTGAACTACTTAAAGGACATAGTAAGGGTTTGACTAGGGCGAAACATAATTGGGCAGAATTACCTAGTATAATAGAAAACTTACTTCTATAGTATGCTGTTTGCCATGCTCATTAGGTTTGGATTATGTTTAAGCCTTCTTGCTGTTTCTCACACATGAATTTCAATCTCTAATCCCCCATGTCTTTGCAAAGGTGTCCCCATTCCTCTAATGCATTCTTCCTTCCCCTCTGCCTCTTAGAACCAATCCCTAGCTTTCTACAAAGCTTAGCTCACACATTACATGAGACTTCATACATGAGGTTCTTTCCTGATTCCTTTACCTCCTCCACCAAATTACTTTGTATTTAATAATAAAAATAATAGCAGTAGCCAGCATTTCCAGAGCATTTTAAAGGTCACAAAATGCTTATCTGTTATTTTATTTATATTCTCTCTATAGTTTTTATTTTTTATATTCTCTCTATAGTTTAAAGAGATTTTCTTTCTATAGTTTATATTCTCTGTATAGTTGGTTTATTTTACATTCTCTCCATATTTATTTATATTCTCTCTATAGTAATTTAGATATACTTTTTGTACACATTTTATTTTTTGTTTATAATTTGCAATTGTTGTTCAGTCATTATCAGTCATGTCTGACTCATCGTGGCTCCTTTTAGGGTTTTCTCGGCAAAGATGCTTGAGTGGTTTGCCACTTCTTTCTCTGGTTTATTTTACAAATGAGGAAACCAAGACAAACAGTGTTAAGTGACTTGCCCAGGGTCATATAGCTAGTACATGAGGCCAGATTTAAACTCAGGTGCTCCTAATTCCAGGCCTGGTGCTCTATGCAACCTAGCTGCCCTATAATTTACATATGCTTATTTAAAATATATTTTTATATGTGCATTTTGTCTTCCTCTATAGAGTGTAAATTTTCTGAAGGTAGGGATTTTTTCATTTGTCTTACTATCCCCAGCACCTATGGCAATCACTAATTTCTCTCTTTTCATCAAAACTTTAAAGAATAATTTTATATGGAACAAGATATTCAAAAATACAAACATTTGGGGGAAAGCTAAATGCTTTCTCCTACTAATTCTTGTTACTAAGCCTTGCTTAATCTAATCTGGTGTTTATGGCCCAACCTCCCACCTCCAGTAAGAAATCTTCTGAGTCTGTACTCTATCTTAGAGGACTTCAGAAAACATGAAAGAATATAGCCCCAGCTTGGTTCTTTTTCTATGTTCCTCTTTCCCATTCTCCTCCCTATTCTAGTTACTATTTATTCAAATTACTTTGGCCAGGAGTTCATGTAAACGGCCACACCAAGGGACTCCGAGTCTCTCCAGTCTCCCTGCCAAGAGAACCTTCCCTTTGTGCAGCTATTTTCTGCTCCACCAGTAAGTGTTCTATCTCCTAAGCAGAAAAAAAAAAAAAAAACCACCAACACTATCTTGGTCACATGTACTGTGACCATTGGTGGCTCATTCAATCAGCATGAGGTACCTGTAGCAACCAGTCTGGTACTGTTGTCCCACCCTCTGTCGTATGTTGTTTTGCATATAATGCTAAAGCTTTTACTTTAACTAGGCTATCGGTGTATCACCCCATTCCAAACTTCTTCAAGTGGCTTTGCCTTTTTTCTCAGCATTGTGAGATAATAGGTACAAAAGTGAACACACATCATTTAAGCATGTAAGTATATAAGTTTCCTAACATTCATCTGAGGATTGAGGAAGTTGGGATATGGGGTTAATACATAACTAATATGCCCAGCTTTTGTTTGAATTTATCCAGAACCAATTTCAGTTTTAAAATTGCCAGCTCTCGATTACCCTGATAACATCAAGCAACTATGCCGTGGAGAGTTTAATATACGTACATATAAACATAAATGTGCACACACACACATATACCTTATATTTTGTTTCAGAAAATATTGTTACATAATTTCTTCCACAGATTTACTTTCCTAATTGGTTTCTTTTTGACTAATATCAAAATTATTTTGTGTTAATTAAATCTATGCTCTTGGTTAGCATTAAAAAATATTGCTTAGCCTCTAACTATAGACCCCATCAGAAAGATAAAAGGAGCGGAAATCAGGCAATCTGTTGTGGCAGTTAACAATAGGAATCATTGGGGGAAGGAGAGCCACAAATAACGGAAAATATCAATTTCAGTAGGAATGGAAGATGAAATTATCCTTTTAATGACCCCCAGATATGATTGTGTTTCTCTCACAGGCAATCAACAATTATATGAGCATGTCTCTTTGCTAAAGGAGACAGCAAAATCTTGGAGGAAATTCTCTCTACCCTCTCCACCCCCACCCCCAACCTTCGAGCCTTATTAGAAGCAATAAAGTAGAGAGAAGAGATGTGTATAAAAAGACAAAGGAGAATTCACACCAGGAGCATGAGCACTATGAAGACAGTCGGGGAGGAATATGACACAGAAGAGTAAGGTAAAAGAAGGATTTCTGTGGAATGTTTTCGAAGAAGACCGGTGGTATCAAGGGGTGATATCTTGACTTGCTTTTGAATTGGATTTAAGTGAGATCATGTGCCTGCGATAATGTTATATTAAGGATCAGAGGAGGTGAGTTGAAACCCCATCTCTGCTACTTCCTGCATCACCTTGGGTACTCAGTCAACCTTTAGGGTCTCAGTTCCTAGAATCCTGTTCCTAGAATATGTCCTCAGGGACCCAGTGGAGAGATTGGGCAATTCCAAAGAATTCTACTGATTATACTATCAGAAGCATTCTGGAAACAATCTCTAAAACAGGGCTTAACTTTTTTTTTCTGTCATAGACCCCTTTGTCAGTCCCATGAAGTCTATAGATACCTTCATGGAATAATGTTTTTAAATGCAAAAGTAAAATATATAGGATTATAATAGAACCCATTTATATTGAAATACAATTATCAAAACAATTTTTTTAAAGTTCATAGGCTTCAGGTTAAGACCCTTCCATCCTTAGATTAGGAGAACCTAGGCAGGAAATTACTTTAGGGCACAGTTGGTGTAATTATGGAAGCATTTGAATGCAGGTACTTTGAAAGAACTAGGAGGAAATGGTAAGTGAACAGCTGGCTAAGAAGATGGTGTCAGAGAAAGGGATTTGGCCTTCTAGACCCTGGCTTAAGATGCAGAAAATGATGGGATCTGAGCCAGGGACAGAATGCATCTGAAGCATTAAATAAGGATGGGGGGGGGGTTTATTTGTGAGAGACTGACTGATCTGATTAAAATGGCATTTAGATTTAAAAGAAGGGGGAAGGAAGAGATGACCAAGACAGGTGCTAAACCAGATGCTGAAGAGAACAGTAGGCATAACACAGTAAGAAGAGTATCCATAAAGGGGCTCTCTAATTCTCAAGAGGAAAGGATAGCAATGTGCATCAGTTATTTTGGCATTTAATGATATCCTGTCAAATTAGATTACAACGGCCTGGAAGACTGGGGCCTCCACATTTCATTTTCTTTTGTCTCTGTCAAAACACCAAAATACTGTGTTGAGTACATCATTTCTTAATTGCTAATATTTATGTAGCCTTGTTACAAATTGTTTTTATGTCATTATTTCATTTTCTCATATCTTCACAATCACTCTATGAGATAGACAGGGCAAAGATTTTAATCTCAATTTTATGAATCTGAGGTCCAAGGAAATAAAATTATTTACGCAAGGTCACACAATTTTTAAATAGCAAAATAGTGGCTTGAATTATTTTTTTCTCTGTTCCAAGCCCAGTGCTTTTTATATGAAACTATGATTGCAGAATTAATTGATTACAGAATTAATCAAAACAGAAAAGAAGCAATGCATAAGCTATTGGTCAAATCTAGTCAAAATAACCAACTTTTTCCTCTTTTAGGAAGTTGAATTTTTCCTGCTTCAAACTGGCTTTGCAGGTAGGGGAACCTTAGGTCCTCAGATTGATTTTATCTGGCCCAAAACAAATTTTTTGGCATTGTCCTATCTTGATCACAGTTTCATGGCTTGTAGAATTATTTCTCCCTGGGGAAGATAATCTGAATGAGCATTTATTCCACTTTGCTGGAAAACTGGCAAAACATCTTCAAATAGTGGTTAGCTGCTGAATGGCTAATTGAGTTTCAAAAGGCAGTGATAACTTTGACAGTCAAACAAGCTGAAGGTTATAAAAACATCATAACTTGATTAATAGTCTCATTTTGAAATCTACTGAACTACCCTCTGTCTCTGTTTCTGTTTTTGTGTCTCTTTGTCTTTCTTTCTCTCCTCCTTTACAATTTACAATGCTCTTCCCTACAATTATCTCCCTTCTTAGTTCTCCTCCCAATTTTCTCTCCCTATCTCTCATTATCTTTTCCTTCTCTCTCCCCCTCCATTTTTACTTTCCCTTTTCTTTCTCTTCAGTCTTTTCTTCCTACATGCCACTCCCACCACCTCTGATTCCTTCTTAACTGGCTGTAATATAGAACCGAAGTACAATTTTACTATTTGTTTTATTTAACCAATAAAGCAGGTAAAGAAAGTGCTTTATATTGTTCCTTCTAATTTATTCCCCACCCTCCAACAAAGCAATAAAGCTATCCTTTATCATGTTGCTGTTTTCTAAATGTATAGTTCATTAAGTGCATCAGATTAACTAGATCAGGTTTTTTTCTCTGTTTACAACTCAAAACTGTCATCATCTACTCAGCCTCCATCGTTTGTTATTTACATAGTTGTGTGCTCACAGCTTTAAAAATTGAGGAAGAAGGTTGATTTTTATCTTTAAGTCTCAAAATATAGATCAAACATAGATGCAAAACCATTAAGAGGTAAATAAATAACAGAAATTGGAGAGACCTCCTTTTAGGGAACTTGTAAGTAAAGCAAGGACCAAGGACAGGTATTTGAGCAGATAGCAGTTTTAGTAAGCAAGTAAAGAAGTGGGTGAATAAATGGAAGGGGAAGTAGAGAAAAAAGTAGTAAATAGAGGCTTTTCAGTCTTTTATTCTATGAATCCAATGTTTCAAAAACATTGTTTTTAGTAGTGAAAAACTGATAAATAATCTGGTTTGGCTGAAATTTTAAGAAGCAACAAAGTGGTATTAGGAAAAGAGCATGCTTTTAGCATGCTGGCATAGTCAACGTCAGGAGTTTTTCTAAGATGATTGTCTTCTGTGTGCCTTGTCATCATCTACATTTTCATTCTGTTTCCAAAACAATGATATCAAAATTGATAGAGGAATGACATTTTTTTGCTTCCCATGGTCAGTGTTCTACATCCAAATAGAAGGATTTGTTTTAATTTTAAAATATACCTAAACTCCTCAAAGATTAAATATGTATATATGTATGTGTATATGTATATACATATACGTACATATCCATACATATATATCCACACACATATGAATGAAATAGCCTCAAGGTAAAATGAGCCCTTACAGATTTAATAATTTACAAAGGTCAGAGAAACATTGCAGTAGAATGTTAGTTTCCTGAGGGCAGGTCCAATACTGGATTTTTCCCCCTGTTTTATCAGCCATTTTGCCTTGCATAAGATAGTCACTTAAATTTCTTGAAATAGAAACAAATCTAGGTAAGAATTTTCAGAGAGGAGCTTAATAATAATGCATAAATACCTCTAAACATCTTTTTGAGACCTTTCTGTACACAAATTTTCACTTCCTTCTTTCCTTCCGTCCTTCCTTCCTTTCTTCCTTCCTTCCTTCCTTCCTTCCTTCCTCCCCAAACTCAAGAATAGCTGAATAAACTATAGTACATTGGTTTTGGGGATATCATGGGATCACAAAAAAGATAAATATGAAGCATATGAGGACAAAAAGACCTATAAAAAGTGATTCAAACATTAACTACAACTCTATTTTTAAAAAGAAAAGAGAATCAAGATTGTAGGATTTTAGACAGACCTAAATAGGGATCCAGAATAAGTCAAGTCAAGAAGCATCTATTATATACCAGGCCCTTCAAGACATGCTTGTAATACACAGAAAAGGCAAAACAAACAAAACCCAGCCCGTGGTTCCAAGCATTTTTTTTTCCTGTTTGTTAATTCATTTAGTTCCATTCAATTAAATGCCAATAGTTCTATGTAAGATTTTGCTGCTTATTTTGTATGTTCATTTTAATATTTGCTTTTGTCAATTCTTATTCATTTCATAATAAAAGAATTGTGAAGGTCTCCTTGAAACTCACTGCAGTGTTGTGCTTTACCTTCTACCTTGAGATATGCATCCAATGCAGAGGCCAGAAGTCAGGATTTGGAAAAGAGTCACTTGAATTTGTTTACAGGCATCATTACAAATGACATAACGAGCATGTCTGGAAAACTTTAAAACACTCATTTAAAAATGAGAGCCAATCTGCTTAAGAGGGAATCCAAAGTCAGGGAGTATAGGAGTCTCCTAAGCTATTAAATGAGGGTGCCCAATTTTGTATTTGCTTTGTTTTATTTGGGCATGTTAGCAATAAGATTAAGTAGAAAACAGTCACTGCAAAAAAAAAAACCCAAAACAATAGTTTACACATTTACATGTTTACTTATTTACATGTTAAGGTAAGAGAATGATTCTCATATGTGATCACAGACTAATTCAAAGGAACCATGAACTTCTATGTTAGAGGGAAAAAGGAGTTTACAAAGAAGGTCAAAATGAGCCTAAGTCAAAACAACCACAGTATTGATAAACGGGTGAGGCTACAAAGAGCTAGCAGATTTCATATTTGTTTCCTGATGTTATTAAAAAAAAACCACTCCCAAACCTGAAAACTTCTGTAGACATATGATACCTCTGCTGATGGCATTGCATCTCTGTGTCTTGAGTTTCTTATACTTGCATGTACAAGTGCTGACTTATGGTTCCTATATTAAACATATATGTGATGCAAGAGTCTTTAGATAAAGTGCCCCATAATATAGCCAAGTACTCCAAAGTAAGTCACAATTACATCTCAAAGGAAATTCCATACGTAAGCTGATAAATTTAACTTGTTTAAGCTATACTTTATATTATTGGGGGGGCAATACTGGTGAATTTGTTGTACTAAAATGCTATAGTAGTTGAAGCTGTATAGTCTATATAGGATATTCCCAACTCATCTTTGTACCATGTGGTAGCTTACTATAGTTAATACAATAAAATGCTTTTAGTATAGAAATAAAATACCACGTTGAGTGAATGGAATAATTAAATCAAAGTACAGCATGATATGTCCTGTAGTTGGCCTTTAAATACATTGTCTGATTTCACTAGGTCTTACTTCAAATTTTGTCATGAGAAACAAAGTTAAAGATTAATATACATATAATATACATATACATATAATATACATAATATACATATATATATATTATAGCATTTTTTCTTGTAGCAAAAGTGAATGCCTATCATTGGAGAATGGCTGAACAAATTGTAATATATGAAAGTAATTGAAGTAAAAGAAACTTGAGAAGATTGTTATGAATTGATGTATAATGAAGCAGAACCAGAAGAACAATTTACACATTGACTAAAATAATATAAAGGAAAACAGCACTGAAACACATCGTAACTGCAATCAGTGCTGTGACCCATCTTGATCAGAGGACTGACTGGTTGGCAATGAGGCATGGCTCTCTTTAGGAAGAAATGTGGCAGACTTCAGGTGCAGAATAAAGCACGTGTTGTCAGACTTGCCCAATGTGTTGGTTTGTTTTGTTTAACTGTACTTTATTGTTATATGGGAGAATTTTATGGTCTGGTGTCACTGGGAGGTAACAATGATATTTTAAAAAATCAGCAAAATTTTAAGACAAAACCAAATGATAGTGTTTATAAAATTGATGTGAATAACATTTACACTGGTTATGCTAAAGTGCATGTTCATTAGACATAAAATTAACTTAATTAAATCAAATTCAACAAGCATCTATCATGTACCTATTATGTTCAAGAAAGGTACAGTGCCCACTCCCTCAGAGAAAAAGACAAAAGCAGTTTCTTCTCTCAATGATCTTATATTCAACTTAGAGGTTTTATGACACTTATACAAATAAAATAGATAAAGAGTGTGAAAGAACTAATAATTAAAGAGCATTGGGAAAGGATTCTCTGGATTCACAGGTTTGAGCAATTGGTGCGGGCTCTTTTTACTTTATTCAGTAAATTTTCCTTGTCTTTGACAATATGAAGGACAGTCACCAAGAAGGGAATCCAATAGAGAATTTTTAGGATTCATAATCTAGCACTGGAAAGAAAGAGAGGTCACAGCTTTTTACCAGCGGATCCTGGAACTGATACTACTACTATCTTTGTTTTAACTAAATTTGTCTTACAGAGGAAGTTTTGAAATGTTCCAGGGCTCAATGTAATTAGTTCAATATACTACAGTTGCTTGACCTAACAATATGCACTAGAAAAATAAAGTGGATGAAAAACACGTTACCCCGATTATGACATGCAGCTTGTATCAGCAGTCCACTGAGTTAATCCATTAGTTTATATCCTTATATGGATGTTGCAGAAGGAAAATGAGCTGAACCCATAATTGAGTAGGAGGGAAGGGATCAGACTGGACATCATTTGGGAAATAATGTAGTGCTTTCAATGAGCTCAATCTGTATTGAATTTTTATAATTACTTGTATGGTATAAAAGATATAATCAAGGATATGTTTGATGGAGAAGATGAATGAACTGGTCATGTAGCAAGAATGAAACAATACAGATGGACAACCCAAGTGCTATATTGGTACTCCTGTGATAGTAAAGGAGCCTGAGGAAGTCCTCCAGTCCCTTGGATTATGGTGACTTTAGAGAAAGACATGGATAAGTATCACACAGGGTCGAAAAACATGGGTTTATGAGATAGACAAACGTGCTTGCTGCACTAGGGGAAAGAGTTTCCCATACTGATATGATCACAAAAGTAATTTTACATACATTTGAACTTAAAGTTTGTTTATAATGAATATGAAAACACAATGTATTTTACAACTGGGGTGTACTGTGTATTATTATTACATGGCAACCCCAAATGGCAAAATATGGCATCACAACTCATCCCTATTATACATATAGAGCCTGACCAACAAAAGTAGAAGGATGGGGACTAAATTCTGGGATTTGTATGGGGCAGCCAGGGAATTCTTATGTATTCAAGACATTCTTATGGTTTTGGTTGATGTGAGGGGCTGAGTGATGGCAGAGAGGAGTATCTGAAGTTAGTGAAGTACCTTCAAAGTGCTGAAGGTCTACCCCCAATCCTACTCTAGCACATTTTCCTAAGTATTAAAACAGTCAGTATGCTATAGACTACCATATTATTTCATCCTAAGGTCATCATAATCTGGCATTTGCAACTCAATCTACTGTTGGTTTTATCATGAGACTCATCTCTAGCATTTTAATGGGTCACAGTGGGGAAAGATTATATTGCTTAGCAGTTGACTTTGCTGAAATGTGCCTAGTCTAAAATTAAGGAATATTTATAATATAAAACTAGTCTCAGAAGACACTGAGTAAACCAAGAAATATCACTAAAATTACAGAATAATAGATCTCTTATCCAATGTTTATAGTTCCTACTTACAGTTTCCTTCAACTTTTTTAGTTCTATATCAAATAGGTTCTCATTCTCACTAGAATGATTTGGAATTATTATGGCACCACAGGTAATGCATATACAGGTGTACATGTTTCAGTGACTTGCTTTAGTTGATATAACTCTGTGTTTGTCCTATTTTCCTGCAATTGGTGGGTTCTTTTGTAAACCTCCATTTGAGGAAGCACCAATCTGCCATCATGTTCTCTTCAAACCCAGAAAATCACATGCTGTCTTGGAACATCTTTCTACCTTGACCCACCTTTTCAGCTCCATTTTGTGTTATCTTTAAGCTCCTCAAAGGGCAAAAACTGCCTTTTGCTTGTAGTTGTATACCTAGAACTTAACATTTAGTACAGTGCCTGGCATATAGTAAACTTGTAATAGAAATCCTCATTCATTCACTTACTCTTTATCTATCTATCTATCTCCCCAATAAGAGTTGTCTAATTTCTTTATAACTCCCCATAGCATTTCCTATAAACTGTACACACAGTCACTAGCAATAGGCATTAATTATTGACTCATCTGCCTAATATAAATGAATTTAATAAAGAATGTCTATACTACAACATTGCTATGTATATTTTTAGAGAAATGTTCTTATAAAGATTAGAAATAGTTTAATAAATGTATAAGAAGCTAATTCTTTCAAACCAAATGTATACTTCATTCTGTTTATGTTATGTTGGCCTACTCAAAGAATATTGAGGTATAAATTAAGAGAGGAAAAATAAATGGAGTGCAGTAAATAACATGAACAAAGGAACAAAAGAAGGGAGTTTTACTAAAATCTATTTGAGTATTCAATTAAAGTTTGGCATGCATGTAGGGCTGAAGGATAAGTGTTTGTCTATTCTTGTGGTTAGATCAAGTTTGGCTGTCTTAATATGGCTGAAAAATGGTAGAGTCAGTAAATTTGGTTAAGGTTAAAACTGATCAATTTGACTGAAGCTGGCTCTTTTAACTTTCAAAACATTTTGCCAATCAGTCAATAAGTATTTAAGCCCCTGCTGTGTGCTCAGCACGATGTTAAATACTGGGCTTGGTTTGAGAAACAGCTTCTCTCTCAAATCTCCCCTGAAATAAGGGAGACGATTAAGTATTTCAAGAGGCTGTTCTATGTGTTCCAGCAGGAACTCTTGGAGGAAGATAGCACCAGGCAGGAGGTCTAGAGTCCTACTTCTAAGCCTTGTGAGGATTTAGCTCTCCTATATGCACCTTGGTCCATATCCCTACCAACTGAAATGTGACTTGGTCACATCTTTCAAATCCAGAGGAACCACCAGGTAGGTTGGTCTTAAACAGATAAACTTAAATTACTTCAGCATCAAAGGTGGCAGAAACTTTTAAGCAGTTATCTATTACCAAAGACCTGTCTTGGTTGCTTTAATAGCTGGCTTTTGGAAGCTTTGCCATTTTAAACCTTCTGGCCTGTTTTACAGCTCTTATTGATGGTCTGGCTACTTTCTTGGACTTTTCAGACTAGAGACAATGCCTGTCTGCCCTTGCCCTAATAACTGACTTTGTGGCTCCGTGATTAACTTAGTCTCACTAACCTCACTATTGCCTTATACTCCTTGTACCCAGCTCCTAGTGATACAAACCAGTTATCCTAAAACACCAAGATCCGTAATGAGCATTAATCTCCTGTCTAGCCATGTATAATATTCTGATAGAAAGCAGAAAATCTCCCTCGCAACAAACAAACAAACAAACCATTCAAACAACTGATAAAGTTGAGGGTTGAGTGACAATGATCAAGAGAATCTGGGCAAGGTTGCCTGGCAATTCCTGCCAAAACATTTGCTTTTTCCTCAATTATCTGAATAATTCAGGCAAAAGTAAATTTGTTCAGTCTGAATTGCCAACATATTTAGTGTGATATAGACTGGACCCCAGGGAGTTTTTCCTTTCCCACTAGCTCCCTAATGAAAACCAAAGCCAACAAATAGTGCCTCCTGGGCAAGTATTTTCCAATTATATTATAAATATTTAATGGACAACCCTCTCAGGAAGGAAGTAGGAGAGCTAAAACTCTCCCAATAATAGCATCGATTTATATCAAGGTTTAAACTTTGCCAAACACTTTATGTACATGACCTCATTTCTGCCTCACAACAACTCTGTGAGGTAGGTGTTAGAGATATTATTATCCTTATTTTAACGTAGCCTCACTCCCACCTAGGATGGGATGGTTCCTTGAAAGGTAGTGCAGTGACACTCTGTGCTGTATATTCAGAGGGAGAAGGGACTCTTGGTGGGAGCCCATCAATGTTGTGGGTTCAGCAGTCATTCAGGAGTATCATCTCTGAACAAGTAGGTAGCGCTCAGCATCACAAGACTGTCCTTCAGGGAACTAACTGCTCCACACGTGGGACGTAGTGGGGTTACATGAAAATGGGGAAAATAAAGTTCAGAAAGGGTAAGAGATTTGTCACACAGTAATTATGTAAGGCACAATTCAGACCAAGGTAAGGGAACAAGCATTTAATAAGTACCTCCTATGTTCCAGATAGAAAGCAAGGGAGCTCTCTCCCCTTAGGGCCCCTGCATCCTGGGATTCTAAATTAAGGATAACAGTAGCTGATTGCTTCTTCTCCCAGGAAGTCTTCCTGACTGTCATTCATCATTGTGCATAGAGTATAGGGCAGGGTAGGCAGGTGGGTCAGGGAATAATTTTTGTTATGCCCATCCTGTGTTTCAAATCCAGAACCTTAGTCCCTAAAACCTACTGTTTCTCCAAACCCCTATATAGCTCTCTGCTGAAGACAACTGAAATTCATCTTCTGTCTTGGGCTTCTTTTTCCTTTCTTTTAGGTATCAATCAATCAATTAATCAAGCATTTATTAATCTTTTGTTATGTGGCCTACATTATGCTAAGTGTTGGGATAGAAAGACAAACAGGTCTAACATGTACACACACATACAAGTACACACGTATAATTTTTAAAAAATGTTACATGCCACCCTCCTCCTGCTACAGCAGTAAGGACTTAAAATGAAGAATGAGACATGCGTTTTTGGACATAGCTAATACAGAAATTTGTTTTGTAGGACTATGCAAATTACTTTATGAGGGTTTTCTTTTTTTCTTTCCTTTTTAATTGTTTAATGGGGTGGGTAGTACCCTAGAGAGAGAAAATAAATGCTTGTAAAAAAATTAAAATGAAAATATCAACCCTGTAGCTTCTTCTAATAATGATAGAGCTATGCTGTTGTTTTTTTCAAATACAAACACACCCTTGTATTACCAGAGGTGAAGAATGGCTGGAATAGAAGCCAAAATTATTATATATATATAATAATATTATATAAAATATGTAAATATAATATATAGTATAAATTATATATGTATACACACACACATATTTCCCATAAGGACACCTAAAAGCAGCTAGGTGATGCAATGGAGAGAGCACAGGACTTGAGGTCAGGAAAACCTGAGTTCAAATCTAGCCTGGGGCACTTTTTAGAGGTATTGTACCAGGCAAGTCACTTGACCTCTTGCCCCAGTTTCTTCAGTTATAAAAGAGGGATAAATAGTACCTACCTCCCAGGGTTATTGTGAGGAAAAATGAGATAATATTTATAAAGCACTTGGCACTGTTCCTGGCAAATAGTAGTCGCTTAACAAATGTTTGTTCCATTCCCCTAATAAACAGAAGGTAGGGCTCTTGAGGTGGTACTGTCTCCTGTAGTATGTGCTCCTCTGTGTTCACTTTCTCCCTGGTAACCAATCATCCCTCCATCTCTTGCTTTGTTTTCTTAAAAAATGGTAATATGCCAACGTGCTCCACTTTCTGTCACATTCTCCAAGAGTTAAGACCTCTTTGGCAGGGGCACAGGACAGTCGTGGTTGGGAAAGGATCCAGAACAAGCCAATAAAAAAATTATGAGTCTTTAATTGTCAATTTTGGGTTGCTGTTTAGCAGTTGACTGCTAGGCTGACGCTTCTGATGTTTATTCAGTTTTATTTATTGCTCTTTCCTTTTAGGAAATCATAGATAAAACATGGTCTCTCCCACTGCAAAAGGAAACAGTTTGTTACCACTTAGCACTTTTGCTTTATGAGCAGATTCCTTTCGAAAGCAACAAGAATTCTGTAAGAGGAAAACAAACAGATTAATGTGGTCTTGACTGTAAAAACAGGCTTTCAAAAATGCATTGTGGAAGGCTAGGCAAGAGATGCTGGAAATAGGTAAAGTATTTTTAACTCCATGTCAGAGATGTGCTTCCAGTCCTGGCTTTCCTGGAAGTGTAAGGAATAGGGTGTAAAGAGAAGACCTTCGAGTTAGTTCATTATTGTTCATGTGCGGCGGCTTCCTTGGAAGGAGCAAGAGAAAACATAGGGTCAAGAAGTCTCAGAAGTTTAGGGCTCCCTTCTAGCTTTAAAAATCTGTGACCTACGATGATGCAATAAAAAGAAAATTGGGTTTAGGGTCAGTGTGTCTGGGTTCACATCCTGATTGTAGATGAAACATTGAACCTTGCTAGGCCTCGCTTTTCCCAAAGCTGTGCTTGGCCTCCTCTTCATCTCTCTTAATACTCTCTTTCAAGCATTTCTTCCAGTCTTTTGGCTTCAGTTAACACTTCTACAGAGATTATGCCCAACTATAAATGTCCAAACGCCATTCATTACTCCTGAGTTCCTGAGTCCCATGTCTCAAATTCCACTTAGACATCTCCCCTTGGATTTCCCTTTTGTGCCTCAAATTAACATGTCCAAAACTGATTCATCATTTCCCCCATTAAACCTGTCGCTTTTTCCAACTTCTGTATTCGATGACACCACCATCTTGTCATTTACTCATGCTTACAATCTAGGACTCATCATTGACTCCTTCTCTCTCCCTCTTTCCCCTTACTTAAACATTTAATTAGTTGTTAAGTCCTATGAATTCTACTTTTACTGTATATCTTGCCTCCAACCACTTTGCTGTACACACATCACCACCACCTTAGTTCAGATCCATATCCCCCCCTCACCTGGATTATTTATTTTAATAGTCCCTCCCTGCCTTCAGTCTTCCCTCTCTCCAATCCGTCTTTCATAGAGCTGCCAAAATACTCCCCCTAGTTCAAGGATCTGCCCATACCACTTTTCTGCCCACCAGCCTTCAGTAACTCCTTCTTTTCTTTTCTTTTTTTCCTTCTTTTTTTTTTGTTGAGGGGGGGAGGGCAGGGCAATTGCGGTTAAGTGACTTGCCCAAGGTCACACAGCTAGTAAGTATGTCAAGTGTCTGAGGCCGCATTTGAACTCAGATCCGCCTGACTCCAGGGCTGGTACTCTACTCACTGCGCCACCTAGCTGTCCCCTAACTCCTTCTTTTCTATTGGACAAAATACAAACTCTTCAGTCTGGCCCTTAAGGTCCTCTGCAATCTAGGACAAACTTACCTTCCTAAGGTTATTTCACAAATCCCTTATGAAGCATGGCATAACGGACAGAGTGTTAGACATAGAGCCTGAGAAACCTGGCTTCAAAACTTATCTTAGATTCATAACCATGGGCAAATGGATTAATCTCTTTGAGCCTCAATTTCCTCATCTCTAAAATGGGAATAATCATGCCTGTAGGACAAACATCACGGGGTTGTCATGAAGCTCAAATGAGGTCATGAGATCCAAAGCATTTTACATCCAAACCTTTGAAGTACTGTATAAATATCAGTTGCTGTTATTATGTTTATCAATATCTTGCCTCCGATATTTACTAGCTGTGCAATTGATTATAAGCAAGTCATTTAACCATTTTCATCTTCGATTTCCTTATCCATAAAATAAGGAACATGATGCCCACAAAGGACAGCATACCAAAGGGCTCCACTCCAGCTAACCCACCTACATTTCTGAAAAGCAGAAGGAAGCAGGCACTCTGTCACTGCAGCTATAATGACTTCCTAACATGTCACTGCGATGTGTAGAGAAAGTGAAAAAGGAGAAGGAGACACAAGCTAGAACCAGAGGGACGGGTTCAGTCCCTGTTCTCCTCTATAGGTCGATATCAGATAATCAGTCAATCAACAAGCATTTATTAAATGCTTCCTATGTGCCAGGCACTGTTCTAAGGAATGAAGGTACAAAGAGAAACCTCAGAGACAACATGAACATATATAAATATTTTCGAGACACGGACAAAGCAGGCTCATGGTTACTTTGGATGAGATGTGACCAATAGCTGGGGGGACCAGGAAAACCCTCCTGCAGAAGGTGCTCAAGGAGTTTTCGGACTTGTTGGGAGACTAAAGACCTGTTTGGTTTGCATCTCACAAAGAAGAAACAGACCAGGTCCACAATGGGGAAAAACCAGCCAACCCAATTAAAGTCTGTGTGGGAGGGTTATAAATGCAACCCATTTGGTCCTTCCTACTAATTTCCTGGAAAAAGATCACTCTGCTTCCCTGTGGCATATGGAGTAGGTTTTGCTTTTGAAGGCAGGATAGCAGAGACCTATGGCATGTGATTGACTACTGTCCTTTGAAGCAAAAGGAATCCTTCTGAATGCAGTGCTCGACATGAAGCAATTGACATAAGGTAAAAGGGTCCTTTCTTTCTGGAGCCTTCTCATGGGGCAGTCTCTATGCAGAGTTTTTATCTCAATTCCCATGCTCTTTTTTTTTTCCTTAAGGGAGAGTTGATGCCTTATGTTAAAATGACCTCTAATTCTGTGTACAAATAACTTACTAACCTGATACCTTCCACCTGAGAAAAGATAGTTTATAAATTGGTCCCATTTCCAAGGAAAGCAAGTACCAATTTCCCAGCCTTTCCGCGCATGTTCTCCTCTTCCCTCATACTGATGAAACGCCAAGACAGACTAGCAAGCTGTGTTACATCTTCATCAAGCTACAAATACATGACATTTTAAGAATCTTAGGCTGTTTTTTTTCTTTTCATGCCCTTTTAATAATTACAGTTTGGGTTGCATTAAGAGGGGCCCAGCTTCCAGAAATAAGGAGGTGAGAGTCCCACTGTCTACTACCCTGGTCAGAGCACATCTGGAATACTGTTGGTCAGTATGGGTACCACATCCTAGCAGGAAACTAACAAGATGGAAAGTGTCTCGAGGAAGGGAGTCAGACACAAGTCCTTGAATTCATGCCATATGAGGACTGGTTAAGTGAAGAAGGCTATGTGTAGTAGAAAGAGCCCTGGATCCGAAGCGAGAAGAACTGGGCTCGAATCCTCGCTCTGTAATTTACTAAGAGAAGTGACCTTGGGCAAGTTACAACCTCACAGCCTCCGTGGGCCTCAATTTTGTAATTCTGAAATCTCAAAACCTGAGTTTCTTTCCAGCTCTAAATCCATGATTTCACCCATGATCTTATGAACTGGACATTCTTTAGCCTGGAAAAGAGAAAACTCAGAAGAGACATGATGGCTGTCTTCAGGTATCTGAAATCTGTCTTTTCAAATATTTGAAGTCTGTGGAAGAAGGATTAGATTGGTTCTGCTTTGGCTTCAGAGGGAAGAATGAAGGAGAACCTTTGGAAGTTGCCAAGAGACAAATTTAGGCTTGATGTAAAGAAAAACTTCCTAATAATTGGAGTTACCTCAAAGTCTAATGGAGTGCCTTATCACCCTATCTTTACTAAAGGTGGAGTGACTTGTTTTATGGGTTGCAAATAAAGGATACCCTTTTTCAGGGAGAGGCTGGATGGTGGCATCTTTGGATCCTTCCAATTCCGAAATTCTGTGATTCTCTGATTTTATCTGGTGGTGGGTAGTTAGGGTAGAAGGGTAAGGAGTGGGTTTGGTAGGGGAAAAGCACTCTGTAGATTAAACAAAGTCCTACTTTGGGGCCTGAATTTAGAAAGAAAAAGGAAAAACAATAAACAAACTGAGTAACCCATAAGCACAGCCCTGGCATTTTCTTGGAGATATAATGAACTGCTCTGTAGCTTGCTTTTATGCTTGTTTTTCATTCTAAACAAAAAAATGAAATCTTTTTTTATGTGTACTTTTTTGGGGGGGGAGGAAGGCAGGAGGAGGAGGGCAGGTTTTATTACTGTTTTGTGTTTTCATATAACTTCAAAATAATTGAGAGTTCAGGATTAGTATTTTTAAGGACAGATAGCAAACACCAGAAAGAAATCTCTGTGTTGACTGTTAGTACAGCTTCCTTCACCTTGAGCTGAAACCTAATAATCATAACCTCTTTTACATAAGTAGCGCTTATCAGCTGAGTGTCAAGAAAGCTTTAGAAAGCATTCATTAAGCCTCAGAACACACCAGTGAATGAGGTGGCTATTGTAAGATTTGCATTATAAGCCTAAATACCTGAGGTTAAGTGATTCACCTAAGTTTACACAGTGGCATACTTGGGAATAAACCCATCAATCTTGACTCCTTCCCCAAGATTAGATAGAATGCTCCCCTCGCTTAGTTCTATTATTGCTGTAAACTGTTTAGAGTACATTCAATAGCTGTATAAAGTATCAATAGCTGTGGTTCTGTTACTTTCAGAAAGATATACCACTCTCAGTGTCTCCTGGAATCCAACAGTGATATGGACTTTGGCAGAGATATTGAGATATTATCCAGAATTCCAGGGATCTCAGAGGCCACTGAATCTAACTCACACCTGAGAAGAGATTTTCCTTACAATATTCCTGACAAGATGTCAGCCATCTAGTCTTTAATTAGAGATCTCAAGTAAGATAGGACGGAATCCACTTTTTTCCAGGGGCAGCCCATCCTGCTCTGGGACAGTTCATAATTTAAAGATGCTTCTCTTGACTTCATACCTAAGTTAATCCCTTAGAGACCTCCACCTACTGCACCTAGTTCTGGCGTCTAGGGCCAAACAGAATCAATTTAATCCTTCTATATAACAACTTTTCAGATACTTAAATATAGCCATCATGTCCTTGCTAAGTCTCCTTTTGTCCAGTTCCTTCCAGTGATCCTCATATGGCATGAACATGAGTCCCTTCCCCCTACCATCCTAATTGTACTCATCTGAATATGTGCCATCTTATCAATGTTCTTCTTAAAATTCTATTCCCAGAACTGAATCCAGAACTCCTGATAAAGTCTGACCAGGGCAGAGTACAGTGGGACTATTATTTACTCAATTCTGGATACTACGCCATTCTTAATGAAGCCCAAGATTGCTTTAGCCTTCTTGAGTGCTATATATCACACTGCTCACTCATAACCAGTTCCTAGAATCATGTGGTCACACATATGAATTGAATCATTTGCATTTTTAACTAAAATCTATTATAAGATCACAACAATAATATACAACAGTATAATATGGCTGACCTAGAGGAAAGAGTACCAGATGAGGATTGGGAAGACATGCTGCTGGTCTTGACTTTGACACTTCTCAGCCATACAATCAATGAGTGATTTACAAATTCTGGGTCTTGGTGTCCTCAGCAAGCAGTTGCATTAGATAAGATCTAAGGCCCCTTCCAGCCTTAAATTCTCTGTATCTAATAATGGTATATATTTTATACTTCTTTAAAGTCATTGCTTCTCCTGCTAATTATAAACGTAGAGATGCTGGAAAAGACCAATATGAAACCAACAATCCTCTTCACAGAAGCGCATAAGAATGAAGAGCTAATTACCAGTACAGAGAATCATAGAGTTTTGGAGTTGGAAAAGGCCTTATAATTAATCAGGTTCAATCCCTTCATTTTGCACAGGAAGAAATTTAATCTCAGGGAGGGTGACGTACCAGTAGCAAGTAAATTTCTTGAGGGCTGGCATTATTTCTGTATTGTCTTTGTATTGTTGCATGTTTCTTTTTTTATTTTTGTTTTGATTCCAATGTAAGATTTTGCTTCAACAGTGTAGAGAATTCTAGGTGTGGAAATTCCTTTTACCAAAGAAGATTGGCAATCTATATGAATATCTCTAATTTATGGTCTTAATGGGACACCTCAGGCACAGAGAGGTTAATTGACTTTCTCATGGTCACCCAGGCAGTATTTGTCAGGGGCAGGACTATAATGTATTTCTAACTCCAGGTCTGGCTCTCTCTCCAATGCAACCCACCTTCTCTCATCCTGCATACAGTGGGAGCTTAATAAATATTTATTGACTTGAACTAAACTGAATGCCCAAAGATAGTAGTAGAGGCAAGGTTAGGACCCAACTGTCCTGAATACCAGTTCCAATATCTTTCCACTACTTAACACCCTGAAGCATGTAATTCTTCTATGTCACACAAGTTTGCCAGACATTACTCAGGTTTTTACCTTGTGTCACCCACACAGGAATACTATTAATTGGCAGATAGGTTAATACTCAAGAATTTATAACATTTGTCCCTCAGCAGCCTAAACAATCTTCTCTCCAAGACATGTAACCATTCTGACTAGGATTTTATTTCTCAAGGAAAAGCAGTGAAAAGAATCTCTTTCTGTCTCAAGACTGATGTGTATCTGAAATGCTATTTGATAAGCTGTCTATGGCAAGAACTTTTCCAAAACATGGATTTAACCTCCGGGTAATAAGGAAATATATGCTCGAATCTGAAACATCTTCCATAACGATTACATCATTTTCTCTAGATTTTTCCTTTTCAAGTAGGTTTTCATTCTTTCTTCAATCATGTCTTTTATTTAATTGGTAGAGGAAGAAACAATGGGATAGAAATCAAAGAATTTTGCTTTTGCAGGAACAAAGTGAAAGAAAGAACCTTGGCATATAATTCCTTATGATTGACTAACTAGATATGGAAGAATGGGTAGAAAGTTTGATAGATTGGAGTCAGGAGAGACTCAGGTTGAAACTATCCTGCCTCCCTGAGTGGCTACAAGATAATAGGCAAATCATTTAATATCTGTGAGACTCATCTGTAACATAGGCTTACTCTACAGCTATAGTATCTACCTTTTAGAATTGCTGTAAGGGTCACATGAGAACATAGGTGGAACATTTTGTAAACCGTCAATCCATTATAAAAATCTAAGCTATGATTATCCATGGTGGAAGAACATTTCCCAGAGGATTCTTAATGTAAAATTGGAAGATATCTCAAAGGCTATCTAGTTCAACCTCCTATTTTAAAGATAAGGAAACTGAGACCTAGGGAAGGTAAGTGACTTGGATATGGTCACACACACAGTAAGAGACAAGATTTGAACCCAGACTACCTAGGGAACAATGTTATAGGCAGTGGTTAGATTCCCACGCTAGTCCATAAAAATTACTTTGTATAATCACATTGGGAATTAAATAGGTTTTTTGAGAGCTAGGTTAGGAACATAGCTACCATTTATAAAAGAAAATGAATTCCAAGTTCCAAGCAATTCATTTCCAATATTTTTTAGGACTTCTTATATTTTAGTCATATTTAAATTTGATGGTATTTGTAATTTAATATAACTTATCTTTGCTTCTTTCATTGTAACAATCAGATAATTAATACAAAGATAAAGTCTAATGAAAATAACAAATTTGAAATTTACAACTGATGAATGTATAACTATGGCATGACCCCCTAAGGGGCCTGCCTATACTCAGCCTGATTATTAGCAGAGCTAGGAGTTAAGTGGCTCTAGGCCATAGATTTTGGGGCTAAAGCCCATCATGCAAAAATTGTTCCAATCCTATTTTGTCCAAGTTAGCCCAGGGGAGCATGGGAGTAGGTTTTGTCCCATCCATTCCAAACCCTGGAAATGGCCACACATGTAATGAACAATGATTCGTCCACTGAGATGCCACTAGGGACTCCCTGCAGGCTCAGAAATCTAATTAAAGATGTGCACAAGATGTGGGAGGTAATGTGATGTGAAAAAAAATCTAAACTATAAAGTGTCAATGCAAATGAAAAACTGGCAGGGATATTAAGCCAGGTGGTACAACACTGACCACTAATGAAAATGTCTTATTTTTAAAAAATTGAGTGTTTTTATGGTTGATGTCTATGTACTAAAGATGCAAATAGGATGATTTTAAGCATGTTATTGTCTGTTTTATTTTGGGGCCTAGCGAGGTTCAGCAATGAGTCAGATCTTCTGCCCCCAAACTAGATCAGTTTTGAAGGAGACCTATTTCTAAGACTAGCTGATAAATGTCACTCGTAATAGGAAACATTTGCCTTCTGGCTAGATTGGTGAATTTAGGTAGACAATAATGAGTTGCAGCTGAAGGGTGGAGGCTCTTTAAAAGCTGTATTTTTTTTTGCCAAATATAATGAAAAAAGTATGACTTCCAGCTAACATTATTGATATTCATTCAAAAAAGATTCCTGCAATGTGAATATTTCATACCAAAAAAACTGGAAACTGGAAAATCGGAGGGGAGGAACACTAGAGCTCAGTACACAGGATGTGAGAAAGTAGGCAGAAGAAGAATCAAGAGATTTATCGCTATAGAAACAGAGAGACAAATTAAAACAAAGAACAAATATTCTTGGAGAGAAAGGAAAATGAAATATATTAAAATTACATCTGTTAGAGGAAAAGCTGTATTTATGAGAAGGAATTCCACAGTGTTGAAAAAACCAAGCTACATGATGGCATAAGATCATTGTGAAAGAGAGGAAAAGGACCTCAGAGGCCAACTGGCCCACCCCCTCATTTCACAGATGAGGAAACTGAGGCAAACAGGGTTAAGTGACTTGCTCAGGGTCACACAGCTAGTAAGTGTCAGAGGCTAAATTTAAACTCAGGAACTCCATTGTACCATATTGGATATAGTTATTGCTGAAGACTAGCCTAGAAGTTTGCCTCTAATGAAGAAAGTAATTAACCACTTGAGTGCAGAAAATGGGCTGCCCCCAATATGTGCCTGGAAAAAAGTAGGTGGAGATGGATGAACACTTGTGGAACAACTTGGTGACACAACTTTACAGACAAACTTAAAAATGTTGTGTATCCCACTTATTTCTCTGTATACTCAGTCACTGATACAAAAAAAAATTCTAGTCAGTTTTAGGAGCCAAGAGGAGCTGAAGGAAAGAATTCTGAGCAACAGTAGTTTCTAGACTGAGATGACCATGACCTAGAAGTGACAAGTCATGAACTAGAAGAGGGCTCTGGAGAAGTTGTATAACTTCCTCACCTCTCAGCTAACCTGGATGTTACTTGCTCTTTAATGTTGGTGTCTGCACATACATATGTGTATATGTACATATATGTGCACAATATATACATATGCATGTGCATGTACACATATACATGATATGAAAATGTTTTATATATTCATTTCTATGTATACATACAGACACTACCATATAATATTTATGTGGTATATAGTATATATAGAATACATAATATATTTGTTCTCTAATACTTCAATAATTCAAGCTTCTTTTTTTTTCTTATTCATTGAGGATGCCTTGCATCAATGTGGATTTCAGCCTCTCTGTTGCTTAGTAGATTGTCTCTGAAAATTGCTTTGGTCAAAAATCCATCACCTTGTGGCCAACCTTGTGATGAGACTCTGAATTTAGTTTGGCCAATGCTTGGACAACAGAAAAAGAAACCATTTCTGGATCCATGGTGGTCCTTTCACCATGGTAGAGAATCTGATGAAACTTATGTTATGGTGGCCTGTCCTTGAGAATTCAGGGTCACCTCTACGTAATGATGAGGCAATAGTATAGTGGGAAGAGTTCTGACTCTGATGTCAGAGGTCCTGGGTTCAAATTCTACCCTTTATACTAACCCTGGGACTTAAGACAAATCACTTAACCTTCTTAGGTTTTGGTTTCCTCAACTGAAAAAATGAAGGTATTAGATTGGAAGGCCTCTCAGATCCCTTCTCCCTCAAGATCTATGATTCTATGAAACGTCAAAGCAAGACTTTAATGGAGAATTGGCTCTTGTTCTCTATCACAGAAACGTTGTATGGAAAATGTAATGATGACTAGATCTGTGGTAACCAAAAACAAATTCTAGCAATATTTGGTTTCCAGTACAAAATGAAGGGAATTGAAAACATTCTTTGACACATGGAAAAGTACCCTTTCCCTTTGAATCATGGGAATTCTTGTTGAATGCATCCTTTCCTTTCATAAGTGGAGGGGCTCAGGATTGCCTTAGGATTAACCTAGTGTGGTGCCACAGCCACCAATGGGGTGGGGTGAGGATGGCAGAGAGGTGGAGGGGAGCGGATGGACTCTACCCAGCAATGAGTTCTACATAATCAGAAGCAGGGAGAGTCTTATCTGCACATGCTCAGGAGGGGAGTTAGTCCCTAGGCTAGACCACAATGCCCCAAGGTGGAGTGCCACGAGATGGGGATACTACATACATTATAATAATCAGTCACTAATGGTTTTTTAAATCCATAACAAAACAAAACACCCCAAAGTGGCTGGCATTAAAGGCTATGTCACCTTCTGACCAGCTTAGACTAATCTTGGAATAAGGAATCAGTATTATTCTATGGCTCTCATAATGATCTATCATCATAGTGGGCAGTTTCTGGTATAGTGGCATCAGGAAGACATGAGTTCAAATCCTGCCCCTGGGAAGGGAAGAAAACAAATGTTTTTATATAGCACCTATTATGTGCCAAGCGCTGTGCCAAGCACTTTGGGGTACATGGGGTATCGGGGTCAGACTAGCACCTCTGATATGAGAGCTTGCTGAGCCATTTTCAGGGCTGGCCTTCCGCTTTTGGTGTCCACTCTTCACCCAACTCTCACCTATGGCTCCAAGAATCTGTAGCCTGTGAGGTGGCCACATCCCGGTAAAACTGTCTCAGCAGACATGCTAAACTAGGTTGAGGGTAACCAACAAGCCTCAAACCCATCATGAGTTAGGAGGATGTCTGCTTCAAGTATACGAAGACTTCTCCAGAAGAACAGGCAGATTAGAACAATTTGTGTCCATGGCCATGAAGGAGGCTGAAGTCAAACACCGAAGACACTGAAGTCCTCCACTGCATCCTGGGCCATAGCCAGTCATCTTGACTTTTGTCCTGCCACGGAACTTCTATGACTTTGCCAGAGAGAGTGAGGCTGACTATTGTGCAACTCTGCTTCACTTAAACCCAACTGATGAGCAAGTCAAGATATCAATCTCTCTGTGATGTCACTGGTCCTCTTTGAAAATGAAGGCCGAACAACAACGCTTTAAAAGTATAGTCTCATTTGATCTTCACAATAACCTTGGGAGGTAGGTGCTAGTATTAATCCTCATTTTACAGATGAGGAAACTGAGGCAGACTGAGGCTTAAGTGACTTGCCCAGGATCACACAGCTAAGAAGTGTCTGAGACTAGATTTGAGCTCAGGTCTTCCTGATTCCATTGCCAGCATTCTATCCATTACTCCACTCAGTGGCTTCTAATGATTACTAAATGCCCCTGCTACAGCGCACTGGCTGTTTGGCCATGGACAAATCACTCAATCTCTGAGAGAGACTCTTTAACCTTGTGGTCTATAGAACAGGTGCTGATCTGCATTGATAGGAGGAATTTCCTTGACTAGAAATGGTTTATAATAATGAAAAAACAGGTCTTATCTAGAAACAAAACAAAAATAGAGCAAGACCTCATTTCAGAACCCATTTGCCTCAGTGCCCTAGGGAGGAGGGAGTCTGATGATAGAGAATACAGCGGAGTGAAAAAAGCACCGGACTGAGAATTAGGACCCGTGAACTCTAGTCCTGGCTATGCTACTAACAAGCCACGTAGCCCTGAGTGAGTCACTGAACCTGGATCAACCAATACAATTCATAAACGTTTACTTTGTGATAAACCTTGGCCCCTTTGGACTTCAGTTTCCTAGATTATAAAGGGAAAGCTACATGACCTCTAAGTTTGAAGCTCCCTTCCAATCTGTCATTTGAAGGAGTGAGTCCCTTTTAACTTAAACCAAGGCCCAGGAGAAGTTAGGCGGCATGTTTGAAACTCCCCAGTGGGTCAGAATAGCGAGAGGAGAGAAAGGGCTTCCAATCCCTAGCTGCACCAGGACTTGGTGTAACATACTGAGAGATGGACTTGGGGTCAGATGACCAGGCTCCGCTCCGTGCTACTGCTGCAGCTTTGGCCAAGCCACTCAGCCTCTATGGGCCTCAGTTTCCACATCTGTAAAATGAAGGGGTTAGACTAGCTGGCTTCAAAATACCCATTGTCTGTAGGTTAAAATACATACTCCTCCATTTGGCGTTTAAAGCCCCTTCAAGTGCAAGTCAAGACATCACCTTCTTGATGTCATTATCCCAGCTTTGAGAACTAAGGACCAAGGACAAGGACAACAACAACCCAGCAACGACACCCTTCAGCCTACAAGCCATGCCTCTTCACATACCCTCTGTGCCAGGCACACTGGCTTACTTGTTCCCCACAGATTTTATATCTATATCTATATATATACACATATATGTATATATGTATGTATGTATGTATGTATATATGTCCTAATGGACCCCATTTGTTAGGGCTCTTGGCATCTTGATATTACCTTGTATTCATTTTATATTTATTCATCTGTGTCCACACTGTTTTCTTGCTCCTTGAGGACTTAGATTACTCCATTTATGTCTATGTATCCTCAGTGCCTTGTACAGTAACAGTACCTGGCATTTTGGAGACCTTTAACAAATGTTTATTGAATTTATTATTTTTAATTATTTTATTATTAATAATTTGTTTTAGTTTTAATTAATAATAAAATAAAATATATCAATAATTATATAATAAAATATAATAATAATATTAATTATTATCAATTCTTATTTATTATTAAATGAATGAACTCTTTTTGTGACTTCTTGTGTGATTTAAAAAAGATTTATATTAAAAAGGAAATGCAGGAAAAGATGAATAAATAGTTCCTAGGAAAATCCACTGGCTACTGAGAGTTTTTCTATTGACTCCTAGATAATATGGGTAATAATCACCTCCTTGTCCACCTTCTCCTGGCTGTGGGTGACTTGAGTAACAAGAGCCTCTCATCTAAGCTGGGATCCACAGGTATGTAAGGAGAGGAGGCCTGAATTATTCAGAGCATTCTGCTTTCTTCAGGAGCCATGCCCTTTTGTTTCCTTATGATCAGTGCCTACATCAAAAGCATTCTCTGCTCCCCCACCCCCCCCACACCCCCCTTGCAGCAAGGCCAGCAGCATCTAGCCCATGTGTCAGGGCAGTAAAACAATACCGAATTTCATGCAGAACAACATGCTGCTAGCGTGCCCTGCCAGCCCAAGAAAACAGTGCGCCCTTTGACAGACACAAAGAGCCACTGTCCTCTCCTCCTCTTCCATACACTGTTAAAGAGGAAGACCTGCTTTGGAGATAACAAAAGCTCATTGCAGACACTGAGAGTCAATCATTTCACCTGCAGCATTCCAGTCCAAACCAATCCACAGAGTACGAAACACTAGACGGGAGCTGCATTTCACCGTGTGGCTGCCCGTCATCCTTTCACCTCTGCTGTGATGTAACAGATGATTGAAAACTACTGAAAACAGGATGACCTTTGGTTTACCTTTAAGTCTTTCTATTTCTGACACCTGGTCCCATCCATCACCAACAGAGCAAAAGCTGGTTCCATGAATTATTTCCACATAGTGCTTACCACCGTACGACGTAAGTGCCCCGTGGGAGAAACACAAGGAAGAACAGATATTAGATATGAATCCAGGAGATATTAAGGCAGGCTGAGCTTTTGGGGAGGCTGTAGCTCATCTAAAAACTTGAGAGGTTTAAACTGGATGATTTGTAGTGTTTCTTTCAACTGCATGATTCTATAAATTAGAGGAGATGAAGGGTCTATATGATGACATTCACTTGCTCTACCATCCACCATTTTGGGAAATCACAAATCTGACTACTGACACTCTCGTGATCAAGAAACATCCATGGCTCCCTATTTCCTCTAAGATGAAAAATAAATTCCTTAGCTTGTCATTTAGGGGATAAGGAGTGGATCTGTGATTTCAGTGATATAGAGAATTCCCCAGATGAGGAAATTCCTTCTAGTGAAAGTGAGTTGTGGCTTCCAGGTGTGGCTCTTATCTTTCAAATAATAATAGGTCCTTGTTGGATTAGATTGGATTGAACCACTTGGACAGCTGGACGGTACATTAGTGCCCAAATATCTCAGAAGTAGAGAATGGAGGGAAAGATGTGAGCAGAGGGGGAAGAGATGCAGAGAAAGAGGAAAAAGACGGAAAAAGACAAGAGGAAGTGCTCTTGCTAGTAAGAAAGATGTTGGTTCAGGTGTCAGCAACTCTCTGACTCAAGTGCCATTCACTTAAGAAGACCCATCACTAAGCAAAATTGTGAAGTGGGCGGGGTGGAGGGAATCTTTGTGATCCTTTTCCCTCACTCTCTCTATTTTCTCCAGCTCTCTCTTCCCTAGGGGGATGTTCTAAGCTCGGATATATCCATTTATACTCTGTGGTTAGGACCTTTCCCTTGTCACCCTTTCCAGCAGTTTCCGTATTTTAAGACATTGCAAAGATGGGGCAATGCTTACTTAATCCCAGCATCTTCTTGGCCCAAGATTCTCCATTTGTAAAAGGGTTGTAGCCATACATTCACTTCCATTTTCTTAATAGAAATGTGAATGCTTTGGGAAAAGTACTAGGCCAAGAAAGATAAGTCCTTAAAGTTTAAAACCCCACTGAGACTTTTGGGATGCCCTGTGTGGCTACCATAAGTGTACATGGCTACAACACAACACATATAAGGTTTGTGTGATGTTTGACAATAAATTAACTCGTTCAACCTACAAAAAGGCCTTCTGAGGCAAGTACTCTGGAAATTGTTGTCCCCACTGTACAGAAGAGGACATGGAAGATTACAGAAGTTCAGTCACTTGTCTCTGGTCATATAGCAAGTGAATGCTGGAGGCAGAATTTCAATTGGTTCTCTCCAGACTCTGAGTTCAAGGCCATTTTCTACTATCTCATATGCAGAGAAGTTAAGTGAGTATCTGAAGGCCTCTGCTGGCCGAAGGCTTACTCCACTATATCTGACTTTTAGGTAGAGAGTTCAGAAGGCAGCCTGACTGTTATTTCAGGAAAATCTAATTAAACTTGAAAGTAACTTCCTCATTAAGTGGATGGGCATAAATAAAAGTGCTTCATTTTAATGTGCGATAGGATAGTGGATTCCCTGACAAGTGCAAGAAAGGGAAAAATGGGGGAAAGGAGAAAAATGTATTGTACTTCATTTAAAGTCTGAAGGCAGGAAATTTTAGTGAGCTAATACTACCTGTGTGACCTTGGGTAAGTCACTTAACCTCTCTGACCAACAGTTTCTTCATCGGTAAAAATGAGGAGCTTCATCCAGATGACCTATAAGGCCCTTTCAGCTCTAGATCTGGAATGACTGTAAATGATCCTAACAACCCACCTCTGTCACTTACTACCTGTGTGACCTTGGGAAAGATCATAAGGTCATAACCTCTCTGACCCTCAGTTTCTTCATCTGTAAAAATGGGGAGGTTCATCCAGATGACCTGCAAGGTCCTTTCAGTTCCAAATCTATGCTCTTTTTTTTGAGGGGGGAAGGTAGGGCAATTGGGGTTAAGTGACTTGCCCAAGGTCACACAGCTAGTGGATGTGTCAAGTGTCTGAGGCCAGATTTGAACTTAGGTTCTTCTGACTCCAGGGCCAGTGCTCTACTCACTGTGCCACCTAGCTGCCCCCAAATCTATGCTCTTTTGATCCTAATCAGAAAGGTGGGGCAATATTCTTTTGTTGTTGAATTTCTGCCTTCGACCCCTACATTGGTGTGCCTGAAAATTACCTCAGGTGATGAGAGGATAAACAATGCATTAGAGTCACATTTTAGCTATTTCGTGGTTGGGTGGGAGGAGGAATGGAAATGGGCAGGAAGGATGTGGAAGAATTATAAACCAGGCTTAAAAATGAGAGAAGTACAGCGACAACGAAGGGAAAAAGATGCAAGAGAAATCATTTTATTCTTCAAATGTGAGTATTTCACTTCGATGCAGTGGTCTAATGTCAAGAACATACTCATTAAAAGCGTAGACATGTTAAAGTTTAAATGTGGCTCTCTCTTGAAAATTCTGGTACACTCTGTCACTTCATCTTTTCTGAACACCTGCCCTGCAGCCTCCAGGGCCACGCTCATCAGGAAACTGCACAAAAGCCCAGGAGAGGGGGTGGGCAGAGGGAGAGACAGCTCCCTGCAGCCTGGGGTTGGAGCTCCAAGCAGCTTCTTTGTTCTGTGTGTGTGTATGTGTGTGTGTGTGTGTGTGTGTGTGTGTATGTATGTATGTGTGTAAGGGGGTGGGGGGGAGCTGCTCAGTGTCCAGTTGGAGTGCCTTTCTTTGTATCCTGATTGACAGGCATAAATTAAAAGTCACACCAGTGGGGTGATCTGATTGGCCAATGAAAGACCATTGCCAGGAGCGTCGCCAGGAAGATGTCATCTGGCCCTACAAGGTTAGCATTTGGAAAGCAAGCTCTTTTTCCCCTGGTTAACCCTAGTCTTAATAAGGGCAGAGGCCTTGTTGCAGATCTTCAGATGCGTATGTCTGTCTTTAGCAAACTCACCCATTCAGACCAAACAAGAAATGCTTCTGATCAAAAAACGAAGGAAAGAAGTGGAAACCTATGCAAAGAAAGGCGTCTGGGGAAGGAAAGGGTCTTTTTCTTCAAATGACCCAAGTTTTCCATGACCTTGTTTTCCCCTTTAAAACTCCATTCTAAACTGAGCTTGGCACTGGCTTTGGACATTTTTCCCCTGCTAAGATTATCACAACAGCAAATTATGCTCCTTTTGACAGTGAGGAGGCTGCAAACCTGATACTGCCCTGGGCTCCCACTGCACATCTCTGAGAATATCTTGCCTTGAGGTCCAGACAAACTGAAACTGTTTGTTGGGGAGCAAAGCAAAAGAGGAAAAAGAGAACAGTTGGCAGCCACATTCTGCTGAATCTCAAGGCAAAGCAGCATGGCATCAACTAATGAGAAAGGGGTATTCTGGGAGATGAAATGTTTCCTGCAGAGGTTACCATGGATGAATATAGGAATGAATGTGAGGCCCGCAGGAGAGATGCTGGGAAGATAGTTGAGTTCTAACGTAAGCAGATGAAATGGTATGTGTGATAACTACCTAGCGTGGTGGTTGTTAATGAGAACACTCTCAGCATTGAAGGGGTTCGTTATCAGTCGTGGCGTTTGTTTTGTGAATGACCTTTGCCATTCCAACATGAAACACGATGTCCGTTACGTCAGAAACACAAATCTCAGGGCTGTCAAGCAAGCTGAATGCCCCACAGTGCCTCTGGTTGAGGTCATAAGTGAAGAATAATTTTGAGGCAATTATTTTGCAGTTTTCAGCTGCTAATTAAAATGGCCTCCACAAGAGGTGAAAGAAGAAATACTTTAGTGCCCAAAGAAGAAGGAATACTTTAATGCCAGATCCAAGCCATACGCAGGTACTTCATGACCAGTGATTTAGGGAAGACACAGTAAGATCTGGAGGCACAGGCATGTACCATGAGCTAGAATTGGTTCTGGGGATTGGCAAAATGCCAGGTAATCAAAGGCAGGGAACTTACAAGCAGTGAGGTGAGAGTAAATTGTGGGTCAGATCTGGGAGGAAAGATGAAAAACCAGTGTAATTAATAATAATAATAACTAACATAATGTTATAAGGTTTGCAAAGCACTTTACCTATGATATCTCATTTGATCCCCACAACAACCTGGGAGGTAGGTGCTATTTCTATCTTGATTTTACCAATGAGGAAATTGAAGTTAAGTTGTTTACTCAGGGTCAAACAGCTAGAAAGCATTTAAGGCAGGATTTGATCTCAGAGCTATCCCAACTCTAACACTTTATGCAGGGCTCATATTTCTTCTTTTTGGTCCTCATTACTCTTTGTAACATTACAGCACTCACTTTGGATTTTCATTTTTGTGGAGTTCTTTCCATTTATATTGTTATAGTTAATGTGTATATTGTTTTCTTGGTTCTCCTTACTTCACTTTGCACCAGTTCACATAGATCTTTCCATGTTTCTCTGTATCTGTCGCATTTGCTTTTTTGCATCTCAGTAATGTTCCATTATACTCAAGTACCACAAAGTGTTTAGCTCTTCTCCAAGTTATAAGCATCTATGGGACTTTGTTTCCAATTCTTCGCTATCACAAAAAATACTACTTTAGATATTTTGGTAAATATTCAGACTTAATTCTTATCAATGCCTCCTTGGCTTGAGATACAGGCCCAATAATGGACTCTCTGGGTCAAAGGGTAAAGACATTTTAGTTACTTTATTTGTATAATTCCAAATTGTTTTTCAAGATGGTTTTACTGGTTCTTAGCTCCATCAACAATGCCCCAGTGTGGCTATCTTCCCACAATGCCTTCAACGTTGGCTATTTCTGTCTTTTGTCAGGTAAAATCTTAGGGCTGTTTCAATGTTTATATCTTTTATTGTTAGTGATTTGGGGCATTCTTTCATATGGTTATTAATAGTCTGCAATTCTTTTTTTGAGAACTGTTCATATCCTATCTCTCGGGGAATAGCTTTTGGTTATATATATGTAGTCTGTGTGTGTGCATATATGAGTACATATAAAGTATATAAATTATACATGTGTGTATATATACATATATATATATACATACAACCTTTGTATCAAATTTCTCTGATTCACACATATGGCCCCACATAGCCACTTTTTTGGAGAAAAGTCTATGAAGCAAAAAATCAGTTTTTCCCCCTAGAAAATAAGGGTAAGCACAGAGCCAGCTTTTGTGAACTCCATACCTCTCAGTTGTTTGACTAAAGATGTGGTCTGCTGTTGAATATTGCTGGCAAAAGCCTGCCTGTTCTTTTTTCATGCCGTGATCAAGGATGTCCTTGATGTGAGTGTAGATTATACATATATGCATGTATATATATACATATATAGCAATATTTTTAAAAAAATTTAAAATTAAAAAAAGGAATGTACTAAATGAGTTAGTCTTTATTGACCTTTTCTTGTTCGCCTTGCCTGTGGTGTTTTAAAGTGTCTGATATTCTCTCTTTAATATCATTCGAGAGCTGATCCTCTATCAGATTCAAAAGAGCGTTATCTCCTAAATAAGCCTCTTTTGTGTATTTTGCTCCTTCCATTTTCTATTTCTTTAGAACCATTTCTACTTGCACATACAGCATGATGGGGACAGACTGTGATATATAGTCTAAATGTGGTAACAACTCTCATTGATGGATAAAATAATGTTATAGAAATATTGACAGATCTTTTCCATGCTTTGTTAGTTTGTTCTCCTTCCAATTTCATTCTTAAAAACTCTGTGGATGATGTTGCTTGACTGGGTCTCTTATTAAGCTTTCTGTAAACTTGTTTTTTTCCTTCTGTTGTTTCTATAGGGTGTTCCTAAAGTCTGGGCACATAGGCAAAAATGCATATTTTCAAGAAATGAAATGAATGATATTTTCAACCACATTTTATTTAATTGGAATATTAACAAAAAACATCTTCAATATGATTTCCATCATTTGTAATGCAAAAGTTGATGCACTTTGCAAGAATCACGTGAACTTGATGCAATAACTCCACATTGCCATCAATTTTCCCATGTGTCCAGACTTTAGGGACACCCTGTATATCACGAAGCAACGTCACTCATAATCTCCCACCATCCTCCTCCAGAATATTTTATAAATGAGTTTATGTTGTAAACCAGCATTGCCCTCGGCTGCTTCATCTCTCTACCGAAAGATTACTTGCTTTTTAAAACCTGGGTTTTTGTGTAGGAAGTTTGGTGTTAGTGGACGTGTCCCATCAATTCTCAAATTCAATCCAGCCTATTCTATTCTTCGAGTCTGTGTCCAGCTCATTTTCACCATCTATAGGGAAAACCTCTTCCATCTAAACTCTGCAATAGACATCCTCTACAACAATAATAGCTCCCTTTTATTGGACATATGCCTCCTTATATTGGGCCACACTTGATACTGATCATCAAAGAAAGGAACAGAGTTATCGCTGCAGTTGGCATTTCTCAAGAAGCCTTGAGATCCCAGTAGGTTTACCTTTAGATATACTTCAGCCTTAATAGTTTGCCTGCATGTCCTTTGAGATCCTGGGGTCACCTTCATGTCACAATGAAGAATCAGAATAGTACTTTTCTGGGAGAACCCAAAGTCATACTGCTGATAAATGGCAATGTACTGATTTGAATTCGAGTTGTCTAACCCTAGTTTTGTTGTTGAGCCATTTTTTCAGTGGTATCTGACTCTCTTGGCAAAGATACTGGAGTAGTTTGCCATTTCCTTCTCCAACTCATTTTACAAATGAGGAAACAGGGGCAAACAGGGTTAAGTGATTTAAAGGGTCACACGGCTAGTAAGTGTCTGAGGCTGCATTTGAACTCAGGTCGTCATGACTCCATACCCACTCCATATCCACTGCATCACCTAGCTGCCCCAGATTTAATAGCAAGAGAGGAGCTTAACATAAGCTGGGGAATTTTCCTCTGCCACAGGATTTCTGTGGACTCAGGAACCCATCTCAATACAAGGCTGCTGGAGCAGCAGCACCTGGTAAGGGAGAACAACTGGCAGGAAGGGGTAGGAAAGAAAGCAGTTCCTGGCATCTGAGGACACAACTTTGGTGGAAATGATTTTATCTGTGCTCTGGAAATGGCATCATTCCTTTTGGGTTTAAGATTTCCCACAGGCCAAAAAAAAGGGATTTTCCCGCAGGTTTAAATCATTGTCTAGGCAAGTTCCTTCTCTGGAAACTCCACAATGTGAATGCGAAACACGGATGAGCTGGTTGGGATGGTGGTAAAATACGATGTGTCACTTGTCTCTTGTGACCTCAGCCAGCTTGTATACCTTAAACAACAAAGCTGGTTCTTAGAAATTTAGAGGGTTTGACTCAGTTTCCTCCATCTCTAAAGTCCTTTCCAGCTCTATAATTCCATGACTCTCTGTCTCTACTAGGAGGAAGCGTGAGTAATAACAGATACGCTTTTCTAGCAAAACAGGCACTTGTTCGGCACTGCCATATATATCCTTATCCCATTTCTTTCCTTTTCAAAGGACACAAAATGACTCAGCAAACAATTTTCTTGACTAGTTCTTTTCTGGATGCAATTGCTAAGTTCCAATGTCCTAAAGATTTTTTCTGATTCCCAAGTTCCCTTTAAAGTGGAAGGAAATACTATATGGGAAAGGGATGAAAAGTTGTGATAGGGAGGTATTAGGGAAATAATATTTATATAAAATAATTGATTGATAAAAGCACTTTACATATATTGTTTCATTTGATTCTCAAACACCTTGTGAAGGAAGTGCTATTATTATCCCCATTTTACAGATCAGAAACTGAGGCTCAGAGTGGTTAAGTGACTTGCCCAGGATTACACAAATAGTAATTCTCAGGGCTTCTTACTTCTAAATTCAGTGATCTCTCCACCATGACAAATGGAGGTAAAACGGGCATCAGAGAGGTAGACTTAGTGTGCAGAGACCTGAGTTCCACTTCTATCTGGTAAGATCTGGGTGACCTCCCACAGGATTGCTCTAAGGAAAATAAAAACTGCCAAGTGCTATACTCTGGATAGGAATTATTGTTAATGATTGGGATCTGGACTCTAGTGATGGTCTGTTTAGAATCTTGTGTAGATTTGTTGATATAGAAATCATGTATTTTTATGCCTGAACCCAGTGGACTTCTATTTCGTTAATCCACACTGTTAGAATTGTCATAGCCTTCTCCTTCTTGAAAAGACTCACTTCATTTCTTAGGAAGAAACTTAATAGTTTAGAGGTGTAGCTAGGTCTTAGGTTGGCATGCTACATTGCTTCCACCATGGGACATTCTCTAGTGTACTACGAAGCATCATAAATAATTCAAATTAAATAGCTCTTGTCAAAGCAAATTAATAAACTGCATTTTATGGCAGGGTCGCTTCGATTTCTTCATGCCCGTTGGCTTGTTCACTCATTTGCAAACTCCTATGATCACCATCAGGTCTGCCCATCGTTAGTACAAATTAGTGAGGTCTCCTATGAATGATGAAAGGCAAGACAAACATTCTAGAGGAAATAACCTCCTGCAAAACAAATTCTTGTGAAAAGTGCCAGATTGGCAGGGCTGGGAACTATGCCTTTATTCCCAGGCCCCAGACTTGGCTAGAGCAATCCAAAACTCCTTGCTAATTAATGAGCCTCCAGAGGGGTCCCTGGTAGAATAAATGTTGGGGGTAGAAGGGGACATTGCACTTCCCAGAGAATTCTGTCATTAGTCTCTTGGCTTAGGCCCCCAAACACATACCCCTTGTGATGTGGATATATTTTCCCTCCGACTGAGTCCCTGTATCCAATTCATACAGTCGCTCTCCACTGGGCAGTTATCTGCTTCGAATGATCTGAGCTAGTTCAATATTCAGGTGAAACTTCCCTATTCCTAGCCTATTCCTGAGGCACCATTTCTCATGATGTAATTTTATCTTTAGTTGGAAACTAATCCGAAAGAAAAGAGAAATAGATGCTTATTAGCTTTGTGGAGCTTTTCAGGAAAAGTATCACATACATTTCAAAAAAATTTATTGATACCTTTTGTTATTTATATATTAAAAGCTTCTCCCTTCTCTAGCTCTTATTCATTGACCCCTCCCTTGCAACAGAACAAAAAAAAAACACAAAACAAAATGAAAAACAGACAAAACCAACCAAGAGAACGACATCATCATATACAACCTGTAGTCTACTACAGAAAAAGGAAGTATGCTTTTTGATCGGTTTTCCAGGTCCAAGATTGGTCATTGTAATTAACATGATTTTGGACACTTTTATTCTTGCTTTCATTTACATTATTATAATTGTCCTTTTGCCTTCGTTTCTTTGGCTCCTAAATCTTCCTATTTAGAATGATATTTATTATCTTATTAAAATAATATTTAATCATATTCACATACCATAATTTGTTCAGCCATTCCCCAACTGATATATACTTACCTTATTTCCAAATTTTTTTTTGCTGTCACAAAACTGCTGTTATTAATCTTTTCATTATACATGGGACTTTTACGCCATTGGGTTAGAACCCAATGGGATTATTGGACTGAAGAATATGAATAGTTTTAGGACTTTTATTCCATAATTCCAAATTGTTTTCCAGAATGTTTGGGCTAATTTATAGCTATACCAGCAGTGTGCCTATCTTCTCGCAGCTCCATCCATTATTAGCTATTTGTCTCTCATCATGTTTGACAATGGTATGGGCAGAATATGAAACTGGTGTTCTTTTAATGTGCTTTTCTTATATTATTAGTGAATTGGAACATTTTAAATGTGTTGCGTGATAGTTTGCTTTGCATCTTTTGAAAACTATTCATATAATTTGACCATTTACCTGTTGTGAAATGGCTCTTGATCTCACATGCAGGATTTGTGTTAATTTCTATATATGCTGGATATCAGAATTTTATCAGGACTATTTGAGGCAAAGGTTTTTCCCCCACTCAACATTTTCCTCCCTTTTCTAGCTACACTTATTTTGTTTATGCAAAAGTTTTTGAATTTTTGTAATCAAAATTGCTTATCTTTTATATTGTCTCTATCCCTTGTTCTGTTAAGAATTCTTTCATGTTCTCTCTCCCCCAGCCATTTTTGTGAAAGGTATCCAATTCTATCTCCTATTTTTAAAAATGATGTTATCTTTTATAATTTAATCTATTGGAAGCTTACTTTGGTATATAGTATAAGGTGTTGGTCTAAATCTATTTTCTTTTAAATTGCTTTCTTACAATTCTAGTTAAATAGTCTCTCACCCCAGTAACTAGTATTCTAGGGTACATCAAATGCAATTCAAATGCTCATTAAGGGCTTATTCGTGTACAAGGACTATGGTAAGTGCTAGGAATGCTAAAACAGTACCTTTCTTCAGAGAGTCTAGATCAGATCCTAGGCTACTGTGTCCAAATGTTTCTGGGTTACACATATTCCTAAAAAAACTAAATCTATCAACTGGATCTTAGACAATACTCTCTGAACTTCAGCTCTTTGGTCCATAAAATGAGGGTTGCATCAGGTGATTTCCAAGGTTATTTCTAGCCTTAAGAGTCAGAGTATATATAATCTTGGTGTCTTTAGTCGCTAGAGAGTACCCAAGTCACAAAGTATCCCGCTGTAGTGGTCAGATCACATCTAGATTTTCATGTTCAGTTACAGACACTCCATTTTAAAAGGGACACTAACAAATTAGAATGAGTCCACATGAGTAAACAGGGCAAGGAGAGGTTTGGAAACCATGTCATAGCAGGAAGAATTGAAGGAGTTGCGTGTATTTAGCCTAGAGAAAAGGAGTAATCCCAAAGTATATGAATAGCGGTCCTTTTGACTAATGCACAGATTTGTTCTGCATTGTTCCTGAATGCAATATTATGACTAACTTATAATAAAACAGCTTTTGGTTGAACACAGAGCTAAAGTTACAACAGAGGCCATCTAGCCTAACCCCCTCATTTTACAGAAGAGGAAGTTGAGGCCTACAGAGGATTAGTAATTTGGCTAAGGTCACACAGGTCATAAGCAAAAAATAATATTCTGTCAACTAAAGCTGTCCTAGAATGGAATAGTCTGTTTTGTTAGACATTGAGCTGCCCATCTCTGGCTTCTTTCAGGTAGAGTCTGGAAAACCAGGGAGATAGTAAAAGTGATTCCTATGTTGCTTGGAAACTGGACAAGATGACCTCTTCTAACTCTCAAATCTTACTCCGTGGTATTGTAGAGAAGTAGAAGCGAATCAAAAATGCAGACATTAAAAGAAAGACACATTTTGACTTTTAAAAGTAAAACTAGGGCTCCAACTTACCATGATGAATTCTTTGAATTCACTTTTGGATATGTGAACACTAACTGGCTACACCCAATGGTTACACCTGACTTAACCGGCTCTCTGAACCACTGTCTCCTTGCCTATAAAAGGATAATTTTTATATGATCTATCTCCTAGAGCTACTAAGAGGCTCCAATGAGATAATATACTATATCTAAAATACTTCCTACCTGAAATGTGATACATAAATGTAATCTAGTAGAAAGGTTGTAGATCTAGTAAGTCTAATAGAGAGTATAAAGAAATGTAATCTAATGGAAAGGTTGATGGGAAGAGTCTCCAATCAATTTAATAAGTAATTACCACCCCCCCCCATAACAGAGGTTCTTAAACCTTTTATGTGTCATGGATCCCTTTGGAAAGAAAGAGGGAAACAAGCATTTATTAAATACCACTGTTATATGCTAGGCACTGTGCTGTGTACTTTATGGTTATTATTTCATTTGATCCTTGCAGCAAACCTGGGAAGGTAGAGGATATTGTTATCCTCATTTTGCAGTTGAGGACATTGAGACACAGGTTAAGTGACTTGCCCAGGGTCACATAGCTAGTGTCTGAGGCTGGATTTGAACTCAGGTCTTCCTGACTTCATGGAATGTTCTGCCTACTTAGACACTTAGTTGCCACTAACACAGACTGCTCTTTTGAAGCCTATGGTTCCCTTCTCAGAGTGATGTTTTTAACTCAATTAAATTGCAAAAGAGACCAATTATATTGAAATACAGTTGCCAAAATATTAAAAACAAAACAAAAACTCATAGACCCCAGGTTAAGAATTCCTGCCCTATAAAATATAGAACATACCCATTGGTACCATGTTGAGAAGACAAAGGCAGCTCTTATTTGTTTAATAATGATTGGGCCTAGATCCAAGATCACTGGTTGGCAGGAAGTGTTGGAAGGATGGACTTTTGTGGGAGGAGTCATCTAATGGTCTATAAAAGTGAACTGACAGACCTACTCAGGGTATTTTTTGCCTTTTCCCTATTCAGATGACAGAGCAACTTGCAGGCAGAGCAGACCCGGATTCAAGTTGGGTGGTCACTAAGCCTATACAAGTGTGCATTTTCATGTTTCCAGGAACTGGTAGTAGTAGTATCAGCAGCAGAAGTAATTATTACCTAATATAGAAAGAAGTAAAGATTTAAATCAGGTCCTCTGACCCCAGATCCAAAGTTCTTAAAACATTTTTATAGGGAGTTTGGGGTTGTACTTTGGGGGGGGGGGAACAGAAATAAATTGCCACTGCTGACTATAGACCAATTAAGTTTCCATTCTGCTCCCATCTGTATGAGTGTGCCTACATGAGTTTCTAATTTTCCTCCCAACTCTTAATTGCAGATTACCCATCTAGCTGTATTCCATGACACCACTTCTTTTGTGCAGTGTTTCAAAAATGACATTTAACTGTTGAAAGTTTTGATTAATTGATATGCAAACAGCAGCACATGCAGTCATTGAATTCAGTTGTTTAAGAAATGAAGGATCAGTATGGCTCATGAAGAGGTAAGTTGAAGGACATTGGCACCAGGTACACCCACATAGCAGACAGGAACCCAAGGGAATGATTCTGCCTTCTTTAATTTGCTCTTCAACTTATTCTTCATTGGGTTGAGGAGAAGACCTCAGCCAAATCCTCATTTCCTTGATAACTTCAGTTTCCTTTTACCTTTAAATGATAAGTTATTTCAGGTTCTTCAGAGAATGTCCAATTTGTACATGTGAGAGAAAAGTAAAATTCTCATTCTCACTTCTACTTGTATCTTTCAATAACTTCCATATTCATATAGAAGGCAGTTTCCTGTTACCTCCATCCCCATCCTCTACCCCAGGTCCCAGCTTCCCAGAACCTATCTATATACTGTTTGGCTGCTTGTATGACTTGGTTAAGATGGGAGTCACCAATTCTATTCCTTCTGGTGTGGTGGGGAACCACTAAGCTTAATCATCTATGATATGGTCCTTAACAGTTGGTCCTAATGCCCATCTAACCCTGGAGGTATTGCCTTTATGCATTTATTCCAGTTTACAAATGATTCCCATCTGGTTCTAGACTGGGATAATTCTGGAAGCAATCTGAGATTTCAGGTCATGTCCAGATCAAGGTTCTAGTTTGTCCTAGGAACTCAAGCCACTCTACAACAGATCTATGCACTGCAACGGGCTGGAACTACCCAGCCTTCCTAAGGTCAATTAGACAGACCTGTTAACCTGAGCAGAGCCAGAGTTCACAATACGTATTTCTATTACTGAAGAAAAGGCAATTATCTCTTTGTCTCACTCTTCCATTCCTATTTGTGCATCGCTGTTTTATTTCTTTATTAAACATGGATATGGTGTCACAGAGGATTTTTTGTGGACATGATGAGCTAGAAGAAGCCATCTTTACTTGCGCCGAATTTTATTTGGTTTGGGGTTAACCAACAGGTGTCCAAATGAAAGAATAATGACATAAAAAGTAATATAATTGTTTTTGCATTCTGCTCTCTTATCACCAGAAGACTCACCAAGTTGCATCTGAGTATCACCCAATAGGCTTTCTGGGTTGGATGCCATAATTAAATTATTTTGCAGCTAATCTAATCATTTATCAGTCTTGATGTACTACATTGTCCCAGAGGAAGAGGGAAAGGAGTAGAAAGAGAAGAAGCTAAAATAAATACATAGAGTTTGAAAAGCACCATAAACAAATTTGTTAAGCAACTGTTAGGAAGTTTGTAATAAAAAAAAATCCACATAAATGAATCTTAATATGAGCCAACAGCATGAAGGGGTACTAAGAAAACTCACCCTACATTAGGCTGTATAAATAGAAATAGACTGCTAGATATGGAATCCAAGAAGCTGGGTTCAAATCCTGATGCTACTAATTACCACCTTTGTATTCTTGGACAAATTACTTCCTCTCTGTGGCACATAGTCACATTTGCCTGGCACATAGTAAATGATTAATGAATGCATATTGACAAAATAAATGACTGATTGAGCATGACCCCAAGATCTAACCTAAAAGAGAAGGGATATTTCTTAAATAGCATCAGCCTTGGAGAATGCCTAAAGAGAAACTTTAAATTCAAGGATTTGAAAAAGTGACTTAGAACAAGGGTTCTTGACCTGGAGACCAAGGACCCATCCATAGCTAGACTTTGGGGTGGGTTGTCCTTCAACTTGGATGGGAAAAAATGACATCTATTTTTCCCCACTAACTATAGATTTCTTTTGCAATCCTATGTATTTTACTTTTGCATTTAAGAATGGTATTCTAAGAGGTTCATAGGTTTCATCAGACTGCCAAAGGGGTCAATGACATAAAAAAGCTTAAGAACTCCTGTTCTAGAGCGAGAAAAAGTGAGTTCCTGAACATCACATGGCTTGGAGAATGAAGAGGATTGCTCATTTGATTCTGGCAGAGCCAGAATGGTAAAGGCCTTGAGCTAATTCAGTGGGGGAACATTCACTCCATACTTTGCTCCCCACTATTACACAAGGGATTTGGATAAGGCAAGCCTGTTGGGAAAAGAGTTGCATATCTAACAGCCCCAAACTGTATTTGTCCTTTCAATACATCAATCAACAAGCATTTATTAAAGCACTTTTTAATGTGAGCAGCATCGTGCCTTTTGGTGTGAGGTGGGGTGAGTCAAAGGCTGTTACGGATCTGGGAAGGACCACAGAGGATCCATGGGAGAGTCAGGGATTCATGGGGGTGTCAAAGAGATGGCCCATTGGCAATTCTGAGTTGCGCTCCTTGTGGGTTCTGTGTTTGTGGGTTCCTCTGAGACTTTGGCTACGGTTGCAATCTATACCTTTGGAGGGAAGACCTACATGAATGAGATTATGGAACCATGGAAGTATGGTCTCTGAATAGAAAGTGTTATATTGGTGGGGGTCTTTCAGTGTGATGTGCTTAAGTGATTGCCCAAAACACCTCACACCAAACTTGGGAAACCTAGCAAAGGGTTCCAGAGTCAGGCTCCAGAGGATTTCAAGGAATTCTTGTTGATGACAACATGTAATCAGTAACTAGATTGTGTTCTACAGATAAAGTACTTCAGGCATGGAGAGGAGGTACTGCTTCATTTCACTTTGACAATTCCATTTATTCTTACCATGTAGTAGCATTTTAATGTGTCTACATTGTCACTTAGACCAACATTAACTGAGTCTGAGGGATTTCTGTGGCAGTCCAAGACAGGATTGGGGGAAACTCTGGGCAATGCTTCCATGTGCTGACTTGTCTGTTAGGGGCCAGAATGCTTCTCCAGCTCAGAGCAATTTCAGAACAGAGCTGTTTTCTCCACTTCTTGGGAACAAACCAAACAGAACATGTTAGTGAATACAGAAAGTTCTTTTCAGTATGTGTTCTGTGCCAGGATCAGCCTCCTACCTATTTTTAATTACGGGTGATATTTTCGAAGTGGATCTTCATGTTTATAGCATGAAGTATTTACTAGGGGGCTAGATTCTCCAACAGCTTCCTCCCTCCCCCCATGCCTCACCCTGGCCATCTTTCTCATAAGGTTTCAAGGAAAATCCTGCCCCAGGCTTTCAGTGAAATATTTGGCATGTCATTTGTATATTGGCACCTATCATTTGTAGAAATCCAAAGACTCTGAAAACATTATTAAAGGAAGTTATTTAGTACCTCTCTTAATGAAAAATGGATTATGGTTATTAGAAGGTCAACATTTTCCCAGCAGTGTCTAGGATCGAATATTAATTGTCAGTAAGTATATTCCCTTCTGCACCTGAGAAAGGGTTTTGGGTACTGCTTTGCCATATCAGTTTCTGGCCACTTGGTTATTTCTAGCCCTGGTCCTGGATCACATAGCTGACTATTGCCTTTTAATTTAAGGAATTTAGATTTTCATGTCCTCAGCTTGTCCAACCTGTGACTTAGTTCAACTAAGTCGACCCTTTATTAAACAATCAAGTTGGAATATTACTTTCTACTTCCTGTCTCACAAAGAAGGAAATGCAATTCATGTGTCCTGGGCTGGAAGTAGGGTTAACTTCTAATAAGATCTCAGAACCTCGGGTCGTTTCCAAATGACTATTCAGCCATAGGTAAATGAATGCTGTAGGTCACTGAGAGATTCCAGAGTGCTGAGAATTGTTGATACAATTTATCATTTTGTTGAGTATATATGGAGGAGGTTGTATCATTTTGAGGTTTGCAAAGTACTTGTCTCATAACAATCCTGTGAAGCAGGGAGTCCAGGTGCCATCACCCCCATTTTGAGAAGATGGAGGCTTGGATGATTATGTGACTTGTCCAGATTCACACTATTAGTGTATGTCCAAGGTAAGATTTGAACCCAGGTCTCCTAATATTAAGTCTACTCTGCTTTCCATTTTATCATGGTGCACCTCAATTAATTTCTATAAGTGAGTATATGTTGTTTATTCCCATAATTTGCAATAAAAAGTTAGTTTACACCATTGGTGTCTATTGTGTCCCTGGGAACTTTAGAGGATGAAGTTTCACTGTCATAGTCACAATGACTCAGATCATTTTCTTGATCATCTGATAGGAAGCAAAAGTTCACAGTTGCTAGGACATATGCCAAGATAGGCTTTAGGTTCCTGATCATGTGATGAGAGAGAATACCTCATAGCTTTGTTTTTAAAAAAATACCGTTCTATTAAAAAAAAATTTTAATGTGAGAAAAAGGAACAATCTCTCTTTTTTTGAAAGGGTCTAGGTTAGCTAGTGAGTGTTAATATTTATTAAGCAAAACAATTTTTAAAACAACTCTGGGCTGTAAAGATCAGTCAGGAGAAAACAATAGCAAATGAGTTAAAGAACTTGGCTGCTGAGAGAACTCTCTTCTGATTTGAAAAAAAGGACAATTGTTGGCCAGGCATGGTCAAGCGTGCTTGTAATCCCTGCTACTGAGGAGGCTAAGCCTGGTGGTTTACCTGAGCATTGGAGTTCTGAGTTTTAGAAGGGTTAAAGTCCATCTGGTGTCCCTGCTAAATCCAGCACCAACATGATGAGTCCTGAGGAACCTGCAGGCCACCAGGCAACCTAAAGAGAGATGAGCCTGTCTAGGTCAGAAACGGAGCAGATCAAAGCTCCTTTCTTGATTCAGGCCATGAATGGCACTTCCAGCATGAGTGAGATAGAGACCCAGTCTCAAAAAGGAAAAAAAAAGAGTTATGGGAGAATGCATTGTATATATTAATGATCTTCAGACTCTTCCCCGCTATCTTCCTGGGAGGCAACACATAGGACTAGAAACAAAGAAGCATCATGCGCTGGAAAAATAGTTTCCTTCTGGCAAAGAGGATACAACTATTTGGGATTATAAACCAAATATGAGGTCCTTTTGCTAGGGTAATTAGAATGAGTAGAAAGATAATTAATTTCGACAGTAAGAAAAAAATGTTGTAAGTTCTCAATGCCAAAGTTGTAGCAGAGAGGGTGAACTCTGAGCCAGAGCTGAATCCTAGAAGGCTTTAGATTCTGAGGAAAGGCTTGTTGGTCAGTGAATATTTTAAAAAATTCATTCTTGGTAAGGAAAACCAGAGTTAAAATAAGTTCTATTAATAGTAGAAGTTTCAGAAGTATTTATGATTTCACATTTCTTTAAATCTTGCTCTAAATTTTATCTTCTCTTGAAGTAGGTAAAATAAAATGTTTTGTTAAATATTTGGATATTTAATAGAAAAATCATAATTAGCTAGTGCTCAGGCACTTTGCAATCCATGCTTGGAGAAAGCTTAGATGATCAGACCATAATTAATATACCTCAAGATCCAACTTTTCACCTGGTGGCAGATACCTAAATTGCAGGAATAGTACCTAAGAGGAAAGAGACCTTTATAAACTTGTTTTTGCAAATCCTAATGTTAAAATCATGACAAATGTCAGCACCAAAGTGTGTACAGGTGTCAATAGCATAACGCTGGGATGGATATTTGTTAATGATTTCATACCACCAGTGTTCTCCTAGAACTTCAGGTCATGAGTGGGAACCTGGAAGCCATCACCTAACACAATCCGGTGACACTGGTCCCCTTGTTCCTCTCACAAGGCACTCGTTCATGCCTGGAATTTTCCCTCCTCATCTCTGTCTCCTGGATTTCCTGGCTTCTTTCAAGTCACAGCAAAAATCGTTCCTTTAATAAGAAGCTTTTCTAATTCCTCTTACTGAGATTACTTCCAATTTGTTCTATGTCTTATATATACATAGTTTGCATGGTGTCTGTCTCCTTCTTTGGAGCAGGGACTCCTTTTGCCTTCCTTTATAAATCCAGTGCTTGACCTGGCACATAGTAGGCACTTAATAAATGCTTATTGACTGACAGACACAAGTTAACATATAGACCAGGGGTTTGTGAACTTGTTTTTAAAAATATTTTTATAACTGTATTTCAATATTTCCATTATAATCTTATGTATTTTATTTTATGCATTTGAAAACACTCTGAGAATGGGTCTATACACAAGCTTTACTAGATTTGTGGAAAGGATTTGTTGACACAAGAAAGGAGTCAAATTGCTAAGTGAACTGTCATCTCTGCTCTAATTGAAAATAGGACACAATGTAGATTCATAATAGTTTTTTTTTTTAAATCATTAAGGGTTATTGCTTTAAGAGAAAGGCTAGTACATGTCATCTATCCCAAGAGACACCTTCCCAAGTCTGGGCCAAAAATTGTGAATGGAGATTCCATATGGAAGCTGGGGGATACAATCCCAAAGCCGCACCCCTGGGTAGCTCAGAGGTAACACACACATCAAAGCAAAACTCTATTTGCCTGTTTTTGTTGGCTACGAGAGGAACATTTGGGAGCCCAGGACATTCCCAGAGAAATGTAAGGAACTGACTTGGGATAATGTTCAAAAATTCCTTTCTCAGTTAATTCCACTGCAGATAAACTGGCTCTAGCACAAGTGTTCACAGCTGCGTGTAGGATGTTGCAGAGTACATAATGGCTGCTGTGTTTGCTAGAGTACAAACAGTCCCACAAAGGCATGTACCTCCTAACTCAGAGCGGGGCCTGAGAAACAATGCAGGAGCAGATACACAAACAACACCTCAATACAACGCATTCGTTTCCTGGAATAATATTCAGCTCGGTGAGGCCCAGTCAGATAGCTCAGCCTCATCAAAAGACACTCCTTTAGAGGCCTCAATGTTCATCGATCATGAAAAGTTCTGACACAACAATGGTGGCAGGCTTTTGGTTTCTCTGTTCCACGAGGTATAATTACAAGCATTCCCTTTTTCTTTTTTCTGCTCAGATTAAACACTGGGTTAAAAATATTGTGGTGGAGTCAGGAGGTATTAGAACAGTAAGTCTTTCTGACACAAATGCCCATGATTCACCATCACTGATAAAAATACAGACAACCCGTGCCCAGGACTTCCCAACAGCTGTCTGCCAAACATTTCTCACCTGAGCTCACCTTGCTTCTCCTGCCCAGGCTTCAGATCTCAGGTGACTGTCAAATGATTTCTGGTCAGCTCCTTAGCCTTCACACCTTTCAACAGAAACCCTGATTTCCCTTCTCCTGCCCTTTGCCTCATATTTCCTCCCTTTCTCCCACTTCCCCAAACTTCTTTTCTATCGGAATAGCACTTAGATCCTATGCAGATACATTCACATCATCACCTGCCTCTCCTGCCAGATTACCCACATAGATTCTTCCCTCCACCCTTCAGGCCTCCAGCTGCTTGGGCAGCCTGCACTGTTCTGAAGGCCAAGCCAAACAATTCACTTCATACCATTGCCAGGCCCAAGGCAGTAAGTCACATTTGTAAGAGCCTGTTCAAGTCCAGCCAACGAACCCCTCCAATGAGCCCCTTCCCTGGGCCACACTCCTAGGCAGCCTCTCTTGATCATCTGTTATGAAAATGGCACAGACATTCATCCCACAAGAGAGGCACAATTTGAGGGTGTGTTGAATGAATCAGCTTGGTTTGCAGAGGATGGAGCGGCAGCTGGAAAAGGAAAGGTCTTGGAGGGACTCTACCATGGGACCATAGCATTCTTTCATTTCCAGGCTTGGACTGAGATTACCCAGAAGCCTTAAATGGTCAATAAATGCAATGATATTAACAACTCTTAACAGCTGTGAGTGAAGCGCTCCCATTTTTACCCCCACTCACACAGCCCCTTTCCAATTATTCCTAACTCTACAGGCTTTTTACTTTGGCCTGACAGTAAGTCCTTATCAAATGCCTGTTCTAATCCAATAAGCATTTACTAAGTGACTATGTGCTAGGCATTTTTGAACAGTGAAAAATGAAAAACAGTCCCTAACATATTAATGTGCCATTGCCGGAGCTTTGAACTGGCCCAACCATTATAGAAAATAATTTGGAAGTACAGGATACCCTTAAAGTCACCAAACTCTGCATACCCTTTGACCCAGCAATGCAACTACTAGAGATATACTACAAAACAGAGAGGTTTTTAACCTTTTTTTGTTTTGGCCTGGACCACTTTGGAAACAGTCTAGTGAAGTCTATAGACCCCTTCTCAGAATAATGCTTTTAAATACATAAAAAAATACATAGGATTACAAAAGAAACCTGTTACATTGAAATACAGTCATTAAAATATTTTTTAAAAAAATAACAAGACCATGGATCCAAGATTAAGAACCCCTGCCCTAACATAGACCAATATCTTACACCATATGCACCAACAAAGTCAAAATGGGCTCATGATTTAGAGATAAAGCCTGATACTATAAGCAATTTGGGAGAGCAGGGAATAGTTTACATATTAGATCTATGGGAAACGGAAGAATTCATGACCCAACAAGAGATAGAGAGCATTACAAAATACAAAATGGATAATTTTGATTATGTTAAACTGAAAAGTTTTTGTACAAACACAGTCAATGCAACAAAGATTAGGAGGGAAGCAGAAAATTGGGAGAAAATCTTTACAACCAATGTCTCTGATAAAGGCCTCATATCGAAAATATACAGGGAACTGAACCTAATTTATAGGAATAAAAGCCATTCCCCAATTGAGAAATTGTCAAAGGATATGAACAGGCAGTTTTCAGAGGAAGAAATTGAAGATATCTACAGGCATATGAAAAAATGCTCTAAATCACTGTTGATTAGAGAAATGCAAATCAAAACCACTCTTAGGTACCATATCTCTCCTGTCGGATTGGCTAACATGAGAAAACAGGAGAATGATAAAATACTGGAGAGGATGTGGGAAAATTGGAACATTAATACATTGTTGGTGGAGTTGTAAACAGATCCAGTGATTTTTGGAGAGCAATTTGGAACTATGCCCAAAGGGCTATAGAAATGTGCTTACCCTTTGACCCAGCAATACCACTCCTAGGGCTATATCCCAAAGAGATCACACAAGTAAGAAAAGGACCTGTATGTACAAAAATATTTATAGCAGCTCTTTTTGTGGTAGCGAAGAATTGGAAATCAAGGGGATGCCCATCAATTGGGGAATGACTGAACAAGTTGTGGTATATAAATGTAATGGAATACTATTGTGCTATAAGAAACGGGGAAGATATGGACTTCATAATAACCTGGAAAGACCTACATGATCTGATGCTGAGTGAGAGGAGCAGAACCAGGAGAACATTGTACACAACCACAGACATATTGATTCTGTGATGACTAACTTTGATAGACTTGGCTCTCCTAAGCAATACAAGGCCCAAAGACAGCTCCAAAGGACTCATGACGGAAAAAGTGATTCACATCCAGAGAAAGAACTGTGGAGTCTGACTGCAGACTGAGGCAAACTATTTGCTCTCTTTTTTTTCCTCTTCTTTTTTAGTTTTGTTTTTTCTCTCTCATGATTCATTCCATTGGTCATAATTCTTCTTTTCAGCTTGACTATTGTGTAAATAAGTCTAATGTGAAGGTTTATGCAGAATCTGTATTGAACTGCATGCTGTCTTGGGGGGCAGGGGGGAGGGGAGGGAAGGGAAGAAAATTTGAAACTCAAGAACATGTAGAACTAAGTGTTGTAAACGAAAAATATAAAATCTGATAAAAAAGAACCCCTGTCCTAAAGATTAGATAAAAGAAAGAGGGAAAGGATGCAGCTGTACAGAAATATATTAATAGCAGCACTTTTTGTTGTAGCAAAGAACCAGAAACTGAAAGGGAGATGCCTATCAATTGGGGAAAGACTAAATGAATGAAAATAATCGAATATTATTGTGCTATGACAAATGATGAAAGGTCTGAATTCAGAAAAACCTGTGAAGATTTGCATGAATTGATACAGACTGAAGTGAGGAGGACCAGGAGAATGATTTATACAGTGGCAACATTGTTTCAGATTTACAGGCCTCTCCAGCATTCTCATCACAACTGAACAATTACTCCCCAGGTAATCTGTATTTGATCACCTAGCCACCCTGCTGGGGATCCAGGGACTGCTAGGTAGTAGAGCTCTGGGTCTGGAGTCAAGAAGACTTGTGTTTAGATCTGGTCTCAGATATTAACTTAGCTATATCTGCCTCCATTTCCTCATTTGTAAAATAGGGATTAAAAATGGCATCTATTTCCCAGGGTTGTTGTGAAGGTTAAATGAGAAAAATCTTTGTAGAGTACTTTGCCAGCTTTAAAGTCCTATACAAAGGCTGGCTATCATTGTTTTGGGGGAACTTTGGTGGGACTCCCTATGTTTTATAGGGGAAGAAAATAAGGCTTAATGAGAACCAGTGAGTCCATCAGTACTACCCAAGATATCGACAGGATCAAGATTACAGCTGGGAGTGGTCATTCTAGGGGGCCTTCTAGGGTTTAGCTCTATTTCCCTCCATCCAGAGGGAGATAGGGATGGCACCTATTGGTTTTGGCTTCCTGAAGTTGGAGATCAGAATGATCATGAGATTTTACCCTCTGCCTGTCACTCTTTTTGTGACCAAAAGGCTTTTGGAAGAGTATTTCATATGAGCTTGTGAAACTGAGCTGCTATGCACGAGGAGGAACATTTGGTGCTCAAAAGATAGACAGAGAGCTCTTCTAACTCATATTAAAAGTTGGAACTTCTTTCAAAAGCCCTAACTAGTCATCGGTTCCAAGATGGAATGCCAAATCTGGGTGTTCTTCTCCTTTTCTTTCTTCTTCATTTTAAAGGTCATTTAAAGAGTACAGAAGGCCAGAAAGAAGCACAGACAATCAGGACAGTTTTGAAAGCTTTAAGTTGAACTAATGATACAATTGAAAAGCAAAGTATCCATAAGAGAGACCTGCAGATCTGTGGTCAATGCTTTTTCTATTTAGTGTTTAGTAATAATCCCAGAGTTTATACAGCATTTTAAAGTCTTCTTTATGATAATGATCTTTGTAACAATACTTTCTAATAAACTTTGTAATAATAATCATAGCATTTGCTTTAAAGTTTGCTAGCTCTTTACAAATATTATCTCATCTGATCTTCACAACAACCCTGTGAAGTAGGTGTTGTGTCATTAACTATTCTCATTTTATAAATGAGGAAAATGAAGCAGGGTAAGTGACTTGCCCAGGCTCATATTGCAAGTCTCTGAGACAGAAATTATACTTAGTCCTTCTGGCTCCAATCCCAGCATTCTATCCACTGTGCCAACTAGCTGCCAAATGTCCATGTTATTTAGTATTTGTTAAGTTTGGAATAAAAATAAATTTTAAGAAATAGCTTTAAAAATAAGGTTGCCTGTTCAAATTAGAACATCTCCACAAGTCCTTTTAACTGGAACTCCTATTCAGGCTTTTTTTCCCCAAAACTGAGGTTTCTTCCTTTATTAGTCAGCCAATAGTCAGTCAAATATTTATCAAGCATCCACTACATGCCAGGCACTGTGTTATTTGAGTTACAGGTTTTTCCTCAACAGACTAAGCTCCTTGAAGGCAATGACCTTTGTCTTTGTGTCTCTACATAACAAAGGCTCCTAGATGCTTAATCAAAGTTTGCTGAATTGAATTAGAATAAAATCAAGGTTTAGGAAAAAATATGTGATTGTGAAAATATTTGACAATTGTTTAATCTGTGAGGAGAGTTGTGAATTCAAAAGGAGTCCTGGCAGAATACTCTAAAATAGATGGGGATATTACTATCTATTAGTGAAAATTATGCCAATTTTAAATAGTTTTTCTTTCGAAAATGAAATTTCATGTTTTTCCTTTTTCTGCCCATGAAACACAAGTGCTCTACTCCCCTCCCTCAACCTCACCTCCCACCCCTACCTTTCTATGTTTTTCAGTGCTCACACACAAAGAGTTCGGCGCAGAGTGAGGATCAGAACCTAGGCTTCCTGACTCCTTGTCAGTTTATTTCATTAAACATATCCTGAGGGTCATGGGATAGAGTCTTGGAATCATTGCTACATCTGAAATGCAGCACCTGATTGAGAATATCATCCTAGACCAGATTTTTACTGAGAAACTGACATCCTTGCCACCAGGGACAGTACCAAGTGCTTCTCAGCACAGACTGCCTAGGAAATGTAAACAGACAACACATTGCTTCCTAGGCTACCATCTACACTAGGGAAGAGACAAACAGATACATCTACCTACATAAGGGAAAATCTCCAGAAATAAATCCTACATAAGCTTGCAGCCTTGCTAGTCTCAGCAAGACTTGTGAGCAACATGTGTTCAGTCATTTCAGTCATGACCAACACTTCAAGACCCCATTTGGGGTTTTCTTGGCAGAGATACTGGAGTAGTTTGTCATATATTTCTCTAGCTCATTTTACAAGTGAGGAAACTGAGGCAAATAGAGATAAGTGACTTTCCAGGGTCCCAGAGGTAGTAAGTGTCTGAGGTGGAATTTGAACTCTGGTCTTCCTGATTCCAGGTCTGGTGCTCTGTCCACCTAGCTGCCCCTGTGAACAAGATTCACCTAAAAGTAGCAAGGTTGTAGTCAGCCTATTTATTCATCAGTAGTTGGTAGGTGCACTTCTTCTTCCTTATATAAATATTGCAGCTACTTCTCCCTCTACATATGGTGGAGTTAATTTGACTGAAGTGGCGAGTAAGGGCAGTACTCACAACATAGTCATTTGTGTTAGTAAAGATGCTTCTCACCTGGTCTCACAGCCTTTCCTTGTTTCTATCTTAATTTGGTCTGTTAACTATCAGTTAATGAATCAAGATAACATACACACACACACACATTTGGGAGATATCCTAGTTTAATCTTAGAAATCCAGCAATTATTTGTGGAATTTTGCAACTATAAAAAAAAATCAAAGGAATATCCATAGGACCAGCTGCCTCCATTCTCTCCTCCCTTCATTCAATGTGGCCAAATTAATCTTCCTGAAGGACACATCATGTCAAATTACTCTGCTGCTCAAAAAGTTTCATCAGTTCTTCATAGTCTACTAAATAAATTCCAAATGGTTTAATCTGGAATTCAAAGCACACCATAGTCTGAGCTTTAGTCATTCTGTTCCCTGAGCCTACAATGCCCTGCTCCTGTCTCCATAGTCTTGTTCAGACCCAAGGAAGGAAAGAAGGAGAGAGGAGGGAGTAAAGGAAGCAAGTAAGGAAGAGGTGAGGAAAGGAAGGAAGGAAATAAACACTTATTAAGCACTTGCTATGTGTCAAGTACTGTGTGATGCCCTGAGAATATAAATAAAAGCAAAAAGAAAAATAATCCTTGATTTCTAGGAGTTTTTTGATGTTATTCAGTCGTATCAATTGTGTCTGACCCTTCATTACACCATTTGGGGTTTTCTTGGCGAAGATGCTGGAGTGGCTTGTCCCTTCCTTCTCCAGCTCATTTTACAGATGAGGAAACTGAGGCAACAGAGTTAAGTGCCTTGCCCTTGGTCACACAGCTAGGAAGTGTCTGAAGCTGAATTTGACCTCATGAAGATGTCTTCCTGACTCCAGCCCGGGCATACTGTGCCACCTAGCTGCCTCCTCCTCTACTTATTTTAAATTGTATTGTATTATTGTCACATATAGAAATGTTATCTCACCAAGATTTGATTAAGATTACAAATAATATCTTATTTATCTTTGAACACCTCCAGAACCTGGCTTGGCACCTTGTACCTAAGTATATAATAATGATAATAATAATTAGTAATAACTAACATTTACATAACATTTTACGATTTGCAAAGTGTTTTGCATATATTATATCATGTTATATAATAAGAGTATTGTAATAATAATTATAATATTATACATGTTGGAGGTGCTGCATTTGTGGTTTAGGGAATGTAGAAAGACTGTCCTCTCAAATAAAGCAGAAGAGCTCGTTAATCGGTTATTGCCATTAGAATAGACAGTGCTAGAAATTGTTGGTCTTTAGTGGGGTTGTGATTAGGAGCTTACCTTAAAGCAATCTGGGTTCCTGCCCTTTGGTGGAACCATGGAAGTCCAACATTAGACCCAAAGTGATTGCGGAACTAGCTTATCCAACCACATAAGGTCGCTTCTTTAAAATTTGAATATTTTAAAGATTTGTGATTTCATTGGTTTAGCTACATCCTTCCATGAAAGTAGTTTTTACTTCTCTCTTGCCTTATAAGTCAATTTCATGAGCCTCAATGTACAAGAAAATCATTCACTTAGGGGCCAATGATCTGATGATGAGATATTCTTAACTTAGCCAGGCTATTCCTTTGACAACACACACACAGTCTATTTGCAGTTAGTTTTTAAAAGTGTTTTAAATGTCATAGGAGCTAGATGAGGGGAAGCCTACAATGTTCCAATGACAATCATATGCCCATCCCACCAGGAACTATATTTTTCATGAGTATCTAGATTTTAAGAGTTAGGTCTACTGCTAGTCTGATTTCTATTTAGTTGTTCCCTTCAGAGGGAAAAGATGGTTAAGATTCAGAGAGAAAGGTCATGTTCATCAGGACATAGGGAACATGTACAGAGATCAGAATTTTTATTTATTTATTTTTTACAATTGTGGACTAGACACACACGTGCTGAGTGCATTTGACATATGAATGGGGAATTGACTTTTCTGAAGCTTGATTTCACTAGGTCACTACTAGAGAATGGAGGTGAGGGACAGGGGATGGCCCAGACTTGGAGAATGTAAGCCCTACCCCATTAACCTTTTCTGGGTTCTAATAGGACTAATAGGACCCCATAAACAAATTACAATGAGGATAGAAAAGCATTATGCTAGGCAGGGGATTCCATGTGATGAATGATCATTATGAAAGTATCCTACTATGACTTTGGGCAGCTGGGTCGTGAGAAAGTTCTGGAGCTGGTATAGAATAGGTTCTACTGGTCCAAGATGGCAGCAGATACAGGAATGAATAAGTGATTAAGAAGACTTTTATTATGATTTGTGTTATGTTCTGGATATATAAATAGCAAGACAGGACAAGATAATACAAAAGGTGGACTCTGATTTCAAGGAGCTCACATTCAAATGGAAGAGACAACATATATAGGTTTCAACTATAAGTAAGATGGAAAGGCCCCATGGTCCTTAAGGTGCAGTAATAAAACCTATGGTAACGCATCTTCTTTAATGCCTTTTTCCCACAGATAATCATATCTGTTTCTAACGTTGGAGCATTTGACTAGGGCAAGGACTTTGGTGACAAGAATTTTATTTTCCAGGTCTTCAGTAGCTATGACTATTGAGAAAGCAGGGGCTGTTATACCTGTAGCAGCAGTTACTAGGTCATGTCTCCACAGGGGCTGCTTCCCAGGATGATGGCTGTAATTGGTGTTGTTGGTGGCAAGAAAAGCGAATCCCTTTTCCACAGCGATCTCTCCCCTCAGTTATGTCCATAGAACCTGGAGTGGAAGCAGAGCTGGTGTTTTGGAGTCACTATATTCCCAAGGCTCTTGGGTTCAGTGTCCTGGGGTCTGAGGGGAGGTCATAGTTGAGATGATATTGGTAGCTTGACTTGCCTGGCACCTAATACATACTGTTTCTCTCTCAGGGTGCCTTACTGTTTCAGCCAGGCTGGCTTGCCTGCCCTGTGGTGGCAGCTGGTGGAAATGATTGGCTAGTTTTCTACAGAAAAATATATAACACAGAAGAAATGTGAGACTTCTGTGTGGTCTATTCAAAGGGAAATGCTACCCACTTAGACTGCTTTCCTGGAGACCATGAGCTCTCTTTGGTTCTGGTGTGCAAAGTCACCCTATCTCTGGAAGGGAATTGAAAGAACATAAGCAACATTTTAGTGAGGACGGACCATTTCACCCAGTATTCACAGGCTGACCCAAACAGGAACCAAGCAGTTTCCACAGTAACCAAAATGTTCTGGGGCATGTATTTCTCTCTGAATGATTTTGTTGGTGGAATTCATTATAATTAAACAGTAGCAGGAAGAAGGAAGAAGCTTAAAACTAAATCATATTAAGAGCTGACATTGAGAGAGCACCTTAAGGTTCACAAAGTCCTTTGTGCACACTCTTTCTTTGAGATAACTATCACTGGCATTTCTTTTCCTTTTATTTTTCTTTCAGAGAAGGAAACTGAAGCTCAGAAAATGCGATTTGCTCATAGACAAACAGCTAATACGAGGCATCCCAAAAGTCTTGGTGTCGTTTTGAATTTAAAAGAATTTTCTAGGTTTCTGTTAGCATGGAAGGAAATGAGTCTCTATACCTGAGTTAACATTAAAGGCATACTGTTTCATGTGAGAGTGGAAATTCAAACCACATGGGGTACATTTATGGGTTTTTTAGGGAGAGGGCTTGATCTGGATCTCTTATTTAATCAGCACATGGAACTCCTGGCATGGAAACTGCTATCAATGTAGATTACCAATTTAAAACTGTAACTAGCATTTATATAGTGCTTTAAAGGTTTGCAAAGTGCTTCATAAACATTCTATCATTCGATCCTCGCAAAAGCCTTGGAGGATGGCGCTATTACAATTTCCATTTTACAGGGGGAGTAAAAATCCCATTTTACATGAGAAAATGGAGGCAGAAAGAGGTTAAATGGTTTGCCTGGGCCACAGCTAGAAAGGTCTGAGGCAAAAATTGAGCTCAAGTTTTCCTGTCTCCTGGCTGTGCTGTGCTCCCAGGTGTCTTATCTGTAAGTTGTCTTAGAGAGATGCCTGAGGAACCATGAGATTAAATGACTTACCCATAGTCACACAAATTACATCTCTCTCCCTCTTTATCTATCTATCTATCCATCTACATGTATGTATGTGCATATATGTGTGTATATGTATATGTATGTGTGTGTGCACTTCCATGTCAGAGGTAAGACTGGAACAGAGGTCCTCCTAGGTTCTGGCCTGGTCTCTATCCGTTATACTACACTTCCTCTTACCCAGACAATATTTCTCCCTCCCACCCTCATGAACACAAGTCTGTAACAAAATAATGCTAAGTAGCTCATAGTAGGAGCTTTAGGCACAGCCTTTGAGTTTTCTGATGTTAGGATGAAGCATCACAGCAAAGTTATAGTGGAGGAATAAAGGACAAAATAACTTTATTTTTTCCAATTACAGGTAAAGAAAAATTTTAGCAGTCATTTAAAAAAATTTGAGTTATGAATTATCTCCCTTCTCCCCTCCCTAAGCCAGTAAGCAATTGATATAGGTTATATGTGTGTGCGTGTGTGTGTGTGTATGTGCAATCATGTAAAACATGTGGAATATCTTTAAAATTGGATAAAAGGACATGATTTTTTTCCAAGAAATTCAAGAAATGAAAGCCTCGGTTTAAGAAAACAAGCAAAATATGTGGGAAATTTTGGTTTAGGGAATTCATAAAGCCCAAAGGCAGTCAGGGAGCTCCCCTCCTATCAATCTCACACCTCCTCCCTCACAAGTAGGAAGAAATTCAGCTGCTCTGATTCGGGTGCCTTGGCAGCAGGTGGGGAATGGCTGAACCAGCTTCTTAAATGTTGCCTGTGGGTACATGTGAAAGCAGGGATTTTAGTCATTTTCTCCTGCTCTAAACGCCTACAGAGCAAAGCTGGGCCTCAAATGCATCAGCTGGGCATGACAAAAGGAAGAGACCCAGGAGAGATTCTAGCAAAGGGAAAATCTATTTGTGACTAGAAATGCACAAACATCTCTCTTCTTTCCATGCTGTTTTCTCTTACTGCAAAAAACAAAACCAGAAACCAACACTTGTCCCCCACTTCCTAGAACAATTTTTTTCTCTAAGTGCATGTCAGTCACATCGCCGGACAATTTAAATAAATATTCTACATAATTTATTTTCTCATTCCTGAGCCACAGTTCCCATGGTTTGCCAAACTGGATGCAAGAGCTCTGACGATCTTGTCAGTGTTCTACATTCGGTAGGATTGATTAGCATTTTTATTTGGTGATGACAAGGAATAAATGCGTATGTAATTTTTTTAGGATGTCTGAGACAAACAGCAGGTTGCCATAGATTCTCTCCATCCCTGGAAATTTTAAAGCAAAACAAACACCATAAATTAAAAACTCTCCCAATCAAATCATCAGTCTTCAAATTAAGGCAATATGTTACTCAGAGATGAACAAAAATTTAATATCTTATTGCAAAGCCGGCTTCTTGATATTTGAAAAAAAGTACATCAATGTTTAAAAAGCCCACTTTTGCTGTAGTCTTTGCTTTTACACCAGTCATCTATCTTTAACATTACAGTGCCCCTCTCAATGCCCAACATAACATCCTTCCTTGCAACCAAGAAAAAGATTTCAGCAAAGCCAATCAACAGAGAGACTGCACCTGACAGTGTCTACTATCTTTGGCTTGCATAGCTTCCACCCTTCTATGAATGGAGCCAAACGTCTTTCCTTATCAGTTTCCAAAGTCATCAAAGTCTTTGGAGGGTAACATCCCTAAAGGTATGTACATATATACACACTAGTTTTGCCTTCAAAGACAAATTATTTCACTCCACATGATTTTTTTGGGGGGGGATTCTGAGTGCCAAGAATCTGTCCTTAGTTAAATATTTTTGGCTCAGTAACAGTCCCTTGTAGTAAGAGTTGAAAGAGGAAATGGTGACAAGGCTGCTATTAAGAGAACAGGTCCCCAAGTTTACAGGTTGATTTTTTGTAAACAAGCAAAACCCAAGTCCGATTAGATCATTCACCATACTCCAATGCCTCCCTCATGCCTCTAGGAGCAAATACAAACTCTTCTATTTGGCATTTACAGCCTTTTGCGACCTAATCCCAACCTTTCCAGCCTTATTATATGTGATCACCTTTCATGAACTCTAACATTCAGCCAGACTGGTCTTCATGTTCCTCGTGTAAAGTCTGTCATCTTTGTGCCTTTGAAATGGTGGTCTGTGATGCCGGCAAGGTATTCCCTTCTCACTTCTGGCACTTAGAAGACCTAGATTCATTTAAAACTTGGCTCAAGTGCTGACTCCTACGTAAAACTTTTCTTCACTCCTCCCCCTATCTGCTGGTGCCTCAAAATTTTCATCTACGCCTATGTCTATATCTATAGATCTTTCTCTACCATCTTTCTGCCAGCTACATAACTATATTTATATCTCTTTATATCATTCTTGTTGTTGTTCAGGCATTTGTTCAGGCATTTCAGTTGTGTCTGAGTCTTCATGGCCCCATTTGGGATTTTCTTAGCAAAGATACTGAAGTGTTTTGCCATTTCCTTTTCCAGCTCATTTTACAGATGAGGAAACTGAGGCAAACAGGATTAAGTGACTTGCCCAGGGTCACGCACCTAGTTAAGCCAGATTTGACTCCAGGCGTGGCACTCTATCCATTGTGGCACCTAGCTGCCCCTTTTATATCATATCTCATCTATATAGCTGTATCATCTATCCATATATAATCTATCCATTTCTATCTTTATCATCTATATATCTAGCTACATATCTCTCTACCTCTGTTTCTTTATTATCTATATCTATACCTATCTATATCTCTATCTTGTCTAAACTTATGTATGGGCATAATGCCTCAGATAGAATGTAAGCTCCTTGGGGGCAGGTCACTGTTTCACTCTTGTCTGACTATTCCCAGCACCTACCACAGGGCCTGGTACATGGTAGGCACCTAATAAATGTTTTTTGGTTCATCGATGGATTGATTGAAACAGAGCAGGTGGCATGGTTCCATACAAAGTTGGTCTAAGTGAACTTTATCTAATTCAACTAGGTGAGCTCATACAAAGCTCCTACTACATGCCAGACACTGTTCTAAGTGGTGGCAATATACAAACAAAAATGAAATAGTCCTTGCCCTCATGGAACTTATCTATATCATATTAAATTGCATTTTAAATGTCAACGTTGTCTTACCCTTATACTGAAAATTAAATTAGGTGCTCTGCGTATCTGGACTCAATTATAGTCTCTGGGACTGCCAAGTTTGATTACAATATGGTTTTTTACTCACAGCCTATCTTATCCAGAGAAATGAAAAAGCAGCAGATGCAGAGTGAGTGACTTGGAATAGCTTCATCCTTTTCCGCCTGAAGAAACAATAGCCCCAAATCACAAGAATCTGATCTGATTTAAACGGATGTAATTTCAGTTGCAGAACATGGTCCCTTTCTCTTTTTTGTTTTCAAATTTAAATTTTAATGTAAGAAAAGTTATTAAAACAGAAACATTCAGAAACCTAAGGGCATGTTTTAAGAAGCTTTTGCAGTGTGAATATCATGCATATTTTATGCTGTCTGAAGAGCTATGAGTCAGAGAGGATGTGAGAAACATCTGCGAAGAAAAAAATGTTGCATGTCTAGAGATACATTTTGCAATATCTGATCCTTATCTTCTTTTCAGTGATTTATCTGAGGGCACTGAGGTTCTGCAGATTTTGCAATGCATAACCACCAAGGCAGTACCAGGATCAAGGTACAATGGAAAGAGTATGGATTCTGGCATCAGAGTCCTTGGCCTCAAGTTCCAACTTTGCTACTTCTTTATCCTTCTGATCTTGGGCAAGTCACTTATTTAACTTATAGAGGTTTTAGCTTCCTTATCTGTAAAAATGAGGGGAACCAGATGATATCTAGGGTCCCTTCCAGCTCTAAAGCAATGGTCCTATTTATTATTTTGCTGTTAATATACTCACAAATACTTCCTGTTTTGTTATTAAGGTAGTGCAGACAAAATTAACCATGGGATTTAGAAACTGTTCTCTGTCAAAGTGAAATTAACAGATTGATCACTGATCAAGATTTTTTTAAAATAAAGTAGTGGGTTCAGTTCTTATGTGTGTACATCTTTAGGACAGAGGAATGCCAGTAAGAGTGTATGAAAGCAACTCTGAGAAAAATGGAAGCTGGCCAAATGCAGAAACATGTTGTCCAGAGAGATCACCAATTGTAAAGAACATCCTCTCTTCTTATATAAGCTACCAGATGTTATTGAACTGATTTGGGGTAGGGGGAGGGGAAGGAGAAACCAAGCTTATGAGTCATAGGGTGCAACCACAGTTGAAAAAAGTTTATTGGCTCTTTTAATTAAAGCATGTTGTGGTATGTGAAATAAACAATGTTATAAATGAGGAGCTGTGGATCTCTTCAAAACAAAAATGCAATTTTACATATTTCAAACAACACTTCCAGCCATAAACCATAATAACCCCCCAAAAAGGTCTCCTTTGACTAGACAGTTGGTTAGAGAATAAACACCTTGTGAGGTTTGGAAAACTGTATTAGGGTCAATTAAGCTAAGAAAGTTGTTCAATTAAACTTAGTTTAATTTTTTAAAAGCATTTTAAAGCACCTACTATGTGCTCAGCACTGTGCTAGAAGGTGAGGAGGGATACAAAGACAAAAATGAAATGCTCTCTGCTTTCCGTCATGGGAGGTGATTTGTACACATCAATGAACAAAGTATTAAGTTCCTACTATGTGCCAGGAAGTGTGCTAGAAACTGGAGATCAAAAGATAAATATTAAACAGCTGTTAGAAATATTCTAGCTTTTTCATATCAGTATTTTCTGCAAACCAAAGGATAACCTTCCCCCCCCAAATATGTAGTTATTTAAGAGAAGTAAATCATTAGTGTGTAGTTTTAAACCAGGAGAGAAATGCATGGTATTGAGTATATTAAGGCAAAGCCTAAAGGAACAGAATTACTGAATTATCGAATGATAGAGTCGGAAAGATTTGGGGAAGTCATTTGCTTCACTCCACTCCCCTACCTTCAGTCAAGGCCAAATGTCAAAGAACTATGTCTTATTTTAAAAAATATTTTAACCATACTACATATGTATATATATATTATATATATATGTATATATATAATATATATATACATATACACATACACATACATACATATATACACATATATGTATATATAGCATTTAACTATACTATATATATAGCATTTATACTATATATTTGTATATATGTAGTATTTGCCATATACTTACACACACACACACACTATGGTATATGTGTATGTGTGTGTATACACACACACACACACACACACACGTATATATACAATGTGTGTATATGTACATAAACTATATATATTTGAAGAGATACCACAACTTCCTTCCTTAATACAATTTTAAATAAATATCCCTGAGAGCCAAATCTTTCCTATACCCAACTTAAATCCAGAAGAGCTGGGAGGGACCTAAGTGAGCATCTCATCCAACTCCCTCATTTTACTGATGAAGAAATTAAACTCAAAAAGACCAAGTGATTTGGCTCAGGTCACTCAAAAAGTAAATGAGAGATCCAGACCTGGATTCCAAGTTTAGAATTCCTTCCACTGTACCCAACTACATAAGGTATGGAGTCAGAGGATAGGGCTCACGTGCTAGCTTATGAGGCCCTTACTATGTGCTAGGTCAGGGGTTATTAACTTAAAGTCTGTGCACTTGTCTTCTAAAAAATATTTTGATAACTACATTTCAACATAACTGATTTCTTATGTAGTCCTATGTATTTTATTTTATTCATTTTAAAAACATTATTTTGATCCTATGAGGAAAACTCATAGGAATATCATAGTCAAATTCAGAAACCCCCAGCTCAAGGATAAAATATTAAAAGCATCAAGATTAAAACAATTTAAATATGATGGTGCCACAATTAGAATTACACAAGACCTAGCAGCACGGACATTAAAGAACACAAGTCTTAGAACACAACATATTGAAGAGCAAAAGAACTGGGGCTCCAGCCGAAAATATCATACCCTGCAGAGCTAAGTACTATCCTGAATGAAAAAATGGACATTTAATAAACTCTCAGACTTTCAAGACTTTGTTCAAAAAATCCTGAACATAATAGAAGATTCAACATATAAGAACCAAGAGAAATATAAGGTACATACCAAAGACTGATTATAAGAGATTCTTAAGGACAGTTTGTTTACCACTATATATAAAGAGTAATTTTAAAAAAAGAACAAAGTAAAAAAAAACTACACAGCAGAAAACAAAAGAAAACTCACAAAGAAGCAAAGAAAAAATGGATAATTCTCAACACAACATGTATTATTTATCATACTGCCTTTCCTGAAATGAAAATTTATTGTTACATATTTTAAATCCTCTCTTATGTTCTGCTATGCACACGACATGCTTTTTCTTTCTTACTCTGTATTTAAGTTTATGATATGTTTTTGTTTCTTTATTCTGTATTTGTGTTATGGCCCTTGAGTTGAAAATAAAATTAAAAAACAAAAAACATTATTATGAGATAGGGACTACCAAAGGGACTCAAGATATAAAAAAGATAAAGGATCTTTGTGCTAGATACTGTGCTAAGAGCTGGGAATCAAAAGAAAAGCAAAAACAGTCCCTACTCTTAAAATGCTTACATTTGAATGGAGACATATATATTTGCAGACCTATACTATGCATGTATGTATCATCTATCATCTACATATATTCATTTATTTTTCATATCTCTCTCTTCCTCCCTATCTCTCTCTTTCTTTTTCTCTCTTCCTCTCCTGTCTCTGTCTCTCTGTGTTTCTCGGTCTCTGTGTCTCTGTTTCTGTCTCTATCTGTCTGTCTCTCTCATTAAAAGACACAGAGTAGAATGGAAGGGAACTTTGGAAGGTACAAGCAGCATCGGGGACTGGGAAATGCCTCCTGCCAAAAGTGGCATTTAAATGAATCTTTAAGGAAGTCAAGGATTGTGAGAAATGAGAATGTTGCAAGTTTGAGAGATAACCAAGGCAAATGCGTGGAGGAGGGATGTGGAGGGGCAGGAAGGAGGACAATATGCCTGGACCACTACTGAACTGTGGTGAGGGGCCAGATTGTGAAGAACCTAAAATGTCAAAGGAGTTTATATTTGCTTCTAGAGGCAATAGGGAGCCACTGGGGTGAGTTGAATGGGGGAGATAGTTGACATGTTCAAACCTTATGTTTTAGGAAAACCACTTTGTTAGCTGTGTGAAAAGTGGACTGAAGTGAGAAAAAGTCTCAAGGTAGGAAGACTAATTTGAAGGCTACTGCTTGCTTTCTCAAGGAGTGGGGAGGGGAGGGAGAGAGGGAACTTGGAACTTAAAAATTATAAAAATTAATGTTAAAATTGTTTTTACATATAATTGACAAAAATAAAATAAAAACATTCTTTTTTAAAGGCCATTGCTACAGTTCAGGTAAGAAGTAATGAACACCTGATCTACAGATGTCTCTGCGTGAGTGGAGAGAAGGGGATGTATGTGAGAGATGTTGTAGAGGTTGAAATGACAAGATTTTGTAACTGATTGGATATTAATAGGTGAGTAGGAGTGAGAAGTTGAGAATCATACTGGGGTTTCAAGCCTGGCTCACGAGAGGATGATCATGGCTTTAATAGTAATGGCGAAGTTAGGAAGAGGGGTGGGGTTAGAAAGAAAAAGATAATGAATTTTGTTTTCAATGTGTTGGTTTTTTTTTAAACTTTAGTATCTTAATATTTTATTTTTCTCCAATTATATGTCAAAACAATTTTTAACATTCGTTTAAAATTTTTTTGAGTTCCGAATTCTCTTCCTCCCTCCCCTCCTTAATGAGAAGGCAAGCAATTTGTAATAGATTATACATGTGCAGTCACGCAAAACATATTTCCATGTTAGTCATGTTGTGAAAGAAAACACATAAAAAATCCCGAGAAAAATAAAGTAAAGAAAAAGTATGCTTCGATCTGCATTCAGACTCAATCATTTCTCTGGAGGTGGATGGCACTTTTCATCATGAGTCCTATGGAATTGTCTTGGATCATTGTATTGCCGAGAGTAGCTAAGTCCTTCACAGTTGGTCATCATACAATATTACTGTTACTACGTACAATGTTCTCCTGGCTGAATATGTTGAACTTGAGCTGTCTCTGAGACATCCATTTTACACATATGCCCCTAGGTAGCACAGTAGATAGAGCAGCAGAATTAGCAAGACCTGAGTTCAAATCTAACATCAGACCCTTACTAGCTCTGTGACCCTGGTCAGTCTAATTAACCTCTGCCTGCCTTGGTTTCCTCATCCATAAAGTGGGGATAATAATGAAACCTATCTTACAGGCTTGTTCTAAAGATAAAATGAAACAGTATCTGTAAGGTGCTTTTCAAACCTGGAAGTGCTATGTAAATACTGGCTATTATTATCATAAAATGTTAATAATAATATCACTAACACCTCAATATTATTATATAACACATAATAATTTTTTAATAGTTAATTCCATTGGGAATTGGTGATGGAACTTGGGGAGAGATTAACAACTTTGGAGAAGTAATTTGATATTTCAGAGTATTGGTTTTCTCATCTGTAAAGATGAAAGAGTTGGAGTAGGTAATATTAAGGTCTCTTCTAGCTTTAAATCTCTGATGCTAGGACTGAACAATGGATTCAAGCTGCCTCACAGCATAAGCTGCCTACATTGTTTTGTCCCTGTTTTCTCCTCTCCAGCGGAGAAAAGTGCTTTGTAAACCTTGAAATGTTGTATAAATATGAGGTTTTGTTACTTCATAAACAACCTGCTATTGAGCAAGACCAACAGATATTTTTCTGCCATCCTTGCACAGAGGATGGTTAATCTCCATCCAACGTTTGTTCTTTCCCCCTGAGCTAACCTGGACTTGCCCTAAATCAACTTCCTTAAGTCGATTGCTCCAGTTTTCAAAAATCAATGTCATGTTCTTTTGAAATGTTTCTGTAATTTTTACAAAGGTCACTGTGATTTTTGGTGTTATCCTTTAAGATGCTACTCATTCTTTCTTATCCCCAACTAGCACCCATTCATTCATTAACTACTCCAACTCTTTCATTTTTACAGATGAGAAAACTGATTCTCTGCAACATTCAATTACTTCTCCAGAGTTGTGAATCTTTCCTCTAAGTTCCATTACCAACTCCCAATGGAATTTAATACATCATTATTAAAATTTATTAGGTGTTATATAATAATTTTGGGGCGGTGATAGTGGTAATGATGAATTTAGATATCTAAAATATATCTTATTGATAACTTTCATTTTTATATTACCTACATTTTCTCTCCCCTTCCCCTTCCTAGAGGGCTATCTTTTATAACAAAAAAATTAAAAAGAGGAAAAAAAGTCCAGTAAAGGTAACCAACACATTGAAAGGTCTGACATTATATGAAGCATTTCAAACCCATAGTTCCCCATTTCTGCAAAGAATGAGGGAGGGGAAGAGTACCTTCTCATAGCTTTTTTGGGGGGTGCCAAGCTTGACTACAATTTCATAGGAGCAATTCAGATGTTTTTCTTTTGTCCTTTCCACTTATGTTGTTGTAGTCATCAGGCATATTGTTGTCTCTGTCTCTCCCCCTTCCTCTTCCTCTCTCTCTCTCTCTGTCTCTCTCTCGTCTCTCTCTCGTCTCTCTCTCTCTCTCTCTCTCTCTCTCTCTCTCTCTCTCTCATTTTCTTGATTCTACTTATTTAATTTTGTATCAGTTCATATTTTCCTTACATTAACATATTTATAATTTCAGCACAGTAACATTGTACCACAAAGAATTTATCCATGCCAGCTGAAGGACACTGAATTTGTTTCAAGGGTTTTGTTACTACAAAAAATGTTGTGTATACACACACAAACACACACACACACATATAGGTGTCTGGCAGTGCAATGTCTGAGTCAAAGGGAAAGGGCAGTTAATAACCTTCTTAGCATAATTCTAAATTACTTTCTAATCATTCATAAAATCTTAAGTAAAGCAGAGTACAGAACATAAAATTTCAAAATGCCATTTGTCACATTCTTGGCCTGTTTTATTCTCATGGAGCTGACATATGGCTGTGTCACTAGTATAGTAATAAGGACTGATACAGGGGAAGTAGTCTCTTCCTGGGAAAGGAGGAGTATTGTCTGAATGGAGATCTAAGGGATAATCAAACTAAAGGCCACACTAAATCTGGAGACTCAGGTTCTCTGGAAAGCCAAAATCCAAAGGGTTGAGATCAACAAGAAACTCTGTGGGAAAGTGGAAATTTAAGTCAAGGAGGTATACATGGGATTAAAAAATCAAGTTAGAGGGAGCTGATTGATTCAACCCATCTCCCCAAAACATTGATCTTTCATGGCAGGTACATATATCACCTAGCCCTGCCCAATGCTGATTCATGGGTTAGCGTAGGCAAAGGCCAAAGGTGCTATACTTACTTCTGACTGAGCTATGCTGATAAGTCAGTGATTCAGTCCCTGTCCTCCTTCACCTATTTCCAGGCCCATTGTTTTTTATATTAGATATCTTACATTTTCTTCTATTTTTTCAGTCTTTTGGTCTTGTTTTAAGATATTTTATTGTCTCATAAAGTCATTACTCTCTGTTTGGGCTATTCTAATATTTAGAGGGTTTATTTATTGGATAAGTTTTAAGCTCTGTTGCAAGCTATTCATTGTCTTTTTCTTTCTTTCCTTCACTACCCTTTAACATTATATTTTGTATCTCTTGCTTAATTTCTTCTAGATTCTCTTATAGTCCTGGTGGCAAAGCCATATTTTTCTCTGAGGCTCTAATTGGACTTCTTGTGGAATTATTCTCTTCTGAGTTTACCTCTTAGGCTTCTCTTTATCCATAATATTTCTTCATTGTGTTTGGTGCTTTCTTCCACTTACATACATCTCCACCTGAAGTTTCTGGATTGGGACTTTGTGCTTAGGGCTAATTCTATTCCCTCCTGTTTTGCTAGTTGGAGTGGGCTGGCCCTGCTTTTCCTTGGAAGGGGCAACTAAGTTCAGGTCCACCCTCCATAGAAATTTCTGGGTTTTAGACCAATCTCTAGGTGGCTCAACTTAGGCTTTGGTCCTCTATCGCCTTTTCCTGGACCAGAGATGAACCCGGAGTTGACTCCATACCTTACTGTGACCCTGATGGATGCCAATCATATATTATCAATTATGTAAGTCTTCTAAAAGATCCCAGATACTTCCCCCATCTTGTCGCCACGATGTGCTACATTGGTCTTTTTTTCTGCTGTGGAATAAATATGGACTGCCATCATTGTCTTCTTCTGTGCATTGAATATAGGCTCTCTGAGTGCTAGGTTAGGCATAGGCTGCTTGGATGCTGCTCTAGCCCTGCTGGGACTTTGATCGTCTATGCTCTGGTCTGGTCCTATCTCCTGTTATGATTCTAGGTTGCTGTGCCTTCCGCCTTACCCAGGCTTGTGTTCATTTAGTGCCTCTGTAGATATCTGGCCATCTTTTTCTGTGGACCTTGACTTGATGGAGAAGCTTACAGTGTTTTCTCTTAGGTTTTCTTTGTTATTGTTTCATCTGGTGCATTTTTAGAGTTTTCCTGGGGTGTTGTTGGAGAATCTAAGTTCTAGGTCCTACCAGGCTACAATATCAGCTGGAAATCAGGATGATCAGCTTATCTGGTGAACACAATTACTGAGTAATTACTGTAGAGGTTACAGTGTATATAGGCAGTTAGGTGGTACACTAGATAGAGTGCTTAATTTGGAGTCGTGAAGATCTGAGTTCAAAACCTGTTTCAGATACTTACTGGCTTTGTGAATCTGGGCAAGTCACTTAACCGCTGTCTGCCTCGGTTTCTTCATCTATAAAATGGGCATAACCTTCACAGAGTCTTTGGGAAAATCAGATGAGACAATTGAAGTTAAGTGCTTTGCAACTTTAAAATGCTTTGCAAATGCTAGTTATCATAAAGATATTACTCAGAGATGGGTAGGATTTTGATAAGCAGAGATTCAGAGATGTGCAGAGAGATCATTCCAAAGTTGTGTGTGTGTGCATGTCTATATGTGTAGGGGTTCAGGATGAAGAAGGACATGAAGGTAGGGAAGCAGGGGGATGTCTAGATTATGCAGAATAGCAGGGTTGATAAAGATAGGTTGAAGCTATGAGGCAATTTGAAAAAATGTCTCTGGGGGAGTGCTACAGGGCTCTGTCCTTGGTCCTGTTACCAAAAAAAAATTATTAATGACTTGGAAGGAGGATTATTTGTCGAATTTGAAGATGAAACAAAACTGGGAAAGGGAGCTGTGTTAACAAGGGATAACATAATTGGATAAAAATAATTAGCTGGAACAATGGATCAAATTTAGTCAGCTGAAATGTAATAAAGATAGATAGATGTATGATGGCTTGGATTTATAGAAATCCACAGTGCAAATACAGGATGGGAGAAGACGGGAGTGAACAACAGTTCATGTGAAAAGGACCTAGAGGCAAGATCACTTAAGCTGCATTAATAGAAACAGAAAAATGGGGGTTATATCTTTCCTTTGCCCATGTCAGATTATAGCTAGAGTATTGTGCTCAGTTCTGGGCACCATATTTTAGGAAAGATATTGTTAAACTGGAATGCCACTGTAGTAAGCTAAGGAGAATGATGAGGGAACTCAACGCCATCGCACTACACTTGTATTAGGTGAATGAACTGGTCATGCTTAGCTTGGAAAATAGTTACTGGGGACATGGTCGCTGTCTTCACATATTTGAAGGGCTGTCATATGAAAGAAGGGTTAGCATTCTGCCTGGCCCCAGAGGACAGAACCAGAAACAGATGGAGGAAGTTAGAAAGCCAGATATTTGCTTGATATAACTATCCAACAGTGAAATGTCTTGCCCCAGGAGAAAATTAGCTGGTCATCACTAGAGTTCTTCAAGCAAAGGCTGGATGAATACTTGTCAGTGATTCTTACTCAGTTATAACCAGACTAGGTAATCAATGAAGTCCCATCTAAGATTCTTACTCAAAGATCCAGAGTTTCATTCTTTTCCTTAAAAAACAAAAATGAAAAAGAGGCCCATTCTTATTAGCTTCTTAGCTTTGCACAACCCAATTTGACACTTCAATTTCTCCATTTAAAAACAGGCTTACATCTGCCTCTTCTATTAGAATTCACATTGGTAGAGTGCTCTGAACACACAAGCTTGCTTAACCACTTGAGCATAATAGCATATACGTAGTTAAACAAGTATGCGCATACTTTGTGCATTATCACCACTTCATAATCAGCTCATTAACGAGACATGTGCAGAAACTTATTATAAAATAGTGATCATACACCAACCACACACTATTTTCTATGACCCCAGGGCTCAAAAGCACTCTGTGAGATTCAGGTAATTAAGACAAAAAACATCCTATTTTTGCCAACGTTACCTCGATAAATGAGGGGAGAGTGTGGTTTCGAGTTTGAAGTTCTGGGACTGGCTACCTAATTAGGCTATTTTTAGAAAGTAGGACAGGAACATTTCCCAGGAAGTACTATTTAGGCTTTCTTGCAGATGGGGAGCAGCTCTGTCCCCATTCCCCTGGAAATGTACAAGCTATCCCACAGGTAAGCGGCTAAGTAAGTACCTGGCTGATTTCTGGCAGAGTCCAACCTCTAAAGGACACATTTTCAGCATTTAGAAACAAGATCCAACAAAATTATTTCTTGCCTTACGGGCAGACTATATTGCATCAGTCAGGCTTTGATGACATGTAAGTCTGTGTCAAGGGACAACACCTGGTCTGTTCCCATGACATGATTTAAATGAGTAGTTGATAACTTAGATAAATGTCCTAGAAGAACACTTTACATGTAATAGATCCAATCCTCTCAGTTTATAGACAAGGAGACTGAAGGTGAGAGATATGAAGTTACTCACCCAACGTCACATAAGTCATAAGTAGCAGATCCAGAATTCCATTTCAAGTCATGTGACTCCAAATCTAGCATGCTTTTCCTACCACACGATATTGCCAGTGGAAGAGTATTAGTTGTTTGGTCATTTCAATCATGTCCAACTCTTCATGACCTCATTTGGAGATTTTCTTGGTAAAAATATTAGAGTGGTTTGTTATTTTCTTCTCTAGCTCATTTTACAGGTGAAGAAACTGAGGCAAATAGGGCTAAGTGACTTGCCCAGGGTCACAGAGCTAAGTGTCTGAGCCCGCATTTGAACTCAGGTCCTTTTGACTCCAGGGCTGGTGTTCTATCCACTGTACCACCTAGCTGCCTCCTGTGTCACCAAGCTGCCCAATAGAAGAATATGCCTTGTCATAACAGGGTTAATTGAATTTTGATAATCCCCAAATTGAATGCAAATGTTAGACATTTCCATTGACATTGTCCTAATTGTTATCAACATTAATTTTGCCAAAGTGAATTGAAAAATTGCACTATGAATCAAGCTATTTAGCCTTTTCTGATTTTTTTTTTTGGTGGCAGCTGTGGCACAGTGGATGGAGAGCTGGCCTTAGTGCCAGAAAGACCTGGGGCCATGTTCTGCTTCTGATCCACAATGGCTGTGTGACCACAGGAATGTCAATGAAACTCTCAGTGTTCTAGAAAGTGGTGTTAAACTCAAACAGAAATGGTAGGAACTACACCACACATGATAATCCCTAGGGGCAACATATTGATTTAGAAAACCACATATTATCTATGTTATATTATGGGCGTGTAGGTGGCTCAGTGAATAGAGTGCTGGTCCTGGAGTCAGAAAGACTCATCTTCATGAGTTCAAATCCAGTCTCAGACACTTACTAGCTGTGTGATCCTGGGCAAGTTGCTTGACCCTGTTTGCCTCAGTTTCCTCATCTGTAAAATTGGGACACACTGGTGAAGGAAACAGCAAACCGCTCCAGTATCTTTGCCAAGAAAACTCCAAATGGGGTCACGAAGAGGTGGCCATACCTGAACAACAACAGATGTTTTATTGTATTTTTATTTATTTTGTTAAATATTTCCCAATTACATTTTAATCTGGTTTGGGTCAGGAGTGTTGCAAGGCCCTGTGTTGGATACCTCTGCCCTCAAAAACTTTCTAAGACTATAAATTGCAGAGAAGATGCTGACCTACCTTGATAGTTAACGTAACCTTAACTATAGTTCTGTTTTCATAATGAATTTTTTTCTATCAATGAAATCATAGGTCCAACCCCAATTCCCAATTGCTTTGGTGAATGAATTCAACACCAGCAATATTAATGCCTAATGATGGCTAATATTTAGCATATTTGGTTTAAAAAGCACTTTATTCTAACAAATCTGAGTTTTTTGTTTTGGAGGGAAGTCTAGATCTGTAAATTACTGAAAGAAATAAAAAAAACCATTTATTAAGCATTTATTATGTGCTAGGGACAGTTAGGTAGCTTGGTGGAGCCTAGGCCTGGAGTTCAGGAAGACCTTAGTTCAAATCTGACATCAGACATTCACTACCTGTGTGATCCTGGGCAAGTCATTTAACCTCGGTCTGCCTTAATCCACTAGAAAAGGAAATGGTAAACCATTTCTGTGTCTTTGCCAAGAAAACTCCATACGGGGTCATAAAGAGTTAGGCACGGCAGGTGCTAAGTCCCAGGGATAAAAATTTAATCAAGCAAGCCAGTCCCTGCCCTAAAGAGCTTGAAAAGAGTTAGAAAGGGGTGAGGCTACCTCTGTGGAGGTTTGGACATGGCCAGTAAGGACATGGAGACCTGTATCTGGGTATGGGAAGGTGGAAACTCACCTATCAGCACCTGGGTTCCAGTGGGAGGAACTGTGCTTACTTAGATACAGGGAACTTATGGGGAGAAGTGAGCTGCTAGATAGCAAAGGCGGTAGGTAGCCCAGTACAGACACATAATTAAGGCTTGTTGAAGGGACCTGCAGACCCTTCAGCAGCTGTGTCCCATTTGGTTTTAGGGAGTTGCCGACAGATGAAGTGATTTACCCAGTTTTGTTGTTGTTGAATCATCTCAGTTGTGTCTGACTCTTCATGACCCCATTTGGAGTTTAATTGGCAAAGATACTGGAGTGGTCTGCCATTTCCTTCTCCAGCTCATATTACAGAGGAGGAAACTGAGGCAAATGGTGTTAGGTGACTTTCCCAGGGTCACACAGCTAGTAAGTGTCTGAGGCCAGATTTGAATTCTGGAAGATGAATCTTCCTGTGCTACCTAGCTGCCCTGATTTACCCAGTACTTGTCAGAAACAGGCCTGGAATTCAGATCTTCCTCAATTTAGTGCTTGTGCACTATGCACTAGGGAAGGGAAACAGCAGTTATAGAGTACCTACTAAGGGCCGGGACTGATCCTCACAATGACTCTTTGGGGTAAGTGTTATCATTGTCCCCATTTTACAGACGAAGAAACTGAGTGAAAACAGAGGTTACATGACTTTCCCAGGGTCACATAGCTGGTGAGTGTTTGAGTCTGGTCTTCCTGACTCCAGCATTCCATCTTCTGTGCCATCTAGCTGCTTCTCAGGATTTTGTCAGACTATGGATGGAGATGGAAAAAAATGCCAGAAATGCCTGAATTTGTATGATTGATTATATATACATTTATGTGTACATATATGCATGGGTCTATATACCCACACATATGTGTAAATATGTATTTTTATGTATAAATATGTATAAATAAAATATACATCCTTTACTTTCTGCCATGTTCACTACTACAAGCCAAAATACTTAACACACTAATTTTGTAAAACTGATTAAGACTTTTAAATTCTAATTAAACTGCAGACCCCTTGATTTGATTAATTTTGACTAATATAGAAGCACTTTGTAAAATAAGGTCTTTGTAATGCGTACTTTATGGATGTGTCCATGAATAAATGTGACAGTAAAAAGGAAATGTGCTTCTATGTCCTCTTGTGGCAGCTGATGAAGAGGCATCATTATAGATAATTACACTTATTCTATTTATTTTGACACAGCTGTCCCATTTTACATCTCCTACTGATATTCCATGAAATTGGCCAAATGAGCTCGGTCACCATCAATCCCTAACTGAGACCCAAGGACTTCTACAGCACAGGACTGGGAGGAATTCCCATTGCTGGTTTCTCCCCCTGGGACAGCTGGGTGTGGTTTGTTTTCTTCTGTGACTGGAACAGGGATACACAGGAAAAAATCTTCTTTTACAACCTAAATTCCATGTTCTTATAAACAAACTGAAGCCAGGGGAGGCCAGGAAGGAGGAGAATGTATTCTGTAGTAATCCTTTGCTTAGGCTATTGCATACATTGGAGCTTATCCAGGTTGAAAAAAAATGAAAATAAAGCCATAGAGTGGGTATAAGCCGAAATATAGTTAGGCCACTGGCCCAAATACACATTTTTTAAAAAGGCTGGAGATGCATATGTACATATATACACACATATATAATATATTCATATGTTATATAAAATAGATATATTTATATAAAAATATAAAGCACATGATATAAAAATAAAATATAGAATAGAAATATAATAGATTTATATATAAAATATATGAATATATAGTACATGTATATATTATATATGAAAGGAACAACACAGAAATGGGAAAAATCATAAACAGTTAAGAAATGTAACACATTTTCTTATTCTTTATTAGTTTAAAAGAAGTCAGATTAACAATAATATGCCCCATAGGGTTCTGAACAAAGCAAAGGCTACTCAGTTGTTTATGCTGAGACAGCTTCTTTCAGGAAGTGAAGGAGAGCAGTGTAAGACCTATTGGCACTCCAAAGCTTATTTTCCATTAAACTCCCTTGTAAATTAGGAAAAGATCTTGTAAAAATGGCAGGAGAAGTTGTGAAGTCAGCTCGCCTTTTGTGATCGCTTGCTTCGTGTTACTGTTCTTGTAAGAGAATTTCTTTTATTCAAACTGAGCTCTTGCATTCCCATTTATGATAGTGTGTGTGTGGGAGGTGGGGCGCAGGGAAGCTCTTGAATATAAAAGAGAGAAAAATTGAAAGTAGCATTGGAATAATTTCAACATAAGCACAGGCTTTTACTTGATTAGCTCCAAGCGTGGAAATATACATGTGAAAGGAGTTGTCCTCTCTGCTCCAGGTCCAGTCATTGGCTCATGGACCACTCTAATCAAGGCATACAGCTTAGAAATGAAAGCCTCACTGGCATTGTGTTCTTTTCTAATTAAAATTCAGCGTATTAAGCACAGTTGAGCACGTCTGTGCATACTCAACATGCCACTGTCACGTCCTGGAAGTTCAAATTGAGAGTACCATGTAAAGGCTCATTTCATAGTGTCATTAAGATTCAGCCTACCCTGAGGTTCTGAAAGGTTTTGACAAAGCGGATGATAATGGCCTGTCAGAAATGTGCAAACACATAAATATATATTAAACTATCTTTTTCCCTCCCTTCCTTTTGGGCACAGGAGCATGAGTGCATTCTAGTTGTGTGGGCTCAGATCTCAAGGAAAATGATTCATCTCTCAGTTTGTGACCAGAAAGAAAAAAAAAAGCTAGGAAATTGTTAAGAGAAAAATAAAAATAAAATAAAATAAATTAAGCAACTAGAAGGTGGGGGTGGGGCATTTCATGGAAAAGCAGTGAGCCCAAAGGATTACCCAGGCCAAAAAAGGTGTAGCATGGGAGCATAAAGGTAGACAGAAGTTGTGAGTCACCAGGTGGAGTGTTTGACTTGGAACAAACCAAGCAAAAGGCATGCCTTGTATTTCATGATAAAGATGTGCTACTTGATGTTATGATCCCTGAAAAGAATGCTTTCAGATGAAACCTCTTTTTAACATCCTAATACATGAAAAAGCCTGCAGAGCCGACTTTCACACACACACGCACATACTGGTTTCTTGATTGTAGTCAAAGGCATAGGATGATTAGGGAGTTGAGGAAATTCACAAATTTTCAGGTGGTGGGAACATACTTCTTTAGACTCGATATTTTGCTTTGCCTTGCTCACTGATCACACATATATGCTGAAACAACAGGATTTTAAGATAAATTAGGCACACAGTAAATAGAGATGCAAAGGTAAACTTCTTCCATAAATAACAGAGGTGGCAAACTTATAACCAGTAATCATCATTTAAAAAAAATATATGCAAAATCCGCATATGTGAATCAATCAATTGTGGATTGATTAATGTTCTCCACTCTTGCAGTTTTCATTTCTAGTCGATGCTGGGCTCTGACGATGGAATCCTGAAGGGCCCTGGTGGAGATGGAATGTCTCACTGTGAAATTTACATCTACTCTTCCTGCAACCCCACCTGATGGGAAATAATTATGTTGAATAGAGCATAGACTCTTGTCCAACCCTTCTCAGGTGGGTGGCATGTGCCTCAAGGGCAGAAGGGAAATGTCATGTCATTCCCATCATTGACATAAGTTCAAGAAACTTGGTTATGAGGATAAACCAGAGGGCACAGTATATGGCTAGAAGGATTGAGAGATAATATACCAATCCCTAGTTTACCTCAGGATGCCTATTTGCCCAGCCGTCAAACAAAGATAATTATGACTGCTGTATACCTTCATTTCTGGTATTTTCTTCTAGGCCTATAATTTTTATTACTATAATATAATAAATATAATATGATGTGATATGACTTAATATAATTAGTATAGAGAATGCCAAGTGAGAGAACTCCCTCTACTAATGTAGATCAACATTCTCTATGAAACATAGAGGTTTAGTGTTATCCGGGGCACCAACAGGCTGTGACTTGCTAAAAGTTGCACAGCCAATATACAGGTCTTCCTGCCTCAGACCATTTTTCTAACCATGATACCATAGCGTCTTTTCATTAACTAAACAAAATATCTGGCAAGTTTTTAAAGCTTCTTAGGGAAAGAAAAGAAGTCAATCATTAATATTTATTAAATGCCTATTTTATGTCAGGCACACTGTTAAGCAAGGGAGATACGATGACGAAATATATTTATTATTTAAAATAATTTAAAAAAAATCTGGACCTGTGATTTCATCAGTACAGGGGAATTTCCAGTGCGGAAATTATGTTTACTGACATATTTTTAGCAATTTCTCTGCAACTTATAGTCTTGGAGACAGTATGGTTACATGGACCATGTGGTGAATTCAGAGCTGAAAAAACTTGGGTTCAAAATCCTGCCTCCAATACTTACTACTGGAATGTCTATGGGTAAGTCACTTAACTTTTAAACCTCAGTTTCTTCAACTACGAAATAGTGAAAATCTCCCTCAAAAATCTGTTGTAATGACCAAATGAAATAATGTAAATGAAAACCTTAAGGCACTACCTAACCAGGCATCATCATCGTCACTATTATTGTTAGCGGTTTCATTTTTACTTCTCCAGTGCCTAGTACAATGCTCGACACTTAGCAGATGCTTAAGAAATACTTGGTGTATTATTATTGTAGCTGTTGTTGTTGTTTTCCTGGGGCTTATCCAAATGACTCATCCATAGTTACAAAGTTAACGTGGGGCAAAATAACTCGAACCTAAATCTCCCGGACTCGAAGGCCAGCCTCTTTACCCATCATGCATGCATGGTACCTTTCCCTTTTGTGATACTTTTCAAAAACATCTCTCATAAATGCAACTGAATCTCAATATTCCCAGTAGGTTAGGAAATAAGCTATGGGCAACAAAAGACTTACGTTGAGATCTCTGAAGTATTCGTTGTAGTCTAAGGCATAGCCTACCACAAATAAATCTGGAATTTCAAATCCAATATCTTAGTAGGAAAAAAAAAGACAAGATAAGTACAAATCCATGCTCTAAAAGGACTTTGTCAATTCATTCTGTGTCCATTTATTTGTTTGGCCAGAAGCAAGCTAGTGAAGTGATAAGGAATACACAGGCCTGGATGCAGTTCAACAGGGGCTTAGGTGACATGGTATGCTTTGCGAGCAAAATCATATTGAAGAATTTCTCTGAACAAATAGAATAGAGAAAGAGCCAACAGCCTCGGTGAATAACAAGCCAAATATGAGTTTTCTCATGTAATACTGTGGAAAAGGCAAGCGTGATCAAATTAAATAATGTCAGCGAAAACATCCTTAAAGCTCTGATGGACTCTACAAATGGCAGCCATTATTCTCAGAATACTGCATGCATCAAGAAGAGGCTGGAATGCAGGAACGGTGAGGTAATCCTACCATTGTACTTGGTCAGATTCAGGGGAGAGCCACCCAGGTGGGGGAAAGGGTTGGAAAACCACTCTGGTGGAGCAAGGTCAAAGGAAATGGGAGGATCCAGCCTGAAGGAGAGAATTCTGAGCGTGGGGTTCATAAGGGTCTGCAAGTAGGCAAGAGGTTAATAAACAGAATAGTAATTAGTGCATTCTCTCTCCAAAGGGCAAGAAGAGAGGAAACTAGCTTCAACTGCAGCATGAGAGATTTAGGTTAAGAATAGGAAGAATTTCCTGACAGGGAAGGTCATTAGACACCAGGTTGGGTCAGTCCAGTCTGGGTTGCGGAATCTCCTTCTGTGAAGGTCACATGTCCATGGTCTTGCCTGAAACAGGAATGAATTCCCAAGGTCTCCTCCATTCCTACTGACCCTAAGTAAGCATGCAGCTCTGCATGGCAACCTAGGAGTTGGAGTACATAAGGACAAACATTAAAATCTTCCTAAGGCACAGATCTGAGCGTGTCACACCACCATCTGAAACCCTCCAAAGGCTCTAAATTGGCTGCTTGAAGTGGTTAGGTAGTACAGTGAATAGGGTACTGGACTCAGAGTCAGAAAGACCTGAGTACAAATCCTGGCTCAGACACATCATAGCTGTGTGACCCTGGGCAAGTAACTTTATTTCTTAGTCTCAGTTTCCTCATGTATAAAATGGTTATAATAGCAGCACCTAAAGTACAATATAAATGCTAGCTATTAAATGGCCTACCAGAAAAAGGTTAGAGGCAGCTAAGGTGGTGCAGTGAGTAGAGCACTGACCCCGGAGTCAGGAGGACCTGGGTTCAAATCCGGCCTCAGACACTGGGCACACTTACTAGCTGTGTGACCTTGGGCAAGTCCCTTAACCCCAATTGCCCTGCCTTCCGCCCTCCAAAAAGAATTTTTTTAAATGGAAAAAAAGGCCGGATCCTTAGCTCAGCATTGAAGGCCATACATCTTAAAGTACCAATCTATCAATCTACCAATCACGGCTTTTCATCATGCATCCCATACTTCAGCCAAATAAGGCTCTTCATCACCTCTCCCACCTTCATGCCTTTGGTCTCACTATTCCAGCCACATGGAATCCCCTCATCCCCCATCTCAACTGAAATTCTACTCATCCTTCAAATGTCACCGCTTCCACTACCTCCCTCCCACCCATTTAGACTGATTCAGCTCTTTCATATGCAATTGTTTGCATTTCTTATGTACCCATCATACTCTATTTTGTACTAAGATCATGAATGTACATGTCTTTTGTCACCTATTATTCTCTAAAACTCCTGATGGTAAGGTACAGGTCTTATTGATCTTTGTATCAATCAACCAACCAACAAGCATTTATTAAGCATCACCTGTATGCCAGGCACTGTGCTGGATACTTGGCATCAGGCTCTGAGTGCTCTTAATTAATGCTTACTGAACTCAAATGCTACGTGATCGTACTTTTCAGAAACCCTAGTTATTTTTACTAGCATATAAATAAGAAAATGTTTTAGTCTTGGAAAAAAATTGTTTTTGGTCTAAAGGGAGTCACTTGATGTCACTGGCATGTTCCCCATCCATACCGTACTTCCCTTGCTCTAATGTTTATTCAGCTTGCTGACCAAAACCTTGGCCAAATTATTTCAGGGACTTTGCAGCAAACATAACTTGTAAAAATCAAGTCATGGCCATTTTGCATTACATGACATTCCAGATACCATTCAAATGAGGGAAAAAAGGGTCATTTCTACAGATAATATAATAAATCATTGGACTGTAGGTTTATTTTTTCAGGCTTCTGACCTGCCTGTCACTTGTGGAAGAATTAGAGAGTTGCATTCTATGAAGAGAAAGTTCATCTCCTAGATAGCATGTTCTGAGAGCCAAAGCCTGTGAGGATGCTTTCTAGAGTTTTTTTCCTTTTCCTGATTTTATGCAAATTTAAAAAATTGGCCCAATGGCCAATCTGGGAGGAGTTCTCCTTCCAGATTTCATAAAAATACAGCCAAATAATACTTTACCAGTATATTAATTTTGTTTTGTAACAGTTTCTGAATGGCCATTTGAGTAAACCTTCCTACCAGAGGAGACAGTAACTGAAGAGGTGGGGCTCTATTCTGTCCTGTTCAGACAGGTAGCATCCCACCCCAAGGAAGATCTTAGAACGAATGTGCCATTGTAATCATTCGAGTTATTATCACATGACCTCTTTGGAACAAAGTCATGATATAAAGCCAAGAATAGTGATAAATAACCAAGTTCAACAGCTCCCACAAAGACAGAAATGTGCACACTGGGAATCTGCCACTGAAAAGATCCCCCATCATTAGGTTGTGGGTCCATACTCCCTGCTAGGCAGCTGGAGCCATCAGAGGCACATAGTGGTTCTGCCAGACCTACGCACCTTCTGCCGGAACAAGAACACAGACAATCACTGACTGGTAGTCAAAAGATTCTCAAGAAGAGTACTTACAGTCAGGTCGAAAGCCATCACTTCTGGGTGATCTCTTCACCAACAAACTACCATTAAAAAGAGGTAACATGTTATGAGTAGCTGAAATAACATCTCTTTGGATGGCCAGTGCTATTTGGAATCTTTAAGATGCATTTCCTGCCACCCCACACCTGAGGACCTACAGAATTACCATGGTCATCTAGGAGTCATAAGAATCCTGTTTCTATTCTTGTTATTGCTACTTCTTTCATCATGACAAAGATCTCTCCAATGAAAGAAGGAAGCAGGGTACTATCTCTGGGTACTATTCATCTAAGCTACTTCTAGGAAGGGTCAAAGAGTGGGTGGTAGAGAAGGGATCCAGAAGGTACAAAATTATGTTTTCCCTTCCCTTGCCTCATCATTAGCTTAGGAGCTAAGGGGACTTTTTTTTTTAATGTTATGGCCAATCACAGGTCTCCCTGGGCCAAAGGATCATGGGTAAGGCATCCATATTATGCCAAAGCATGTTTTTTTTTTTTTTTTTTAAGAGAAAGAATAGGCTTAGACTGTGAATTTCAGACTTACCTTGCCACTTTAATCATGTTGGGCTTATATTTTTCTATTTTGCCAAGCAGAGATTTCATGGTCCTCCCAGTTCCAACAATATCCTTTGTGAAAAGGACATAGAAACATTCAACATCATTCTTCCCTAATAACAATGTGCAATGATTAAGAATATTATCAAGAGAGTGAGAGGGTAGGGAGCTGGCTGGCTGATCTATTTTAAGGCTTCTACTTCTCCTGATTTGCTGAGTGTTCTCGAAGCTGCTCTTTGAAGCCTTTGGCTCTTAGCTTGAAGGGCTAAATTCAATCTTTGGACATGCATGTGTGGTTTTCCTCTGATTAGAATTGGAGCTGTGAGTGCACTTTCAAGGGCTAAATTTGGCCTGGAGGTTATAGGACACAATACAATGCACATGAATTTTCATGGACATACTCTTTACATTTGAATACCCTTAAAATATAAACTTCTCCCCCACCTCCCCAGCCCCATTTAGGGAGAGATTCTGTGACTAAAGGAGCTAAAGGTCTGGAAAGCAGCTGGTGACAGGGAGTGAAATGAGAGGTGGGGGTGGGTGGGCACAACTGCACTTGGCTGGGGATCATCACTGGTGATGACCTGAGGCACAATTAAAGCAAAAGAGGCCACAGAAACTTAAAAAAAAAGAAATAAGCTGTCAGTTAATGATTGGTGAAACAAAGGATTTATATCCCAGCAGCCTGGGTTGAGCAACTTTTTGGAATGGAGGACACTTTACAAGTTTTGTTGAAAAATAATGGGCTTATATACATGTGAGATATGTAGGCATTCATGGAGCAGTCCCTTAGAATACTTTCTCAACAAAGTTCATTTGAGAACTATATGTGGTTCATTGAAAATATCTGCCTGTGCTTACTCTGGTAGGCCAAGGGTTCTTAATTTTATGCGTGTGTGTCACGAACCCCTTTTGACAGTCAATGTGGTAAAGCCTATGTTTTAAAATGCATAAAATAAAAACCATAGGATAAAATCTTTTTACAAAACCAAAACCAAACAGACAAAAAAGCTTGCAAATCCCAGGTTAATAATCCTTGCTCTAGACAGGAGTATTTTCTTCCTTTTTGGACAGATGTGCCACAATTTCCATCTCAGTTGAATGGCCTCTCTGGAACTCTGGAAGCTGAGCTTTAGAGGGGAGAGGATATGGGAGAGAGAGCACAAGCTTAGAAGTAAGGAAACTTGTGCTCCCTCTGCCCTGTCATTAAATTGTTGTTTGTTTTTCATTCTCAAAGAGGACCAATGACATTAGGAAGGTGATGTGTTGACTTGTAAGTGAATTGGATTTAAGTGAGGCAGGGCTGTGCCAAGTCGCCAGCCTCACTCCTCCAGAGTCATCAGAGTTCAATAGCAAGATATAGATCCGGATGACTGGAGATGGCTTTCTCCCTGTCACTAACTAGATGTGAGATTACACATGCATTTCTTCAGTTGTAAAATAGAAGTGATCTCACCTACATCACATTAGGGCAACTAAGTGTAGCAGTGAATAGACCTCAAAGCCTGGAGTCAAGAAGACTCTTGAGTTCAAATCTGGCCTCAGACACTTACTAGCTGTATGACTCTGGACAAGTTACTTAACCCTGTTTGCCTCAGTTTCCTCATCTGTAAAATGAGCTGGAGAAGGAAATGGCAAATGACTTCAGTATTCTTGCCAAGAAAACCCCAAATGGGATCACAGAGTCTGAAAACAACTGAACAACAACTTACATAGCTGTTGTAAAGATCAAATGAGTCAATAGAAGTCAAAGCCCTTAGAGAAAGGCTAAATTGTCTCATTTGCTACCTGTGTGACCTTAAACATGTCACTTAACTCTTTTAGCTCTCAGTTTTTTCACCTACGAAATAAGGGATTTGGAAGAGACGGTCTCTAAGACACTCTCCAACTCTAAATTCCATGATCCAAAAGCAAAGTATTCTTTTTGAAAAAATACCATGTCTTGTAGATATTTTTTCTTTTAAATTAAATTTTACTTTATTTTCAGATCTACATTTTCTTCCTCTCATTCTTCCCCTTCACTGAGAAGGTGAGAAAAACCACATCTCTGTCACAAACACATACAGTCAAACAAAACAAGTTCCTAATTGAAAATGTCCAAAAAGCCTCAATCTGTATCTGAGTCCATCACCTCTTGAACAGGAGGTTGGCAGCAGCACATAACAGCCATTTAATCAATTTCCTGATGATGGAAACTTGCATCTGTATGACTTTTGATCATTTGCAATGCATTTTCATATTCATCACCTCATTTGGTGCTAACAGAAATGCTGTTAGGCAGGTAAGGTGGATATTATTACCCTGGTTAATGGATGAGAAAACTGAGTATAATTAGGGTTAAGTGATTTGTAAAGGTTACTTGGGAAACTGTGGAACCAGGACTGTCTATCGATAAATCGATTGACTAGAATCCAAGTCTTCTTGTTCCCAAGCAACTGTGAGAGATTCTAAGCTATTTAAGGACAGCAATTAGATCTGTACCATCCTGTTCTATGGAATCCAAGTAACAGCTAGGATACAAAGGGATCCAAGAGCTACTTGGAGATAGGGAACACAGTGCTCATTTAAAAACTCACCATAACAATCTGCCAACTATTAAAAACTGGACGAGGACAAGTCAGCTTACCTCCACAATGAGTACATTCTGAAAGACACAAATGAAACACAATTATTCAGAATACAATTTGAAGAGCTATCATCTAGCATTTGGTTCCTTCCATTTCAAACCCCACAATTTGCTCCAGCTCTGCCTCTACAGGAGAAAACCCTGTTAAGTGTATGGGTCTATGACCCAGTTACTCCAGTTATTGCAAGGACCATTCTGGGTGTTCCATGGATTTGTGCTAACCCAAATCACTTCAGCTGGAATAGGAGTAGGGTTTTTCCAGGTCCTCAGCAGAATTTGCTTTTTCTTCTTCTTTTTTTATCCCCATTGCTTAGGACTGTTCCTGGTATATAGGTGCTTAATACATGCTTGTTGACTTAATTGGACTTGACTTGTTACCATATACTCTGGATACTAAACAGATTCATATAATCTCAGAGTTAGAAGGGTCCTCAGGAATGATCTAGTGACCTCATCCAATTTGCACCTGAACATGATGACCAGTCGACATCCATTCTCTAGTGAAAAGGAATCCACTACCCCAGATGCAGCTCATTTTACTTTTGGACATCTTGAATTGGCAGGACGTTTTTTCTTACATTGAACCTAGTCTCCTTAATACGATGTCCATCAGTGGTTCCTGATTCTGCTCTGTGGGACCAAATATAAAGAGTCTAATCTCTGTCTGCTCAACAGCCTTAGAAAAACTTAAAATTAGCTGTCCTGTTCCCCCTCTGAACTTTCTCTTCTCCAGGTAAAACATCTCTAGTTCTTTCAATTAATATTCATAGGTCATGGTGTCCATTCTTCCCCACCATCATGGATGGCCTCTGATGGACCCAACTCAGCTTGTACGAATTTTCTTAAAATTTAGCACACACAACCAAGCATGATGCTCCAAATATTGTCAAACTAAGTAGAGTATAGGGGAACTATCCCCTCATTGGTTCTCTTAATATAACCTAGGAGGGAGTTTTTTTTTGACTGTCAGGACACACTGTTGGCTCATATTGAGTTTACAATCCATTGAAATCCCTAGATTGTTTTTTATTATTTTAAAAGGATTCCTGCCTGTTGCATCAAACTTGTAGAGTTGTTTTTTTAAATCCCAAACAAAAGACTCTGTATCTATCCTTGTGAGATTCAACCTACCATTCTAGCCTAGCAAGAGCTTTTGGGGATCTTGGCAGCAGTCAACAAGTTAACCACCTCTCCAAGCTTCCATAAATGTGTGTGCTATATCTTTACCCAAGTCATTGATGAAACGAGTGCAGGGCCAAAGACATATATATCCCTAGCAATGCTCCACTCTAGAGCACCCCCCTCCAAGATGATACTGACCTATTGACTGCTCTTTGGGTTTGGTTCAAGATTCCAAATCCCTATAACTAGTGGATAAAGCATTGGACCTGGAGTCAGGAAGACCTGCATTCAAATCCAGCCTCAGATACTTACTGTGAGGGATAATCACTTAACCTGCCTGCCTCAGTTTTCTCAACTATAAAATGACAATAATAACAGGGTTATGAGGATCAAACAGTGCCTGGTACATTATAAGAAGTACAGATTAGTCAGAATAATAGTAAGTGTTATCATTTAGCCCACATCTTTCCAGTTAGCTCACAACTTCGACAAGAAGTCTGTCAGATGTCTTGCTAAATTCAGTTATACTCTGCCTATGGCACCCCGCCTTATCTACCAACCTAATGACCTTGTCAGAAAAGGAAATGAGGTTAGGCTGGCATGACAATTGAACAAACATATATTTAGTTAAGCATCTATTTAATGAGGCCATGCTAACTCTTACTGGCCACCACCTCCCTTTTTGAAGCCTCACAAACAGGGGTTCTTAACCACTTTTGTGTGTGTCATGGACCCCTTTGGAAGTCTGGTGAAACCTATGAGCCCTTCCTCAAAATCATGCTGTTAAATGAATAAAATAAAATACAGAAAATTACAAAGGAAATTGATTACATTAAAATATAATTATTCAAATACTAAAAAAAAAAACAAGTTCATAGACCACAGTTGGGAACCCTTGTTCTAGAGTTTTTACCGGGAATTAAAGTTAAGTTCAAAGACTACAGCCTGAAGATTCCACATTTTTCCTTTTTTATTAAAAAAATGGATAATATTTGACTATCTTCAATTTCATGGCACCTCTCCCAGTCTGACTTCTTTAAAAAAAAGGATATCTTTTGTTTTTATATCTCCTATTTTTAACATGGGACAGTTATCTCTTATGAAATATTAACAGACTAAAAAGAGAAAAACTAAACATTAAAAATGTGTGATGTATGCACTGTTCCATAGCCATAGTCCCCCACCTCTGCAAAGAAGCAGAGGAAGTGACTTCCTCTAGCTTTTCTATGGGGTCAAACTTGGTCAATATGATTTTACAGCATTCAGTTTAAATTGTTTTACTGTTTTTATTTCCCTTGACATTATTGTAATTATATGTATATATGTATGTCTATATATACATACTGTATACCAAAAGTCAAAGTGCAGTATTAAGATTTAATATATAAATTTAAAAATATACTGATACATTAAATATAAGTATATATAAATATATATATATATTATATTTATACATAAAAATATATAAATATATAAATATAGCTGATACGATAAGCAAACTGGGAGAGCAAGGAATAGTTTACCTGTCAGATTTATGGAGAACAGAAGAATTTATGCTCAAGCAAGAGACAGAGAACATTATGAAATGCAAATTGGATAATTTTGACTACATTAAATTGAAAAGATTTACACAAACAAAGCCAATGCAACCAAGATTAGAAGGGAAGCAGAAAACTGGGAAAGAAGTTTTACAACCAATGTCTCTGATAAATGCCTCATTTCTAAGATATATAGAGAGTTGAGTCAAATTTATAAGAATACAAGTCATTGCCAATTCGATAAATGGTCAAGGGATATGAACAGGCAATTTTGAGGTGAAGAAATTAAAGCTATCTATAGTCATATGAAAAAAGGTCTAAATCATTATGGATTAGAGATATGCAAATCAAAGCAACTCTGAGGTACCATCTCACACCTGTCAGATTGGCTAACATGACAAAATAGGAAAAGGAGATGTGGGAAAGCTGGAACACTGGTGCATTGTTGGTGGAGTTATGAACTGATGCAACTATTCTGGAGAGCAATTTGGAACTATGCCCAAAGGGCTATAAAACTGTGCATACTCTTTGATCCAGCAATACCACTTCTAGGGCTGTATCTCAAAGAGATCATAAAAAAGGGAAAAGGACCCACATGTACAAAAACATTTATAGCAGCTCTTTTTGTGGTGGCCAAGAATTGGAAATTGAGGGGATGCCTATCAATTGGGGAATGGCTGAACAAGTTATGCTATATGATTGTGATGTGATACTATTGTGCTATAAGAAATGACCAGCAGGACAATTTCAGAAAAAACCTGCGAAGATTTGTATGAACTCATCCAAAATGAAGTGAGCAAAACCAGGAGAACGTGGTGCTAAGTAACAGTAATAGTGTAAGGAAGATCAACTGTGAAAAGAGTGATGTATCGCACAAGCTCATGATTATGTTGAATTTTAATAAAAACATATCAGTATTTTAAAATTAAAATAACTGATTTTTTTGGTGAATTTGTGGCATTTATGCTTCTGAAATTAAAGCTCAAAACTGCATTAAGACTTTTGGGGCACCCCATATTGTTTTCCTGGTCTTATTTCAATTGGCATTAGTTTATTTGTGTCTTCCCAAAGTTCTCTGTATTCATCATACTTATTGTTTCTTACAGCATGGTAATATTCTATTGCCTTCCCATAGCATAATTTGTTTAGCCATTCTGCCGTCAGTAGGTACCAGAATGGTTGGACAAGTTCACTGCTTTACCAATTTGCCGATCTTGAGGTCTTGATTTGCATTTCTAATATTACCGATTCAGAGCATTCTTTCACATGGTTGTTAAAAGTTTTCAATTCTTCTTTTGAGAAAGGGTTTTTTTTTCATGTCCTTTGACTACTTGGGGAATGGTTTTTGGTTTTGCCTACTTCTGTTAAGTGTCTGTATATTTTCCATTCTTTCTGGGTTTTCAAAGATCACAGACCAACAACAGGTGTCCTCATCATGAATTCATTTGGAGTATAAAAGACTACTGAGACTGTCATCCGGATAAGAAGCCAAGATAAATCTCAGTAATGTAGATAGTGCCTCTGGCTTTATCGCAGATTCAGGTATAAAATCCCCAACTCTCAAGAGCTACCGAGATTGTGGAGGATTCAATTTTAGCCTCTTTGATCCAGCATCTTAGGGAAGAAAATCATGCAGATATTTAGGGGACTGGGAGGGATTTAATTGGAAAAATTTGGATGATCAGGGGGTAAATGATTAGCTTTGCTGGTAGTGGAAAAAAAAGCTATTATCTTTCCTCTATGTCTTTAATTTCTTAGTAGTTACTGCATGTTAAATATGTTCACTGCATCGAATTAAAATTGAACTATAATATACTACTGCAATTAATTACCAGGGTCTAACAGCTCCAGATATGGTGGTTTCCAACCTCCCTACCCTGTCAGCTTCCAGTTTTCTGGCTAATTCAAAAGGAAAGCCAGTTATGAATTAAATGGCAAGAACACTGGATCAGAAACCAGAACAAGCGGGTTCTTGTTTTGGATCTATCACTTAGTTGGTATGTGAATTTGGACAAGTGACTTAACCTTTCTGCGTCTCATCTACAAAATGGGGGTGGTAACACATGCCTTACCTATCCCACAGAGTTGTGAAAATCAGATGACAAAATGCATGCAAATTGTTAAATGCTATACAAATGTAAGCTATTATTAGCCCTCAGTTGCCAACGGGCCTCAGGGAGATTAAATCACAATTTAGCAAGTGATTTGTCCTCATTTTTATTCATTCCCCCCAGTGAAAAATGCTAGTAATTCCCTTCATATTTTTGCTTCTCCTTAACATTTTTCCCCTACCCAGACTGAACTATAATCTATTTTCAGTTATTTTTTGAAGTTCACTTCCACAGCTCCTAAGTGTTTTCATTTTTGAGTGGGCTACCTTTTGAAATTCTGTTCAAAACCTACTGTACCTTCTCCAACACTCCCAATCTGATATTATGCTTACTGTATCTCAGATGTTTGCCAGTAACTGTCTGAATCGTCCCATCACACCTAGCTCATTTCCTCACAGAAAACCTAGTAAAATCTCCAGCCTACTGGCTGAAGGCAAAGTTTTCTTGGGGACCAAAAATATTCTCTCTCTGAATCTTTTTCTTTCCTTGCTATTTCAGGATCTAGGCTCGAAGTTTTACTATAAAGGAAGTATATGCAGATCGTAGTTATTTCCTAAAAATAGGTTATTCAAAGATGTTTGAACATGCTGAAGAATTTCTTATACTTGGTTTTCTTAATTTGATGTACCACTATGGTATGTCACTCAGCTGGTCTAGAACCAAAATGTTTTCAACAGGCTCTTCAGGAGAAACAAAAGAGCACAAACACACTTTTTTTGGGGGGGTGGGGCAATTAGGGTTAAGTGACTTGCCCAGGGTCACATAGCTAGTAAATTCCTGAGGTCACATTTGAACTCAGGTCCTCCTGATTTCAGGGCCAGTGTTCTATGGACTACACCACCTAGTTGCCCCTCACCTTTTCAAGCCCTTTGTAACCTGCCTGATACCCAAACCTACTCCCCCAGTCTTCTTTTTTTAAGTAATGGCGTTAAGTTGCTGGCCCAGCGTCACACAGCTAGTAAGTGTCCAAGACTGGTCACATCCACACTTTTTAAGTTTAATCAGCAATATTAACATTTCTTCCATACATTCTAAAGTCTAAAAAATCAATAAAACAATAAATCAAACCCTGGTTTGCAACATTTGCCAATTCCCAAGCTGTAAATGCTCACACCGCAAATTTAACAACCAGCTCTCCAGAGCCAATCTGAGCTTGCTCTAGCATACACCTATCTATAACAATCTATTTTAAATATGGTGAAAAAATTCTGGTAGTTATTAGTCACACACAAACAGAAAGTGCAATTACCATCAGTCACATTACCAACAAATATGATAGACGACTTTAAATATGTATGTATATATCATATATATTATGGGGTGTGTGTGTGTGTGTGTGTGTGTGTGTCTGTGTCTGTGTCTGTGTATTATGGAGAATGCAGAAAACCATCTTATTTCTCTTATTCCTAGAGTTGTAATATTCATGTGAATAAACATTTATTAAGCACCTACTATGTCCCAGGCAATGTGCTAAGTGCTGGGGATACAAAGAGAGGCAAAAGACAAGCCTGGCTCTCGAAAAACCAGAAGTCTAATGGAGTGTGAGGTCTCTTAGTGTGTTCCTATCGTTGAGCAAATTCTCCGCCTAGTCAGAGAAACAATGAGAAGGAATGATTGAAATAGCTATTAACACAAATAGGGCCAAAAAAATTTGGCAGGTTCAGAGGCTTCATTCTGGCACTGTATTATAAACTTGCTTGGATTAATTAAAACACCCAAACCCAACCCTGACATTTTGCTCTTAACCCACACATCTGTGCTCTCAGGCAGCTAAATCCGGGCATCATTTTCATACATTGAGTTTTATTTCTTGATTTGCAGAGATTCCCCTTCCCCCTCCACCCTTAAACATGGACATGATTTTCTTGCTCTAATGGATGCACTGATTTTGCAATGCATCAGAATTAAACTAACCCCTAAAAAATATAAAAATGATTCGCAGGAGCACATTGTGCCGACAACGTGAACACACACAGAAAACTGCTTTTGCCATGGTGAGCTAAAGAGGCCATTTATCTGGATCGTTAAAGGCTCCATTTCTTCAACAGCACTGACCTATTTAAACCCATGACTCAGACAGACTTCCACGTGAGCATCTTTTCCATGCTGTAAGAAAAAAAAAAAGCCCTGCACTGTACAGGGCTTTCTTCTTCCTAAATACCCACCTTATTAGAAGCCTCTGGAAGGAGTTGTATTAGTGCCTCATATAGTGAGTGTGAGATTTATGATCTTAGCATTTCAGAGTTGGGAGGGATCCCAAGGATCCATGGCCTGGAAGAGAGACTTGTCTTCTTTACCTGGAAAAGGAAGATTCTCTTCTATTTAAATTTCCCGCATTTTTTCCTCTTGCATTTCAGACTTCAGGAAACTTGAAGTTATTCCCTTCATCTTTTTTTTTTTTTAGTGGGGGTGGGGGAAGATGTCTTTTCGTACTCTTGGCTGGTTCTCTCAGTTGGTCTGAAGTGGTTCTTCCAGCCACTTGTGGTGGCCTACACAGGCCAGCTATTCTTATTTGTAAAGTTGGCTTCTCCATCCTATGAACCCAAGTTCACCTCTGGAACCCTTCCTTTCTTTAGGCCATGTGGCCTAAGCCACCATGAGCCTGAGGAAGGTGTTTCCACGTTACCTCCATCATGGGTCTCTCATCAGATGGTGTCCTCATTCCACAGGATGGAAAAATGATTCTTGTGAGCTATTTTCTTGTTTTTTTTTTATCTCAATCAAATGAGAATATTTGATTATCTTCCACCTAGCCTCCCGCAAATCCAATGAACAACCAAATCCTATTGATTTTTCCTTTGAAAAGCTTTCAATATCCCTTTCTTTGTCATTATTATATATTATTATAATAGGTTGTGTTGCATTTGGGAAACTACATAGTTCTTTCTATGATCTCAGGCTGCTACCTGATCAAAGTCTATCTTTCTAACAATAACATTTTCCTGGTGATGCTACATAGCTGTGAATCATGGAATGCAATCTCACAAAAATCAAAACTGTAGGAGATTCAAAGAATATCAGAGGGACTGATGGTTCTTGTATACATAAGGGTTGGCATGTTGCTAAAGATGACTTGCAAATATGGAGTTGATGCAAAAAAATAGCACCAAGGAAATGGATCTTTGGAAAAGGTGTGAGAATGAAGTCAAGATTTAGGTAGTTCAATCAATCAATATCTATTATCAAATTAATCAAGATTTATTATCAAATAATTTATTTATGTATGCCTTCTATGTGCCAGGTACTGTGCTAAGCACTGGGGATACAAAAAGAGGCAAAAGACAGTCCCTGCCCTCAAGGAGCTTAAAGTCTAATGGGGGAGCGACAACATGGAGAGAGACAACAAATATATACAAAGCAAACTATATGCAGGATAAATAAAAAATAGTCAGCCCTAGAATTAAGAAGAGTTGGGGAAGGCTTACTGCAGAAGGTGAGATTTTAGTTGGCACTTAAAGGAGGCCAGGGAGGTCAGTAGTCAGAGTGGAGAAGGGGCATAGGGGACAGCCAGAGAGAATGCCTGGAAATGAGAGATGGAGTGTCATGGAACAGCCATGAAGCCAGTGTCACTGGAGTTATGTGAATCATCTCCAAGTTGGTGAATGCTCTGATGACATCTAGGCCACTGTGTATCTGTGGCTTTTCACTGGTCATCCCTCATGTCTGATTCTCCTTTCTAGTCTTGACCTTGAGGTCCTTCAAGTTCCAGCTGAAATCCTACCTTTCCTCTGAGATTACCTCCAATTTACCCTGTATATATCTTGTTTGTGCGTAGTTATCTGAATATTGTCTCCTCTGATATAATTCAAGCTCCCTGAGGGCAGGGATAGGTTTTTGTTCGTTTGTTTGTTTGTTTGTTTTGCTTTTCTTTGTGTTTTCAGGACTTGTGGTTTGTGCCTGGAACATAGTAAATACTTAACAAATGCTTGTTGACTTGATTCGACTTGTCACCCTGGGACTGAGGGTGACTAATTGTATGGCAGATATAGCAACGCTCTTGCCTTATATTACATGCTTAAACAATAGCTTTATTTGACCTCTTAGTAGTGGGGTGATCTCTACCTTGGTTTATGTTTGACTTGTGGGGGTACTGGGTGGACAGATATACATGTGTTTCTAGGCAGTAGTATAAACTTTTCCCCTCTGGTCCTTTCCACTCTAGTTCTGGAATGCCTAGACATGCCAATGGCCGGGGCATGTGCCAACATGTGCCAATGGCCTGGGCAGCCATGACTGTTGAGGCAGTGGCAGGGGACAAGTAATGGGGACAGAAGGCTTTAGTTAACTTTGAATGACCGCAGCAGTGACCAGGTCCTCTTGTGTTTTTTAAAAGGGATTTGTTTTCTTTTGTTTTGTTTTGATGAGGAAAACTATTTTAGGAAAATGTGACATCATCCTGGTAGAAATGAGAAGGAAACAATAGCTTTAGGGATCATAACATTTTAAATCTGGAAAAGGCCTTTGGGATCATCTATTCCAATCCTCTCATTTTTAAGATGAGGAAAATGAAATCTAGGGAGGGGCAAAGTGACTTGACCATCACAGTATTCCGGTCAATTCAACAAATATTTTCTTAGTTGCTTACTTTGTGCAAGGTATTGTGCTTGGTGCTAGGGATACAAAGACAAAGGAAATGGTCCTTGCCTTCGGTGAACTTATAGTCTATTGGGAGATATGGCATCTACAGAGATAAATATAATAAACTAACTAGCATTTATGTATCCCTTTAAAGTTGGCAAAGAGTATCATACATGTTATCTCACTGGATCCTCACAACATTCTGGGAGATATTATTACCCCGACTTTACAGATGAGGAAACTGCGGCTGAAAGAGGTTAAGGACTGATCTTGGACAAATCCTTAACCTCCCTCTGCCTCAGTGTCCTTATCTGTAAAATGGGGATAATAATAGCCACCTACAACCTGGGGTTGTTGTGAGGATAAAATGAGATAATGTTTGTAAAGCACTTTGCAAACTTGAAAGTGCCATATTAATGTCAATTATTGTTAATACGGTATCAGCATACTGATACAATAATTTTTTTAAAATTCTATTTTATTTTATTTTCAGGTCCACATTCTCTCTTTCCCATCTCCCATCACTCACCTTGCAGAAGGGGAGAAAAACAAAACCCATTCAAACATGTACAGACAAACAAAACAAATTCCTTCAATGGTCAAGTAAAAAAAAAACAACTCTCAATCTACCACTGCAAATTAATTCTTGCTATTCACTGGAAGGTCAAATACTGAAGCTGAAGTTTAAATACTTTGTCCACATAATGAGAAGATGGAACTCATTGGAAAAGACCCTGAAGTTGTGAAAGATTGAAAGCAAAAGGAAAAGGGGATGGCAGAGGATGAGATGGATAGATAGTGTCGTGGAAGCAATGAACAGGAGCCTGGACAGACTTCTGGAGACAGTAGAGGACAGAAGGGCCTGGCGGGTATGGGGTCATAAAGAACAGGACATGCCTGAATGCCTGCACAACAGCAGCAATTACAAAAACTTATTGACCTCAGTTCTGTCATCTGCAAAATGAAGGTGGTTGAATGGATGATCTTTTAGGTTCTTTCCTGGTATAAAACCCATGAAACTAGGAATAATGACCCAGTAGTCTAGTTACAATAATGACAGAAGTGCTTTGAGGTCAGGGACTATTTCATCTATATTTTTTGATCCCCAGCTCCTAGTGGGCTGACCAGAATATGGTGGAGGCTCAATAAGTGCTTGTTTATTGACTGACTGAGTAATGCAATTTCTAATTAAGCCTAATTTATGACAGTGAAATAATTTCGGCATTTGGTCCTCATTCTACTTTGGATCCTAGCTCTAGAGATGGGAGGGACTTTGGAGATGCTCTTTTCCAAGGCTTTCATTGTTCAGCAGAGGAAAATGAGGCTCACAGTACAAGCCGCAGCACAAGTGATTTGCCCAAGGTCACTGAGCTAGTAAGGAGCTTGACCTTGAACCTATGTTCTCTGACTCTAAATTCTGTACTCTGTCCCACATACTATGCTGCTTAGTTCATTCACTGGGGGATCAAGGAAGAAAGACTAGGCTGTTTTCAATCAAAACCCTTGATTCTCCGCTGTTACTCTAATATTATTATGCATTTTCAAAATATTAAATGTGGCTGCTACTTCTTTTCTTCATCAAAGCACCGGTTACGTAAGAAGAAAAACCACAAAAATGGAAGATTAAGCTTTGGGTATTAGCCTGATCCATTTTGCTTAGAAAGATGAAGTTGTTCAGGGATAATGACTACAAGGTATAAGTCAGCCCTGTCTAAAACAAACAAAGACTGCATTGCTTTCATTCACAGCAAGCTAGCATTACGGGTCACATTCCTCAGAGACCATCTGCTTTATGGAACAATTCTTCCTTCCTGTTTGTATATTTATGCTGGAATCAAAACAGCTTTTTCAGTTATTGCTAAGCCTATGAAATCAAAGCTACCAGGTTTGGGACTCCATTTCCAGACTGGGGGTGGTTCTCCCACGACCTCATGGTTGGCATAGCCCACCCCACCTCACACACATCTGTTTGGTTTTTTTTTTTTTTTCAGGGAAGAGGAGAAAGAGAAGTGGTTGGCTGATACCGTCCCTCCCCCAGCTGACAAGGCAGAGGACAGACAGCTGGGAACTTTTCTTATATCATCATCCTATACCATTGAATTTTGTCCTAAGGAACAAATGTATCAAATCCTTCAAATGCTTTTCTTTCCATGAGTCTGAAATGCTGGGCAGCTAAGTGGCACAGTGGATAGAGTACTGGGCGTGGAATCAGGAAAACTCTTCTTCCCGAGTTCAAAATCAGCCTCAGACACTTACTAGCCGTGTGACCCTGGGCAAGTCACTCAACTCAGTTTGCCTCATTTCCTCTTCTGTAAAATGAATTGGAGAAGGAAATGGCAAACCATTATAGTATCCTTGCCAAGAAAACCCCAAAGAGGGTCATGACTAAAACGTCTCAACAACAATAACAATCTGAAACATTTCTATGGTAACCATCATCAAAATGCCTAGGTGCTGACACACAGATCGTGATGAGAATAAAGGGAAATGTCTCCTTTTCACATGCTTAACTGGGGATGTGATGAAGTACTGGAATCAAAAATGACCTACAAGGGACCTAGGTTCAAATCCTGGTTCTGTAACAGTATGACCTTGATCAAGTCTTTTACTTCTCTGGGCATCAGTTTCTTCATCTATCAGTTAGAAGCACCGGACTAGATGATCTTGAAGACCCCTGAAGCTCTAAATCTGTGATGCCATGAACTTATCTATTATCAAGCTGTTTGAACGAAGACAGAAAAAAAGCTCAGACTGTCAAAGGCCTGCATCTTGTCCTCAAAGTATTCTAAAATAAGTGCATTATAAAAGAGATACCCTCAGGGGCATTCACATCTCCAATTTACATGAAATGGATTTAAAAAAAAACTAGGAAAAGTGCGTGAAATTTAGTGCAATAAATATTATTGACTTTCCTGTAACATCAGTATTCAGAGAGACAAGTTGAATGGACATACCTTGCCAGCTAGTTCAGAAAAGTCATCCCCTCCAATTATCTGCATATCATCCAAGGCTTGGTCATTCTTTAAAAAAAAAAAAAAAGAAAAGAAATATTTAAATGAATAAAAAAAACTTCAAAACACCATTTTGGGGGGATGTTAGTCAGTGAATGATGACTCATCAAAGAGTAGGAATAATTGATCCACAATGTTCCAAAGTTCTAAAAAGGTAGAAGAGATCTTCATGGTCCATCAGTGGGCTCTGCTTGACTCCATGAACATCATATCTCTCCCAAGCAAAGCTCATCCCCTGAACTCTCATCACTATAAAGATAGGCTCAGTTTTTGACACAAAGTCTTTCAGTTCCTTCAGTAGCCTCTCCCCTCTGATTGGAAGGTTGGAGGGAGGAGTAATAAACTCCTCCCAAAGCCTTCCTTTGTAGAGGGCTCGGAACTTTCCAGGTAACTCTTCATTTTCTACCAGTGGTTCTGCTTGGTTTCAACTCCACAACCATTACTGTGCTCAGGTAGCCTTTGGTGACCCTCTCTTTCAGCTTTCTTTTGTGTATTATCTTCCTCCACTAGAGTGTAAGCACCATGAGGGCAGGGACTGTCTTTTTCTTATCTATCTGTATCTCTAGTGTTTATAGCACAGTGTCAGGAACATAGTAGGCTTTTAATAAATGTTTGTTGAATTGAAATAATAGCATCTTTTATAGAGATATGATTTTCTTTTCATGCAGTGAATGTGACTAGTATCCTATAGAACTTAGATTTTTAACCTGGAATCCCCAAGTTCCCTAAGGGCTCTAGGGATCTATTGGGGTGTCTGAATTTTAAAAAAAATTTGATAGGAATATTTCAACGTAATTGGTTTCCTTTGTAACTTTATATATTTTATGCATTTAAAATATGATTTTGAGAAGGGGTCTATAAGCTTCACTAGACTGCCAAAGGAGTCCATGACACAATAAAGGTTAAGAAGCCTTGCTTTTAGGTTTGTGAAAGGAGGCGGTGTGGAGGGGAAAGTGAACACAGGAACAGACATAGACTAAGTTTGGAGAGAAAGGGCTGTGGAGGTATCCCAAATCGCTTTAGAGCCCTCTTGTTCTTATATAATCAATCAAGAAGCATTTGTTAAGCAGTTATCATATGCCAGGCACTGTGTTAAGTTCTGGGGATATAAACACCTAAGAAGAATCTCTGTCCTCAAGGAGCTTATATTCCAGGGGGAAGATAACATGTAAATAAACAGGCACATGCAAATAATAGAATAGTATAATAATAATAATAGATTAGAATAATAGAATAGACTAAAGGAAGGTAACCTCACAGAGGGAGTGATTGATTTTTTTCCTTGGTCGGGAGGGAATATGGAAGAGTTAGTTCATCCTTAGGCATTTAGGTGGTTCAGCGGTTAGAGCACCATGCCCAGCGTCAGGAAGACCTGAGTTCAAATTTGTCCTTAGACACTTACTAGGTGCATGACCCTGGGCAAGTCACTTATCTTTGCCAAGAAGATCCCATCGACGGACATAAGGCGCATGGGGTCATGAAGAGTCTGACATGAGTAAACAGCTACACAACAACAACAACAAAGCTCACCCTTAAAACTTGTTATTGTGTGTTCTCGTGGGTGGTGGGAGGCGGGGCTTGAGCTAGGGGTGAAGATTATCATCCCAAGCAAAGATTCCTGGATTTGGAGTCATACGACCTGAAATCCCAGCTTTTCTGCTTACTGCCTATGTGACCTTGGACAAGTCACCTAACTTGAGACAGTTGAACTAGATAATCTCTAAAGTCCCTTCCAGGCCTAGCTCTGTGCTCTAGTTGGGGGAGGAGGAGCGCAGCAAAAGAGTCTTAGGGAAAGAGGACATATAGGCATAAAAAAACCAAAGCAGGTTATGTGGATTTAGTGAAATGTTCAAGGAAGTCACAGAAATCTGGTCATACATCCAAAGGCGTCCTTAGAAGACAGTTTGGCAGTCATTGATCTGGAAAGGTAATATCTCCAGATAATGAACAAAGCCTACACAGATCACATAGTAATGAGCCACTGGGAGTGGTCATTTTTCACATACTGGACTGTTCACTTAGATAAAGGTTTTGGAAAAACAGGACCAAGACAAAGTAAATATCCTGTCCCTTTAAGGGTCTAGAAAGGAAAAAGCAATGCAAACAGAAACAGTACTCTCTAAATCATAACTCACTTTCAAAGTGAAAGGGGCTTGTTTCAAATCCAAACACACCAGCAGGTTCTCAAGGTCTCAGTTTCCAATGACAGGCAAACTTGCTGTTTCTTCCTTACTCGAATCTAGACTTTCCTCATATAATTCTCTTACCATTCTCATGCTGTCAAATACTTTTTTTTTTAAAAGGGGATCCAGTCATTTTGTTATATGGTACTTTAATGGACAAACTAATGGGCTCCTAATGAAAATGGTACCAGATGGTTGAGCCCTCCCCTTGCCCCCTTTATCTTTAGTGTTCATTAATATTCTCTTAGTATTTGTGAAGTGGCGCTACCAGCTCTGGTTTTATTTTCATTCATGACAGCATTATCTGCCACTGCTTGATACCTAGGTCTCACAGTGTCCCTTCTTTCCCTTCTTCTTCTGTCCCATCGTGCCATCACCACCAAAAAAAAAAAAAACCCAAACTAAGTTAAGCCAGCCTCAATGGGAAAAAGAAGAATATTTCAGAAACTGTATCATAGGGTCAAAGCCTGAAATAGAACACAGGACCATAGCTTTAGGGCCTGAAGGGACCTGAGAGGTCATCTAGAACAACCTTTTAATTTTCCAGATGAGCAACCTGAGCCCCAGAAGGAGGAAATAACTTCATTTTGGCAGTGAATGGAAGAGTCAGGGTTCAAATCCACATTTTCTGACTGCAAATTCAAAACTTATTTGAAGACATCACAATGCTTTCTAGGTTATCAGTGAAACTTTATGTAGTGCAACTCAGATGATAATGGAAAGATATAACTTGTTTAAAAGGAATGGATCAGATAAAAAGAGCCAGTGGAGTTGCATTTTATATACATACACACATATGTGTGTGTGTGTGTGTGTATATACATATATATATATATATATATATATATATATATATATGTATCTATCTATCTATCTAAAGAAGCTATGTGGAAGCCCACAAAGTAGAGGGGAAAATCCATAATGGATAACATTTGTATAGAGATGAAAGAATAGAAACAGAAGTGATACCATGGTGGTAGTATGCTAGAGACCACCTAATCAGATGGAGGAAATGAATTTTCAGTTTCTAATTCAGGACTCAAAGTAAGCAGCACACTGTTATGGTTGGAGGGTTCCAACTAATTCAGCCATCTCTTGGAGATCTTCTGCCAAAGCCACAGTGTCTTGAGTTACTTTTATTGATTATTTCAGGAGACAGAAGAAAACTGTCAAATGGGAAAGAACTAGTTGCCCATATAAAGAAATGACTAGAAATCAGGAGCAAATGAGCATGTTAACTTAGAATTCATAACAGATAAAGGGGATGGGGGAGGAGACCTCAGACAAAGTCTGACATTTAACATAATTAAGGAGAATTGATTTTTTAAAAAATTCAAATAAAAAATATGCAGGATCCCATAGTCTGAGTCTTAAAAGGGAAAGTCAGCTCAAGCTGATAGGAAGATCCCAGGGGGGAAAAATTTTGACAACCCAAGTCACAAATGATTGTAATATGGAAAGAAAAAAGTAAGTATCTCAAAGAGACCTAAGTGACAGCCCCAGGGGCATACTGACAAGCTTAGATTTTAAAAGGGCAGGTAAAGGAACTGAATTAGGGACAACTAAATGAATATTAATTTTCAAATAAGTAGTATAGTCCTTAAGTGTTGGGAAGGCTAACATCTAATATGAGTTAAAATTTGTTACAATGCTGAGGAAACCCAAAGGACCTTAAAAAGCAATGTGATTTGGGGCAAAAAAAGAGGAAAAAGAAAGGGATAGAACTGGTGTTGGGGACAGAATGTAGTAAGGTGATAATGGACGACAGAGAGAAGACAATGATTCAATGCTTATTTTTCTTCTGTTTTCATCACCAAGGAGACGGCTCTTTAGACTCAGGAGGATAAACCAAAAATGACTAACAGTGAACTGTAACCCAGTATAAATAAGGTGAAATGGCAAAAGAGTACCTCAATTAATTCAAGTCAGTGGGGCCAGAAGAATTCCATCCCAGGGTACTAAAAGAACTTGTCGAAGTGATTGTTGGACCACTGTCAGTAACCTGAGAAATTGTAGAGAACACAAGGGCCATAGGACTGGAAATGTGGGAGCATGTCTGGAGTTTTCAAAAGGAGAAAAAGGTAGATTGTCTAACTACAGACTGATGAATTTTATGTTGATTCTTTGGGGAAAACTACTGGGATGAGTTATTAAAGGAGTGACTTTAGGGTATTTAAGAAAGGGAAGACATAATAGCTACTGACAAAGCCTATGGGCATCTATGAGCTCAATTCACCAATAATCCAAACTCAGAGAAGGTAGAGGTAAAAAGAAACAAGGATATTAAGAAAACTCCAAGAAGAAATGTAAAATCAAAAACCAACAGGGAGACACGAAGAGAAACAATTAGGGCAGAGTCATTAAATCCAGTCCGATATGTGAGAAAACAGAGTTCAAAGTTCACTATGGGACCTTAGCATATGCTTTTCCTTGTTTGCTGTTAGGCCTTATCAACATCTGCCTATGTCTTTGCCATGTGGTAGCTATGCCAGGGCTGGTCCCAGACATCCATGCTGCTTGTAACAATATACCTGCTCCAGACTCAGAACAAGCCAGCCCGTCTATACCACATCTGATAAATGAGCAGAGCGGTTTGCTAGAGTGAGCCAAGTTGGAGTCAAGACCTGAATTCAAATCTTACCTAAGACACTTATAAGCTGTGTGACTGGGTAAATCACTTAATCTCTCACCTCCAGTGTCCTCTTCTGTAAAATGAGTGTAATAATAGTACTCACCTCATAGGGTTGTTGTGAAGAACACATGAGATGTGTGTATACACACATATATGTATATATACACATATACACATACGTATATCCAAACATATTTTGCAAACACATATATTTTATACAATATACATATTCACATATTTTGTACATATACATGTTTTAATGTTCATATACATGTTTTTATATACATATACACAAATATATGGACAGCTAGATGGCACAGAAGATACAGCGTTGGGCCTTGAAGTCAGGAAGATTCATCTTCCTGAGTTCAAATGTGGCCTCATATAACTTACTAGCTGTGTGACCCTGAGCAAGTCACTTAACCCTGTTTGCCTCAGTTTCCTCATCTGTAAAATGAGCTGGAGAAGGAAATGGCAAACCATTCCATTATTTCTGCCAAGAAAACCCCAAATGGGGTTAGGAAGAGTTAAAGAAAATTGAAAATGAATAAACAAGAACAAGAAATTCAATAGAGGTCCCAGAGACCAGAAAATGGAACAAAGTTGGGGGCCTGCCAGGACAGAATAGTGTGTATATGATCAGATTTAGTCACTTTATTCCTGAATTAGATGTTTTTGCTTAACTGTTTTTCTTTATCACACATCAAGCATGACAGGGTGTGGAAATGATTGTAATATCAAGACAAAAGGCATCAATAAAACATATTGTTAAAAAAGTCGTATTAAACTAATCTCATTTTCTTTTTTGAAAGAGACTAGACTAATTGATGAGGAAAAGGTCTTAGATATAATATATCTAGGAAGGCATTTGAACAAGTCTCTCCCAACGTCCTTAAGGATTGAAAGATGGGACAGCTAGGTAAACATCAAAACTGGTAGACTGATGAGAGTCAAAAGACATGTAGGTAGTGACCTGGAAGGAGGTCTTCATGGAATGTTACAGGGCTTTTTCCTTGCCCCGGTCCATTCCAACTTTTTAACAGCAGCTGCATGGAGACAGAGAGAGCCTGCTTAGCAGATTTCGATGACATGAAGCCAGGAGGTAGAGTTAATTCCTTAAATGACACAATCAGAATTCACAAAGATCTAGCCTTATTGTAACAACAGGCCAAATCTATCAATATAATATTGAATTAAGGATAAAGTCCTACATTTTAGTTTTTTTTTTTTAAAAGCTGGATAAGCACAGCATAAAATAACTATAGTTCAGGGAAGAAGTAGTTTGTGATTGGATGTGGGGGAAACTTGAAAGTTAGTGGACTTTTAGCTCAATATGATTCAGCAATGTGATGTGACTGCCCAAAAAGCTAATGCCAGAATATGATGCATTAATAAAAAACTAGTATCATGAATGGGTAAAGTGAACATCCACTCTCTCCCAACCTCCCATTCTACTACTTGGCCACAGAACATGCCAAGTATTGTGTTTAGCTCTAAGTCAGGGCTGTTCAACCTTAGGTTTTTATTGAAACAATAGATGATATATTTTGATTTGCCATTTTAGTGAAAACTCTGTGGTAACTCAGCTTCATTTACTAAAGCATTTATGTAAATATCTATGCTTGTAGGCGGGCCGCATAAATTGTACCGTGGGCTGCAGGACGCATTTTGCACAGCCTTGCTCTAAGTAATTGAAATGTGTCCAAAGGGGAGGTTACCAAGATGGCGAAGGATACCATACCATTCCATAGGAAGATCAGATGAAGGAAATGAGAATTTTTAGCCCCATAAAAGGAAAACTTGGTTTTGGGGGGAAACGGGGATTCGTCAATGTCTTGAGATATTTCAAGGACTGGCATTTGGAAGAAGGATCAGACTGGTTTTATAGATAGATGCAGAGGGAAGAACTAGAATCAAAGAGCAGAAGTTAAATGATACAGATGATAAATGATATTAAATGATATTGAATATTATTTATTGTTCAATACAGGGTTAAAACTGCACTAGGACAGCGTATAAGGAAATCTTCCTAAACAGTTAAGAGCTGTCACCAAATGAAATAAACCACCTTGGAAGGTGATCATTGAAGGTTTTCAGGTAGGAAGGTGTTGGATGATCAGATATGAAGGGTGTTATAGAAGTAATTTACTTCCTTAAGTACAGGTTGGACCAAATGGTCTCTGAGATCCCTCTAAGGTTTTATGGTTCTCTGATACTTACAACCTCTGAAATAACCCAATTTCAGCAAAGATCAAAAAGAAAAAAACATTCCTAAGTATAATTAAATATCCTGTCACTACTTAACTGCTTTAATCTCTATTTTTTAAAAATGTAATTGCTTGCATGTTTTTCTCTGACCCCAGGCCATTTTTAGGGCCTCTGATAAATCTGTTCTAGCTTGTACTCAGCTGCTATTAGAATATATGTATTGATTTCCTCTTTAATAGTCCTTCTGCTATTTACTTTAAGTACTGAGTATCCCCTAAGCAACTCTAATTTTCTTGGAGCCTAAACCATCTTTTTCTGCAGCCTGCAATTCTCAAGAAACTGACATTCTGATGGAGAAACTCAGGACAAAGAGATCATAAAAATAAACACAGATGACAAAGGGAGGCATAGACAGGACTAATTTAACATGCATAGAGATAAATAGAGAGCTGAATAATAAATGGGCAGATGGGAAGGATGAACTCAATACAGCTAAATAAACATTTATAAATTACCTTCTAGACACTAGCTATGTGACCTTGGGCAAGCTGCTTAACCCCATTTGCCTCAGTTTCTTCATCTGTAAAATTAGCTAGAGAAGGAAATAGCAAACCACTCCAGTATCTTTGCCAAGAAAACCTCAAATGGAGTGATGAAGAGTTGGGTAGGACTGAAAATGATTGAACAACAAATACATACAGGGCATTGTGCTTAGGAGGTAGATAGAGGATTTAGATAAGACAAGGTATCTGAATTTATGGGGTTTATAGTGTAGTAGGACAATATGACAGATATATAAAAGATTCTTATATATGATAAGTACATATCAGGCCTAAAGTGAAGAAGGAAAAGTCATTACTGACCAGATGATCAGAAAAGACTTAATGGAGGAGTTGGTATTTGAACTCAACTTTGAAGGATAGGTAGGATTTTAGTAGTCAGTAAATAACTATTTATTAAGGACTTACTATGTGTCAAGCACTGTGTGCTAAGTGTTGGGGATACAAAGAAAGGCAAAAGACAGTCCCTACTCAACAAATAGGGTAAGAAAGAGGATCATTATAGGTGTAGGAATCAAAGGAGGAGTGTGGTCTGGTTTGGCTGGAGTATAAGTTACATGGGTCAGAGCAGTCTGATTGAGACTAGAAAGGTAGGGGGGCAGAGCCAAGATGATGGCTGGAAAGCAGGGACCTGCGTGAGTTCCCTACCAGGTTCCTCCAAAAACCTATAAAATGGCTCTGAACAAATTCTAGAACTGCAGAACCCACAAAATAGCAGAGGGAAGCAGGGCTCCAGCCCAGGACAGCCTGGATGGTCTCTGGGTAAGGTCTATCACCCACAGAGCTGGGACAGGAACAGAGCAGAGCCCAGTGTGGGCAGTAGCAGGACCAACCAGACCAGCAGCCAGGCCGAACAGGCCCTAGCACCCTGAATCAGTGAGCTGTGGCAGTTACCAGACTTCTCAACCCACAAACACCAAAGACAACAGAAAAAGTTAGTGGGAAAAGCTGCTAGGACAGAGTGAAAGGAATTCGTAGTTCAGCCACCATCCTGGGGGTAGCAGGGTGGTGCAGCTACAGAACTACAGCTGCAGTTGCTGCTGGCCCCAGGCCCACCTGGTGGGAGGAATTAAGTGGCGGATCAGAGCCGGAGTGCAGAGCCTGCTTGAGATTTGCGGCAAGTCTGGGTTGGCGGTTCTTGGGGAAGGAGGAGTGCTGGTGTGGCAGAGCTGGCTATATAGAAATAGCTCTGAAATCAACGGCGCATCCCTTCAAGCTTGGAACAAAGTACTCTCTACTCTACAGGAAATTTATCTTGCCCTACAAGAAAGGAAGGGAAAAGGGGCAACCAGAATATATGCCATCTTGGAGTGAGTGGTAGGGAGGGTAGAAATGGGGAGAAAATTTGTAATTCAAACTCTTGTGAAAATCAATGCTGAAAACTAAATATATTAAATAAATTTTTAAAAAAGGACTAGAATGGTAGAATGGTTCCAGATTGTAAGTGATCTTGAATGCCTTTCTCAGGACTTTGAAAGTTAAGGATGAAGCAGTGCTACAACCAGATCTGATGAATAATGGAGGGCCTCATTTCTGTACCATTAAGCAATCTCCACTGATTTGATAGCGTCGTGGATCACAGAATCTAAGAGTCAAAAGGGTTCAGAGAGGTCTTCAATACAGTCAGTCCATACCTGAACAAGGATCCCCTTTATAATGTACTAGACACACGGCAATGCAGGGGATGTTGGGGGAGAGGAGGCAGAAGGAACTCACTCCCTCCTGAATCAGCTCATTCTACTTCTGGATAGTTCTCACTGTTAGAATGTTTTTCTTCACATTGAGCTCTAATGCAACAAAGTCCTGAGTTCATGGAGTCTGCGATCACTACATGGGATGCATAAAACACAACTGAAAGGCAGTACAGTTTATTGTACTGGTCTTGGAGTCAGGAAGACCTGAGTTCAAATCCTGCCTGGGACACTTCCTAGCCATGTCACCCCAGGCAAGGCATTCAACCTCTCTCAGACTCAATATCCTCATTTGTGAAATGGGGATAATAATATCACCTACATCTCAGGGTTGTTTGGAGAATCAAACGAAGTGACATACGTAAAATACTTTTACAAACCTTAAAGTGTTATACAGAGCTAGCTATCATATTGGATAAGGGCCCGGTCTTGGAGCCAGGAAGAGCTGGTTTCACGTCTTGACGGTGACTCATATTAAGCTTTGTGAACATGGGCAGATCTTTTAACCACATAGTGCCACAGATAGTTCTGAGTTACAGATGAGTGGCTTAGGGACTTCCTTACCCTGATGAAATCACATACACAAAAATATACAAACACAGATAACTATAATCTACAATAATACAATGTGCCCACACATATATACACACATACGTATATGAAATTTTGCTTTGTACCTCTGTGATGGATATATATATATATATTTACATATATATATATATGTATACGAGTGCGTGTGTGTGCATGTATACACACACAGCGCATACACTTTGTACCTTTGTAATGTGTATATATATAATGCAGTGTGTATATATGTTTGTGTGTATATATATACACATATACACTCTGTGTATATATATATTTGTATATATATGTGTGTGTATATATGTATATTAATATATATATGTTACAGAGGTACAAAACACATTTTCTTATGGGGTCCAAAGGGAAAAGCTATTTCTCATAGTTTTTTTATTTAAAATTTCTTTAAATTAAAAAAAGAACCATTTTCTCTTGATCTTTAAAATTTATATGCAAAAATGCAGGCCTGCTACTGACAATTTAAATGTAAGAATATAAATATGAAGTGTCAAGGTCAAGACTTTCACAAATTTAATATATTATGCTTGTTATGGTTACACAAAAGAAAGATGTTTCATAGACAAACTAATATTTTAACTGGAAAATAAATGTTAACATAGTATATAGGAAGGGTGAGTTTGTTTGTAGGTCACATACATCAGGCATTTCCTGTCTTTGGTGTATCTAGCTGTTTAATTTTTGACTCAGTTTTCTGTAAGATAAAATGGCTCTTTCTTTATGACAGTGATATATTAAGCCATTGTGATCAGGGTACTACCCTACCCCACCCAGGCTCTGGATAACTAAGAGTGATCCCTACCCAATTTAAAGGTCTCTTTTCCCCATGAGAAATGCAGGGGAATAAGGTCAGGCAAAGAGACCAGCGATGCCAGGGGCTGGGCACAGCTGTAAGCCAATAGCAAAAATGAAGGGACATCGAGAAATGAAAAGACACACAGCACAGAAGGTCTGTTGCAATTAAAGACACAATGAAAAAGGAAACTCAGCTGAAAAACAAATAAAGAGACTTTGCTTTTTACATGAACTTTGTTTGGAATCTTGTAGCAGGAAATCCTTCTGTTCGGACCTTGGGATGGGGTTGTTATTTTGGTTTAGGTTGTGTTTGAAAAGTGCAAACAAGTTGGATCCTTTCAGTGTACATGTGTGATTGACCTGAAAAGGTCCCAGTAAAACACAGTCTTCTATATCTTAATATGAATGAGGCCCCGTATGAATTCCTGGAACATTTTTCCCCCACTAACTAAAAAAAATTATACTTTAACAATAATTTTTAAAAGTTTTGAATTCCAAGTTCTCTCCCTTCCTCTAGTCCTTCTCCCATCCATCAAGAAGGCAAGCAAATATGATATCAATTATAAATGTGAAGTCATGCAAAACATATTTCCACATTACCCACGGTGTAAAAAAAAGAGCAAGAAGAATTAAGTGAAAAAAGTATGCTTCAATCTGGACTCAGAGTTCATCAGTTCTCTCTCTGGAATATAGAGAACATTTTGATTTGTGAGTCCTTTCAAATTGTCTTGGATCGTTGTGTTGATTAGCTAAGTCTTTCACAGTTGATCATCATTATAATACTGCTGTTACTGTGTATAATGTTCTCCTGGTTCTGCTCACTTCGTTCTCTTTCAGTCCATGTAAGTTTCCCAGGTATCTCTGAAACCATCCCCTTCATCATTTCTTATAGCACAACAGTATTCAGTCACAATCATATATACCACAACCTGTTCAGCCATTCCTCCACGGATGGGCATTCCATCCATTTCCAATTCTTTGCTATCACCAGAAGAGTTTTATAACCCTTTAGGCATAGTTGCAAAATGTTCTCCAGAATGGTTGGATCAGTTCACAACTCAACAGTATATTAGTGCCCCTATTTTTATCAAATTCCTTCCAGCATTTGCCATTTTACTTTTCTGTCATGTTAGATAATATAATAAGGTAATATAATAAGGTACCTCTGGGCTGTTTTAATTTGCATTTCTCTAATCAACAGTGATTTAAAGCATTTTTTTACATGACTATAGATGACTTTGACTTCCGAAAACTGCCCATTCATATCCTTTGACCATTTGTCATTCGGGGACTGGCTCTAATTTTTATGAATTTTCAATCAGTTCCCTATGTATTTGAGAAATGAGGTCTTATCAGAGAAACTTACTGTAAAATTTCCCACCACCACCCTCTCCCCCAGTTTCCTGTTTTTCTTCTAATTTTGGTTGCATAAGTTTCATTTGTGAAAAAAAAAATTAGTTTAATCAAATTATCCATTGACTTTCTGTAGCGATCTATCTCATTGTTAACTTAAAAAAAAGTTAGAATATATGCCTTCTTCCAAGGACGGGCTATGACTGTAACTAAGATTAGCACCATGCCACGGCAGAAAGAGCACTGAAATTGGAGTCATAGAACCTGAATTTGAATGCCTGCTTTGTTATTTACTACTTACGTGGTTTGGGGACAATCACTTAACCCCTCAGGGCTTCAGCTGGAATTAGGGTTAGAATAAGGGCATTAGGCTAGATGACCTTTAGGGTCTTTCCAACTCTAGAGTTAGGAGTATATGATAGATAGTGCTAAAATTTCAAATAGTCAACTTTTCATTATCTGTAGTTATGGGGGAGAGCAATACAGTACTGAGAGCTAGCCATAAGATAGTGGAAAGAACTTTGATTTAGGTCTGATACTCCTATCACTTGTATGCAAATTAACTGGGACAAAATAAAATAGTTAAATTTATTGACATACAATAAACTTGACAGCTTAAAAAACTTTTTATGTGCAATATTCCCTTTGGCTGCACAAGATTAATATTTTCTTTCATTTTTCATGAAACTATCCATCACATTGGCTATTTTAAAAAATATTTATTTTTACTTTTAAACATTCACTTTTATAAGATTTTGAGTTCCAAGTTTTTCCCCCCTCCCCAAGATGGCATGCAATCTGATATAGGCTATACATGTACAATCATATTAAACATATTTCTACATTAGTTATGTTGTGAAAGAAGAACCAGAACAAAAGGGAAAAACCAGAAGAAAGAAAAAACAAAAAACAATAAAAAAAGAAAATAGTCTGCTTTGATCTGCATTCAGACTCCATAGTTCTTTCTCTAGATGTGGATAGCATTTTCCATCATGAGTCTTTTGGAACTATCTTACATCATTGCATTACTGAGAATAGCTAAGTCTAACAAAAAACAGCCATCACATAATGTTGCTGTTACTATGTACAATTTTCTCCTGGTTCTGCTCACTTTTCTCGGCATCAGTTCATGCAAGTCTTTCCAGGTTCTTCTGAAATCTGCCTACTCACCATTTCTTATGGAACAATAGTATTTCATTACATTCATATACTGCAACTTGTTCGGCCACTCCCTAATCGACAGGCATTCCCTCAATTTTATTTCTTTGCCCTCACAAAAAGAGCTGCTATAAATATTTTTGTACATATGGGTCCTTTTCCCTTTTTTATGATCTCTTTGGGATACAGACCCAGTAGTGGTATTACTGGGTCAAAGGGTATGCACAGCTTTATAGCCCTTTGGGTATAGTTCCAAATTGCTCTCCAGAATGGTTGAATCAGTTCACAACTCCTTCAACAATGCATTAGTGTTCCAATTTTCCCACATCTTCTCCAACATTTATCAACTGATAGGTGTGAGATGGTACCTTACAGTTGTTTTAGTTTGCATTTCTCTGATCAGTAGTGATTTGGAGCATGTTTTCATATGACTATAGATAGCTTTGATTTCTTTGTCTGAAAACTGCCTGTTCATATCCTTTGACCATTTATCAATTGGGGAATGACTTGTAGTCTTATAAATTTAACTCAGTTCCCTATATATTTTAGAAATGAGGCCTTTATCAAAGACACTGGCTATAAAAATGGTTTGCCAGCTTTCTGCTTCCCTTCTAATCTTGGTTGCATTGGCTTTGTTTGCATCATATTGGCTATACTTTCGACAAACAGTCCATTTTTCCAAATCTAATATAGTCTATAAGTTTTCAATTGGGTTTAAATCAGGTAAGGTTCCAGGCCACTCATAAATATATTTATCCTCATCCTTTGAATATATTTCTTATCTATCATGATTTGTGGTAAGAAATAAGGTCATATTGCAATATTCCATCTTCATTTGGGAATTTTTACAATTCTGGAACATATATTTATCAGATGTCATCATTCCCTCAATATGGGCAAGACTCCCAGGCCCACATAAAGTAAAAAAAACAAACTTTTTTTGGAGTAGTTGTTTTATAGACAAATGAAGATTATCATATCTTACAGGTTCACCTGGACTACTTTTGATAATAGGTTTGGTACAGTTTTGAATGAAAAAATAAGTTTCATCGGTAAAGAATACTCTGCCAGCAACCCCACCCCTCCCCAGTCTTTAGTACTTGTCTTTCTATTCTCTTGTCTGTGACAAGAATTTATTTTCTTCATAGCAATAGTTACCTTCTTTCTTTCTTTCTTTCTTTCTTTCTTTCTTCTTTCTTTCTTTCTTTCTTTCTTTCTTTCTTCTTCTTTCTTTCTTTCTTTCTTTCTTTCTTTTCTTTCTCTCTTTTTTCCTTCCTGCCTTCCTTTCTTTCTTTCCTTTTTCCTTCTTTCTTTCTTTCCTTCCTTTTTCCTTTCTTCCTTCTTTTCCTTCTAAATTCATGCTGCCTACACCATACTGTAGAGGAGTCAATAACAACTACTTCAGCTCCCAGGCCTCTTTGAGAGTCTTTGCTGCTTTCCTAAGGATTAATTAGTCTTTCACAGCGATAGTTTGTCAGTTTTAAAATTTCAGCCACACTTTCTTTTGGCTTTGGGATGATTGATTATTTCATTATGGGCTTGAATACCCTTGAAATACGTGAATTCCCCACACTAATAGCCTCTGCAATAGCTCTAACAGTATTCTCTTTAAAAGCCCCAGTTTTATACATTTCCTTGGAATAAAATCCATTCTTAACAAAAAAAAAAACTAATGAAAAGTGAGTATGTAACATAAAATCAAGTACTCAATTGAGAGAGAACCAAGTGATGGTGTGGAAACCACTTCAATCTGGTTTCATCTGGCCAAGATCATTCAGGCAGTCAGTCAACAAAACACTTACTCTAAGCTAGCCAGGTGTCAGTAAAAGTATATACTCGTGAACAGTACTGTCACAAAATGAAACATCGATCGTCTATCTCAAGTAATTCAAACACAGCTCTTTGTGTGACCTTGGGCAAGCTGCTTAAACAATCCCTTTGAGCCTCATTTTGTTCACCTGTAAAATGGAGGAAAAAATACTTACTTAGCTCAAAGGGTCATTGTGTGGAAGGTATTTTATAAAGCTTTTGAGCACTACAGAAATGAAGACTATTAACCTAGAATCATTTCACTTTGTCTCGAAAACATGTCTTTGTACTTATAGCTGTGCTTGTCTTTCTGGAAATTCATAAAACTTTAAAGTATACTAATAAGACCATTACAAACCTGGCTAAGAAGGAATTGGAAAAGTTATCCAGCTTCCTGTTTGCCCCAATTGCTTGCTTGGTTCCCATTCCATGTAGTTGACAGCATCACCTCTCAGAGCAATGCAAAATACTGCTCTACTTTTCCTGAGGTGTAGGGTTAGGAGAAGGGTAGAAATAATTAACTGTTTTAAATTTTAAAAACTGCCTCTTGGGTAATTTGGAGTAAAAATAAAAGATAATGAACTGCATTAATGTACAACTTCAGGTCTTTAATTAGTTATGGAATAAAAATTTAAAAGTAAGACTTCCATGAATAACCAATAAGATATAAGGCACCTATTCCTTCTGTTACGTATAACAGAAGTTTCTATGCAGCTGAGTATAGTGGAAAAACCTGGAGTCAGGGGACCTAGTTTCCAAACTGAGCTCTGTGAGATCCCTATAGTTATATGACCTTGGCAAGTTACTTAATTTCATTGAGACTCAGTTTCCTCACTTGTAAAAATACTTGGAAAATATTTGTACTATTTAACTCATAGCATTGTGAGAAAAGTGCTTTGTAAACCTTAAGATGATATGGACAAGTTGTTATTGTTTTAAAAACTAATTAATATTTGCCAAGACCCGATGGAATAGACGGGGTACAAATATCTGCCAAATATTTTGTTACTGGAATAAAATCCACCATTTTGCTTTACCTAACTGAACCACAATGAATCAATGAAACATTCTGGCAACTCTTGCTTTTAGTTGAGTTATCCTGTGTAGCTGTATGACCTGGTCAAATCACATCCTTTCTGGACTTCAGCCACTTCCTATTTGTGTGAGTCTGAATGGGCTCTTTCACCTTTCAGGGTCTCAGTTCCCTCATGCGAAACATGAAGGGGTTGGTGCAGAGGACAGCTGAATTCTCGGCCAACTCAAGCGTTCTTTGAGTCTGAGTCTGTTGCAATAACCTACCTTTTTATTATATTTTTAAAAATCACAGCATAATCGGCACTTTCTCTTACTACAGGCATCAGAATCATAAAATCTAGAGCTGGCAGAGTAACCCAGAGAGATGAGCTAATTCATCCAGGATCACACAGGTAGCAAGTGACAAAGCCAGGCTTTGAACCCGGGTCCTCTAGATATCAGGGATCTACCTCCTGCATCCCGGTGCTGTATGATCATTCTGGAAATCACTTTAGAATTATGCTAAGAAAGTCAATACAATGTCTATACCCTTTGACCCAGAGATCTCTCTTTGGTGCATAGATTTCAAAGGGGTAAATGACAAAAACATGAGTTCCATATACACAAAATGATTAGTTATAGTAGCAAAGAACTGGGAAAAAATTATATCAATTATATCAGTGGTTTCAGACTCAAATAGAAACTGGGTACTAAACCATACATAAGGATCCCTGCATAATGCATATTGACTTAGAAAGCCACAAATTATCATCATTTATGTTTTATTGCATTTTTATTTATTTTGTTAAATATTTCACAATTACATTTTAATCTGTTAGGCGGCAGTCAGGGGTGCTGGGTAGCAATGCTGTTCCTGGCCACATGTTTGGCATCTCTGAACTATAAACTACACACACACACACACACACACACACACACACACTAAACAAATTCTAGTGAATGGATATAATGAATATTATTGAGCAGTCAAAAATGATGAATACGAAGAATTCAGATAAGCATGGGACAATTGTACGAACTGATGTGGCTTGTAATAAAAGCAGAACCAGGAAAACAATACGCATGACAACTACAACAGTGTAAATGCTAAGAGCAAAAACATGAAATTGAATACTGTGTAATCAAGATGAATATCCTTGGCCCAAAAGAAGAGGTGACATAATGAACCTCCCTCTCTTTTTTCAGAGGTGAGTAACAATTAAGTATGGAACACTGTATACACTATACAATACCATCAAGGTGTTTCTTAGTTCTGATTTCCCACCCCCAACCTATTTTTTTGGTATTCTTTTTTCTAAAGGATGGCTCTCTGGTAGGGAAGGGGGAAGGATGTATTTGGAAATAAAGGTGATATAAAGACAGAAGATAAAACACAATTAAAAATAATAATAAAAAGAAAGTGATGAATGAATCAATGACCAAAGTGACAGGAGCAACAAAAAACTAAACAAGTAAAATAACTTTGCCTCAGTTTCCTTGTCCATAAAACGGGGTAGGGAAAGGTTGGACTATATTACCTCTGAGATCTCTTCTAGCTCTAGTTCAATTATCTTAATTCTTGGCATTATTAATCAGGTTTCTTCTGCATAACACAGAGCTGAGTAGAAAAGGGATCATTCATGTGAAAAGCCAGGAAGAAAAAAGTAAAAAAAAACATGGAGAAGTAAAAATTCTCTACCATGTATTTCACCTGCTGTATTGACTTTCAGGTTTATATTTCTATATAAAGCCCTTCAGCAGAACCACTAAATTATCAATAATATTCAAAGAGGGCAGAAATTAGAATGATTATAAAATCACTTTTACTTATTTGTTTCTTTAAAAAAATCCATTATTTATTTTAAATATTCTTATTATATCATCATAGGTATGTTTTATATATATATATGTATATATATATATATATATATACATATATATGTCAGTCTTGAGAATGGTACAGCTATTATGACAATTGAAAGGGATACACATAGATTGTGAATGCCTGTATAAACTAACTGATGTAAAGATAAAAAACATAAGTAAGAGATGTAAAGGGAGGGCTATGAAAAAAGAGGTAAGGAGGTAGTAGAAAAGGGTAAATTACACCAAATGAAGAGGCACAAAAACACATTATAGTAGAGGGAAAGAAGGGAGGGAGAAGAGCAGTATTTGAGCGTCACTGTCATCTGATCTGGTTCAAGAAGGGAATAACATACCCTGATAAGTTTAGAAATCTAACTTGACCTATGGGAAGTAGGAGGGGAAGAGGGGAAAAAGTGGGGGGGGGGGTCAGAAGGGAGGAGAGAAGTAGCAAGTGGGAAACAGTAAGATAAGGGAGGGGAATAAAGAGGGAGGGTAAACTGAGGAAGGCGGTGGTGAAAAGCAAAACTTTGTTGAGGAGGAGAAGGGGAAAGGGAGAAATAAAAGCATAAACAGGGGGAAATAGGATGGAGAAAAAGACACAGATAGAAATCATAACTCTGAACGTGAATGGGATGAACACTCTCATAAAACAGAAGCAGATTTCAGAATGGATTAAAAACCATAATCCTACAACATGCTGTTTACAAGAAACACATTTGAAACAGGGGGATACACACAGGGTAAAGGTAAAAGGCTGGAGTAAAATATATTGCGCCTCAGCTAAAGTAAAAAAAGCAGGTGTAGCAATCCTAATCTCAGACAAAGCAAAAGTAAAGAGAGATTTAATTAAAAGAAATAAGGAAGGACATTATATCCTGCTAAAAGGAACCATAAACAATGAAGCAATATCATTGTTTAACATATATGCACCAAGTGGTAAGGCATACAGATTCTTAGAGGAGAGGTTAAGGGAGTTACAGGAAGAAATAGACAGCAAAACTATAATATTGGGAGACCTCAACCTCCCCCTTTCTGAACTTGATAAATCTAACCTCAAAATAAATAAGAAAGAAGTTAAGGAGGTAAACAGAATTTTAGAAAAGGCAGATATGATAGACCTCTGGAGAAAACTGAATGGGGATAAAAAGGAATATACTTTCTTCTCAAAAGTACATGGCACATACTCAAAAATTGACCATGTACTAGGACAGAAAAACCTCACAGTCCAATGCAGAAAGGCAGAAGTAGTCGAAGCATCCTTTTCAGATCATGATGCAATAAGAATCATTTTTAATAAAGAACCATGGAAAAATAAGCTAAAAACTAATTGGAAACTAAATAATCTCATTCTAAAGAATGAGTGGGCCAAAGAACAAATCAGAGAAACAATAACTTCATTCAAGAGAATGACAATAATGAAACAACATACCAAAACTTATGGGATGCAGCAAAAGCAGTTCTTTTAAAATTTTGAGTTCCAAACTCTCTTTCCCCCCTCCTCCTCCCCTCATTCTCTGAGAAGACAATCAAATAATATCAATTATACATGCTAAATCGTGCAAAACATATTTCCATATTAGCCATGATCTCTTTCTGCTCACTTCGCATCAGTTCATATAGGTCTTGTCATGTTTTTCTGAAACCACTCCGTTCATCATTTTTTATAGCACAACAGTACTCTATCACAATCATATGCCATAGGTTGTTTAACCATTTCCAATTGATGAGCACCCCCTCAATTTTCAATCCTTTGCCACCATAAAAAGAACTGCTATAAATACTTTTGTATACATAGGTCCTTTTCATTTTTCTTTAGTCTCTTTGGGGTACAGACCTAACAGTGGTATTGTAATTTATAATGATTTATGCACAGTTTCAAATCATTTTCCAGAATATTTGGCCCAGTTCACAACTCTACCAACAGTTTATCAGTGTGCCTATTTTCCCTCATCCCTTCCAGCATTTGTCTTTTCTGATAGGTATGAGGTGGTATCTCAGAGTTGTTTTAATTTGCCTCTCTAATCAATAGTGATTTAGAGCATTTTTTCATATAGCTATAAATAGCTTTGATTTTTCTTCTGAAAACTGCTGGTTCATATCCTTTGGCCATTTATCAATTGGGGAATGGATCTTATTTTTACAAATTTGACTCAGTTTCCATTAAGAAATGAGGCCTTTATCAGAGAAATTTGCTATAGAAGTTTTTGATATTGCTTCATTGTCTATGGCACCTTTTAGGAAAATGTAGTTTTCCTGACCATCTCTTTTAATCAGGTCTATTTTTGCTTTAGCTTTGTCTGAGATCACAATTGCTACTCCCACCCTTTTTTTTTTTTTACTTCATCTGAAGCAAAAGAGATTACTCTCAGTCCTTTATTTTAACTCTGTGTTTTTATGTTGCAAATGTGTTTCTTGTAAACAACATTGTTGGATTCTGGTTTGTAATTCATTCCGATATCTGCTTCTGTTTTATGGGTGAGTTCATCCCATCCACATTCACAATTATGATTATGAACTCTATATTTCCCTCCATACTATTTTCTTCTGTTTATTCCTCCTTCTCTCTTTTATCCTGTCTCTAGAATTTGGTTATAATATTTCTGGGAGTTTTTATTTTGGGATTTCTTTCTGGAGGTGAATGGTAGATTCTTTCAATTTTTATTTTACCCTCTTGATCTAAGATGTCAGGGACAGTTTTCCTTTATAAGTTTTTGAAATATGTGTAGGCTCTTTTTTTGATCATGGCTTTCAGGTATTCCAACAATTCTTAAATTATCTCTCCTTGATCTATTTTTTGAGGCAATTGTTTTTCATATATTTTACATTTTTTTTATTTTTTCCCCATTCTTTTGACTTTGTTTTATTGTTTCTTGATGTTTCATGGAGTCCTTAGCTTCCACTTGCCACATCTTAATTTTTAAAGAATTCTTTTCTGGAGTGACTTTTTGTACCTTTTCCCCCCAATTTGGCCAATTCTACTTTTTTTCTTCAGTGAAATTTTGTGCCTCCTTTTTCACTTGGCTTATTCTGTTTTTTAAAGTATTATTTTCTTCAGTATTTTTTGTGCCTCTCTGTTAAATTATCTTTTCACAATTTTCTTGCATCATTCTCATTTCCCCCCCAATTTTTCCTCTACCATTCATCTTTTTCTTTAACTCTTCTAGGAATTCTCATTGAGCTTGGATTCAATTACCATTTTTCATTAAAGTTTTGCTTATTAGCTGTTTTCACATTGTCTTCTTCTAAATTTATGTCTTAGTCTTTCCTGCCACCATGGCAGGTTTTTTTGGTTATGTTTTTTGTGTTGTTGTTTCCTCATTTTCCCAGCCTATTTCTTGACCTTGAACTTTATCTTAAAGTTGGGCTCTGATCATTTGAGGGTGGGGAGGCATTGTCCCAACCTTCAGAGTTTTTATGTAGCTGTTTTCAGAGCTAATTTTGGGGGATCTGCAAGTTTTTGGTGCTTACAGGGTGATATGACCCTGGGAGAGGTGTGGTCACTGCTCTCCTGGTTTGCTCTCTATTCTTTACTCAGGAAAGACCCCTTCTCCCCTGCAGCCACAAGTATTAGTGCTTCTCTTGGCCTCAGAACTGCTATGGAGGCCCCTGCTCCCTTGTGACTGATGAGAATCTCTCCTCTCTACTCTGCCCTAGAACTTTGACCCAGAATATCTCTGGGCTGAAAGCCTCCAAAGCTGCTGCTGCTGCTGCTGCTGCCTTCAAGAGTCACCACTGGTTCTCTGGCTACTTTTGGGCAGTCCTCCACCCCAATGTCACAGACCTCTTCTGCTGTCTTAAGCTGGAAAAATATCTCACTTTGACCTCTTGTTGGTTCTGCTGCTCCCAAATATGATTTTGAAGAGTTATTTTAAAGTTGTTTGTTGGAGAATGTTGGGAGACCTTGGTAGGGTTGCTGACTGTATTCCACCATCTTGGCTCCCAAGTCACCTTTATTTTTCCAAATAAAAAGGGATACTTTATTTGATGTAGGAATGTTGATTGGCAGGAGAAGATTACCAATTCTTTCAAGATTAAGTCATGTCTTCAGAACTGGGTGGAGCAATGAGCTATTAAATTCTCTCTTCTCTGGAGGTCAGAGCTTAGAAGTAGCTGGAGACTCCATGTGAAATGAGTTGGGTGGTCTCAGGAAAATTTCTTGTAAATAATATTGCTCATCTAAAAGTAGCACGAAACAATGCACATCTGTCTGCCCATGTTATACAAACAGAATCTGGTCTCCATTAGAGTGCCTATTATTCTTTAATAAATGATTCTTTAATTGTAGCACAAAGGAAGCTCAGAGACCCTAGAGGAAATGAGATACTGCAGCCTCAGATAGACAGTGTAAGGGTAGAAGAGGAGAGAGAGATAAATGGATCATAGCTTTAAAGCTGAAAGGGATCTTCGAGGTCATTTAGCCCAAACTCCTCATTTTATAGAGAAGAAAACTGAGGTATAGAGAGGCAAAGACTTGCCCACAGTCATACAGGAGCGGGGATTTGAACTCAGGTCCTTTGACTCTAAAGCTGGAGCTCTTTTTCCACTACACTCACTCACTCAATTAGTAATCAACCACTGAAAGTAAACCAGCATTAGATCTGATTTAGCAATTCAGGATTCCTTCTTTAAAAAGTCAGGTTAACAAACCTTTATTAAGTACCTCCTATGTGCCAGGTATTATGGATGTGAAGCTAACCAACCTGAAGTATCTTAGCTTTCAAAATGAGAGGCTAGTCAAGAACCTTTTATGCTCAGATTGCCGACTGCCTTAGCAAGCAAGGATACGAGCCATCAATCAGCTTTTCCGCAAGCATTTATTAAGTTCCTACTATGCACTAAACATGATGATAAGCCCTGAGAATACAAAAACAAACAGCAACAATAAAAAAAAGAAATGGTCCCTGCAATAATGAAACTTATTTTTTTTAATCAGAGAAGGTAATATGCACATTTCTAAGTACAGAGTATCTATCTATCACTCTATCTATCCATCCATCCATCTAACAAATGTATAAATACAAGATTGGGAGGAGGCAGCTTGGGGGGATCAGGAAAGACTTCATTTAGAAGATGATATTTGAACTGAGCTTTGAAGGAAACTAGGGATGCTATGAAGCACAGGTGAAAAGTGTACGTATTCCAGGCCCTAGGGACAGCCTATGCAAAGTCATGGAGATTGGAGATGGTATGTAGTGTGTGAGGACCAGAAAGAAAGTCATTTACAGTCTGTGAAGAACAGTAGTATATAATAAGAATAGATTGTAGTCTGGAGCCAGGTTGTGAAAGACTTTAAAAGCTAAACAAAGAATTTGCATTTGACCTTAAGGGCAATAAATGAATGAATGAAAAAGCATTTATAATCTTCTATACTCTGCTAAGTGGGAGGATACAAACAAAAGGAAGATTGTCCCTGCCTCTCAAGGAGCTCATGTTTAAATAGTAACCTACTGGAATTCATTGAGTAGGAATTTATTGACTCTTACAGTGACCCGGAAGTCCACATTCCCCGAGAACTCTTGAATGTTTCTATCATTGCCTTTCCCTATGAATCTAAATGGATTACCTTTAGGCATATTGTGGAATGAATCCATACTGAGATTTCCAAATGAAATCACAAACCACACTATTTGGGGGTCTTTGCATTTGAAGGATAATCCACATTGTCCAGAAGGCAGTTTCAAAGACAATGAAATTTGGAAATGTTAGGTATGTAGCTGATTGGTCTTTACCTCTATCTGGTTAGCTTCCCTTTGCTGTTCAGTCATTTTCAGCCGTGTCCATCTCTTCATGACCCCATTTGGGGGTTTTCTTGGCAAAGATACTGGAGTGGTTTGCCATTTTCTTCTCCAGCTCATTTGACAGATGAAGAAACCAAGGCAAACAGGGTTAAGTGACTCGCCCAGGGTCACACAGTTAGTAAATGTCTGAGGCCAGATATGAACTCAGGAAGATATGTCTTTTGACTTCAAGCCCAGAACTCTATCCATTGCATCACCTAGCTGCCCCTAGCAGCTACATTTGCTTCCATGCAATGGTCTCTTTCAACTTCGAGAATTCTGTATCTCTATCATATTAAATGTAGTGAATCTGTATTCTTATTGAACTCATTTACGTTGGCAAGAACTTAAAACTCAGATGTCCATGGAGAAAAGGTCATGATTTCCTCTCCTCCCCGCTGAAAATATTTTATGCCACAGACAATTTTTAAAAACAAAATGGAATTAAAATACTTTCAAACACTGCTGAGATATTCTGAGATAAGAAGCAGTCAATAAATCACACGATGGAAATTATTCTCTTCATTATCTTTCAAAAACAGCTGGGCCTCTTTTACCGACCACTTCTGAGATAATAGCACGGTGCTGAAGGACAATTTGGAACAATGTAGAAACCCCTTCATGGCCAATTCTGAGAGGAAGAGCCACTGACTTATGAGATCTTTAAAAAGGGAGGGACCTGTCTTCATTATCTCTCTTCTTTTCTTTCTATAGGACACATTCAAACTATTTGAGCTTCTCATTGGAGTGGTAAGGACTTATGCCCTTACCCCTTCCCTGGGAGAAATGACAAGCTGTGAGGACACGCAAGCTAAAGCACATATGGGGGCTTGGACAAATTATAAACATGGGCTTTGGACACTGGTTTCTTCTTCTGTTTTATTTTCTAAGTACAGGCAACCTAACAGCTATCCTGAGATGGATATACTATTCTAAGAGGCATCCTTGTGAGTTTAAGAGGTCCCAAGCTTCTGGATGCCCATTTAGTGCCAGCTACGTTTAACACTGGGGCAACTAGGTGGTGCAGTGGATAAAACTCCAGGCCTGGAGTCAGGAGGACCCAAGTTCAAATCTCAGACCTGCTACAAGGAGGCAATATGGTCTGTCAGGAAGACTACTGGATTTGGAGTCAGAAAACCTGAGTTTGAATCTTTGGTCAAGTGATAGCGCCTGTCTGGGCTTTGGTTTCATCATCTATAAAATGAGCAGATTAGTTTAAATGACCTCTAAGTTTCCATCCAGACCTAAATATATGATCCTGCTTAACTGTGTGACCTTGGATAAATTACTTACTCTCTTGGGGGCTCAGTCTTCCCTTCTGTAAATTGGAGGAAGCATGGAAGAGTGGAAAGAACACTGACACTGAAGTCAGAGGAATTGGGTTCAAATACTGCCGCTAGTGTATACTAACTGTATAGCTTTGGGAAAGTTATTTAATATTACTGGGCCTCAGTTTCCTAATCTGTAAAATGAGGAGCTTAGGCTCCGAAGTATCTTCCTGTTCTAGATCTATGACACTATGATTAGATGATCTCTACTTCAAACTCTAAATCCTATGATTCTTTCCCAAGTGTCCTGGTTGAGAAGTCAATTTGCGTGACCTTGGGCATTTCACTTAACCCCAATTGCCCTGCCTTCCCCCATGCAAAAAAAAAAAAAAGAAAGAAGTCAATTTGCATCCTTAATATGATTCCCTCCCTACTGAGACCAAAAGGACCAGGAACCTCAGTACTCCATATTCTCCAGTACTTCCACTATTGAAACCAACATATTTTTTTCACAATAGTTTAAAAATATTGATTTTTTTTCCTTTTATATCATCCTCAATTCCAAATAAATCCCTCTTCCTACCCTCCCTAGAGAGCTATCCCTCGTATGAAAGAATAAAAATTGGAGAAAGAAAAAGCAGCTCAGTGAAACTAATCAATACATACCCCAAGTCTGACTGGGTGTGCAATGTTCCACACCAAAGTTCTTATCTCTGAAAAGAAAGGAGGGAGGTGCATTTTCTCATCTCTTCTCTGGGGCTAAGTTTCATCACTGTAATTACACAGTGTTCAGTCTTATTTATTTTTTCCTTTCTATTTACATTGTGGTAAGAAGAGAACAACATATTTTTATAGCAAGCCCCAAATATCTGTCAGATACGATATTCATTTCCAACTCCATCCACCAATGCCTTGATTAAATGACTTGTTACAGAAACCTCTGGCCTCCCTTTCTTTGTTCATTACTACATGATTCTCCTACATGTTTATCTTTGCTTCTCTTTTGCTCCAATTGGTCATGTGTTGTTACTTTCCCCACATAACCATCAAAACAAATCTTATACCCCATTTATCTTTAGGATAAATGCTTGCAAAATACTTATTCCCTGTAGCCAATTAGATACTGTAGCAGTGGTTTAGCATACACATGCCTCTCAAGTCCATGTAACATGACTTGGGAAGATTTAATAATAGATCCTTAATTCCGATTAATTCAGTGGCACTCAGCCTGCAAAAGCATACACATCTTCTTGGAGTGTGTACAGATGTAAGAAGCATTCCTTAGTACAACACTGAAATTTTGGATTACATGGAACTGTTATTTATGGAGCCCACTCATTTGGGCCAGTTTTGGCTAATACTAGCAGCAATGGTATACAATGAGACTATGTGACTTAATTGGCACAACTGTATTCTGACAATCTTTGTATTTCGAATGTAGAGGAGTGAACCTACTCAATTTTACTAAAACATGGGGATTTAGCTGCCACTGGGAAGTAACAGCTACCAAGCCACTGATTATATGGAATCCACTTTTGTTCAATGAGCGTTAAAGACAGGCATAGCTTGCCCAATTTTACAGAGTAGTTTTATATTTGGAAAAATAACCTTACAAGAACTTTAAAAACAGTTCACGAGAAAAGTACCCAAACTACTAAAACCAGTTTTTTTTTTCAATTAGCTCATCCCTTCGGCTAGATAGATGCACAATTAGATCTATAGATTTTGAGATATCATCAATTCTTCTATTTCCTGGTCATGAAAAGAACCTCATCTTTTATGAGACATCAAAGAAGAGTGACAATTCAATATGGAGAGTTGGCTTTGTTGATGGCAGCTTTGCTCACATAGGAAAGGCCATAGGAAAAGTTTGTGAAAAGGGGATTTTGGATGGGGTTTTCCCAGAGCTGAAGTAAGAGAAAGGAACTGGGGACTAAGATGCTTTGTAATCTGTACATCATTGGTTTCTTATTCGTTCAGCAAACATGTATAGAGTGCCAACTTCATGAAGGTCCTGTGTTCATTGCTAAGATAATAAGATGTGGTCTGTGTCCCCAAGTAAGGCAGATATGTACAAAAATAACCATGTTATGAGGTATAATGCCATAAGAAGGGGTCAAAATAAAGTTCTATGGGAGATCACTTCTGAATCATAGAAATCACAGAAAGTTTGGTGGACTAGGTAATATTTTACCTGGGCTTACTGGATGAAGAGGGCTCTAGACAGATTGCGGAAGAAAGGGAGGGAATGGTGTGTGTGTGTGTGTGAAAGGTTTGAAGACAGGAACGTTGGGCATATTTTAGGAAAAGAATCACGAGATATAGCTATAGCAAAAGTGATGAAATAAAGGGGAATATGAGAGAATCATAGGATTTAAGAATTGGACATGACCAAGGTAAATATCTAGCCCAACATGTATCTGAGAGAAACACTCTAACATACTAGACAGACTGCCACAAAGGTTGAAGCCATAAGCCCTTGAGGAAGCCCACTCCACTGTGGGAGAGTTCTAATTGTTATGAAGTTTTTGCTGACGTTAAGCCAACGCTGACCTTTTTGAAACTTTCCTCCATTGTTCTTGGCTCGGACCTCTGAGACCTATTAGAACCAACCTAATACCTCCTACACAAGACAAGTCTTCAAATATTTGAAGAAGTCATGTTCTCTACTACATCTCATCTGTAGACTCGTTCAGTTGTTTCAGTCATGTCTGACTATTCGTGACCCCATTTGGAGTTTTCTTGACTAAGACACTAGAGTGGTTTGCCATTTCCTTCTCCAGCTCATTTTTATGGATGAGGAAACTGTAGCAAACAGGATTAAGTGACTTGCCCGGAGTCACGTGGCTAAGTGTCTGAGGTCAGATTTAAGCTGAGGAAGATGAGTCTTCCTGACTTCAGACCTGGCACTCTATCCACTATGGAGCCCCTAGTTGCCACATCTCTAGACTAAACATGGCCAATTCCTTCAAGTCATCCCCAAGGCTCTTCCCTATTCCAGTTGCTTTCCTCTAGACATTCACCGGCTTATCAGTGTTCTTAAACCATGGTGCCTAGACCCAAACACAGTATTGCAGATGAGACCAAAGCAAAGTACATGGGACTAGCATTCTTAAACCTGGATTTCCTGACAATGAAACCAGCTTTCTTTGCGATATATCATGTTGCAAGAACACTTCAATAAACTTAATTATAGGAGCCAGTACTTCTGTTTTTGGAGTGTCTTCATCAGGGCCTCCAAGTATACAACATGACGGTTGATGATGTGATACTAATTTTGGTTAGCTACTAATGAGGAAAAAAAAAGATGAGGCAGTATACTCCATTTGGAATCACTACAGAAGAAAGAGAAAATCATTGTTCATTCAAATGATACTTATAAGCTGTAGGGAGTGTTCATAGCATCATAGATTCAGAGCTGGAAGGGCTCTTGGGAGGTCATCTAATCCAATCCCCTCATTTTACATATAAGGAAACGGATTCCTAAGAGGTGACATGGTTTGCCCAAGGTCGTGAAGATGGCAAATCATGGATTCAAATTCAGGTCCTTTAACATTAAAGCAAACATTCCTTCATCTGCACTAGCATTTTAGACTCTTTGAGAAAAGGATGATACGGAACGTAAATGAAAAGTCCCTCTGTAAAACCTAAGATCATCTCAATCTCACAGCAGAGGTCAAAATATTTCGATTAGACAGTATGATCACAATTTATGCAGTATTTTAAGTTTTCCAAAATGCTTTCCATACCTTATCTCATTTGACCCTGACAATGACCCTATGAGGTTAAGTACAATAAACTAATATTATCCCCATTTTACAGATGAGAATTGACTAGTGCAAGCTTGCAAATTTACTAAAAAATGCTTTTCCACCTTTTCTAATCATCAATGCACTCAATTCCCATAGCTCTACGTATATTGATCAATGTCAGCTCCTCTTTGGAGCCCCCACCATTAAAAACAAACAACAACAGGAAACATTGCTCCGTCAATAGATTAAGGGAACATAAACATTTGCTTCTTAGGAGGTCCCCAGTAAATATATATCCCAAAGAAAATCAAAATAAGAAATGAGGAGATAGACAGTTTTACATCAATCTTGGCCTTGCTGCCTGATTTCCTTTTGGACTTGGGTGTGTGGCTCCTTACTTACTTTACATGGTGAGACTAGCAGACTAAGCAGGAGACTCCAATGCCAGGAACTCCAGATACGGATCTTGGCACAATTGCTGAGCCCTTATGTAACCTCAGACTAGTTGCTCAGCTTCTTTGTAGCTGGATTTCCCCCATCAACTTTTGCTACTGTTCCACAGGTATGATGGCTCTCTTGCTCTGGCAAGCCCACAGAAAGTTAATACCTCAGGCATTTCTTAGAATCTCCAGTTAAGAAAGAGGAGAGACAAAATGCATCCTAATTACAAAGGCCATTTAAGAGTCTGAAAGAGTAACCTGGTGATCGGCCACGATAATACCTGACATTTGAATAGCACTTTAGTCTTCAAAGTGCTTTCATATCCTCTGACAATTTTGGATATGAACCTAGTAAATGAAAATCAATGAAGGAAACAGAACCCTAAGACAGTCTTGCCAGGACCATTAAGTTATACTTGGTGGCTGATTTTTCTAGATGCTTATTTTTAGAAGCTAAAAGAATAACAAACAGGTACAGCAGAGATTGTTTATAAAGACTGGGGATAATATTTTATATGCGGGGGTTTACTTAAAGACTGTATTTAAACAGGAAGAGACTTTTTCCTGTGCTTGTCTCTAAGAAATGATATCATTTCTTGAGTAATATGCCATGAATAGTAGCTTGAAAGAATACGAACTTTGAGTTTTGAAAAATTGGTCTCCAAGCTGATGATGAATGATGAAATCTGCATACCCACATTTGACTCTGAAGTCACCACTGAATACTGAAAATGTGTCCATCCCTACAAAGCTCTGTACAAAGCAAGGCTTCAACTCCTTCATGAGTCTGCACAAAATTCCCAACTCTGACACATAGTGACTGTATGGCCCTAGGTTACTTGACCTCTCATTGCTCTAAGCAGCTCTGATTTCCAAAGAAGGCACCCACCTGTATTGTTAGAGGAAGGCCCTCCTCAGGAGGACCTACACCAATGAGAGTTCCTATCCTGAACCCTATGAATTTGCTATTTGTGGCAAGCCCATGACTAAAATCCCTCTGTTGTTTAGTGGCTCATTGACACTCATCTCTCCATATCGGTAGAGTAAAACTAGAGATTCCTCGGTGAGGAGTAAGGAAACAATCATTCCTCAAGTTTCTTTATAAAAGCCTGTGATTTTAGAGATGAGCTATCTGAGGCCCAGAGAGGGCAGGATTTGAATTCATGCCTTCAGACTCTAAATCACTACACCATGCTGCCCCATCACAGAGACAGTGTGGAGAGCTTTGGTGTTAGAGAACCAGAGCATAAATCGTACCACTGACTAAATACTTTTGTTATTGTTGTGATTAAGCCATGAAACATGACTCCACTTGGGGATTTTCTTGACAAAGATACTGGAGTTGTTTGCCATTTCCTTCTCCAGATCATTTGACAGATGGCAACTGAGAAACTGAGGCAAGGAGACTTAAGTGATTTACCCAGGGTTACACAGCTAGTAAGTATCTGAGGTCAGATTTGAACTCATGAAGATGAGTCTTCTTGATTCCAAACCCAGTGCTCTATTCACTATGCCATGTCTGATCATATACTACCCTAGGCAAATCCCATAGCTTCTATGGTTCTAAAGATGAAAGGTTAGATTAGGTAACTTCTAAGTTTCCTTCCAGCTCTGAGTCTGTGACCCTATGATAGCAACAAAAAATAAATAAGGCAAACAATCAGAGGGAGTCTCTTTCTTGGCATGAGATCAACAAATATAGGAAGTGAAATGAGTGGAGGTAAATAGCAGAGCAAGTGGTAATCATAAAATATACCTTTATACTTACATATTAAAAAAAAGAACACTATGGTTAAAAATTACTTTTTTAGGAGAAATGATGAGGGTGTAGTCCAGCTGACAAATAACTGCTTCCTGGCAGCAAGATGAGAGTAGTTTTATTTCTGATCTTTGACATTATAATACTCACATCACACATAGTATGTGTCATTGCTACACCCACTCATTTTACATTTACATTCATCTTCTCTTCCTGAACATCAGTCAATGCTCAGCTCCAAAGCTGAGCCATGACAAGGGCGTGGTGGCTTGCCATGGGTACATTCTCCCTTGGGGAGTTGGAATCACACTCCTCCTGTGTCATGCTGCCATTTAGCCTTAAGGTGGCTGGGTGTTAAGAAGGAATTGAATATTGAATAGAGTTGGTCACAGTGGGAGAAGGGAGAAGGGGCGTGTACAGTTAACAACCTTTGTTCACTTATGCTTCCTGCCCTTGTGGAAGATCTTCAACTCTTCTTCAGGAAAGGGAGGAGCATTGATGAATGAGGAGGCACAGGAGAATAAGGGATGGCTAAGGATTGGCTGTCAGTGGTAGAGACACTCATTATTCATCCCCAGTCAGTCACCAGTGCTGGTATCTTGGCATGATGATAGATCATCAGTTTCGCTCAAGTTACAAAGAGGCCCCAGGTCTTTGCATGGCCTCTTTTCTGAACACTGCAGCTGATCTCTCACTCGAGCATCAGCCTGTGACTACTTAGATGACTTGGTTAGAGTACAGTGTCCATGTCTGTTTTAAGATCACAAATCTCTTCCTTTCATGGCCTGGTTAACCTTGATCTCTTCCATGATAGTAGTCTACATCCTAGATTTGGAAATAAGGGGCAGAACCAGGAACATCACTGGCCTTGTAAAGAGGCAAGTTTAGGTTAGACAATGGCAAAAGGCTATTAACAAATAGAGCTGCCCAACAGAGGAACAGGCTGACTCCAGAGGTTGTGGATTTCCCCTAATTGGGGAGGTTTACAAGCAAAGACCTCTTGTTGGATATATGGAACCACCGAGGTCCCTTCTGTGATTCTATGAGGACCTTGGTTCAAATTCTAACTCTGCCACTGCTTGAATGACCTTGGAAAGATCATCGAACTTCCTTGGAGCACAGTTTATTCATTTTCAAAATGAGGGGGCCAGGCCAGTTGAGCGCCAGCATCCCTTGGGGCAGCTTGGTGGAAGAGTAAATAGAGTTCTGGGCCTGCAGTCAGGAAGATCTCAGTTCAAATCTGGCCTCAGATGCTTACTAGCTGCATAACTAGAGCAAGTCACTTAACCTCTGCCTACCTCAGTTTCTTCATAAAATGGGGATAATAATGGCACCTACATCTCTGAGTTGTTGTGGGGATCAAATGAGATATTTGTAAAGTGCCTAGCACAGTGCCTGGCACATAGGGAGTGCTATATAAATGCTTATTCCCTTTCTTTTCTCCCTTCCTGCTTCAAATCTATGATCTTTACTCTTTCTTTAGCCAACATGTCATTAACAGAAAACAATATATAACATATTGTATGTATATTATATTGTATTATATTATGTGTAACATATTATATATACATGACATAATATATCATAAAATCTAACCCTCACATACAACAAATGAGGAAAATCAGAACTCAAGAGATGAAACAATATATTGTTATTTAGGGAAAGAGTCAAGATCAGATTCAAACACTGATTCCTAGTGCAGAGCTTTCTACTATGCCATAATGTCTCTCTTCAAAAGTACCATGTTTGGTTCCAGGTTTTTACCTCACGTGTCAAACCTGTTGCCAAGTCTTGTTGTTTCTTCCTCCACGACACCTCTGGTATAGGCCCCTACTCTGCACTCAAATAGCTGCTACCCTGGTACAAACCACCATCACCTCGCAACCTGGATGACTGCGATAGCTTTCTGGTTGGGCTTCCTGCCTTAAGTCTATCCTCTCCCAAATCGGTCTTCCACACAGCTGCCAGCTATTGTCCTTGTTTTTTTTTAAAGTTTCTACAAAGGGATATTTATTTCAAAGATGTAGGGTGAATGAACATATAAACACTTCCCCCAACACCTCAGGGACACACTCTTAGCTCAGACCCTACATAACAGTAGGTCCACCAAGTTCCTATAGAGATGCAGCCTGACCACAGGATGAGTCCTCATCTCTGCTTCTGCTGGCCTATGTCCAGAATGTCACTGAATTGCCGAGAATCTTGACTTCGTGTCATAGAAAGAATGACTATGAGAGCTGGGGGAGGGGTGGTATTTAACTTATAGAAGAAAAGACTGAGGAGTTGGATGTAACTGTTGTCTTCAACTATTTGACTGTCACATGGGAGAGAGAATAGACTTATGTATAGGTCCAAAAAGGTAGAACTGTGACCAATGGGTGGAAGTTTTACATGGAGGCATATTTCAGACCAACATAAGGAATCATTATCTGAACAGGAGATGGACTGCTTTGTGAGACAACCACCAACCACATTCAAGCTAGATGACCATCTGGGAGAGATGTTGTAGAAAGGATTCCTATACTGGCTGAGAGACTGCATTAGATGGCTTCTGAGGTCTCTTCGAACTCTAGTATCCTATGGTTCTCTGTACTACAGCAGGCATGTAACATGCCATTGCTTTTAGTTCAGTCTCATCCCAACTGATCACTTTATAGTCTTACAGTGTCCATACCTGAAATTTGTTTACTGAGATGATTCTTGCTGCAATACTCCATTTTAGGTATTGATGCCTCCCCTTGCCCCTTGGATCTGAGAACTCATAACAACAGTTCAACTTGGGACCTATTCAGACCTAAACCAATCTTACAGAAGCCCTCTATACAAGGATCTACTTAATGCTGGATCTGAACCTGTAAAGACTGTAAAAAACTATTACCTCAGAAACTCCCTTTGATTAATTGTGTACTGATGTGTGATATTCATTCTGCCTTCTGGGCTTAGTATATCTCATTCCAATTTTAAACAAAAAGAAAAGCATTTAGGTCTAATTGGTACCTGTGATTTAGCAAGACCCCTAAGTGTTATCTATCATCACAGCCACTTCCACAATATACTTAGAGAAAGAGTAGACATTTCTTCCATTTTCCTGTCATGAACTGATATAGGTAGAGGCAAAATGTCATTCATTAAGTGAACCTGGGTCAGGACCCAGATCTCTGGCCTGGGTGTCCAACTTTTTATTCATTAAGACAACTGGCCCTCATTGCACGGCATATATGGAATGCCCAGATGGAATGCTTATATGTTGTAAACACTGACCCACTCTGATGCCATCTTTTTTCTTTATTCTACTCTAAAACAAGTGATAAAACAGAAAAAGAAAAATAACAGTAACGTACCTATTCACTTTGCCAAATAACTATGACCCAAAAGGCTGCACGACGATTAATTTTTGGACATTCCTTGATATCTGCTAGAATATCACCCAGTGAAATTGGGTCTATTGAAAATAAAAATAAAACCAAGATTTCCACTGGCCTCATTTTCAAAGGGATGATTGCTGTCAGTTCTATGCCTTCCAATCACACAGAAGTACAAACATTTGTTTTTAGATATTTGCTTCACGGTTACTAGCTATTTTCTCCCATCATTTTTTCACTCACATTTGAATGTATCTTTAGATTATGGATATTGTTTTTCCCACTGACTAATTAACTGGGTTGAAGATGTTTAGAATTTATTTAGAGAATTTAATGATTGCAGTATAGACCATATTGCATTTTTAATGGATGATATAGGATGATATGAAGAAATGAATGCTGGCTATGGGGTAAGAAGACCTGGCTTCATTCAACTCTTGGCTCTCCCTCTTACTACCTCTGAGACCTTGGATAAGTCACTTCCTCTGGGACTCACTTTTCATCTGTAAAATAAGAGAGTGGACTAGAATCTAGTCCTCCCAGTGTTAAATTCTGTTCTATCCTATGGTTCCTTATCTCATTGAATAATTCTGCCTGAAGCAGAATTGTAATGCCACCCATAGAGAGGTAACTATGGCATAATGGATGGAGAGTTGGTCACAAAGCAAGGAAGACCTGGGTTCAAGTTACAATACTAGCTGTGTGGCCTTGGGCAAGCCCCTTAACCTCCTTAGTGCTCTAGGAAAATCTTTATAACTTGCAGAGCAGATGCCAAGCAGCATTGGTAGGGGGAAGGGTTTCCTTATTAGGAGTTTCCTACATGGATGAAATTGCTGATTTAAAATATATATATATATGCATATATATACATATATATACATATAGCATTATTATACAGTTAGTTACATGGAGGTAGGGGTACAAATATTACTCTGAGTGATGTTTCAGTGCAAGCAGTGAAGATGAACTTTTAAATTATAATGACATGGATGAAGTAGCTAGGATGTCAGCATAGCACTGGGTTTTGGACTACAAGATTATCGTAGAATTACAAGATTATCATAGAACTATAATTTACTTTCATTGTAACGAATCCTTAATTAATTAGTCATAAAATTCGTGCCTTGCATGTATATGGAGCTTTATGGATTTAAAACTATTTTCACATAGATGATCTCATCTGATCTTTACATACCATTGTGAGGGTGACACAGTAAGCATCATTCTCATTTTACAGATATGGAAACTGAGTCATTAACAGATATAGCCAGGAGTGGAGCTGGGAAGAGGATTCCAGGTCTGACTCCCAGTTTAGTGCCTTGTACCTTATAATTCTTGAGCAATAGGAAGATCTGGTATTTCTGTCAACATGAAAGCAGATGCTGATCACTTCAGAGAGTTTCATATTCTGTTGAGCTGGGTAGAAAATTTTCTTTTTCCTTAACTGGTTTCTGAAATGGCTGATGAAACTGTGCCTTGTGTCACATTGCTACAAACATGGCATCTAGAACTCAGAGAATATAATGGCTTTATTGTTTGCTCTTTTGGACTACAAAATGCAAATAAAAACATTTCGACTAGAAGTATTCTAACTACTGTAAACAGAAAACAATCTAATAAAAGAAAATTCCATTCTAGAGCAATTGTGACAAAATTCCATGACCTTTGATCTGAGAGTTTATGATTTTCAGTGCAATTTCTTTATAGTGTTTTCTAAGGAACCAAGTGTTTCCGACATCAGATATGGGAAAATTTTACACGAGGGCAACACTGATTTCTGGGACTTGGTCCAATCCTTTAAAAATGAATGGTGAATGGGGCTTGTTATGATGAAGTTCTACTCAGTATGACTACACCCACGCTATATCCTCTATCTCAGACAGGACTGAGAACTCTCAAAATGGACACATTCTATTTCATGTAACTTGGTTAATACTTAAACTTTCTTCAGTTTTTATACATTTTTCTTATAATCTCAAATGAAGGAAAAGATATTTTGGTTACAGTATATTTTAAACATCTATTAGGTATACTTATTGACTAAGATAGGCTAGAAAGGTGGGGGAGGCATCAAAGCATCATGGAAAGACAATGTTGCATAGTGGATAGAGCTAGCCTTTGAATCAGAACAACCTAGGTTCAAGCCTTGCGCCTCGTACACACTGGCTGTGTGACCATGGACAATCGCTTAATTTCTTAGTTCTCCCAGGTACAGATAGTCTAGACCTGTGATTTCATCTGGTTAGAGAGCTCTTGGGCAAGGAAGTTCTAAAGGAATACATGTCTAGACTATCTGTATTTATGTATATGTATGTATATGCATATATAAATATATGTATACATACATACATACATACATACACGATCATGGGATTTTAGAGATGGGGAAATGTGAGGGACCTCAAAGATCATCTAATCCAGAGGATAGTTCTTAACTTGGAATCCCTCAGCTTGTTTAAAAAAAAATATATATATATATATGTATCTTTGTAACTATTTAATCATTGGTTTTCTTTGTAATTTTATTTATTTTATTTTATGCATTAAAAATATTATTGTTAGAAGGTATCAATGGACTTCACTGGGCTGCTGGAGGCATCTATGACTTCAAAAAAAGGTTAGGGACCCCTCACCTACACTACCCTTCTTATTTTAAATTTTTAGATAGAGTTCAAGTGACTTTCCCAAGGGTTTGATGGGATGGGCTCATTTGTTTCCTGATTGCTTCTTTGCCACCATTTCATCACTTAGTAGTTGTGATTGGGTCAGTGGAAATTTTGAGGATCATTCCATTAACACTTCTTCAATTAGCCCCCTGGCTTTAGCCACTTGGCTGGGAACAGAAACAAACCTGATCTAGAGGTGGGAGAAAAGGAGGAGGTCAGTATCTCAACTGTGAAAATCCCATCTGGGGATTTCAGTGAAACTAGCTTTATGTGGCTTGGCTCGCAGAAAAGTGGTGGTGTGAATTCAAGTCATTAAAAAACAAAGAAATAAAAACCCGACAACATGCCAGGAAGACAACCCTTTTCACTTCAAGTGAGTTCTCAACATACCTCATCTTTCATCTTTGTAATTCAGTAAAAGGAAGGCTCACTTTTGTTATTAAGATGAAAATTTAAAATGTTGGCTTGGCACTGAATTTGAATGTCCAAATTTCCTGTTTCAGGTTTTCCCCTCTCTCACTGAAAATCATCACACTTCACTTACCTCCTCCACCCCAATCTCTTACTGAAAGTAGCAGAGCTTTTTGTTAGCTTTAGAAGGAGTAGGTAAGAGAGAGGAATATTATTATTATTATTAGTCCTTGAGGGCAGGGATTATCTTTTGCCTCTTTTTGAATCCCCCATGCTTAGTATGGTGCCTGGCCTATGGTAGACACTTAATAAATGTTTATTGAATTTATTAAAATGAATTATTAGCAGCTAGCATTGATATAGTACTTTAAGAATTGGAAAGCACTTTACACATACTATCTCTTGATCCTCACAACAATTTTGGGAGATCGGAGTTATCATTATCACCATTTTATAGGTGAGGAAACTAAGGCTGAGATAGGTTGTGACCCCCCTAACCCCTAGCACAGGGTCATCCAGTTAATAAATGTCTGAGGTTGGATTTGAACTCAGGCCTTGCTGACTCCAAAGCCAACCCTCTATCCAATAAATGACTTAGCTGCTGCTGTTTGGCATCAGTAAGGCAGGCATACCCCATGAGCCAGGGGAGGCAGCGTACCTTATGGACATTGTTGGTCCCCTCGGCATATCCATTTTAAGAAGAAATCTTGTCCTGTATCTCTCAGAACTCTTTAGGATCCAATGGTGTAGAAGACAGAAGTGACTTGGGAAAGGTGGTACTTTCTACTTCACATGCAGCTGGCCCAAGCCCAGATAGTGTAGCCCTCCACCTCCCACCACAAGCCAGGGTCAGGACTTAGGGGACCCACTGTGAAGTCTGTCAAAAATAATGCCAGAAATTCCTTCTCAGCAATGGGTCAGTCAACTTGCAGTTATGGGATTTGAATTCAAAACTCCAATTCTTCCTACTTGCTTCTTTGTGGAAGTCACTTAACCTCTCTAGACTTGGACTAGATCAGCAACGTTTTGGTCTCCAGACCCCTTTAAACTCTCAAAAATTATAGAGGATGCCAAAGAACATTTGTTTATATGGGTTCTAGCTATTGGTATTTACCATATTAGAAATTAAAATGTCTTAGTATTGTTATGAAAATAGTTTTGACTTCATAGACCCCCTGAAAATATCTTGAGGACCTCTGGGGTCCCTGGACCATCTTTGAAAATTGCCAGACTGGATGAATTCCTTTAAGCTCTAGGACTATAGTTCTGATTTGCTGCTGCTACCATCCCCAAACTGAGCAGCCTAACAAAATTTTAATCCCCCAAATACTCAGGCAGACTTTCTTTAAAAAAAGAACTTTTGACCCAGAAGATTTTTAGGTTGAGGAATCATTGTAACGGTGATTAAAATAATGATGGAAATGAAGTTTCAGCCTTATCCTTAATAAAGGCAACCTATGAATCCAGATATTCTACCCGGCTAGAAGTGGCCACTTTGGACTAAAGAATTTTTCATGCTATCTGTCCATATTCTGAGGGGTAGAATCTGATTGTCCATTCTTGTATAGGTGACTTGTGACAATGATTCCAATGTAGTAGAGTGGTGCGGTAAGGATTGTCCAGGACTGTATTATTTTCTCTAGCTTTACTACTGACTCATTGCCTAGATGAGCTTCCCAGGGTCAACACTGATCTGCGAAGTTGTAAAAAAGAAAAATTGATATTCTCTCTCTCTCTCTCTCCCCCGCCTTTGACCCTCTTCTGAGCCCCCAACCAGAGATAACACTTTGTCAAAACATGGCACTTTTCAATCTCTTTTACTCTCTTGAAACAATCTCCTCACAGTTACATTCCCAATAAGTACACCTTGTGCCTGTGGTGTTTAACATCATTCAGTGAAACTGCTGGCTTACAAGACAAAGTAAATATTTAAAACAAAGAAAGGTAAATAAACTTTTAAGAAACAGAATCTTCCTCTGTGCTCAGAGGAGAATCTTCCAGGTTCCCATGAGGGAGCCCAAAGGGATAAAGGAAATAATTATCACTTGGGTGTCTATAGTTGGGTGTCTATGTGGGGGAGAGCAGGCAAGGGCTTTGGTGACACGGCATTCATCCCAACATACCTTGTGTTTTATTAGCCCACAAAACCCCACTGTAAGATTCCTGCTGCCCACTCCTCAGGGTAGCTACCCTGTCCATGCTTCTATTTTCCCAGCTCTATGTAATTTCTTGGGCCCTGCTCTCCTTGAACTCTGTGAATTTTCTATGGGTCTCATGGGGACTTGGCAAGCTGGCTTCTTTGCTCAGCCAATGCCAAGCTCTCCTTTTAATTAAAATAGGGAAATGTCTTCTTACTTCATAAAGGGACAACAGGGTGTAAGCACATAACATATTGACACTCCCTTGCCTCTGTTATCTGACATACTTAGTGTGATTATATCAACTGAGCTGGAAATAAGCATTCTGAGTAATTTCCTCCCCTCGAACTCCACTACTTTGAGTTATTTTTAGAGGAATATATTTATTGCTTATTTTTTTTCAGACTTGGGATTTCATTGGTGTAGGAAATGATACAGAGCCTCCCTACACCAATGAAGATCAGGCAACTCTTCTGTAACTTGCAGTACTCTAGCATCATGTGTATAGAGCTGAGTGGGAGCTTAGAGGCCATTTACTTCAACCTCCTCTTTTAACAGTTGAGGAAACTGAGGCCCAGAGAGAAGTTCAAGTGATTTTTCCAAGGTCACACAGGTGGTAAGTGGCAGAGTCAGGATTGAACCCAGGTTCTCTGATCCCAAATCTGTGCTTTTTTCCACTATACCATGATGGTTTCAGAAAGTTGCCTGGGTCATTAGGAGATGAGAGAAGTTACCCATGGTTAGTCATACAGCTAGCATGTAGTAGAGTATGAAGGCAGGAATTGATCCTAGCCTTCCTGACTCTAGGGCTAGTTATCTATTCCCTATGCTCTAATGCTCCTCTCCCCTCAAGTAGGGATTATAAAGCATATAGGTGGAGGTTAGAGAGCCAACAAAACACCTGTCAGTTCTGGCTACTTGAACAGATCTTCAGATTCAAACGTAAATGAGTAAGATTTCCATAGTTACTGCTGAATAGTGTTTCATAAACAGGGCACATTTGAATTTGGTAGGTCAATGGAATTGATTCTATTTTGGCCTTTGGAAAAAATCAACTGACTTATGGGAAGATCTGTTTTGCTAGACATTTTTTATTTTGATAACTTTATTAACTATGAACTATAATTCTGAAAGTAAAATCCAAAACTAACACTGTACTATATATCTCTTGGGGTAAACTTTTTCATACCTCAAAATTCCAAGGCCGAGTTTGCTAGAAGAAAAAAAAACAAACCCTATTCCTGGAACCCCAAAGTATATATTTTAATAACAAAATGTTTTAAATTTTAGTTGCAAGTGAGCACCTTATTAAGACACAGCACCTATTTACTAGATTTCTAAGTATCTCATTCAAAGGAAAGGAATGCAAACATTTCCAGCAGAAATATTCCAATTTGGCTTTGACTGCTGTGAAAATAGATAGAAAGTCACAATGGACCTCTACAAAATCATTCCTCATGCATCTGTTATTCCCACTGCACTTTGGAAGCCAGTGAGTGAAACCAACACCCGCTATGTACACAGTGCTATAAATTAAAAATACATTATGGTGAAAATAAAAACACCAAGAGCCAAGGCAATCTTAAGGCCATTTAGTACTTAGGAGAAATGCAGAGGTGTTCTGTTCTACCTTCAGCATTCCTGGGATGTGGCCTAAGTGGAGAATTATATAAGCTATAATCTATTTTAAATGGCAAGGATTAATAAAAGTCAGCAGAACTTTCTCTAGAATACTCACAGGAAATCAGGACCCTAGGCATATGCCAAGTAACATTGGCCTTTCTGGGGCTTAGTTATACTAAGTACCCTCTACAGGAATTTCAGCCTACAGATATCCCCATCTCCAGAGGCTGATGCCAGCAGATAGATATGTAGGCTTCTGCCTTAGCTATGACTAGAACTATTCACTTTTGAGTCATGGAAACAGTCCACCTATGTCTCTTTAAAAGACATTTGTAAACAAATCAGTGCCAGAAAGAACACTACAATCCTTACAATTTAAATGGCTATGGCAGAGGTGCTTGTTTCCCTCCACAATCTTTGCCCATGCCTGAAAGGTTAAGAGGACTTTAAGAAGCCCTTCTGTGGAGGATCTTTGGGGAAAGCAGGCCAAGAATCACAAAGGCTGAGAAGGTATGGAAGGGACTGTGACTGAGTACCTACAGTGATGAGATCATGAATCCTTTAAAACATCAAACTAATTTCAACTTATAAGCAAACGTCTCTATCCACTACAGTTGCCATGGGAGATGATGAGATTAAAGATATTAGAGAACTCTATGCCTGATGGGGATTCTGGGGAACTGAATACTATTTCTTATACTGTTCCCCTGACCTCATATTCTGCAGGAAGCCTTTCCTGGTCCCTCCCTGCCTCTTCCCGCCCACTCCCCCACCTTCTCCCTACCCACCTCCCAGCCCTCCTAGTTGCTTCAGTAGGGGTTCAGCCATTTTTTGGGGTTTGTTTTAAGGGCTTCTCTGGCAACCTAGGGAAGGCTATGTGACCCTTCTTACAACAATGTTTTTAAATAATTGGGGAAAATGCAAACTTTTAGTTAGAAATCTTAGTAGCTACAGTCTCTATCATGAACCAGCCCAGCAACAGCAACAACCAAACAACAAGCATTTATCAAATGCCTGCTATGAGTGAAGCACTGTGCTAATGCTCAGGGTACAAAGAAAGGCAAAAAGAATCCCAGCCCTCAAGAAGTCTGCATTCTAATGGAGAAGGTATGGAAGAACTGTGACTGAGTACCCACAGCGATGAAATCAATGGAGAAGTCAACATGTATATAATAGGGAGATACAAAATTATGAAGAGTAGATGGAAGGTTACCTAACAGGAAAAAACCTCTAGTTTGGGGAGGTGGGGGGGAGGGATCAAGAAAGGCCTCCTGGAACATTGTACACAGTAACAGCAACATTGTGTGATGATCAACTATGATTAATTTAGCTTTTCTTAGGAATACAACAATCCAAGACAATCCTAAAAGACTCATGATGGAAAATTCTATCCACATCCAGAGAAAGAACTGATGGAGTCTGAACGCATATTGAAGCGTACTATTTTCATTTTCTTTATTTTGTGGGTGTGTCTTTTTTTCCTTTTGCAAATTGTAATAATTTTTTTGCAAACTGTTTCTTCTTTCACCACATGGATAATATGAAAATATGTTTTACATGATTGCACATATATAACCCTATATTAAATTGTTTACTGTTTTAGGAAGAGAGGAAGGAGAGAGAAAATTTGGAATTCAAAATTTACAAAAATGAATGTTAAAAATTGTCTTTACATGTAATTGGAAAAAATTAAATACTAATTTAAAAAAAGAGGGGCCTCCTGCAAAATATGGTGGGAGTGACAGGAGCTACCTAGTACTGCAGCCCAACAAGGTAAGTATATCATATATTTCTTATGTAAATAACCTAGAGTAATTTTCAACTTCTATCCTTTACTTCATAAAATCATAGAAAGCTAATAGGTTTTCTCTTGCTTCATCTACTTAATCTGACTGCCCCACTCTGTCACTATAGTCATTGATTTAGCTTAGCCATTTGTCATTTCTCATCTAGGCTAGGGGCATTTCTTTTTCACTAGATTTCCCTCGTCCCAATATGCTACACTCCCCCACCCTTTGTTGTTGTTCAATTGTTTCAGTTGTGTCTGATTGTTCATGACCTTATTTGGGGTTTTTAAATTATTTTTTTCTGGTTTCATATTTTATTATTTAATATTTTAGTTTTCAACATTAATTTCCATGAGATTTGAGTTACAAATTTTCTCCAAATTTCTATCCTCCCCCCCTCCAAGATGGCATATATTCTGATTGCCCCATTCCCCAGCCAGCCCTCCCTTCTGTCACCCCACTCTCCCCACCCCATCCCTTTTCTCCTTACTTTCTTGTAGGGCAGTAGAGATTTCTATGCCCCATTCCCTATATATATTATTTCCCAGTTGCATGCAAAAATAACTCTTTTTTTGAGCATCTGCTTTTAAAACTTTGAGTTCCAAATTCTCTCCCCTCTTCCGTTCCAACCGACCCTCCCTAAGAAGTCAAGCAATTCAACATAGGCCACACATGTATTATTATACAAAACACTTCCACAATAATATTGTGACAGACTAGCTATTTTTCCCTCCATTCTCTCCTGTCCTCCTTTATTCAATTTTCTCCCTTGACCCTGTCCCTTTTCAAAAGTGTTTGGGTTTGATTACCTCCTTCCCCTATCTGCCCTCCCTTCTATCATCTCCCCTTTTTTGTCCCCCTATTTTCCTGTGTGGCAAGATACCCAACTGACTGTGTATGTTATTCGCTCCTCAAGTCAAATCCAATGAGAGTATGATTCACTCATTCCCCCTCACCTGCCCCCTTTTCCCTTCCAACAGAACTGCTTTTTCTTGGCACTTTTATGTGTGATAATTTACCCTGTTCTATCTTTCCCTTTCTCCCTCTCTCAATATATTGCTCTCTCACCCCTTATTTTTTTAGATATCATCCCTTCATATTCAACTCACCCTGTACCCTCTATATATATGTATATTCCCTTCAACTACCCTAATACTGAGAAAGGTTTCATGAATTACACACATCATCTTTCCATGTAGGAATGTAAACAAAACAGTTCAACTTTAGTAAGTCCCTTATGAATTCTATTTCTTGTTTAACTTTTCATGCATCTCTTGATTCTTGTATTTGGAAGTCAAATTTTCTATTCAGTTCTGGTCTTTTCATTGAGAAAGCTTGAAAGTCCTCTATTTTATTGAAAATCCATATTTTGCCTTGGAGGATTATATTCAGTTTTGCTGGGTAGGTGATTCTTGGTTTTAATCCCAGTTCCATTGACCTCTGGAATATCATATTCCAAGCCCTTTGATCCTTTAATGTAGAAACTGCTAGATCTTATGTTATCCTGATTGTGTTTCCACAATACTCAAATTGTTTCTTTCTGGCTGCAGTATCTTCTCCTTGACCTGGGAACCCTGGAATTTGGCAACAATATTCCTAGGAGTTTTCTTTTTGGAATCTTTTTCAAGAGGCAATCGGTGGATTCTTTCAATTTCTATTCTACCCTCTGGTTCTAGAATATCAGGGCAGTTTTCCTCGATAATTTCTTGAAAGATGATGTCTAGGCTCTTTTTTTGATCATGGCTTTCAGGTAGTCCAGTAATTTTTAAATTATCTCTCCTGGATCTATTCTCCAGGTCAGCGGTTTTTCCAATGAGATACTTCACATTGTCTTCCACTTTTTCATTCCTTTGATCCTGTTTTATAATATCTTGGTTTCTCATAAAGTCACTAGCTTCCACTTGTTCCAATCTCTTTTTTAAGGTGGTATTTTCTTCAGTGGTCTTTTGGACCTCCTTTTCCATTTGGCTAATTCTCCCTTTCAAGGCATTCTCCTCATTGGCTTTTCCAAGCTCTTTTGCCATTTGAGTTAGTCTATTCTTTAAGGTGTCATTTTCTTCAGTATTTTTGGGCCTCATTTAGCAAATCATTGACTTGTTTTTCATGGTCTTCTTTCATTACTCTCATTTCTCTTCCCAATTTTTCCTCTACTTCTCTAACTTGCTTTTCCAAATCCTTTTTGAGCTCTTCCATGGCCTGAGCCCAATTCATATCTTTTTGGAGGCTTTTGATGTAGGCTCTTTGACTTTGTTGACTTCTTCTGGTTGTATGTTTAGATCTTTGTCACTAAAAAGGAATCCAGAGTTTGAGTTTGAGTCTGAGTCCATTTTCACTGCCTGTTCATGTTCCCAGCCAACTACTTGACCCTTGAGCTTTTTGTCAGGGTATGACTGCTTGTAGAGCAGAGAGTACTTTGTCCCAAGCTTTAGGGACTGTGCTGCTATTTTCAGAGCTACTTCTCCTCCACTGTCACCTCAAGCTCTGCCATAGCAGTGCTCCTCCTCCCCTAAGAACTGCCCACCAGGACCTCAACCCAGATCCAAGCAGGGCACAGCAAGAGAACCTGCCTCTGCACCCACAAAGTGCTCCTTGCACTCCTGCTCTGGTCTGCTGCTTTATTCCTCCCACCGTGTGAGCTGGGGACTCTGGAAGCAGCCTCTGCTGGAGGTCTGGAAGCAGCCACAGAAGCTTCTTGATGCTGTGGCTGCCATTGTCCTGCCACCTCCACCACCCCCAAGGCTGTGGCCGGACTGCTCTCTAACCAGATCCAGCAGTTTTCCCACTAACCTGCCCTGTGGTCTTTGGTGTTTGTGGGTTGAGAAGTCTGGGAACTGCCACAGCTCAATGATTCAGGGCCCTACCACCTGCTCCGCAGCACATCTGGTCTGATTGGTCCTAGCACGGACCACGCTGGGCTGTGCTCTGCTCTCAACACTGTGTGATAAACCCTTCCTGGTGACCATCCAGGCTGTCCTGGGCTAGAGACCTGCTTCCCTCTGCTATTTTGTGGGTTCTGCAACTCTAGAATTTGTTCAGAGCCCATTTTTTACAGGTGTTTAGAGGGATTTGGGGAAGAGCTTAAGCAAGTCCCTGCTTTCCAACCACCATCTTGGCTCTCCCCTGCCCATTTGGGGTTTTCTTAGCAAAGATACTAGATTTCCTTTTCTCTAGTTCATTTTACAGGTGAGGAAACTGAGGCAAACAGGGTTAAATTACTTGCCCAGGGCCACACAGCTAGTAAGTGTTTGAGGTCGAATTTGAACTCAGGAAGAAGAGTATTCCTAATTCCAAGCCCAGTGCTCTATCCACTGTACCAACCTGCTGCTCCCCACCCCTTAACTGATGCTTAATTTTGTCTGACTTCTTTATCTTTCTATTTCAGCCTCCTTATGGACCAACAGTGACTTCCCACCAGGGGAAGTCTGCAATGTTTCTTCTTATGTTGTGTTCCATGTTTAGACTGTTGACTGTGTCTGCGTCTCTTAGACATGTGCATGCCAGGTGGTTTGTTTTATTTTATTTACTTATTTTTGGTACCTTGAGGGTGGATATCAGGAGTTTGGCTTATTATGCACAACGGCATATTTAGATGGAATTTAAAATTGCTTTTGATGATAACAACCATGTCAGGAGTAGGACAATTGATATTTTAAGCCTTTTTGCATTCTGCAGGCTACTCTTACTTTAGAAAGAAGTTTGGTATGGAGCAATGAATGTCAGGGAGTTGGCAGAGAAATGCGTTCAGATCCAGCCTCTGATGTTAATAGCTGGGTGACCATGAAATGCCCCTTAACCTCTATGCATCTTATTCTTCTTATCTGGGAAAAAGAGAATACCTATAGTTTCACAGGCTATTTGTTCTATGAGTTCTTTGACTGTCTTTCGCCTTGTTTTCCGTTGTGCTTAGCACATAGTGACTCAGCACACAGTAGGCACTTAATAAAAGTTTATTGATGGACAGGATTAAATGAAATTATGAATAGAAAACACCATGTAAACCTTAAATCACTATGGAAATGTCAGTTGTTATTTACATTCTTGTTCCATATCTGAATAGTTGCTGATCTATAGACACTTTGTGTATTTCAGCACTCTTTTCTTCTAGCGAAACTCTAGGGTCAAAAATTAGTTGTAAGATTTGGATTTATCCTAATAATGAGGGTTTCTTTAGTTACAAAATTCCTATCCTGTTTCTGGAGGAACATATCATATTTTTATCAACAACAAAATGAACAATTCCATAAACACTTACCAAGTGCCTGCACTGTGCAAGGTGCTAGGGCTCCAAAAATGCAAATAAATAGAAGTCTTGTCCTCAAGGAGCTAAGTAGTGGAAAACATACTGGCTCTGGAGTCAGAGGACCTGGGTTCAAATTATACCTCTGATACTCACTGGGAGGGCAGAGATAAACTCTGTGAATAGAGACAGTACTGAGCCTGGGTCAGGAAGACCTGAGTTCAAATCTGGCCTCAGACACTTACTAGCTATGTGACCGTGGGTAAGTCACTTAACCACTGCCTGCCTCATCAAGTAAAAATAAAATAAATTTTTAAAAAATTAAAAAATAGTAATCTGCCTCCTAGGATCCTGACACACATTATAAGATGTGCTATTTAAATCCTAGCTATTATTATTAGTACCACTTTGTATGCCTTTGGACATGTCAATAAACATTTCTGGGTCTTAGTTTCTTTATCTGTAAAGTGAAGGGGATGGACAAGATGGCTGCTGAGGTCCTTTCCAGATCTAGATCTATATACATTTTAATAGACATGTAAATATGAGATAAATCAAGAATAATAACAAAGTACAAACCATCACAAAATGAGGGGAAGGTCTGCTGCCTGAAGACTTTTAACTAAGATAACACAGAAAATCAGAAATTATTTAAGTGTAATTAATAAAATATGGACTATGTACATAGAGGACTCCACAGTTTCAAGGGGAGAGCATGAGTATTAAAGATAAGTGATACCCTGAGGCATCTGCTACACTGATGTTAGATAGAACCCAGCAATGCTTTTCAACATGGCTGTTTCTGTAATTTAGAAATCAGTCTCGCATTAGCATCAAGGCCTGGGGTTTTATACTTTTTAATCTCTTTTCAATATTTGTTTTCCACAAAGCAAATGATGTGTACTCATCAATGATATTTACATAAGATGTGGAAATCTGTAAACTTGAAAGACAAAAAAAATCTGAATAAAACATGTTATAGTGTACACAAAATTAAAACATTTTAGGATATATAACTGGGAAAAAACATTACTTCAATATAATTTCTTTTCTGGATCTTATTATGGCCGATGTCACAAAACTGCAAGATTTTTCAGTACTGCAAAATTAGCGATACTGAGATTAACTGAAACAAAGCTTAGAAAACTCGGCTTTTGACTTCACAGTTGCTTTGGACAACTTTTTGCCCTGACTTGGATGGAACTATAAATCTCAAAATAAACAAGCTTAGAACAAATCTAGGACATTTCCCTTTTCCCTACTCTAAAGATGTACTATGTGCCAAGCATCCTAATCCATCCACAGTGCTAGTTGTAAATATATTTCAAAACCAAAGGTCAAAGGAAAAACAAAGAATGTCAGCACCTTTTGTTTGAGTGAACACAGGAATTCAGCAGAGATGTTCCCTAGCTTATTATAGAGAGATGCAACACTAGCAGGCCAGTCATTTGGTGATGACAATTCTTTGGCCATGAATAGAAACTCATGAAACCAAAAGAAATACAAAATGGTCCTCAGTTCTTTAAGGTCTCTTTACTTCTGCAGTGATGGTGGTAGAGGAGTAGGAAAGGGGACAGAGGGTACTAATGATAGAGCAGTTTTAGAATGTCTATTAACATTAACTTACCTATTCCTACTCTAAAGGTCAGATCCTTGTTGATTCAGTGACCAACAATTTAAAATGCCACCAGATGAAATGAATAACATAGATATTGATATCCTCCCTAGTAATGAAATCAGAAGATACAAGGAAGTTGCAGTTAAGTAGTAGGATGATTCCCAAATTTAAATAAAGGAGTCAATGGAGTTAGTTCTATCGTATTCAAAGGCAACAAGAAATACCATGTGATGAGATACTTGGTGATTTCAGTGTGAGGCTCCTGACAAGCCTGAGCAAAAAGCTCTGCTAAGATAACTACAGAGCAGCTATGTGACACAGCGGATAGAGTTCAGGGCCAGGAGGCAGGAAGGTTCATGTTCCTGAATTCAAATCTGGCCTCAGACACTTACTAGCTGTGTGACCCCAGGCAAGTCACTTAACCCTGTTTGCCTCAGTTTCTCCATCTATAAAATGAACTGGAGAAGGAAATGGCAAACCACTTCAGAGTTTTTGCCAAGAAAACCCCAAATGAGGTCATGAAGAGTTGGATACAACTGAAACCACTGAACAACAACAATATAATTGTAGTTCATGTGGTACCTTCTTCGGAGGATGAGGAAGGAAAGAAATCCTATTAAGAATTCCATGAGATTCTCCACATTAAATCAATAACAATCAATTAAAAGCAAAGATGAAGATACAGGTGGATGGTTAAAAAAAAGTTATAAAATTTGATCCCATGTCAAGAAATTGAAGGAGTTAAAGCTTTGGTGGTCTGTATAGCAGAACCTTTAAACCTATATATCATGAATGTTTTCTTCAAGAAAAGACTTTGGAGGCACTGGATATGAAGAGCTCCAAATAATATCACAAAAAAATGAAATTAAAAATTAAAAAACAAGAGCCAGATGGTTACTGAGGTAAAAGACATTTCCAAATTAACTGTTCATGCATATTCAGACCTTCAGATTATCAGATCAGAGATTAAATGATAATACCATATTAGAAAGAAAAGAAAAAATGATATACAGTATGTATGTAAAGCATCTCCAATCTGACCTATAAAAATTATTATGTCACCACTATTTGTTATCATATTCATCTATCTGTGTGTATAGCTTCTCTATGTATATTAATGATAATAAGACCTAGTACTTGGTAGGGTTTTTATAAAACATTTCCAAAATGCTTTACAAATACCATCTAATTTCCTTCCAGGGTCATGTAACTAATAAGTGTCTGAGACCAGATTTAAATTTGGGTCTTCCTGACTCCAGGTCCAGCCCTCTATCTACTGCACCTTCTACTCCCCCACTCTCTTCTTCCTTACCATTTTCCCCCTGCTTTAGGCCTACCAGTTGTAGCCAGACTTCACTTAGCCCCCTGAAAATGATTAAGAGCTAAGGAGGTAGCAAATCTTTTGGGCTTGAAAAAGTAGTGAAAATCCCATCATTAAACTTTGCTACTTGTTAAATGCAATACAAGATTTCACAAGGGAATAACTAGAATTATTGGTTAAAATAAAGCCTGGGGATATTGTGGGGATTCAATTTATCTCCATTCCAAAAAAAAACAAACCACGGATATACAAGAGCAGACAATTGCTAGAATTATCCTTTCTCTATGATTAAGGCAATGAGATTTTAAAGGGAAATTGCACAAAGGTCATTTAAGGTCACCATATGGGCCAATAATTTCTCTCATCTCCCTTGAGAGTAAGTACATTGCCTATACTTAGCTCTGACTAGCCTCTTTAATAAGGCTGCCAACTTCTCTGCTGGGCTCACATCTCCTGCATGGCAAGTATTTCTTTCCTGCCAAGGTCGTGCTTTGGTATTTTTTTGGCATTCAAAATCTCTCTCAGCTCTGCCAATATGCAGGAACAGTTAATTAATACAGAAATACAGCCTCCTTTCAAACTATATGGGCAAATGCTTATGGGCAAATATGGTCTGTTAGATATTTTTTAAAAGTCACCTCTCTAATTTTACTTTCCCCATACATTATCTTAGACTAACCTCATGGAAAAGAGTCATGTGACCTTAACTGAATTTTATCCTTAGGCTCGTTTGCATGAAAAGTGAGTTAATTCCAAGAACTGGGTCAACATTTCAGCTTTAAAAATTTGGCAAATTAGACATCCCCATCTAGAGACTGGGCTCGAAAAACTAATTGACATATGAATAAACAGTTCTCAAAAGAAGAATTGCAAACTATTAACAAGAGTATGAAAGAATGCTCCAAATCACAATTAATAAGATAAATGCACATCAAAGCAATTCTGCAGTTTGCAGATTACACCTCACAATCAGCAACTGGCAGAAATGACAAGACAGAACCAGACAACGCATCGGGGTGATGGAAAGATGGGCACACTAATGCACTGTTGGTGGAGCTGTGAATTAGTTCAACTATTCGGGAAAGGAATATGGAACTATGCAGAAAGTGACTAAAGTGTCCATACTCTTTGACCCAGAGACTCCACTGCTAGGCACATGCTACAGTAGGTCAATGATAAGAAGAAAGGTCCCATATGCATCAATTATTTAAAGTAGCCTTTTTTGTAGCAGAAAAAGGTGGAAAACAAATAGATGGCTATGAACTGAGTAATTATGCAACAAATTGTGGTATGTGAATACATTGGAATATTTCTGTTCTTTAAGAAATGATAGATATGAAGAATATGAAGAAACAGAAAGATTTACTTGAATGGATGCAAAGTTACATAAGCAGAACCAGAAAAACAACATTCGATGATGACTGTAAAAATGGGCAGAATAGCAAAACAACTGAAACGGAATGCTGAGCAATTATCCTGACTCTTTGACCCCAAAGAACAGAGATTAGAAGACATCTCTCCATTTTCTTTGCAGAAGTGAAAAGCTATTGGTATGTAGCAAGGCATACTAAATCAGATTAAATTTTTTTTTGATATAGTGGTTAGTTTTGCTGATTTCTCCCCCTACACCCACACCCACACCCACACCCCCCCCACACACACACTTTTTAAAATTTTTTGTTCTAATAGCTGTCTGGGAATGAGGATAGGTGGTATTATAAAATTAATAAAATTTATTTTTAAAAGGCCAGAAATTCATTTCCAAGCTTGCCACCTCCCAACAATCTTTGCTTTACTGTTCCCTCCATATTCTTCCACTTCTAAATCCTATAGATTCTAGAAAAATATTTCTCTCTTCCTTTTCAAACACTTATTAAGGTGTTCCAGCCCATGGGGTCACAAAGCAAAGCCTGTTAGTTTCTCTTTTGTACCAAGGTCAGATTCTCTAAACAGTTGGTAAGGGGATTAGAGTCCAGCAGTCTTTGGCAATTCTGCCAAATGTTGCTTCCCAGTAGCACTGTAGCATTATTTCTAGTGGAGTGAAGGATGCTATATTTGTCCAGGTCTAGAGGAAAGTTTGCATGGTGTAAGGGCAGAAGGCCAAGAAGGAAACCCCAATTTCATTTGATTTATAGAAGAAAAGAAGTGTCAATATTTGCTGGCCAGTTTCTTGGAAGGCATTTCATATTTTATTCATATAAATTGTACAAGCCATGCCATAAAAATAAGTAGCTAATGTTCTTTTAAAAAGTATTGCCAATCCTCTAACAACAACCAAGAAAAAGAGACATCTGCCAGCGGTGGTAGTAGCTGGTACAACTTGAGTGAGTGAACTCCTCAAAGATAACTGCGGGAAGAAGTGATGTGGCTTCCTTTTTTAAAAAAATTCCCTTCCTGACCAAATGATATATCAGCCACAGTTCCAGCTGGAAATCACTTAGAACTGCCATTCTACTTTCAAAACAAAGATCCTAGATCATTTCATGATGATATAAAACATAATATGTAGGCAAGTGCTAATTATTGCAATTATATTCTCTCTGCTTATGTTTCCATAATTTCTTATTTTTTATATATTATTCTCTGCCACCAATCCTAATAAAAGAATATAGATAACTGCACTTTAGAAACTGGTCAATATATACATACAATATTTTAGAAGACATATGTATACTATGAATATATTTAAGATGCTAGGGTCCAAAAGGAACATAAAAGTTTAAGACGCTCATTGTTAGATCTGCACCAAACCCAATGGGCCTGATTCTCCCTTCCATTTCTTCCATTAATTCCTACCTTGGTTACCCCTGAAGAAAAGAAAAGAATGATTTACTATCAATCTACAGAGTGATGACCTTTGAATATTGTGTGTATGTGATATATATGTTAATTTTATGTTAATCATATTCTTGTAGGAAAATATAAATTTGAATGATATGAAATAGTGGATAATTCAAATAGCAGATAATTGGCTTTGGAACTTGTATGTTTATGTGTTTGTATATGTGTGAATTTTCTGATCATAGGAAATTCGCTTTTAGCAAAATAATGAAGCTACAGCATAAAGTTCTTGTTTAAAGAAGGATAAGGAAGCAATTTCTCTTCCCCTTTGACTTCCTTTTATGCAACTAATAAGAATAAAAAAAAAACTACAATGGATCTAATGATCCCATCAAGGTATGCCTTCATTCCAATGACGTAGATTGCAACTCATCTATACTTGCCAATTCTATGCAATTGTCATTCATATATGTCTATAAGTTCACTATAGGGGGTTCTCGCAACAAGCCAGGAGCTTTCTTTGCATTCTTTTGAGAGGAGGGAGTTGTCCATCATTTTCCTGTCACTCTCAGGATATGACCAGCCCATAATCCTTTCTTATCATACACTTCATTGGTGACATCCTTATATCACTTCTGTGTAATTCCTTCTTTATAATGCATTACAGCATATTTATCCTCAACTTTGATTCTTTGGAGATGATAGTATTCTGTGTGTGAACCATACAACAATACCAGAAGAATAGTGATGATAAAGATGGGCCTTTGTTTTAGGGAGAAGCTTGAGGTCATTAAACAAATCATGCCATTTCCCAATGGCCATGTAGCTCATCATCCTCCTATTTAGGAGGATATCTATCTAAGAGATATGTACTAATGGATGAGTTTTGTAGGTTGTTCATTCAATTGCATCTCATAATCTGGACAAAAAGCATTCTTCATTCACTAGGACTGTCTTATGTGGCTGGTTAGGTCAAAACTTCATTTAGGAGACTTTACCATCTTCTGGGGCTTCATATAATCAGTGTATCATCTGAAACAAGGACATCTGGAGGACTTCACCGTCTCTATGGAATCTTTCCACTTGGATCTCTGGATTGCTGGATCTCCCCCATGATAGCCATGAACTCCTTCAGCAACTATATGTTTCTGTGTTTTATGTCTCATCAGAGGGCCAAATAGGATTATCTGTTACAAAAGCTTTTGAGAAATATTCTATAATTTCAACAGATGAGATGTAGTTAGAAGAGAGCCATTAAGGCATTTCTTTCACACTACTGAATCAAATGCAACCCAATCTTGCAATTCCACACGAAATATACTCTCCATTTGCAGGGGAATTCTCATCTCAATCTTTGCCTAGACTAGAGGAAGAGACTTAAGTATTTAAATTCTTAAGAGATTCTATATGCAAAGTAAAAAGAGTCAGAGGACAACCACGCTGTAGTTAAGTAGATTAGGTGCCCTCAATATGTACCATTTGGGTACTTAAAAGAATTGATCCCAGAAGCAGATACCTCAATAAACTTGAAAGCAAGATTCACTCATTGAGTTGAATCCTCTAGCCACTACCAAATAATACCTACTTAAGAACTGTACATTATAGTTACCACAATCCATCCATAAATTATAGAGCTTGGTCAGAGATTAAGCAAAATTAATCCAAGGGCACTTAGGGATGAAAGAGGAAGGATAATGGACAAAAATTGGAAACATCTGAAAAGGGTTTATTTTTCTTTCTTTCTTTTTTTTTAAATAACAAACTCTTTTCAGTAGAGTCACAAAAAGAGCCACGCTCCCCCATCTAACATTACAGTCATAAACCTGCTCCCTGAGGAAGTCAAAAAGGCTTGGAAGAGAACAAAGTTGGGAAGAGCAGCTACTCTAGGACAATCATAGAGAGGAGTTCCATGCTTGACATGACAAAATTTTAGGTTATTTAGGGATCTCAAGGTATCTGAATAAGGGGCAGATAATTAAAAGCACGGGGAAAAAAACTTAAACTTCATTATTACTCCAAAATTCAGATAATATCAATAACTGTCATCCTATCTGTCTATTTCCTTAGCTCTATAAAAAAATTTTAGGAGTAATTTACCCATGAATTGTGGGAACTACTGATGAAGGAATGAGATGGGAACAAACCAGCTTCAGAAAACACTAATTTACAGTGGAATACATCTATTCATATATACATCTAAATAAAAAATATAGAGGTTCCATAGCTGGCTTAGTCTGCCTCTTTCCCCCACCTTTTGTCTTTATGCTAGGGAATGTCAGCATCCATGTCGATGCTCCCTCAAATTCCCTTGTCTCTTAATTCCTCAGGGCAGCTAGGCGGAGCAGTGGATAAGCACTGGACTTGGATTCAGGAAGACTCACCTTTACCTGGTCGCAGACACTAGCTGGGCAAGTCACTTAATCCTGTTTGCCTCAGTTCCTCATCTGTAAAATGAGCTAGAGAAGGAAATGGCAAACCACTCTAGTATCTTTGCCCCCAAAATGAAAAAAATGGGGTCACAACTGGAACAACTGAACAGCAATTCCTCAGTCTCCTTTAATTCCCAGGACCTACTCCTTCACTTCACCTCAGCCACACATAGGAATGGTCACCCATTGAATCTCCTTACTGCCCACAAGTGTTTCTGACATTCTTTTATCTCACAGTGATCTCCTACCATTCCATCTCTTCCTATGCATCATCCTTCATAAACCCATTCTTTGCTCTAATCAGAGATCTTCAACCCTTGGCCTCTCTTTACTTCCTCAGGTCACTAGCCCTGCTCTGACTCTACTTTTCTCCCTTTCCAATCTTAATCTTGTAGTTAGCTATTTCAACTTAATACTTTCCTCTGCTCTCAAATCTCTCACCTCCTTGTCCTATCATTATTCATTTCTTGCCATACTTATCCCTAGATTACTTTCACCAGTCTCTTCTTCCATTTCTATTCAGAGGCTGCTGAATTGAAGTGAAATTTCATAACCATGGGCAAATTATAAATTCAAATGATCTGCCTTCAATTAGGCCATCAAGGGGCTCCAAAGCCAGGCAGTCTTTTTATTCTATTCCATCCTAACTCATTTCTTGCCTCATCCCCCTCCCCAAACCTTTTTATCTTCTCTGTTCAAGTCTCCCTCTCCTCATTTCCCCCAGTCTTTGACAAAGAGGTAGTCTTTTCCTGTGTGCTTCATCTTGTCTCTTCCTGTTTTTTTCTGGAAGCTTGTATCTTCAATCATCCCTTCTCTCCTTCCCAAATCTCCAAGGTCTCCCAAGCTTTTAGTTCCTTCCCTACTACATTCAAACTACTCCAATTCTATTCAATCTTTAAAAAAAAAACCTTTATTAGAGTCCGTCTTCTCAAATTATCATCCTCTCCTTCTTTTCTCAGTCAAATTCTTAGACAAAGCTATCTATATTAACTGCCTTCACTTTTTATTCCCTTACTCGAGTCTTTAGTTTTGCAATGTGTCTTCTGGCCTTAAGTCCATATGACAAGACAACCTGTGGCCAAAGTTTTCCTTAAACACAGATCTGATCATGTTACTCCCCTTTCAATCAACTCCAGAAATTCCCTATTGCTTCTAAAATAAAACATAAACTCTTGTTTAGCTCTGTTTGGCTTTTAAAACCCTTCACAATGTCTGGCCCTGCTGGACATCACTGCCCTACCTCACACTACAATACAGCCAAACAGGTCTTCCCTTTCTGTTCTTCACATATGACACTGCATCTCACAACACTGTGCATTTGCATTGATTGCCCCATGTCCGTAATGTGCTCCTTCCTCATTTCTGCCCTATGGAATACTTCTTTTCCTTCAAAATGCAGCTTAAGTACCACCTTCTACATGAAATCTTTTCTGATGCCCAGCCCAGTACTCTCCTCCACCAAACTACTTTGTGATCATTCTCTCTATATATCAGGAGACTATATTTATATATATATATATTTTATATGTGCATATATATACATTATGTGTACATGTGTATACACACACAGCATTGCCTCCATTAGAATCTGTAAGCTCTTTGAGAGTTGAAATTATTTTATTCTTTGCAGCCACAGTGCCTAACACATAGTAGGTGCTTAATAAATGCTTGTTGACTGATTCCCATAGAGCTTAGTATTGTTGATTATTTTTAAAAAGACATTTGATTTGGTAGAGCGATTGCCACCTTAAAGGTTTTACTCCAACAAATTGTCTCCAACGTATAGGTCAAATCAAACAAGATTCACTGAAAGATGGAATAACAGAAATAACTGCTCAAAATCGTTTAGTTATTTGGCCAGAAATAAAATAAAGCTGTTTGCTACCATCACAGAGGATATCCAATATGGAAGAGGGAATACAGGAAAAGGGATTCTCTATAGACAATGAAGTCCTTCAGAGGCTCCTGTTTGCAGATAACATCCTACTTGGTGCATCAAGCACCAGAATGCTGAAGCATTTCCCATATTAGAACTGTAATCACCTAAGAGTTTAGCTTAATAACCACAGAAGAAGAACCAAGTGAATAAAGAATAATTTTCAAGCTATGTTTTACAGTTGGAAAGATGGCCCTTATAACTAACTGGCCCATGAGTACATATATCTTAAATAGATGTTGAAAATGAAAAATGACCTGGCCTCAGAATTGGAAGACAGTGAGCTAAATTTCCTCTGGGAGAATTGGGACAGTTCTTTTAACAGCCCCAAGCTTCCCCCTGAAACAAAGGCACATGTTTTTTAACACTATTTTTTTTTTCTGGTGATACTAATGGTTACTAGTCATAAAACAAACCCAATCTCTAAAGAATTGAGTTTTAAAGATTACCCAAAGAACAATGGACTAGTATGAACAGGCTGAAAAACAGTTGAAGAAAGCAATAGTGAAGCAATGTAAAAGATGTTTTCAGAGAAATGTATGAGTAGGGGGAAAATGTGGCCATACAATGAGAGTGAGGAATAACAATGGATGGTCTATATGCTCCATTGGTATCCATGTAGTCTCAAGAGATGTAAAGGGAAGTTCAGTCTATTGGGTGGGCTCCCTGTGGCAGATTTTCAGAAAGACATGGACAAGAGTCTTACAGGATGGACAGCCATGGATGAGTCATGTGTGATTTGTATTGTTGGAGGATGTAAAAGCAACAAGAAGACCATAGATTCATGAAGGTACCTTAAAAATAAAAACTGATTTAAACTCTCTATTATAGAATAAAAGAATAGAATGTTCAGTATTATTGAACATTATGAGCAACAGTGGATTCCTATGTTTCACAGATAATTGATTTTCAAAAAATTAGAATTTTAAAATTGTTTTAATTCAACAAGCATTTATTGAGCATCTCCTATGTCCCTGACACTCTGATAAGTAATGGAGTGACAAATACAAAAATGAAATAGCCTTTGCCCTCAAGAAGTTTATATACTACTGGGATAAAACAGCATATACACATGTAAAAATATACGAAATACATACAGAGGAAATGAAAAGTAATTTAGAAGAGAGGAAGTCTGGGAAAGCACTGGAAAGGACTCCTGTAGGAGGTGTCATGTGACCTATACTTTGAAGGATATTAGAGCTGTAACAAATATAATTGAGCTTAACTCAATTAAACTAACTGAACTGTAGCTAAACCAATCATAAGATCATAAATTTAAAGCTAAAGGGATATTAGAAGTAATATAGTCCAAAGACATCATTTGTTCCTTAAAGGGTAAATGAATTTTAATCTCTTTTTTTATCTCTTTTTACCTTCAGGACCACATTCTTTTACTTCTTCTTGAACCTACAGTTGTGTCAAAAAATCCAAAAACACAACCCTTCTATTCCTAAATAAACAATATTTATGAATTGTTGTGGGGGGAAAATAGAAGAAATGTGGTATGGTAGAAAGATCAGTGGACCCCTTTACTGCCAAGCTGCTATTCCTGAGAGAGAGAGACAATGATGTTGAGGGAAATGACATGGGGCCTCCCCCCATCTGAGGCTGACAAATTGTGCTGGGAATACAGACCTCCATTCTTTGCCTCTTTTTATCTATTCTTTCCTGTTTTAAGTGAAGGAGACTAAAGATGTTTATGACCTTATGATCTCCAAAAGGCCAGGAAAATGTGGTACCAGAAGTTCAGGTGCTGAAGTCCATGCTGGGTTTTATAGCCAGTCACACCTGAGGTATGCCCTGAAGGACTCAGAACAGCAGTAGCTGAGATTCATCCATTCATCCATCCACCATTCAGCACATGGAAGTGAAGTTGGTAGAGTGAATGCTATATAGGAGTTGTATTAAGTCTGAGCCCACTCTGGCCAGGGACTGAGGTAGTATAAGGGAGAGGGTGCTCCCAGGTGTTGGGGGGAAATATTTGTAACTTTTGTTCTTGCAATATCTTCACAGTAAATATCTCTTCTGAAAGAAAGTGGGGAGAGAGAAAGAAAGAGGAAGGAGGGAAGGAAGGAAGGTAGGAAAGAAGGAAGGAAAGCACCTGCCAGTCTCAGTAGGAAACCTATATTCAAATCCTGACTCTCCATATGACTTCGGTCAAGGCAGTTAATTTCTACGAACCTCTTTTTTCCCCATCTGGAAGCAGCTCTAAGGTCCCTTCTAGTTTTAAAGTTTGTGATTCTGAAGATTCCTTACCTGCTGGCCACCTTCTGGTGATGAGCTCCTCTGAACTTAGCTAGCCTGGTCCTCCTCCAGATACCCAATCCAATCCTGGCTTGTGTTCAAAGCTTTTCTAGTGGGGCAGGACCTGACACAGATTGTGCTCCACTGGGGTAGCCTTCAAATAGCCAGGGCTACAACATGATGAGGAATTGTAAGAGCACTTCAGAGGGTTGGCTTTTAAAATTATATACTTATTTTTAAACTTCTAGGGAGAAATTGTAGAATTTTCTTACTGGGACCATGTGATACTTGGACAACAGCCCTTGCTTCACTCCAGCCTCCTGGGTAACAGACTTCTGGAACTGTTCATGGCTCCAGGCATGCCATTTTTAAAAAGGCTGTTCCCAATGACTCTGTTTGAGAGGCACGCAGAAGCCCCAAACACCCTAGGGAAATGAGCTGGTTTAGTTACCCTTATTTGGTTGTGTTTATTTAGTATACTTTCTTTAATTAGCCTGTGCCCTGGAGGGGAGAGGTGAGAGCCTGATCTGACACAGAGACTCTCTTTCTTTAGAGTAGTATCCATGACTTCCCCGCAAGTCTTTGCTCATCACATCCTAGTCTGGACCAGCTTCTTCCACCCACTTCTAAGGATATTTAATTAGAGGTCAAGCATGCCTTGAGTGAACAGCTGTGCTTTTACAGGAGTTGTTTTGGAGTTTCTCATAGGCACTGTCTCAGGAGTTGATCTGTCTCACCTAGTTACTTTCCTTTTCTTGTTTGCTAGCAAGAAGAAGAATGCCAAAATTAGTCATTCTTACTTACGAGCCTTGGGACAGTGAATAACTATGGGTCAGAAGTTTGAGGATGCCCCTGCTGAGCTTTAGAAATGCAAGTGTTTCTTCTGAACCGGGGTATGGTGAAAGTGGTTATTTAGACAACCACTAAATTATGTTCAGCTAGTAGCAGTAATGGTGATGATGATGATGATGATGGTGATGACGATGATAATGTGGTCCATACATGTTCTGAAGATCCTTATCCCAACTCCCAAACTCCCAGATAAGTTGAGTACCAGAGCAAGGCTATATCTCCCATTCAAAGTTCTTAAAGGCACTCCTGAGGAGTTGGGTATCATCCACCAATACCATGAGCTTGATCTCCCACAAGTATGTTTCATCCTAAAATTATTAGTTGAGAATCATTATAGATAACCAGCCTTAAAGTAGCTTGCAGAAAGGAGTATTTACTGAGGTAGTGGAATAATTAGAATAAAATATCACCCCCAAAGTCTGACACACTCTCCTACAAATTCATACACGGCCCAAAGGAAAGGGGGCTCAAGGCTAAAGAGCACATGTTGTGTTGCTGGAAGTCCTTTTCGTGGGGTGCTCAAGAAACTTCCTTAAGCAAGGAAAATCTGCATCCAATCTATCCTTGGCTGCTAATGCAGACACAGACAACAGTTGATGCTGTCCTAGAGAGGGGAGGAGAGAATGCTGGGATGCCAATGAGACGTTGGGAAGTCTAAAATTTTCCCAGACCTTTCAAACCTTACCAGGTCCTCCTCTAGCTAAAGGAAAGGAGGGAAACCTTGTGAAAGCCTCTCCTCCTTCCATGCCCCAATTCATTCCTTATTCAGGGGGCATAATGAAAAGCCATTCTTATTCTAATTTCTGGAATTCTCCAATCCTAGTTAATTCAATGTTTTTATAAAGGACCCAGAGAATGCAATGAAATCCCCAGTCAATTAGCTCAGACTTCTAGTGTGGCATCATTTCACTTCATCAAATGACTTTCAAAGACATTTCATATTTAGTCTCTGACCTATGATTGTGAAATTGATCATTCATCTTAGCACTTTAAATGGAGTGGGTTGGTGTAATTGAGCAGATATCAATCAATCCTAGCTTTATAATAATAAAAATCACAACTAACATTTGTATAGTGCTTTACACTTTGCCAGGTGCTATAATATGTTCTCATTTGAGCCTCACACAACTCTGCAACTCCATTTTATAGTTGAGGAAACAAACTGTGAGGGCTTAAGTAACTTGTCTAAAGTCAAACAGCTAGTAAAGTATCAAAGGCAGGATTTAAATGCTGTCTTCCTTACTCCAAGTTCAGATTTATTCACCATGTTAATTAAATCTCAGGTAATTTGAGATGGTATAATTTTGTTCTGAAGCTAAGGAGGCAGCAAGAAAGGACTGAAAAACTCAAAGATTGATTCTAAAAGAGTGTGCCCTTCAACTTGGAACTGAAACCGTTTCATGTGAAATGGCCCATGTGTTTAAGGGCAAGTGAACTTGTCTGCTATGGAGCAAAATGATGACAGTGGTATTAGGAGATCTCCAGGTGAAGGGACTTTGGAAAAAAATGAAGAGTAGGTCTGGCCACAAAAAGCTGGCCATTAAACATAGAGACCCACAGAACAATATAGTGAAGATAAAAGAATTAAAACTTTGCCTATCTTAACACTCTGCTAGTTGTCCAATCTCAAACTATTATAGCTTGAACTTATGTCTTATTTCTCACATGCCTCTCTTGGACTTTCTGGAGAGATTCCTGGTTTAGACTTCCACAGTCATTCCTAACTCATCTGCCAACTTCCTGATTTTCCTTTATGATTCGAATCAGAGCTGAGACTAGAAATATTTTCATCTGGGACAGGAAGATAGCATGGCACAAAGCACAATTGGTTCCTCCTTCACACAGGGGTTAGACAGATAGTCCATTGAGAGGGGCACCACAGCAATAGGATCCTGGGTGGAGCAGTGGCCCCAAATGACAAGATGAATTATAGGACTATCATCGGCTATGGGAAGAAATCATGTCTACCTGGGTGTTGGCATCCTATTGGTAAGAAATTCACCTCCCAAATGAGGTTGGCACTCTGGGGCAAAGCTCCATTCACTTCTTGCTAGTTACTACTCTAGTTGTGCCCTTTATTTGAAATGGAATTTTCTAGATGTACTCCCTTCTCTTTGTACACCCCACCACATACAACTCTACTTCCCAAACTAAACTTCATTGTAGCCCTTCATGGATCATACCCTGGGGAGGAATTGGGTGTGAGAGAAAAATGCTTCACAGTTGAATCTGGTAATATTACAGTAGGCTGTGTAACAAGTTAATTTAAGTAATAAAACTGCTTTCATAAACAACCAAACTATTCACATATAAATACACATATTCTCTTTCTGTGTCTATATATGTATATATGGAAGAGAGAAATTCTCATATATGTATGTATGTATATATATACATATGTCTATGTGTATATATATATAAATATACATGTGAGAGAGAGAGAAAGAGATATTTTCTCACACAGTACCAGCATAGCATTCTAAACAGTTGACTAGATAGATACATAGAACACATCATGGCAAGGTAGGTGGGAAGGTACAAGAGAGAGGTAAAAAAGGGCTAAGGTCCTAAGGGTACTGTCTTTGGAAGGGAAAGCCCTCTTCTCTTTTTAGAATCTCTATTAGTTTGGGGAAGCCTTTGTTTCTGTGCCTGTTTAGTCATATTAGGTGACAGGGCATCCACAAATGGCTCCCTGTCTTCAGTTTCTGGTCATGCCTGGAGGCCAAAGAAAAGATATTCTACTGAGGCCAAGAGTGACTATCAGGGGACAGGGCCCAATCCTCCCCGACCTGATATGTCAAGGTAACGCCCTAAAAAGTTATCATATGGAACTTGTAGTTAAATTGAATATTTTTATATTAATACAACAAAAATAATTTTAAGGGAAAATAAAAGTAATTGTGTTATACTATAATAATTTTTACAAAATTAAGTAAAACAATTTTTCCCTAAAATAGCCCCACCTACCAAACCACCTCTTTTTTTTTAGAATTTTTATTTTCAGAAATTTAATTTCTCTGCACACTTTTATTTGGCTCCCAGCTATATAATTGAAATGGAAAATCTACTCACTCACCTGGTAACTCTTTAATCTGATGAAGTCAACCTTCATAGAGACAAATGTATCTGAATTTCGACTGATATTCTTTAGATTCTCCACAAGGTCAGCGCAGAACTTATAGCCCCCTTTAAGCACACACAGAACCATGATGTCACAGTATCCAATGTCATTCATGATATCCTTTGCCAACTTCTCAGTCCTGGAAAGGAAATAAAAGGACAAAAAATAAATCACTGTAAATTTATTTAGGTCACATTGTTCCAGCTACAACTGCACAAAGCATAACATCCAACATTAGATTGCACTTTTGGGGGAAAAGTATTTAATTGCACGAAGGAGCTCCAAGCTAGTAGAATTATGTGATTTCTAAAATTAAAGGGTAATGATTCACAAATGTTACTTTTGTTTGTTTTTGGAGAGGGGAAAATGGGCAGCAGCAACAACTAACAGGTACATATTGCTTTTAAATCTTTAGCTTTATGTGCATTAACTCATTTCAGTCCAAACCCTTCAATGTAGGCACTTCAGCAGTATTAGGCACATCAGCAGTATTACTTTACAGATGAATCAAGTCAACAGCCTCTGACGCTATGCTAAGTACTGGGGATACAAAGGCAAAAACCAGCCCCTGCTCATAGTATAAAGGAAGAGACAATTCTCGAACAACTATATACAAATAAGATTCATACACAGTGAATTGGACAAAATCTCAGAGAGATTGAAAGGGACCAGGAAAAGCTTTTTACAAAAGGGGGATTGTAAGTGAATCTTGAAGGAGGACAGGCAGTGTAGACAAGGAGGAAGGGCATTTTACTTGGGGAGAGCCATTGAAAAGAGAGAGTGGGGAAATGGACTGCCCTGTGTGCCAAGAGCAGTAAGGAAGCCAGTGTCATTGAATTATAGAGGAGGGGAATAAAGTGTAAGAAAGTCAGAAAGGTAGTAAGGGTCAGGTTGTGAAGGGTTTTAAAAGCTAAATAGAAGATTTTATATTTCATCCTGAGGGTTATGCAGAGTGACTAGAGTTTATTGAATGTGGTGGGGAGGGAATGACATGGTCAGATCTGTACCTTAAGAAAGGTCACGTTGATAGCTGAGAGAAGGATGGACTGGAGTAGGGAGAGATTTGAGGTAGAAAGAACGACCAGAAGATTCTTATGATAGTCCCAGTGTAAGGTATGTAAGGCCCACACCAGGGCGGTGCAAGTGTCAGGGGAGACAGGGTCATATACAAAAGATGTAATGAAGGTATAGGAGACAAGACTTGGCAATGGATGGGATACAGTTGGGCGAGAAAGAATAGAAGTCAAAGATAAGACTTAATTTGTGAACCTAGAACACTGGGAGGATCATGGTGCCCTCGACAGTAACAGGAAAGTTAGAAAGAGGGAGAGAATTTTGAGGGAAAGATAATGAGTTCAGTTTTATACATATCGAGCTTAAGATAGTGATTAAGAGATTGGTAACTTTGGAAAAACTAATTTCAGTTGAATGATGAGATTACAAGCCAGATTGCAGAGTGGGAGGGAGAGAAGTACAGGCAGCTCTTATAAATGGCCTTCTCAAAGAGTTTAGCCACTAAAGGAAGGAGTGACACAGGATGATAGGTAAGGGGGATGGATGGAGCAAATGAGGGTTTTTTGAGGATGGAGGAAGCACTGGCATGTTTTTTAAGCAGTAGAGAAACAGCCAGTATATAGTGAGAAATTGAAGATTAATGAGAGAGTGGAGATGACAGATGGGACTGACTGCTGGAGAATCCCATACTGCTGGTATGGGATCACTTTGCATAGAAAAAGAGTTTGCCTTGGCAAGGAGAAGGGCCATCTCTTCATAGGAACTACTCAGAAGAGTAAACAAGGCTCAGAAAGATGAAGTGACCTGCCTTTTGTCACAGAGTAGGGAAGTATCAAAGGAAGGAATTTAGCATAAGCTTTTCTGAATCCAAGGCCTGAAACAAGGCAATAGCATGCCACAGCCTTTTAAAATTAATTTTCCCAATTTGATAGACACCACAGACTTTTGAATTGATTCCCCTTCTAACACTCTATCTAGGTTGTCTATTTCCTTTGTTGTCTGTTTTTAAAGGTATTTTTACAGATATTCACCCATTTCTTTTAAGTTCTTGAATTAATTAGTACCAATCAGGGTATGGTAACCAATGATAATTTTATAAATTTACTCTGAGTTCGTTGTGATCTCTTTTCTCTGTTAGATTTGAGTAATCTGAGTTTCCTCCCTCCTTTTTTGAGTAAATTTGCTAGCTATTGTTCAATTTTATTAATTCTGAACCATGCTACATGAGACATTTCATTATGCTGTCATTCTTTATACTACACATATCCCAGTAGCAATGCCTTCATTATCAGTGGTAAAATGTAAACCCAAGTCAGTGACTGGCATGTGTGGGCTTATTTGGTGTGAGAGGAATGAGAGAAGATATGTACTAGACCAGGTAAGGAAACTTCCTTTAACAAAGAAGGTGGGCAATTCCTCTGAAACTTAATGTTATAGAGAGTTGCCTAGAGCACCAAGAGGAGGGGCAAGCTGGAGCCAGCTCCAAACACCTATGTTGTTCATTTTTCACTGCCAGCATTGAGACCTCAGAAATCAGTAACTGTTATAAAGGTGGGCTTGACTTATTGTTTTTTATCATCTAGACTTAAGAAGGAGTAATGCAGATTAAGCTTAAACCAAATAGTTAATTTATTACTCCCCTCCCCAACTAGCACCCTCCCTGACAGACAGGTCATGCGCTTTGTCCAGGGTCACACAATTAGTATGTGTTAGAATCACAACTTGAGTCTAGGTCTTCCTAGTTCTGAGGCCAGTGGCCTTTTATAGAGTAAAAATAGAGAATGATAGCAATGAAACCCTTATGAAGTTTTTTGTCATGTCATATAAAAGGGAACACATTGATTGCCTATTTGGTGACATCAAGAAATAAGGAATGGAATGGGAGGTCCTGAGGTACAGAAAAATGCACCAAAAACTTGGACCTTATACGTTCAACCCCCTTATTTTATAGATAAAGGAATCGCAGCTCAGATAGTGCCTTGCTCAGGCGTAGGTAGCCAGGTAGGCAAACAGTTCAATCACAGAGCTAGTAAAAGAAAGGGTCAGGATGAGGCCTCAGGTCCTCTGATGCAGTATTTTTTAATGGTATCACACTTCCCTTCACACCATGCTTTAAGGTCCGCTTTTAGCTTGTCAAACTGAACTAAGCATGTAAGAAGAAAATATACCTACCTGTCCATAATGACACCATGAGGTATAAGCACGTGGTTCAGATCTCCATAATAGTGCTGTGGGTAGGTGAATAAATCCAAGTGATATCCTGGCCAACCATCAGAAATCTGAAAATAAAATTACTTGGGTTGAAGTTATCTTTACTTGGATAGTATATTTAAAAATGTACCTATATGGGGGCAGCTAGGTGGCGCAGTGACTAGAGCACTGGCCCTGGAGTCAGGAGGACCTGGGTTCAAATCCAGCCTCAGACATGTGACACACTTACTAGCTGTGTGACCCTGGGCAAGTTATTTAACCCCAATTGCCCTGCCTTCCCCCCTCCAAAAAAAAATCCCTTCATTTATTCCTCCCTCCCTCCCTTCCTTCCTAAAAAACAAAAACAAAAACAAAAACGTACCTATAGACCTAGCAAACAACCACCAAAAAGTACAGTCTATGACTGTCTACAAATGATATGACAATAAAGATCCTTCTTATGTCCTTTAAGAATTTGTTAAAATTTCTGCAATTAGTGGAAGTGTGTTGAGTAATCCCCTCCTGGATCACTGCCTTATCTTGGCGGAGAGATTGACTTAGCTTAATGAAACTATGAGCTATGCTGTGCAGGGTTACCCTAGACAGACAGGTCATAGTGGAGAGTTTTGACAAAAGTTGATCCCCTACAGAAGGAAATGGCCAACCACTCTAGTATCTTTGCTGAGAAAAACCCATGGACACCGGTCCGATGTGTTATGGTCCATGGGGTCATGAAGAGTCAGACATGACTGAACGACATGTTAAGTAATAAGTTATTGAACACTGATAGAGAACCTGGCCCTGAACAAATTATGCTATTCTAGAGCCAGACTCGTCTTATGTCTCATGAATAAGTCAAACCTCACATCCCCTGTGGGCATCTGTTTCCTTCCCTTCTCTACTTCACCTATCCAAGTCTGATCCATCTCTAAGGCCCAGCTTGAGTTTTGGCTCTTCCATGAACATATCTCCAATTATTCTAGGTCTTATTGACTTGGGACTTGGAATTTCTACAGCACTATATTGGTGGGGGGTGAGGAGGAAGGGGGCACCAGATATATGATATCATCGGTATAGGGAATTACTGCCGAGGGAAAAAAAAAAAACAACTCCTTTTCCCCAAGTACAACTATTCCACAGCTTATGGTCTTAGAGAGCTGCCTGGGGTACTGAGAGGTTGTGACTTGACAAAGTTCATGTGGTCAGTGTATTTCAGAGGTTGACCTTGAACTCAGGTTTTCTTGAGGTCAAGGCTGGCTCTCCAGTCATTGTGCTATACTAACTTTCCAACCCTAAATACTATTTAACCATTCGGATTTTTTGTGTGTTTGTTTTTGATCTGGACCTAAGATTACATCAGTCTGGGGGAATTCTTTAGTTTGGAAACTCCCTGCACTGATAAAGATCGCTACTTGTCTATAACTTCTAGTCTTAGAGGGTAGTGAAGGGCCGGCCAGGGGAGGTTAAAAGACTTGCCCCTAGTTTCAAAACTAGAGTGTGTCAGATGTGGGACTCAAATCCAGATCTTTCTGTCTATATGGTTGGCCATCTATCCATCATGCTGTGCTGCTGCTCAGCAATACACGTGTGCATGTTCATGTGTGTGTAATCCAATAAGTGTTTATTAAGCACTACATGTTAAACACTGTGCTAGGTACAGGAGATATAAATAAATAAAACTTTCAAGGAGCTCGTATCCTACATATTGTTTGATATTGGGTAGTAGTTGTATATATTGATAATGTCTCCTCTATTAGACCCTAAGTTCCATGAGAGAAGGCATAGTGACTTCTGCTACCTCTGCACATCCCACTGCGTCTGCATATTCTTAATAAATAATTTTTTCATATTAATTTAGATTATACTAATTTAGAGTTCAGGATCATCTGAAGAGAAAGTATGCTAGAGATTTTGGGGTTTTTTGCCCTGTCTTTGCTTAGAAAACTGATATGAACATTATTGCTAGCAATACACTTCACCTTTTCACAGAAAGCAAAATCTAGAACTACTTTGATGGACTTGATCTCATTGATGGAGATGCTCTTTCAAATAGTATGGCTGGAAAAGTAATAAACATGCTAATTGAGTCATTTTATACAACTAAGTCACAGGACTAAGAGTAATCTGAATCTGAATCTGTAATTGTCATTCTGAGTCATTAAAATAGCTTATTACTTAGATTTTTTTGTTTTCACCTAATTTTAAAAAGAATTATTAAGCAGCACATGTGTGAGTGCACACACTCGAGCACACACACACACACACACACACACACACACACACACACACACACAAACAGTGGAGGTTTGGAAACAAAGATGTTTATTTTAACCAATCTCCTTTCCTCTCCTCCCAACTACCAATGCACTTAAACTTGTGAACAGAATCTCTGGCATTCAAATAGAAGACTCAAGACAGGCATAAAAAGGCAAACATGAGGTAGAAATCATGAGGGACTTAACAAGGTTAAACTGTTTACATTCTCAAATGGGAAGATGATACACGTAACCCCCAAGAACATTATCATCATTAGGACAGTTAGAAGGAGACTACTAAGATGGAGAACATGGGTATGAGTCTATTATATTGGGGTGATCTATAAAAGAAAAATGGAAGGCTGAGAAAGAGGGATGTACTTGGAGAAGGGGAAAGGGAGAGGAAGAATTGGGGGAAATTATCTCACATAAAAGAGGCACTCAAGGAAGTTTTTACAATGAAGGGGAAAATGGGAGGGAGGTGGCAAAGCTTGAATTTTACTTTCATGGTTCAAAGAGGGAAAACCATGTATACACACTCAATTGGTTACAGAAATCCATCTTACCCAACAGGGAATTAGGAAAAGTCACTAAGAAAAAGGGGGAGGTGATAAAAGAGAGGGCAAATTAAGGGAAGCAGTGGTAAGACGCAAAACAGACTTTTGAGAGGGACAGGGAAAAGAGAGAGAGAGAGAGAGAAAGAGAGAGAAGGATAAACAGAAGAAAATAGGGTGGATGGAAATACACAGTTAGCAATCATAACTGTGAATGTGACTCACATAGGGATGAACTCACCCCTAAAATGGAAGTAGATAGCAGAATGGATTAGAAACCAGAATCCAACAATATGTTGTTCACAAGAAACACACTTAAAATAGAAAGACACACAAAGAGTTAAAATAAGAGCTGAAGCAGAATCTATTTTGCTTTAGCTGAAGCAAAAAAGGCAAGGGTAGCAATCATGATCTCAGACAAAGCAAAACAAAAATATTCCTAATTAAAAGTGATAATCAGAGAAAATGCATTTTGCTAAAAGGTATCATAGACAATGAAATAGCATAATGTGAAACATATATGCACCAAATAGTATAGCATCCAAATTCTTGAAGGAAAAGTTAAATGAATTACAGGGTGGAAATGGACAGTAAAACTATGCTATAGTCGGGGAACCTCAATTTGCCTCTCTCAGAACTTGACAAATACAACCATAACATAAATAAGAAACAAGTTAAGGAGATAAACAGAATTTTAGAAAAGTTAGATATGAGAGACCTCTGAGGAAAACTGAATGAGAATAGAAAGGAGAATACCTTTTTTTGTCTGGCTATACATGGTACCTTCACAAAAACTGACTACATATTAGGGCATAAAAACTTCACAAACAAATGTAGAAAAGCAGAAATACTAGATGCACCCTTTTCAGACCACAATGCAATAAAATTATGTTGAATAAAGGGCAATAAAAAGATAGATTAAAATTAATTGGAAACTAAATAATCTAATCCTTGTGGATAAGTGGGTCAAGGACAAATCATAGAAACCTTCAATAATTTCATTAAAGGAATTAACAACAATGAGACAACATACTAAAATTTGTGAGGTGCAGACAAAGCAGAATTTAAGGAGAAATTTATGTCTCTAAATGATTACATCGATGAAAGAGCAGTTCAACAAATTGGCCATGCAACAACAACAACAACAAAACTAGAAAAAGAACAAATAAAAAATTCCCAATTAAATACCAATAAAAGAAAATTCTAAAAATCAAAGGAGAGATTAATAAAATTGAAAGTAAGAAAATCATAGAACTACACAGTGGATAGAACACAGTTCCGGAGTTAGGAGGACCTGAGTTCAAATGTGGCCTCAGACACTTGACACTTACTAGCTGTGTGATCTTGGGCAAGTCACTTAACCCCAATTGTTTTGCAAAAAAACCAAAACAAAACCATGGAGCTAATAAATAAAACTAGGAGCTAGTTTTCTGAAATAACTAATACAGTAGATAATACACTGGTTAATTTGATTTTTTAAGAAAGCCCAGAAAATCAAATTGCAAATTTCAAAAAATGAAAAGGGTGAATGCATAACCAATGAAGATAAAATTCAGGCAATTATTAGAAGCTTTGCCTAAAATCATAAAAGCACTTTGACCCTTAGTCCTGTTTCTTACAAACCAACAGCAATTATTGAGAGTATATTTTTGCAAATGGATTAAAATTTATCCAAATTCAGTATATGTTTGTGTGGAGGGGAGCTTGCACAGAGAGTTGAAGGAATGACTTTTATATATGTGACAAAATGTGGCACTTTCAAATGCAAGATACAAATTAACTTCTTCAACTTTTCAATAACTATATTTGTAAGGAAGTTTCTCCTGACTTCAAAACTCAATTTGTCACTTTGCAAACTTTAACCCTTTGCTCCTAATCTAGCCCTCTGAAGTGAAACAAAATAAGTGTAGTCACTCCCCCACACATGACTGCTGTGATAGGACTAGGGTTCCCATTTCCTCACAATAGGAATTATTTCTCCCAAAAGGTAACAAAGCTGTCCCAGGGACTTAATTGACCTCCTTCTCCTTTGACTCAGCTTCCTGGTCACCTAAGGGTATAAAAAATCCCACTCAATGGAATCAGGGCTCCTGATTTGGATTTTTGAAGACCAACCAAATCACTATACCCTACCCTGTTGACCAGACACATTTGCATATGGATTTGAGGGACAAGGGAGCAACATTCAAGGAAGCTAAATGCCACTGTATACTTGTAGTGTTAGGGCAAAGTAAACTTCCTTATGTTCACTGTTCAGTGATGTTCAAGTCCTCTTAACCTAAACAGGTAGAGGGCATTAAGTTTGACTCTCAACAACTGCCTTTCAAACATTTATACGACTATCATTTAATTGTATCGTCCTCCTTATGTCTTATTTTCTCTAACCTAAACATCCCAAGTTCCTCCTGTTTATCTTCATATGACACGGGTTCAAAGCCATCTACCATCTTGGTTTGCCCTCCTCTGGATAAACTTATCAGTGTTCTTCTTAACCCAAGGCTATTATCAGTCCCATTTTACAGATGAGGAAACCAAGGCAGAAAAGTTAAGTAATTTGGTCAGGATCAAATAGTTGAAGAGTCAGATGCCAAATTTGAATCTAGGTCTTCCCGATGCCAGGTCCAGCACTCTGTCCATCATACCAGTTCGTTGACTTTAGGTTCAGATTTGAGATTTTATTAATGTGGGGGACTACAGGTGTGGAAATTCCCTTTGCTGATGCACATTGGCAAGTCATCAGTGACTTATAGTATTTGAAAGCTACCTAGGGGGCTGAGAAGTTAAGTAACTTGTCCAAGGTCACAGGATCAGTGTGTAATAATAGGCTGAGCTTGAGTTTGTCTTCCTGGCCAAGACTGGCTCTCAATCCACTAATTCTTGCTGTCTCTCAACCCTGTAACATGATTAATTCAGAATAAAGAAACAAAACTTCTTACAATAATAATCAACCAGACTCTGGTTTCATCTAAAAAATGAAACACATTCAAATTTAAAATCCTTAGACCTCCTCAAGTTCCTATACTTACAAAGACTGCCAAAAACAAAAAAAAATTCTCTGCCTAATGTTACAATTGGACCAGTTTTAAAGCAGATTCTTTATTTTGAAAATACAAATGATTTTGGATCATCTGCATGGGGATTTTCTGCACTGAATTTTTAATTCCTTTTCTATGCCTGGGAATAACCAAGAGGAAACTCTAATCAGTTTCTAAGTGTTAAGGAGCAGGTGCTCAGATTAAGGGCTTTCAGTTTTTCATTTTCCTTTTAATTACATTACATAGGGGGAAAAAAAAGCTATGACTTTTCCATTGCCTCTAGAATATAATTACAAACTCCTTAGCCTCCAAAATTTAGCTCCAACCTATTGTTCTACATTTTTTCCACATTACTACCTTTCCCAAACTCTATATTATAGTCAACTGTTCCTTGATCTCAATGTCTTCTCCCCCAACCTATATATTCCCCTAAATCAGAGGTTCTTAAGTTTTGTGTCATTAATCCGTTTGATAGTCTGATAAGCCTGTAAACCCTTTCTTAGAATAATGTTTTAAATGTATAAAATAAAATAAAATACGTAAGATTACAAAGGAAACCAATTATATTGAGATAGTTATAAAAGTATTCTTTAAAAGTTCAGGTTATGGCCCCAGGTTAAAAACACTTGTCTCAAATTACCCAAGACTACAGAGCCCTTGGGGCTGCCCGCTGGATTTCCTTTACCAACCTGAAACCTCATGCATCCCTGAAATTCATATATTGGACTCACCCCTGTGGCATCACTCTGATTGGATGGCTTTTCCTAGAATCCTCATTTATGGAGGGTGTCTAGCCCAATGATGACTCATTTCTTTCCAGGCTGTACTCAGGATTTCCTCTACCATGCCCAACACAACACAGGCACCCTCATCTCCCTCCTGACCTTTTCAGTTTCCTTTTATGTGTGGTCTTTTCCCACTAGAATGTAAACTCCTTGAGGGCAGGAGCTATCTTTCTTTCTATAGTATGGATACCCCCAGCTGTGGCACACACTAAGTGTTTAATAAATATTCACTGACTGACTGATCCATCTACCTTTCAGAATTCTTATCTTCCTTAAAGCTCAGCTCAGGTGCTAACTCCTCTGTGAAGTCTTTCCTGACTTCTCCCCTCATTCTTACAGTTATCCTCTCCCCAATTCTTACTGTTTCCCCCTTTCTCAAATTGCCTTGTATTATATTTGCATATTCCTATTTCCTCATTAGAATGTAAGCTTCCTTCACTTTCATCATTATTCCCAAAGCCTAGCCCAGGGCCTTTCCTGCACTTATTATCAAAGCGAATTGAGGATGAAGCCTACCCAATATGAGTGATACCTAATAGAACATGCTTTATATGTGATTCACCTGTTTTATGGGAGTACTCAAAGGGCCAAGTACTTCAGAAGTTACAGTATCTAAACAACAAAAGATGTACTATTCTGCCATGACACTTTAGCAACACCGACTACTTATTACTCACATATTTTCTATCTTCTCTTGAATGCAAATTACTCACACTTTCTTTTCTATCTCCTTTGGAACAGTCATTTTAATAGTTGTATGGCATTAAGGAGAAAGGCAATATGGAGTAATAGCTAACATTAATTAAGCCTGCACACTAAACTAGGTGCTTTACAAATATCATCTCATTTGTTCCTCATAACAACCATAGGAGGTGGTTATTATCCCCAGATGGTAGTACAGAAGAGGAAACTGAGACAAACAGAGGAAAATGACTTCCCTGAAGTCACACAGCTGGTAGATGTCTGAGGCTGGATTTACACGTCGTTTGTCCTGACTTCCTGGGCAGCTTAGTGCCTGGAGTTAGGGAAACTCATCAAATCTGGCATCAGACACTTACTAGCTGTGTGGTCCTGGGAAAGTCACACAACCTTGTTTGCCTTGGTTTTCTCATCTACAAAATGAACTGGAGAGGAAAATGGCAAACTACTCCACTATCTTTGTCAAGAAAACCTTAAACTGAAATGAATGAACAACTTTCTGACAACAGGTTCAGCCCTGTATACACTACTGGGCCACCTAGCTCCAAGTAGTAGTGGGTAGTAAGCCAACCTCAGAGTAAAAAAAAAAAAACAAATCTGGATTCTTGCTCTTAACACAACCTGGCTGTATGATTCTAACAAGTCACTTGACTTTTAAGAGCCCCAGGAAACTCTCTAAGACTTTAAATTGCAGAGAAAACACTGAGCTGGACTGACAAGAGCTTCATAACGTACACATTTTCATGGTTCCTCTCCAACAGACAATAAAAATCATAGGATTTCAAAGTTCAGTAAGACGTCAGAGATGAGATCAAGGCCACACACTCTCACATTTTATTAATAAAGTGAGAACGAAGGAGACTGCTCCAGGGTCACACAGGGTAGTCCAGCAAATATCTAAATGTAAATAGTGCGGGCCTACATCCAGGATAAATGAGGGTTAGAAACCCACCCCACCCTAGGTAACTTAATCACTTAATTTTCTGCACTCCAGTTTTCTCATTTAATCCTGACTCCACCACTAACTACTTGTATAACATTGAGAAAGTCACCTTAGCTTCTGTAGATCTCAGTTTTCTCAATTATAAAATCAATGAGTCACACTATACAATTTCTAAGATCTTTTTCAGGTCTAAATTGGAGACCCTATGTAGCATCTTCCTTACAGGGTCTTTGTGAGGGTAGGCGCTTAAATAAGCTGTTTTAAATATTATACTGACTCAGACCCCAGAACCACCATAGCCAGCTGGTTCTAAGCTGTGAGGATTTTCACCTCTCTGACCTCCCCTCTGTACTGGTTTAATTTTGTGAGAGTGGAAACGGGGGAAGCCCAACAACAAAGCTATAATCTTAACTCCTTTAGGGCTGTTTTCTTTGGGCTGTTTCTTGGTCAAGGAAATTAATGTTGAGAGAAATTTCTTGGTGGGTTCTCTGCTGGAGGGGAAAGCTTCAATTCAGCGATTGAAAATTTAATTGCTCGTGGTAGAAGCCAAAACATTCCAAGTTATTGTTCTCATAACTTCCCAATTTTGAATGTGTTTGCTCTTTTCTGAAAGCACATTTAAGTGAACGAAAATGTGTATTACAGCATATTTTAATGCCAAGACCCATGAACCTTCTCAAATGGGATAATAAACGTAAAGCATTTTGCAAACCTTAAAGCACAGGAGCTAAATGTAAAGTAACATTATTATTATAATTGAGGGTCTTAAAAACCAAATGCTATAAAAGTCTTGGTGCAGGTTTAAGCTACTAAAGCTTGGAACTTTGGGGATATTGTTTTCATTGAATTCCTTGAGCAGGACAATAGGATTTGGTGCTGAAAGGGATCCTTAGAGATCATATTATCCAATATCCTCATTTTACAGATAAGGAAACTGAGACCCAGAGAAGTAACTTGACCCAAGTAGTAACTTAATGCACGGTAGCAGTAAGTACAGAGTTCAAGATTTCATCTGAGGTCCTCTGACTCCAAATCAACGGATTTCCACTAAAACCGAACTGCCTTCCACTTTCACAATCCCCCTTATTAAGTGAAAGCTTGAACAACATGTTCTAAACTGAAGAACCCTATGAGTCCCTACCTGCCTCCATCCATTTTTATTTTCTTCTTCTCCCTCCATTTATGCAAGTAAATATCACCTCCCAGTTAACTTACAGATTCCATTCAATTCCACAAAAATTTACTGAACTGAATTGACCTAGCCCTAAAAAGATAAGATGGGGGCGGCGGGAGATACCAAGGCCAGTATTTCCATATTATTATCATTGATTGGGATTCTATAGGCCACGTGGCACATTGTAAAGGATACAGTAGGGCTTTGCTTAACATTGGAAACCGGCTTCCACTTCCACTTTAACTTGAGGAGATGCCGGAGAATAACGGAAGAGTGGAAAGAGATTATATAAAAGACCCGAGCAAATACCTTTACGCATCAGGGGCCTCACACCCGGGAGGCGCTCTCCAGGTAAGGAGAGAAGTTCAGAGGTCGGCTGCCTAAATCTCATAATCCCACATTAATCCGGTAAAATTTTTCTTTTAATCTTACAGTAGTCTCAAAGCAGTGGAGGTAGGAGGAAAGCAAGGTGGGCAAACCCAAGTGGGTAGGTTATAAAGCGCAAACCCACCGGCCTCTCTCTTACGTGCATCCTCCCCATCCCTAAGCCCTCACTCCCATTTCTAAAAGCGAGGCCTGGAGTTAGCAAGGTTGGAGCGATGACGACAAAAGGCAAGGTCAAAGACCAGGGTGGTGGTCGGGTGGCTGGGGCTTTTGTGAGTGGATGGTGATGAGGAAGAAGAAGAAAAGGCTGGAGTGTGGGAGAGATTGAGAAAGAGTAAAAAAGAAAAGGCTGGGGTTTTTGATATTTGCTGGGTTGGGTTTTTCTAGGGGTAAGGATGGAGGGTCTTTGTTGGAAAATGGAAACAAAGTGTCCCTGGGAGATACTGGGCGCTGCCCGAGGGTTCTCTCCAACACTGGGACAGAGAAGCCCGCCTGAGAAGGATTACGAAAAGGTATTCGATTCCTGTCTGGAAAGAGATCGCCAAGGGTAGGGGCCTGGAGGGAGGGATGAAGGAGATACAGAGGGTGTGGGCGCTCACTACTGCCCGGAAATCAGGAGTTTCCATTTACCACGACCCCACGCCTGTTGTCTCGCGCCTCCTCTCTCTTCCCAGCCATGTTTCTCCCGGAGGAAAGCAGGAAGGAAGGAAAGAAAGGGAGCCCGGAGCTCCGGGGAGGGGGTGAATGGGCAAGAGGGGCGGGCGCAGGGAGGGAGGGGAGGGGGATGCGGCGCCGGGTACCGGCCGCTGGGGACTGCTCCGCCCCCGCCCCCAGCCAGCTGGCGGGAAAGGATCGCTCTGCTGCCCCGGGCTCCCATTGGCTGGACGCCAGCTCCGCCTTCTGCTGCTTCCCTCCCCAGCGCTCAGCTTCGGGAGGATGGTCTAATTAGTTGCCTCAGGACCTGCTGCTGGCTCTGGGAGCCTTCGCTTTTTCCCCGCGGCAGCTCAGTGCTAGGGCTACTGGACTCTGGAGTCTAGTGCGGGCCCCTCCCGCGCCCTTTACCCCTGCCCCACACCCAGTGTATGCTCCACCCGAGCTGCAGAACTGGGTGCCTCAGGGTGCTTGTGTCCCTGAGGTATTTGAAAGCCCTGAACTACCGAGAAAAATGAAGAAATAGGTGTCGATTGCTTCAGTGGAGTTCTATGCCCCCCACAAAATTCTCTTTCAAAATGAGTTCAATCTTCAACAAACACAAATATTTCAATTGTTTAGAAAACAAAAAAAAGGGGGGATTGCATAAAAACACTGAACTGTCATGCATAGTTTGTTTTTTATAGAAAGTTGTACAAATTACAGTCAACCTGGGAGCAACAAAATTGCCCTTTTGGTGTCTCCATTCTGTAATTCTAATTCTTCCGTGAATTTTAAAACGTCTCATTGATACTCTTTCCCCCTTTCCATTTTCTGTTGCTACATACCACAGGACTTTCCTCTCCATAGAATCTCTCCCTTGTAACAAATACGTTTAGTCGAGAAAAATAAAACAACACATTGGCCAAAATAGATTTCTAAGAGAATGAAGGGGGGAGCAGGGGATTTCCATTTGCTTTTATTCTGCCTAATTCTCAACTCTGTTCCTCAAAGATGTCAGACTCCTCTAAGGTCAAATCCTAGACATATGAGTACTTGTGATATGTGTTTTTCCCGTTTTTATTAATGATCATGGTCTCCGAACCCTCTCTAAGTTTTCCACATCCCCTAAAGTTGTGGAGCCCAGAACTAGACACAATATTCCCCTAAGGGTGTAACTCACAGAACTCCCCAATAATTAAGATGGAGGGTCTTTCTCAAATATGAACTGGGCTAGGCTGCTGAGGTCCCTTCCAGCTCTGAAGTTCTGTTGGCACTCTGAAAATAGATCCATTCAGGTCCCTTCCAGCTTTGAGACATTGTGATTCTGTGATATTTGAACTGACACTATGAAACCTGAATCTATCTGGTACATTTTAGAATACCCCAATTGAGGCCTGAAAGAGACTTGAGAAAAGGTTCAGTATAACTTCTGGCAGTATAACTTTCTGCTGAAACATTCTGAAACCATCAGACATATAAGAATCTATATTGTGTGTTTTTTCCTCTTTATATAAATCCATGACCTCCATATTTGAACTGTCTCCAAGTTTTCCACACCCCCTCAAGTTATGGAGCCCAGAACTGGACATAGTACTCCACCAAGGGTCTGACTCAGAGCTCTCCCCAAGGATTACTGTTTTATTCTTCAGATTTGGGTAGAAGCCAGGAAAAGGAATATGACCTTTGCCAAGTTTAAGGGGATGGGAGGAGAGGATAGTCATCAATTAGTTTTTATTGAACACCTACAGGGTAGGAAAGCATTATCAGCTGCATGAACAGTCTCCTGAACACAAAGAGCATGTCTGAAAAGATTCTAAGTGTCCATTAAAAGTGGTGGTTTCTAAACCAGAAGAGTAGAATAATGCAGCTTAGTGAATTTTGGTGCTTAAACTCATATATGTGGGTCATTTCACTTAAAATGGAAAACACCAGTGAACACATCAGGATAAGAAGAGTGGTCAGGTCAGCATTCTCATACCAAAATAGTGAAAACTGGTCCAGAGTAAACTCCAATGAATATTTTTCATTGATTTCACAAAAGCAAAAAGTCCTCCTTCCCAGATCCTTCCACCCTCCTTGGTGCTGTACATCATTCTTCAGATTCTATTATATTTATTTACTTATCTGCCTTCACTTTGTAGCCTTCCTTAGAATGTAAACACCTCAAGGAAAGGTACTTTCATTTTTGTCTTTGTATCACCAGAGCCTAGTTCCTATCACATAGTAGGTACTTCATGTTTTTTGAGTTGCATCAAATCAAAGAAGGTAAAGCAATGCTTTATGGGAAGTTAATTACATGTGAACAATTGTATGTGGGCCAGTAAAATTTAACAACTTTACAGTATGTTTGGGCTATAGTTCATTAACAATGACTTAAATTTTAATGATATCTTTGGTTTTTACACCACCAGAATGTATCTCTCATTATCCCTTCTCTTACTCCTTCTGAAGAGCTATCCCATATAGCAAACAATATTTTTAAGAAAAAAAAAGACAGCAAAGCGAACTGATACATTGAAAAAGTAGGAAAATATGCAATGTACCATAGCCACGGACCTCTCAAATCTTCAGAGGAATAGGGTGGAGGTATCTTCTCATTTTCTTCTTTAGGGGCATGTTGTTTATTTTTTTTTATTTTGTAATTTTGCAACATTTACCTTTTACCTGTTTTGTGTTTTTTCCCCCATTTCCCTTAACAATGACTTTTAAAAAGGTTTTATTGATGCCTTTGTTTTTCCACCATAGTAATTTCTTTAGAAAACCCCTATCTGCCCCCCCCAACCTTCCCTCATTGCAAAGAAAAACCCAAGCAAATCTAACTGACCCAGTAACTAACACACCAAAGTATGCAACACTCATATCCATATCGTCCCTGCTTCTCTATCAATTGCTTCATTTACACTATTGTAGTCATTGTGTATATTGTTCTTACTTTGCTTACCTCATTCTTCATCAGTTCATATTGATCTTCACGTTTCTCTGAAAATCTCCTGATTTGTAGCTTTAACAATTCTATTGCAACTTTATATGGGGGATGCCTATACTCATTGACCAAACTGGCACCACTAGGCAAATTATTATTTCAACTGTGCAAAAACTGGGGGAGGAAATGCAGAGAGACAATTGTTCTGTGACTAGTAGCCTTAGGGTATTGCGGGAGGGCACTGCCAAGTTAAGTGAGTTACTAGGAGTCCCACAATCTGTATGCGTCAGAGGCAGGAAAGACATGAACCCATTTTCCTCAATCCAAGGCTAGCCCTCTATCCATTACTCCACCCATAGATATGTCTATAGATGAGTTAATGTAAGTAAGTATTTAAGTGTAAGTATTTGGCTGAGAGTAGAGAGTGTTCAACTTGGAATCTGGAAGGCTTGAATTTGAGTCCTTCCTCAGACACTCACTAGTTGTGTGACCCTGAACAGCCCTTAACCTCTCTGAGGTTCAGTTTCCACATATGTAAAACGAGGAAAAGAACAACACCTATTGAGTTATTGTAAGGATCACATTCAGTTACATACATGTATGGTACACACACATATGTGCATATATATGAATGTATGTATATCATGCTTTGTGTAGAGGCAGCATGGTGCAGAAAAATGATCATGGATTTGAAGTCATAGGACCTGAGTTTTAATTCTGAACCTGCCACCCATTCCCATATAACCTTGGGCAAATAGTTAATCCTGTGGGGGTTTTAGTTTCTTTCCATGTAAAATTAGGGGGTTAGACAAGGTGACTTCTGAGATCCCATCCAGTCCTAAATCTAGGACCTTATACTTTTTTTTTCTAGAACAGATGATTCACTTTATTGTGAATCAGCCCTCAACTGGACCACCATCATTGCCATATGAGGTTTCAACAAAGAGAAGAGGTACCATACTTGCCCACCAACGATGACTTTAAATCTCTACGGTAGGAAGGAGCTATGAAGACACGAATAAGGTGCTACTGAAAAAGCTGGGGGTGACCTAGTCGTGCCTCCTCCCTAGTGTGACAAAGGCTCAATTTCTTTCTGGGAGGGGAGGAGGGAGAAGGAACAGGTGTTCCCATCAAACTGGCTGGATACACAATTTCCACAGTAGTGTGGGACTCCATAACCAACAACGTCCCAAGGTCAGACTGGCCAAAGCATTCCTTTTCCCCAGTAGGAGTCTTTTTCTTGGAGGGGAGGGGAAGTACAGAAGGTGGAGGTATCCATCATCCTCCACCTCCATCTAGGGTGGAGAGAGTTTGAGCACCTGCTAGGGGTTCAGGGGCTGTTGGTCCCTTTGGCTTTGGCCTTGTCTTCCAAATCATGTAGGAACCGCTCCTGGTCCACTGAGTAGAATGGATAGCCATAAATGGCCAACACCAAGGCCCAGATACGCAGGTTGGTCAAGATGTTCCGTCCGGCCGCTGCGGAAGCATTTCTGCCACCGGGAGAACTCCACCTGCTGCATAAATTGAAGCTGGACCGGGCTCAGTTTCTCTCACACTGGATCAATACGCTGCTCAATATGCTGCGTTGCCGCAGACCTTCCCGGCCCCGGATCTGGCTGCTCCGCCGGCACTTACTAGCATTAGCCATCTCTCTACTTGACCTACTTAAGAGGGGAGTTCCCTTATAAATACTTTGTAAAAACCATAAAGCAGTATGTAGCAAGTTATCAGATGCTTTATCTTCACTTGATAGCTGAAAAATTATTTCATCTCTGTGAATACTAACTACAGTGAAAAAGACTGAAATCCTCTTATACTCCATCCTATGTTACTCTTGTCCCTGTTTTCCCATAAATCTTCCATAAAAGAAGTGTTCAATGAACTAGAAGTCTTCCTTTTAGCTTATCTTTTTTGTTTAGGAGCACTGAAAGCACTTCACAATTTTCTGATGACATTCCAACCCGATATCAGTTTAATTCCAGGCCCAAATCATTGTCCATCTGTAGCACTTATGTCATATGTTTATGTTTGTGAACTAATTTGTTAGTTGCCTATGCAACTATGTGTTATAATCTGAGCAATATGAATTTTCATCCACTTTGTTTTTCCAGGGCAAATGGTTAGATTAATATCTTTTCCATTACTATGGATTTCATTAAGGAGTCTGTGTAGGGTTTGATTGCCAACCTGGATCCTATGACAGGCAATAGAAAACACACCCCTGCCATTAGATAACTTATGATCTAGTTGCGGAAATTGTATGAAACCACAAAATAACACAATTCGCAAATGATGAAAATCACAAGGATCTATAGTATCTTTTTTTTTAAAAAAATAAGAATTAAAAAATAATTTATACGTGCAATCCCATAGCTGCACTCTGAAAAACTGTAGATTGTCACAGGAGGGAATGGAAACCATATAACCACAGCTTTGGAAAAGTCTATTTGCCTATTCATTCGAAGCAAAAAGTGCTTGCTGAGCATGTTGAATAAGGAAAAAAAAAGAATAAACTTGATTCATTTTGCTGTCTCCTCTGACTTCAGGTGTTTATTTACAAGATAGTTTTTATGTATTGTCTTAATATGATGAAATTTGGTACCAAGAGTTGCAAATTGGGTGCAAGAAAACCATTATAGAATATTTATTAGGTAGTGCAGAGTTATTTTTCAAGGAATAACATTCACTCCGGTATTTAGCCTTTATCCCCGAACTTACCATTGGCATATTATATAGTCTGAGGGAAAGCGCACTGGGATTTGTCCATGCCCCATTGGTCTCCTATGAAGAGTTCTTGAATAGATGTCAGGAGTTCTTTGTTCTTGTCCTACTTCTGCCATTAACTAGCCATGATAATTCATATCACACGGTCAAGTCACTTATCCCAGTGCCTCAGTTGTTCTAACTGTAAGATGGAGAGAATAAAGACCTGTCTTATCCTACAAGGTTACATAATGTGTGTGTTAAATAAGATAGTATATATGAAAGGCCCTTGGAAAAATGCTACTAAAATGTAAGGTGTTATTAGTCTGGGATGTGGTGAGAATTAATGAGATAATGTTAACAAAAGAAACAGAATTGCCTTTTATATGGTCAAACATGAGTAAAGGGTAGCCTGAAATTACTTCTCAGAGACAAGTTATGGCTGGCATAAGAAACTAAGCTGGATATAGAAAAATTAGAAAATTATGGAATTAGAAGCATAAACAGATTGTGGATTTAGTTCTTTTTAGATATGAGAAGAATGAGATTCACAGCTCTGAAAATCCAAGGCAAGGGGAATGCATTTAGCTTTTTCCTATCTTTCCTTTTCTTCACGTGGCAAGTCTGGAGAGAGAGAGACATGAACCCCACAAGTAGCAGGTTCAGTAGGTCACTCAACTTGGGCCTGCTATTTGACTCCTTGTTATATATTTAATTTTATAGATAGAATAATTTACTTCTCATTAATCAACTTGTTATCTCTTTCATTAAATCATTAGTTCAACACCCTACCCTAATTCATTATTATTTATTTAATGAAATAAATAACTGTCCTTTCTCAATAGTAATTGTTCTAATTTATCTGTATAATTAATAAATGTACAACTACAATGACAGAATTTCTGAATGCATGATTTTATTAATGAATGAAAACAATAATAAATATAGTCATGTAGTATCATTTACAATAACTCTTCAGTAATCATATGGTTCCTACCATAGTGAAAACCATGAAGATACACAGATGTTATTAAAGATCATAGGATTTAAGGACCTTGGAGATTGCCTAGGCCAACTCTCTCATTTTATAAGTGAAGAAATTAAAGCCCAGAAAGGTAATTTGTCCATGATCCCACAGTTAGTAAATAGGTAGAATCAGTATTTGAACCTAAGTCCTCTGATTCCATATGGCTGGTCAGTAGCCCAGCGGATAGAGTGCCAGGCCTGGAGTCAGGAAGACTTGAGTTGAAATCCAGCCTCTGACACTTACTAGCTATACAGCCTTGGGTAAGTCACTTAACTCTATTTGCCTTGGTTTCCTCATCTGTAAAATGAGCTGGAGAAGGAAATGGCAAACCACTCCAGTATGTCTGCCAAGAAAACCCCAAATGGGGTCACAAACAGTTGGCCATGGCTGAAATGACTAAACAGCAGCAACAACCTCCGATTCCAAGTCTAGGGATAGGCACACTACTCCACGTTTGAACTGTCCTGAATTCCTGACCCAGGCTTTGCTGTTTGAATGCTTCTCACCATTACTTGGTAGTAGTAGAACACAGACAAGTCATGGGACTTCAGTTTGAAACTTGGTTCTGCCACCTACAGCCTGTGTGAAATTGACAAAGTTGCTTCATTTTGGTTTCTTCATCTGTAAAATGAGGAGGTTAAAGTTGGTAATGAGGTAGGTATTGTCCACCCTAAGGTCACCTCCTTCTTTAAATCCTATGATTACTTTCAGCAGTTTGGTGACCCTACACCAATTTTTTGAAATGTATGAAATTGACACCTGCAAATATTTTGCTAGTTGAAGTCTGTTATTGGGTAAATTTCTTGTGCAGAACATGGAATGTTTTTTCTCTCCTGAGATTTGAGACAGTCACTTGGTGTCAGCATACACGCTAAATTCGGAATGATAGCTAATTGTTCATAAGTACTGACACATGAAAATAAATATAAAATGTTCAGCCTAGGAACTGCTCTGAAACACACAAACATATGGAACCTGGTGACTCAGATGGTTAGTCACTGAGTCACTGGTTAGAGTCTGGATGAAATCCATTGTGGCCAAAAGCCAGTAAAAATGATGATGATATTTTGCTTTCCTGTAGCTCAGGACAGAAAACACTGTATAAATGTCAGATGAACAAACAGATAAAAATTGTGATTTAGGTTAAGGATCTTACTCCATTTGAGGAAGTTGATTTCTTTTTCCACAGAAGGATGGAAAAAATTGGGTGGCATCTTCTTCATCCTGTCACTGGAATCGTGATCTCAGAGCTGTTGGTACTCCTTCCCAGAATGTAAATTTCAATCCATCTGTGCCTTCTCCTGCATAGCAAGGAGTCTTATTTACATCTTCCTGAAAATCTTCCACATTCAACATGATAGAGGCCTTTTGGAAATCTTGTGGGGGAGGGGGTAGCAATGCAGCACAAGTTTTGTCATCTTGCTACACAATCAGGCTATTTATTTCCTTTTCTGGTAACATATCTCTGGTGATATTGTTTATGCTGCCTTTTATCCATCTATTTAAAAAAAACTAATATGCCTCAACCTTTTTACAATCCTTATGCTTTTCTCTATTGCCTTTTGGGTAATTTGCAACTTGAAATCTTCAGAAACTATGATATGTCATGATTTGCCATTAGAGGAAGAATTTTGATTTTTACAAAGATAGGCTTTTGTTTCAGAGACAACCTTCGGATCATTAAAGCACTGTAAAATATCTCAAATGCAGTTCAGCCCATTCACCTCTTGTCCAATTCAAGGTCTTTTTATTGTCCATCTGCAGTGTATGTCTTTTGTATTGATGGACTAGTTCTAAGCACTATACGTGCAATTGCATGGCAAGGGGAAATGTTATAATCAAATAACCGGATGAGAAAATTTAAACCTATGCCAAGGTTTATTGATTTTGCTAGGGAGGGTGTCTCTTCTACTTGGGTTTGGCAACAGGTAGGGAGTGGTGTTTATATAGGGTTTGAGGGGGATGGAAAGGAGTGGAGATGGGATATTAGTTTCTAGTAGTCTGGGGCAGATCTTAATTCATACTTGCTTGTCCTTTTAACCCTGGATATCATGGTTATGCAGGTTCTCAGAATCTTGATGCAAAACAGGACATGTTGACACCATATTCTTGTCTGGTTGCAATTTCAAGCAGAAGTGGGTCAAGGGGCATAATGCAGGACCTAGCAGGTGACAAAATGGCAGGGTCAGGACCCACAATAGCACAGTCTGGACAAAAGGAATTCTTCGCCCACTTCATCCACTTGCTATTTCTTGAGTGGATAGTTGTTAAGATCACAGACTGAGAACAGAAAAGGATGACAGAGGCCCAGATCACAGACTGAGAACAGAAAAGGATGACAGAGGCCAACCTTCTCATTTTATAAAGGAGAAAAGTGAGACACGGACAGGTTAAGTGATCCATCCAAGGTTACACAGATAGTAAATATCAGAGGTGAGATCTGAACTCAGATTCCCTGATTCCTACAGTAACTTCTTTTGAGTGAATACAGATTTCATTTAGGAGGCTTTGCAGTGTTCCAGAACTTGATGTAATTAACATGATGCCATATTCAAACAGCAAGAATTTGGAAGACCTCACCATCTATAGGGAATTGCTTTTTTGAATTCCATGTTGAACATTCACATGATAGTGGCAGACACTTTTGACAAGCATATGTTTTCCTGTTTTATGATTTGACGTATTTCATTTGGTACCCTAGAATCATGATTTTAACATGGGATATACTTTGTTGGAGTAAAGTCTTTAAGGAAGCCTTTTATTCTGTGTAATCAAATGCTTTTTAGAAAATAGTTAACAAACAACAAGCCAAGCAAGATGTTGTATTCTCTGCTTCTGTGATGGCCAAGATATGCTTAGTTGTCAAATCTGGTTGCAAAAACCAGAATCTACCTGTTCCCTACTCAAATCCTCAATAAATGTATAAATTCTCTAGAGTTGAGAAGTTAGGTGTGTAGATAGATAGTTATTAATATTTTCTCAACTGCCATTCTCACTAGTAATTTTTCCACACACACAGCATCATATACTCTCAGAATTTCAGATGCAGAAAGGATGCCAATAGCTTCTAGTTCAATCATATCTGAAAAACAACTCCCTTTACAAAATCTCTGGCAAGTGGCCATTTACTTGAAGACTTCCAACGAGGGGAAGCCGTCTACCTCCCAAGACATTTCATTTTTGTATGGCTCTAATTGTTAGGGGGAAAAAATTTCATGATATCAAGTCTAGATTTGCCTTTTTGCAACCTTCATTCAGTTACTCCTACGGCTGCCTTCTGGGCCCAAATAAAACAAGGCTAATGCCTCTTTCCCTTGACAGACCTTCAAATACTTGAAGACAGCTGTCATGTCCCCCTTAAGCCTTCTTTTGTCCGGGTTGAATATCTCTCCTTCCTTTAAGTGATCCACCCCATCTCTGTTGTATGAGATAATATTGCCAGAATCAAGTCTTGTTCTTTTTTTTTTAACGAGTTTATATCACAAAGGTGTCTTTTATTGACATATTTCTTCACCTGGCAAGGAGAACTTGTGTTTATTCAATGACCTGATGTCTTTTCCAGCCTCATGCCCTTCTAGTTGCGGCAATTGCATTATATCAATTGTTTTATGTCTATTCCTTTATCCATTTCCTTTTTTTAAAAAATACTAATGGCCTGTTAAGATCAGATTGGAACTCTTTTAATTGTTCACCATGTATTTTTCTCATTTTTCTTCTTTCTTTTAACTTGATATTAATTTTGATCTTTTCTATCATTGTTCTAACAAATTAATTGAGTTCACAGACACCTGATTTGGATATGGCTTCTACATTAGTAACCAGTCATCCTCTGTCACTTAAGATATAGCCAACTTAAATTTTTGTGATGTTATTGGATGTTTGGGAGTTGTATATAATTGTGACAAAAATTTGCAATAAATGCATTCTTTTTTCCTATTCTTTGTATAAGGAAATATGTCAATTCCATAATAAAAATGAAAAACAACAAAAAAAGAAAAACAGGCATGTGGTTTGGTAGAAAGAGTGTTGAATTTGGAGGCAGAGAACCAGGGTTCAAATCCTGGCCTCTGCCATTTACTACCTCTCTGGGCCTCAGTTTCCTCATTGATAAAAATGAGAAGGTTGGGCTAGATGACTGCTAAGCTCCCTCCCTGCTCTAAATATAAAATCCTAAGTAAAACCTTCATTAGTATGCATATGACATAGCAACTCTCTCTTCCTGGCATAGCATACAAAGAGAAGAAAATAATGCCTCTGCTGTATCATGCAGCGAGTTCCTGGTATTACAATACCAATAAATTTCCATCAGGATTAAATCTTAAATGAATATCTATGCTTTAGTGTTTATCCTCCCACTATATAACCTATACCTATCTCTTTGTGCTGTCCTGAAAATATGTCAGATATGAGTAATGTCAGTAACAGTGAGAATGAGATTGCTTAAGAGATATCTTTCCACTGTTTCCCCATCTGACCGGAACAGGAATTGGATAGCTTCAGCATACAAGAGCAATCTGTCCATGTGTTCTTCCAGATCCCCTCGTCTGGCAGCAGAGCTCAACTCTCTTGGCCGCCATAAAGCAGTCATTGAGAGGACACAGCTGCAAGATCGAGGGGTCTGCGTACTAAATAAATCCTCAGGGCGGGACGCAGAAATCATGTGCATGACCCTAGCACAATACCTTGGGGTTATGAATGAACAGATTAGCAACTAATGGTGATATAGCAGCTTATGCAAAATTAATTGATGCATCAGCCAGTGTTATACTCCTAATGGAAAGATGTCCCCTTCCCAAAAAGGCCTCCTTAATTGACAGCACCATTGACTGAAGTAGTAGAGATTGAAAGAATTAAATGGCTTGGGGATTGAGCTATTCTCTCAGCAGCAGATGGATTCTCTCCAGATCAGACTCAAAGTACATTACTCTCTAGTGACGTCCCAGAGACTGACAAACCACAGAATGCTGTGGAAGCAGATCCATTTTTGGCTCTGTTCCTTGGTTACAGGTCTGAAATAGGGAGAACATGCAAAGAGAAAAAGGGAGAGATATTTTACTAGTCTGTAGTCCCACTAATAAAGGAAGAGGTAGGGGGAATTAAAAAAAAAGGCATTGAACCTGTCTGGCCCCTTCAGCTTGGGTCCAGATCATTTCCAATCAGGTCTTTGGTAGTCCCAGGTTTCATTTTAGGTTGAGAGTCTGCTTTGGATTGGTTTTGAAAGTCTAGATATGCCCTTGATCTTCTCTATTGACTCACAACTGATCTTGTCTCCAGGCCAGAGCAAACCCCGCCTATGAGATTTCCTTGTTTACCCAAAATTGAGACAAACCAAAGACACCTTTTAGGGCTGGGGAGGTGAAAAAGGTATTTGCTGGGATATTCACCTCTCTGGGAAATCCCTTTTTTATGTATCTGCCACTGTACAGGGATCACCACATACAGTATAGGGGTCCTAATGAGTAAGAGGAAGTGCCTGGATGAGCCAAACATTAGCAATAGAAAGCATCAAAGTCCTAGGTACAATGAATTCCTGCCAATCTGTCTGGCTGAGCCTCCACCTACATTCTCCCCAGTTCAGACAGCAAATGCATTAATGACTATGAGATTTACACTCAAGGAAATTAATTATATTGTGTTTTCTGGGCCAGAACTTAGTAGTGGAAATCATCTGATAAAAACTGACATTTAAAGAGCATTTTAAAGAAATTTAAATTTCCTTTAATTTTAAATTAAAATTTTAAATTTAAAGACATTTTAAAGAAAGCATTTTTCCCACTTTATCTCACTTGAGTTTTACAACAACTCTGATATATACGTACTAGGTAATTAGGAGGTAGCTTGGTTGCTCAGTGGATAGAGTGGTAGGTCTGAAGTCCGAAAGACCTGAGTTCAAATCTAGCCTCAGACATTTAGCAGCTGCGTGGCCCTGGGCAAGTCACTTTACCCTGTTTGCCTCAGTTTCTACAGCTATAAAATGAGTTGGAGAAGGAAATGGCAAACCATTCCAGTGTCTTTGCCGAGAAAACCTCATCCGGAGTCCGACATGACTGATCAACAACTTTATGTATGAGGAATCTGGGGCAAAGAGAGGTTAAAAAAATACCTGCACAGGGTTACAGAACTAGTAAACATTGGAGGCAGGATTCAAATCCAGATCTTCTTGACTCCAAGACAAGCAAGGTTTCCACAATACTACAAGTTGCTTCCCCTCCTCTCCTTCACATCAACACAGGCTGTGGGGAAGCTGATTTATTTCTTTGCAACAGTAACATTGTGAGGAGAAAAGCATATTAGATTTGGTTTCAAACCATATCTCTGTTACTACCAGCAGGTCATTTAACCCCTTCCAGCCTCAATTTACTCATCTGTAAAATGGAGCTTATAATAATTGCATTACCTAGCTCATGGTTGTGAAGAAAGTAGTTTTCAAAGCTCATATTGCTCTGTAAGTGTGAACCATTTTTATGATGATTTTTAATCTTTGGACCCCAAAGAGCACTTTGTTCATTTCTTGGTTTATGTTTGATTTTATATTGTATTGTATTGTTTTATATTTTATTATATTATATTGTGTTATGTTGTGCTATGTTATGTTATGTTACATTATGTTATATTGTATTATATTGTAATGTATTTTATTATTCTATTCTATTCTACTGTACCCCTATTCTATTCTATTCTGTTCTATTCTATTCTATTCTATTCTATTCTATTCTATTCTATCACCTCACCATCACATCACATCACATCACATCACATCATATCATATCATATATTATTAATTATTATTATTATTCATTGGAAGAGGTAAAGGCATGCATATCTTAACAGTATCCAAGAGATGGAGTCAAAGACTTCCTAAGATAGTCAAAGGAGGATAATGTGGTACTGTAAAATGAACCCTGAATTAAGAATCGGAGGAGTTGAATTTGAATACAGGATCTGCCATGCAAAACGTAGGTGACCATGCTGAGCTATTTTTCCTCACTGAGCCTCAGTTTCCTATTGTTAAAAGTGAGCATGTTGTCTTAATGCCCATGCCTGGATGCTGTTTTGAGAGATGAGGACTGAACTCAGTCCTGGAGGCTCAGCTCCAGCTCCAGGCTGAATTGGCAGTAAGATCATTTTCATTCAAATCCCTCCATTTTTTCTCATAAACTCTATTTCCACCCCCTAAGCAGTACAAGAATTGATGGCAGACACACTTCACTTAGACTAGGGATTTGTAATCTTTTTTGGTGTGTGTCATGGGCCCAGGGCTGTGTGTGAATAAATGTTTAACAACTGGCTCTCTGCAAGACATACTTTTAAAGTTCAGTTTGCATCATTAACATTTTCTTCACCACTTTCATAAGCCTAGAGAATCAACAAAGCAATCAAACCTTCATTTGCAGTGTTTGGAGATTTCAGAAGTCTAAAAGCTTACTCACAAAATACAGCAATCGACTCTTTAGGTTGGAAGTAACTAATATATCTCTCCATGGGCTGGCCCCTTGGGCAGTCTAAAAACTCCTTCTCAGAAAAAAAAAATATTTTTAAATGTGTAAAATAAAATACAGAGGATTACAAAGGAAGTCATTTATGTTAGAATACAGTTATCAAAATACTTTAAAAAGGTGATAGGTCACTGCACAAACCTCTTTTCCTTGAAAGTGAGCGGCCAAGGCTACTTTGGCCTTCATTTTCATAGCCTCGAATATATTACAATATTCACTTCCTAAAGGAAGGGTCAAATGTAACAATCATATTCTGGCATTGATTACAACAATGAGTTTGCTGAAATATTTTCTCTTCTCTGATTCAGGTGTAGGTAAAGTACCTGGTGCTGTTGAGTATGTTGGCTTTAGCCATGTTCCTCTTCCCTGTCCTTACTGCTAGCATGATGTATAGAAGGGCCCAAGAAAATCAATCAGTTATCTATGAGTCAATCAACAGACATTTGTTAAGCACCTACCATTTGCCAGGCTCTGTGCCAACTATGGCAGTAAGTTCTAACGTATTTCAACAGCCAGTATGAGAGAGGTAGAAGCTCAAATGGGGTGGGGGAAGTAGATCAGGGGTTCTTAACCTTTTTTTGATGTCCTAGATCCAGAATGGGCAGTCTGCTAAAGCCTACGGGCCCCTTCTCAGAATAATGTTTTTGAATGAATAAAATACATAAAATTACAAAGAAAGCCAATTATATTGAAATGCACTCATCAAAATACTCAAGAAAACAAGTTCTTGGGCCCCAGGTGAAGAATTGTTGGCATTATACAAAGCAACAGGCCAAGGAGAAAATAAACAATGCTGAATGAGAGGTAGCAAACTGTAATAGAGGAGAACGCTTAAGAAACAGGGTTATTGGCTAGAAGGAACACTGGATTTAGCATCAAAAGATGTGGCTTAGAAATCTACCCCAGCAAGCTGAGGTACATGAAGTCACTTAAGTGACTTCATTTAATTTCTCTGGGCCTCAGTTTCCTCACTGGTAAATTCAAGGCTTTGGATTAGATGGTCTCCTATGATCCTACAATGAGATGACCTCAATTTTTTGTTGCTGTTGTTTTAAATCTTATGATTTAACTCAGGCAGGCCAGAATGGCAGGTTTTTAAGGAGCTTTTAGACAGAGTCCAGGATCAAAGGCAGAGATTACTGAGTGTTAGCACCCATGGGTAATTTGTACCCCTCAATTTGACAGTGTCTGCTGCTAGGTTTTTGGAGCTAGAGGTCGAGGATAATTGTGTTTCCCCATTTTACTCAGTGAACCACACTTGGTAATTGCAGGTGGTCTTGTACAGAAAGGGAAAGAAAATTTAATGTGAATTTTTGAAAGGCTAGAACATAGACTGCTTTTTTAAAAATGTAGTTTTATTACTCCCGAGTACATGTAGTAATATCTAGATGAACAAAGATTTCCCAGAAGTCTAGGTCATTTGGAATCAAGCATTGACAAATAGACATTTTATAACTAATTAGCGCATTGTTTCCATGTAAATGGATGCTTCTGAAATTTTGAAAACATTTTGTCTATTTGACTAGCATAAACACTCCCCTGAAGTTTTATTTGTTCTATTAGTTTGCTTAGCAAACCTTTTCTTCCTAGGTAAATTTAACTCAAATTCGATGATTTACAGAAGTATAGTTTACTAATAGTGACTGAATTAATGGTATCTTGCTGTTTCTTATTAAATTACATTATGTTGGGGGCAGCTAGGTGGCACAATGGATAGGACACTGGACTTGGAGTCTGGAAGACTTATATTCATGAATTCAAATCTGGACTCAGACACTTACTAGCTGTGCGACCCTGGGCAAGTCTCTTAACCCTGTTTGCCTCAGTTTCCTCATCTGTCAAATGAGCTGGAGAAGGAAATGGCAAGTACTGGAGGGGTATCTTTGCCAAAAAAAAAAACAAGTGGGGTCAGGAAGAGCTGGACATGACTGAAATAACTGAACAGCAATTCCTTAGTCTCCTTAAACAACAACAAAACAAAACTTAAAAGTGTATGTTAAAACTGTACATTGGGAGGATAAAGGTTTTTCATTTGTGCCATTGTAAAATGAAACTTTTCCAAAGCATTCTGTTATTTCATAAGAAAGTGATAGCACAACGCAAATATAGAATGCTTATCTCTTAGTCTTTAGTATTTAATATTTAACTTCGTGTAGGATGTAGTAAAAAGTGTATCCACACAGAAGCCATTTAACATGCTATTTCTTTTCTCATGTCTTGGTAGAGAGAATGAGAAAGGAGTGTTCCTCTACAGCGCAGTGATTCATTGCATGTAATGTTTGATTTGCCCCATAAATAGCTTCAGGTGCCTATTAGATTGCCATGGTGCTCTTACAAATCCAAGACCTTGTCTCATTCTCTCTGCCTGCAAACTAACCTTGCCATTAAATTGTCCTTTTTCTGAGTATTCCTGTTGGGTCGTTTCTACAATTTCTAAGTATCACAGGGCTAAGCCTTTTGAAACTGAAGCCCAGGCTGTCGTCATTAACAATTTTCTCTTTCTTGGCCATAGGTGTATTTGAGTTTGTCTATAGGCATATATCAGATTCTGCCAAAGATAAGGGATACCGAAGGTTACAGATCCTTCAGCTCATATCAAGAGCCAGAGAAGATTGTACGTAGCAACTGAAAGTAGTCCAAAAGACGTGGAGAACAGATGATATAGTTTGTTATGTAGAAAAACTTAATCAAGAAACAGTGACTTTTATACTCTGGGAATGTTTTGTGCTTGTTTTTGATGTTCTGGTTCTTTACAAAGAACTCACTTTGGCTTTCAAGTCTCTCCATAATCTTTTATCATTCTACCTTCTGACTTTATCTTGTATTGCTTCCTCCACAGGGATATAGTGATCCCTATAGCAATCAGAAATACTTTCATATCTTATCTTTCATATCATATCTTTATGTCCCACATTTTCCCCCTTTTATGCCTTTTTCAATACTCTGTGAACTGTACTCTAAACACTCTAAATGAGCTCCCAGTTTATTGAAATCCTACATTTTAGTCAGTTGACACACCTTTATTAAGCATGTATTATGTGCCAGGTGCTGTGCTAAGCACTGGTACTAGCTGCTAAAAATGCCAATGGGATTTGAAGACAGTCATCACCTCCTCAAGGGCTGGAGGGCAATGGTGCTGAGAGGGATGTTAGAGAGAAACAAAACTTTCTCCTCCCTACCTCCAAGGGCAATTCCTTTTCTGGAGTCCTTTACTTCTGAGTCTGACCACTATTCAGTTGGCCTGCCCCTCAAATGTGCAATTGTACATTAGCTTACTATGCTATACCTAGGTCTAGAGGTGGTGAGAATGCAGCAGAGAGCTCCACATAAGGGGAATTACATGTGCCCTCCATGAACGGACAAGAGGACATCCAAAAACCAAGAGCTGTGAATCAACCAGTTGGCTACATGTACACTCTTAACTTTGAGTCCACTCTCCTCCGGGATTTTGTGTGTACACAGGTAGAATGCACTTCTGGTTTAGGGAGCTACCGTATTTCACTGCATAGTCATCACAGATTTTTATGCCAATTTGTTTTTGTAAAAAATTGGGATGCAAGTATTATTTGAAGACTTTTAAAAAATTGTGCTGGTATTACTTAACAATCAATTATTTCTGAACTGTATTGCTGGCAGATGAACTGTACAGCTTAACCAACAAGGGAAGATGCAAGTCTTACCATATCACATGACTTACTCAAGACAGCTTCTCCTGCCTGCCGGCTCCTTTTACACCTACATCTACTGCTCTTCATTGGGTTGAGTGACAATACCATTAGTACTGCAGAGCTCTAAACAAACCACAGTCGGCTTTGGGAAATATACTGACAATGCGCTTGCACTGAGAACTCTATCTGGAGAGATAGATGCATATCCATATGCCACTGGTGAATACATTGCTGCACTATTTACCTTTTAAGTGGCATGACCAACAGAATTATACCATGTGACGATGACTTGATGAAAGGTTATAAACCAATTTTTGGACTGGAAAAGCAGGATGTAACAATTATGTGGTGAATACATGCTTAATAAATAAACTTTTAAAAAGTTTATAAACTCCACTTGATAATTAACAAGGAGCTCATTGGTAGAAGTTTGTGAGCAACAGTATTAGAAACTCCAGCTTCCAGCGTTACCCTTGGGGAAGGAAGGAGAAGTGGTCAGCCATCCTCTGGGGATGTCTGACATTTCAACATGGAGCTGGGGAATTAAGCCCTGAGGTGAGAGGGGAGGATCCTACAACTTAAAGATTTCATGTCAGTTTTTCTTTAGTTTCATCCTCACGTGGGTCAATTAAATTTATTCCATGTCAAGATAATCAACCAATGGACTTTTTTTTTAAAGTGCCTAATATATTTTAGGAACTGTGCTAGGTATTGGTGATACAAAAACAAAAAAAAAATATGTTTCCTTCCCTCAAGAAAGGTGGCACAGTCTAGGCAATGGGACGTTGCATCTGGAGCCAAGGGACCTGCATTCAAATCCTACCTCGGACTCTACTAGTTGTATGATTATAATAGGCAAGCCATCTAACATCTTTGGATCTCGGTTTCTTTATTTATAAAATAAGTGAGTTGGGATAGATGACCTCTCAGATTTCTTCCAACTCTAAATTTTTGATCCTATGGTTTCCTGTCATGAAGGAAACAGGGAGAAATGCTGGATGAGATACTATGAATAAGCCTATGCCATACTGATGGTGAGTCAGTATGTGATCTGCTCATAAAAAGGACGGCATGATTATGGATAGAAAGTATGAGTTTTATGGTGAAGTAATGAGAGAAATTCTACATGCCACAAAATAATTAGCCCCACTGTTTTATAGACACAACTTATGCTTATTATTTCCAGTATTATTAATTGACGTTTGTATAGTCTTTTTCAATTTCCAAAGTTTTTTGCATTTATTGGTGGTGTTGTCCAATTGTTTCAGTTATGTCCAACTCTTCGTGACCCCATTTGGGGTTTTCTTGGCAAAGATACTGGTTTGCCATTTCCTTCTCCAGCTCATTTTGCATATGAGGAAACTGAGGCAAACAGGATTAAATGACTTACCCAGGTCACACTGCCAGTAAGTGTCTGAGACCCTATTCAAACTCAGGAAGATAAGTCTTCCTGACTCCAGGCTCAATGCTCTATCTGCTGTATCACCTAGCTGTCTCTTTTTCATATTAGTCATCTCCTTTGATCTTCAAAACAGTCTTGTAAGGTAGGCAGGGCTAGGCAAGAATCATTGCTCCCAGTTTACAGGTGATGAGGAAATGAAAGCCCAGACAAAGTGGCTGGCCCGTAAGGGTCACAGAGCTAGCAAATGTTAGAACCTCCGTTCAACCTTGTCTTCTGCCTCCAAATCTAATGTTCTTTCTGCTGTGCTGCAGCCTCTGTCTAGAAGGGGAGGTACAACTTGGAAGGTTACACATAGCTTTGGCTGAACTACCCTCCCAAAGAATTTGTGTGGAAAGAACGAAATATCCAGGCCAAAATAAAAAGATGGCCTTTGGGTGACCTGAGGATTGGTGTCTTTGGATAAATGTGTTAGACAGGATATCGACATTTGGATTCCAGAAAAAGGGAGCTATGTGTCAGAGGAAGAGATAACAGTTAGAGGAAAATAATAAGAAATCACTATTAGCTTTATGCCAGGACTTGTATTAAGATGGTGACTTCATAGATCATCCCTGCATGACCAGCCTGCTAAGAATGTACCCAAGCACACAGGCTGCCCTGGGAACAGTGAATGCATGTCAACTATATTCCCCAAGAAGCAGATGAATTGGAGCCAATTGTAACATCAGCACTCCACTAACAGAATTGGGAAAATGGCACTCAAGTAACCTGCTCTTTTTACATCTGTGCTCCATTAAGATTTACATAACGAAACCAAAATGTGCCCAAAGGTTTTAATCATAGAAAGAGCTTAAGAAAGTCCATAACTGTGCAGAATGCAGATGATTTCCCACTGACTTTGTAAAAAGGTTACTGTTCAGGAGGCATATGGAGGTACTGTTTTTCCATAAACCCAAGGTTGAGCTCACCGCATAGGCCTTTCAGGCTATGTTCCTCACATTCCTTCCCTTTATCCCTTCCCTGGGAGGGGCAAGTTTCTTTCTGGACAAGAGGGAAACACCTTCCCATTCATTCATTCATTAAACAAATATTTATTAAGTATCTATTGTGTAGCAGAGGTGTGCTAGGTGTTGGAAAGAATTAAAAGTTTAGCTAAGGCAGGGTCCCTGATCATTTGGAGCTTACCTACCATCTAGTAGAATCATAAGATACAAACACAGAACTATAACGCACATAACCAGTAGACAATATTCTCTGGGAAGCTTAAAATATTTCCACTATCCCTGCCCTCCCCTAGGGTCAGATGTTTCTTTTGACTGGCTCTTTCTTTTAGGGAGTCACCTTTTCCACCTAATGGGAAGAGTTATTTTGTTTTGCCATGCTAGGACTTGTCCTAATGGACAGGAACAGGGATGGGACCTGTGATTTCACTGGCATAGAGAATTCCTAGATGAGGAAACTTTACCAAGGCAGGTTGGTGCTTTTTTAAGCTTTATTTTAGTACTAGTTCCTTAGAGTACAATGAGTCTCCTTCAGGTCTCTGTCTTGGGCCCTCTTCTCTTTTCCCTCTATGTGCTACAACTTTGCAGTCTCCTTAATTCCCTTGTATTCATTGATCATTCTACGGATGATTCTCAAATCTATTTAGCTAGCCTTCACCTCTCTTCTGACTTCTAGTGTTGCATTTCCAGCTCCCTATTAGACATCTTGAACTGCATGTCCTATACCTTAAATCCAGCATGTCCAAGTCTGAACTCATTATCTTTCTTCCCAAACATTCCCTTATTCCTAACTCACTTACTACTGAGGGTTCACAATCTAGATATCATCCTCAGCTCCTTACTTTCTCACTTCTCCATATCCAATCTGTCACCAAATTCTGTTGCTTTTACTCATGTGTTATTTCTCATATATGCCCTCTTCTCTCCTCTAACACTGCAGTCATCCTAGTGTAGGCTCTTATCCCTTCATACCTGAGTTATGTAGTCTCCCTGCCTCGAGGGTCTCTCCATTCCATTCTCCCACTCAGCTGCCAAACTGATCTTCCTAAAGGCAGGTTTGGCCATATCACTCCTCCCACTCAATAGACTACAGTGGCTCTCTGTCACCTCTGGGATCAAAAATACAGTTCTCAGTTTGGCACTCAAAACCCTTTGTAACTTTCCCTGCTCTACCCTCACCTTTCCAGTTTTATTGCATCTTACTTACCCCCAGGTATTCTGTGATCCAGTTACACTAGGTTCTTTGCTGTTCCTTTAACTAGATACTCCAACTCCTTACTTTGGACATTTTCATGGGCTCTCTACCTTCAGGCCCTCTGCCCAAAGGAATATTAATTTTGATCACTGAAACCTTGCAAAATATCTTGGAGTTTATGGGTTAAATTCTTTTAAGGACCATGCCTTAAAACCAAATCACTCTGGCTCTCGCTGATTAGCCAGAATAGGTCCCAGTCCAAGCCTTACTTGGTCATTGCTTGGGCTCTGCTGGTTCAGGGTGACTGTAAATAGGAATTATTTCTGTTTTGACCAGAAACCCTGAGAGTCTTCTCCTCCTAGAATGATTTTTTTTAACTAGGCAAAAGGGGCCATTCTTTGCCTCATTTCTTACCTAGTCTTAACCACTGAATGGACATTGCCTCAGACAAACTGAGACCTGTTAAAGACTTTAGCTTAAAAAGGCCAAAGTCTCACACTGCATCCTGGGCCATCTCTAGTTGTCCTAATCTGTATCTTGCCACTAGACCCAGATGGCTCTGGAGGAGAGAGTGAGTCTGGTGACTTTGCACAGCCCTCCCTCATTTAAATTCAGTTCACTTGAAAATCATGATATCACCTTCCTGATGTTATGGTCCTCTTCAAGAAATAAGGACAAACTACAACAACTATGCCTGGAATACTTTTGCTCCTGCTTACATTTTTTTTCTATTTTTTTCAATCTTTTGACTTTGTTTTGACTTCATAGATTCATTGGCTTCTGTTTGGTCCACTCTCATTTTCAGGGAGTTTGTTGTTTGGGCAAGGTTTTGTGCCTCTTATATTCATTATATTATCCTGCTAACATTTAAGAACACGATCAACTATTTTTGATAATACATAGTCTGATATTTTTAGGGTAATCTCCTTTGTAAAGGGAGTCTGCTTAGAAATATCTCTGGTGTTAAGTGAAGAGAAGGTTGTATTTGCAGACACTCAACCTTGGTTCAAATGTTGACTTTGACATTTACTCCTTGTGTGACTGTAGGGAAGTCACTTAACCTCTCTGGGCCCAGTTACTCATTGTAAAATGAGAGGTTTGGCCTAATTGGCCTTTGAGGTTCTTTGTGGCTTTACATCTATGATTTTATCATCCTACCTAAATATCAAATTCACTTTGCTCTAATATACAGAGACAAATAGTAAATGCCTTCAGTGCCATTCTGGGCAGAGGCAGAGGGAGTTCGAAGCAGTGGGAAACATGGGCAGAATCGGATGGATATAAGCAAGCTTCAGGGTAGAAAATAAGGAAGGAATAGGATGGCTATTGTGGTCTGAATAAGAGATAGGTAGGAAATTTGTGGTGGTATGGTGGATTGCCCTGTTTTGTTCCATTCATATTGGTGACTATATCTATCCTCTGTCACAAGAAAGTTTTATCTTCAGTACAGTGGTTTAGGTTAGAGGGGGGAAAAGTCTTTTTCTGATCTTATCGAATATGTGTTGGCTTATCATTTTTGAGAGGGTTAAATTTCTCTCTCTCTCTCTCTCTCTCTCTGTTTCTCCTCTCTCTGTCTGTGTCTCCTCTCTGTCTCTCTATCTGTCTGTCTGTCTGTCTCTCCCTGTGTTTCTCCTCTCTGTGTCTGTGTCTCTTCTCTGTCTCTCTGTCTCTGTCTCTGTTTCTCCTCTCTCTGTCTCTGACTGTCTCTCTGTCTGTCTATCTGTCTGTCTCTCTGTTTCTCCTCTCTCTGTCTGTGTCTACTCTCTGTCTGTGTCTGTCTGTCTGTCTGTCTGTCACTGTCTCTCTCTCTGTCTCTGTCTCTCTTTCCCTCTCTCTCTCTCTCTCTCTCTCTCTCTCTCTCTCTCTCTCTCTCTCTCTCTCTCTCTCTGTCTCTCTCTCTGTCTCCTCTCTCTGTCTCTTTCTCTCTCCTAATAGTATTTATTGCAGGGCACCATGGTCATGAGAAATTAGGATTCTGTGGTTTTCTTTGTTTTTTTTTCCTCTTTACTGTAGGACTCTTGACTTTCCTCTCCCCTTTGCCATCTCTCCTCCCCCCACCTCACTCTGAATATACTTAGAAGGGCTATAATGTGTGAATGCACTGGTTTGTGCTGCTGAAATTCTCAACATCCTGAAATTCTCTATAAACTCTTTCATCACGTGCAGCTGGTACCAGCCTCTAGAGACATGACTTTACAGGATGCCAGGAGCAAAAATGAAAAAAGAAAAGACTTTGGTTCTTGATATAAAACTGGTACACCACACAATTTAGTTGAAAGTTTGTAGTGTGGGTAAAACTCAAAAAAGATAAAATGCATTTTAAAATATAGATTGCTTCACATATACTTAGATTTAGGCTAAGTGATGCAGTGGGAGGAATGCTGGATTTGGAGAAGGAAGATCTGGGTTCAAATTCTGTCTAGGCTGCTTATTACCTGTGTGACTTCAAGCAAGTCACCTCATTTCTAGGCCTCAAAGATTTCTAGGCCTAGGTTTCCTGATTATAAAATGAAGGACAGAACACTCAGGGGGCAGAGCCAAGATGGCAGCTGGAAAGTAGAGACTTGCATGAGCTCCCTACCAGGTCTCTCCAGAAACCTATAAAAATGGCTCTGAACAAATTCTAGGACTGCAGAACCCACAAAATAGCAGAGGGAAGCAGGGCTCCAGCCCAGGACAGCCTGGATGGTTGCTGGATGAGGTCTGTCATGCATGGAGCGGAGGGGAGCAGAGCTCAGCGTGGGTGGCAGCTGGACCAACCAGACCAGGAGCCGGGCAGAGCGGGCCCTAGGGCCCTGAATCAGTGAGCTGTGGCAGTTACCAGACTTCTCAACCCACAAACACCAAAGACAACAGAGAAGGTTAGTGGGAAAAGCTGTGGGGGACAGAGCTTGCCTTTCAGTCACCGCCCCAGGGGCAGCGGGGTAGTGCAGCTACAGAACTACAGCTGCAGTTACTTGCGGCCCCAGGCCCACCTGGTGGGAGGAATTAAGTGACGGATCAGAGCAGGAGTGCAGAGCCTGCTTAAGATTTGCATTAGTTCTGGGTTGGTGGTTCTTGAGGAAGGAGGAGTGCTGGGGTGGCAGATCTAGCTGTATTGAAATAGCTCTGAAATCAACAGCACATCCCCTCAAGCTTGGAACAAATTACTCTTTGCTCTACAAGCAGTCATACCCTGATGAAAAACTCAAGGGTCAAGTAAGTTGGCTGGGAACATGTCCAGGCAGTGAAAATGCACTCAGATTCAGTCTCAGACTTTGGAATCTTTCTTTGGTGACAAAGAAGACCAAAACATATGGCCAGAAGAAGTCAACAAAGTCAAAGAGCCTACAACAAAAGCCTCCAAGAAAAACATGAACTGGTCTCAGGCCGTGGAAGAGCTCAAAAAGGAGTTGGAAAAGCAAGTTAGAGAAATAGAGGAAAAATTGGGAAGAGAAATGAGGATGATGCAAGAAAACCATGAAAAATAAGTCAATGACTTGCTAAAGGAGACCCAAAAAATACTGGAAAAAATATTGAAGAAATCAACACTAAAAAATAGACTAACTCAAATGGCAAAAGAGCTCCGAAAAGCCAATAAGGAGAAGAATGCCTTGAAAGGCAGAATTAGCAAAATGGAAAAGGAGGTCCAAAAGACCACTGAAGAAAATACTACCTTAAAAATGAGATTGGACCAGGCCTCCCAACACAGGACGACAGTCTGTGGAAGCGACGAGAGGCAGTGCAATGTCACCGACTGTGAAACACCGACTCCTGAGGCTTGCAGCCCGAAGGAATGAAACGTGGCTTCTTGAACTTCTTGGAGACATAATGGCCAGGTAAATGGCTCTAATCCCTACCCCCCTCACCCAGAGACTTCCTCGGGAAAAAAGAAAAAAAAAGAACGCTGGAACAGAGGAGAAATAAGTGGGGCTTCAGTGGTCAAATAGTAGAAGTTCATTAGTCCCAGAGGGGCAGAGCTGGCAGGGGTCAACACCAGGAGCCCAGATGTAATCTTGCTCCCCCAGGGGAAGTGCCAGACATCAGCTCAGACAACAAACAGCTGAGACCATTGCTGAAGAGCAACAGTGCTGGAGAGCACCCATAGGGAGTGAGACATCACGGAGCCAGACCCCTCCCCCACACCTCAGGAAACTGAAGGCTATAATTCTAGACTCACAATCCCAAGAATAAGAAATCTGGGACAGAGAGCCCTGAGCCCCAAAGGCAGAAATTTGTTGTAAAGCCAGGAAAAGGCAAACCAACATGAAGAAGAACACAAAAAAACTGAGGACAATAGATTCTTTTTATGGAGACAGGCAGGATCAAAATACCAATATGGAAGGAAACAGCAATGACATTGTAGATACATCTGATACCTCAAAAGGTAATGTGAACTGGTCTCCAGCCCAAAAAGCACTACTGGAAGAGCTAAAGGAGGATTTAAAAAAGCAAATTAGGGAGCTAAAAGAAAATATGGAAAAAAAGATTGGCGAAACGGCTACGGAGATTCAGAATCTAGAGAGAGAAAATGACACCCTGAGAGGCAAAATCAACCAACTGGAAAAGGAGACTCAAAAGCAAAATGAAAACACTAACTCATTAAAAATTGGAGTTGAGCAAGTGGAAGCTAATGAATCTATGAGGCACCAAGAAGTAGTAAAACCAAATGTAAAGAATGAAAAAATAGAAAAAAAATGTGAAATATCTGATTGGGAAAACAACTGACCTGGAAAATAGATCCAGGAGAGACAATTTAAGAGTTATAGGTCTACCGGAAATCCACGATGAAAAAGAGCCTTGACAGTATCTTCAAAGAAATTATCAAAGACAACTGCCCAGAGGTTCTAGAACCAGAGGGCAAAATAGTCATTGAAAGAATTCACCGATCACCCCCTGAAAGAGATCCCAAACTGAAAACACCAAGAAATATTATAGCCAAATTTCAGAATTATAAACTCAAGGAGAAAATACTGCAAGCAGCCAAAAAGAAGCAATTCAAATATCGTGGAACTACAGTCAGGATCATGCAGAATCTCTCAGCTTCCACATGAAAAGACAGGAGAAATTGGAATATGATATTCCAAAGGTCAAAGGAGCTGGGACTACAACCAAGGATCAACTACCCAGAAAAACTAAGCATAATTTTTCAGGCAAGGAGATGGACATTCAATGAAATAAGGGAATTCCAGACCTTCCTGATGAAAAGGCCAGAACTCAATGGAAAATTTGATCTCCAAATACAAAACTCAAGAGTGACATAAAAAGGTAACCAGGGGGGAAAACCCCCACAAACCTTATTAACCAATAAAGGCAGGTTGTTTGCATCTTTATGCGGGATTATATCATCTTATGTATGTTTTATATATATACATATATATGTCTGTCTTGAGAATGGTACAGCTATTATGACAATTGAAAGGGATACACATAGATTGCGAATGCCTGTATAAATTAACTGATGTAAAGATAAAAAACATAAGTAAGAGATGTAAAGGGAGGGCTATGAGAGAAGAGGTAAGGAGGTAGTAGAAAAGGGTAAATTACACCAAATGAAGAGGCGCAAAAACACATTATAGTAGAGGGAAAGAAGGGAGGGAGAAGAGCAGTATTTGAGCATCACTGTCATCTGATCTGGTTCAAGAAGGGAATAACATACCCTGATAAGTTTAGAAATCTAACTTGACCTATGGGAAGTAGGAGGGGAAGGGGGGGAAAAGGGAAGGGGGTCGACAGAAGGGAGGGGAGAAGTAGCAAGTGGGAAATGGTAAGATAAGGGAGGGGAATAAAGAGGGAAGGTAAACTGAGGAAGGTGGCAGTCAAAGGCAAAACTTTGTTGAGGAGGAGAAGGGGAAAGGGAGAAATAAAAGCATAAAGAGGAGGAAATAGGATGGAGAAAAAGACACAGATAGAAATCATAACTCTGACCGTGAATGGGATGAACTCTCTCATAAAACAGAAGCAGATAGCAGAATGGATTAAAAACCATAATCCTACAATATGCTGTTTACAAGAAACACATTTGAAACAGGAGGATACATACAGGGTAAAGGTAAAAGGCTGGAGTAAAATATATCGTGCCTCAGCTAAAGTAAAAAAAGCAGGTGTAGCAATCCTAATCTCAGACAAAGCAAAAGTAAAGAGAGATTTAATTAAAAGAAATAAGGAAGCACATTATATCCTGCTAAAAGGAACCATAAACAATGAAGCAATATCATTGTTTAACATATATGCACCAAGTGGTAAGGCATACAGATTCTTAGAGGAGAGGTTAAAGGAGTTACAGGAAGAAATAGACAGCAAAACTATAATATTGGGAGACCTCAACCTCCCCCTTTCTGAACTTGATAAATCTAACCTCAAAATAAATAAGAAAGAAGTTAAGGAGGTAAACAGAATTTTAGAAAAGGCAGATATAATAGACCTCTGGAGAAAACTGAATGGGGATAAAAAGGAATATACTTTCTTCTCAGCGGCACATGGCACGTACTCAAAGATTGACCACGTACTAGGGCATAAAAACATCACAATCTAGTGCAGAAAGGCAGAAGTAGTGAAAGCACACTTTTCAGATCATGATGGAATAAGAATTATTTGTAACAAAGAACCATGGAAAAATAAGCTAAAAATTAATTGGAAACTAAATAATCTAATTCTAAAGAATGAGTGGGCCATAAAACAAATCAGAGAAACAATTAGTAACTTCATTCAAGAGAATGACAATAATGAAACAACATACCAATGCTTATGGGATGCAGCAAAAGCAGTTCTTAGGGGAAGTTTTATATCCCTAAACGTTTACATGAATAAAATATGGGAAAAGGAGATCAATGATCTGGGCATACAGCTGAAAAAGCTAGAAAAAGAGCAAATTGAAAATCCCCAATTAAATACCAAATTAAAAATACTGAAAATCAAAGTAGAGATTAATAAAATTGAAACCAAGAAAACTCTTGAATTAATAAATAAAACAAAGAGCTGGTTTTATGAAAAAACCAATAAAATTGATAAACCTTTGTTCAATTTGATTAAAAAAAATTAAGAAGAAAATCAAATTACCAGTATCAAAAATGAAAAGGGTGAGTTCACCTCTAATGAAGAGGAAATCAAAACAATAATTAGGAATTATTTTGCCCAATTGTATGCCCATAAATTTGACAACCTTAGAGATATGGATGAATATCTACAAAAAACATAAACTGCCCAGGTTAACAGAAAAGGAAGTAAAATTTCTAAATAACCCCATATCAGAAAAAGAAATTGAGCATGCCATCAATGAACTCCCTAGGAAAAAATCTCCAGGGCTAGATGGTTTTACATGTGAATTCTATCAAACATTTAAAGAACAACTAATTCCAATACTTTGCAGACTATTTGGGAAAATAGGTGAAGAAGGAGTCCTACCAAATTCTTTTTATGACACAAATATGGTACTAATACCCAAACCAGGAAGAGTCAAAACAGAGAAAGAAAATTATAGACCAATTTCTCTAATGAATATTGATGCAAAAATTTTAAATAAAATAATTAGCAAAAAGACTGCAGCAACTTATCATGAGAATAATACACTGTGACCAGGTAGGATTTATTCCAGGAATGCAAGGCTGGTTCAATATTAGGAAAACTATTAGCATAATTGACCATATCAACAACAAAACTAGCAGAAACCATATGATCACCTCAATAGACACAGAAAAAGCCTTTGACAAAGTACAACACCCATTCCTATTAAAAACTCTAGAAAGCATAGGAATAAATGGAACCTTCCTTAAAATTATAAATAGCATGTACCTAAAACAATCAACTAGCATTATTTGTAATGGGGATAAACTAGATGCATTCCCAATAAGATCAGGGGTGAAACAAGGATGTCCATTATCACCGCTACTATTCAATTTGGTACTAGAAATGTTAGCTGTAGCAATAAGAGAAGAAAAAGAAATTGAAGGAATTACAACAGGAAAAGAAGAAACTAAATTATCACTTTTTGCAGATGATATGATGATTTATTTAGAGAATCCTAGAGAATCAAAGTAAAAAACTACTTGAAATAATAAACAACTTTAGCAAAGTTGCAGGATATAAAATAAACCCACATAAATCCTCAGCATTCCTATACATTACTGACAAAGCCCAACAGGAAGATATAGAAAGAGAAATTACATTCAAAGTTACTGTAGACACTATAAAATATTTGGGAGTCTATTTGCCAAGACAAACCCAGGGCCTATATGAACATAACTATGAAACACTTTTCACACAAATAAAGTCAGATCTAAATAAATGGAAAAATATCAGTTGCTCATGGTTAGGCTGAGCTAATATAATAAAAATGACAATTTTACCTAAATTAATCTATCTATTCAGTGCCATACCAATCGAACTACCAAAAAGTTATTTTACTGAGTTGGACAAAATAATAACAAAATTCATCTGGAAAAACAAGAGGTCTAGAATATCTGAGGTATTAATGAAAAGAAATGCTAGAGAAGGTGGCCTAGCCATACCAGATATTAAACTGTACTACAGAGCAGCAGTCATCAAAACTACCTGGTACTGGCTAAGAAACAGAGGTGTGGATCAGTGGAATAGGATAGGAATACAAGATGGAGAAGTCAACAACTATAGCAATCTACTCTTTGATAAACCCAAAGAGGCCAGCTTCTGGGCTAATAATTCACTATTTCACAAAAACTGTTGGGAAAATTGGAAAATGGTAGGGCAGAAACTGGGCATAGACCAATATCTTACACCATATACCAGAATAAAGTCCAAATGGGTTCATGATTTAGGAGTAAAGGCTGATACTATAAGTAATTTGGGAGAGCAAGGAATAGTTTACTTATCAGATTTATGGAAAAGAAAAGAATTCATGACCCAACAAGAGATAGAGAGCATTACAAAATGCAAAATGGATAATTTTCATTATGTTAAATTGAAAAAATTCAGACTCCTGTGAAAATCGATGCTGAAAACTAAATATATTAAATAAATTGAATAAAAAAAAAATAAAATAAAATAAAGGACAATGGACAGTTAGATGACCTCTCAGGTCCTTTGCAGCTCCGAATTTATGATCCTATGAATATTTTGCCAAGGAGCTCCTCAAAAGCTGTGCTGTCACCCCAGGAGACAACAAGGTCCTGTGAAAAGAGTCAAAGGACTTACGTTTGCACCTCAGCTTTGCCACTTATTACATGTATGACTTTGGATAAGTTACTTAGCTTCTCTGGAACTCATTTTCCTCATGATGCATGGTCAGTATCCATTCCTCCTTCCAGAAAACCAAAAGAGAACTTTGGGACCTGCTTCCTGCCAGATGTGACTCATCACTGAAGGAACTGAATTTTGAAATGATGGGGAGCCCCCTTACTGGCTATGGAGATAGAAAAGCCAATGGATATGAAATAGCTACTTGGTCAATATTTAAAAAGAAGGACCTTATCCTCATCTCCCTCTTCCTTTCTGGGTTTGAATCACACCCGGACTCTTTGGAGTTGTGTCTTGAGAAGAAAATGGCTAAATGGGTCGGATTGCCCTCTGCCCCACCCCAGCTGCCATGAAGCCATTAATTATCACACCGCATCTACAATGCAAGCTCTACATAAGCAAGTCTGAGCCTGGGATTTGGCTTCCTTTTTAATATTTGTCCTTTCTTGATCTAGGTTGAATGCATATCTCTCCTGAGATGGACATATTCAGGGTTGGAGGCTGCCATATGAGTCTGAGAGGTTGAGGTCCAATGAGTGTTACAGGCTGGTGGCAAGGGAAGCTCCTATATCAGATAAAATTATCACTGGCAAGATGACTGGCCTGGCCATTTTACTAGCAGACATATACTGGAAGTTGTTTGTGCTGCAATGCTGAGGTGAAATAGAAAACGTCTAATCAAAAATGCCACAAACTGCTTTATGTTCTGTTGAGGTTTTAACTACAAGCCTTCTTATAGACAAAAGATACTGAGAATATGTTTTCAAATTCCTTCTCTATGGGCCTATTAAAAAACCCACCCTTTGAGTGGGTTTAAGTCTATGAAACCACTTCCATTAAAGCCTTTGAAAAACTTCACTTGAGAAGCCTGTTGTGGTGGATAGAGGGCCCACATTGTAGTCAGGAAGATCTGGGTCCAAGTTCTTCCTCTCACATATGCGAACTTTGTGACCCCATGGGCAAGTCGCTCTCAGCGCAACTAAGACTTTAAGGTATAGATTATTTGCCAGTCTATATGGTTTGTGGGATTTTCCATCCCACATAGTTCTTTACACTAAGTTAATAAATAAGCAATTAATTAAATTAAAATTTAATTTCTCTATTTAAAAAAAAAGATGAAATAAAAAGGAAAATATGATTCTGGCCCTTATAGAAACATTGACTTTCTTGCTTTGTTAACAGCCATAATAATAATGAGAATGATAATAATATAAGATGAGAATACCAGTAAACCCTTCAAATATAGTCCAATTACATATTTGGGTGTTATATACCAAGCATTCACAGCATATATCACTGGAAACAAATACTTATAAGAAAATAGTATACTGGTTGAGGAGCAAAAGGGATCCACCAAAAAGTCCCAGGAGTGTAATAATTATGGAACAAGTTGCCTGAAAGCACTATAATATTTATACTGCCTTTGTTGATTACTATGAAGTGTTTGACTCAGTTCTCTAATCATGGCTTATTCATATACTGCAAATATGTAAATTAGAACCAAGTTAGTGAAAATGCTAGAATATTTGTTTTAATTTAAATTTATTTATTTAACATATTTGGTTTTCAGCATTGATTTTCACAACAGTTTGAATTACAAATTTTCTCCCCATTTCTACCCTCCCCCCCACTCCAAGATGGCTTATATTCTGGTTGCCCTGTTCCCCAGTCAGCCCTCCCCTCTATCACCCCTCTCCCCTCTCATCCCCTTTTCCCTTCCTTTCTTGTAGGGCAAGATAAATTTCTATGCCCCATTGCCTGTGTATCTTATTTTTTTTTCTCTAGTGTTTTTTTATTTAAATTTATTTATTTAACATATTTGGTTTTCAGCATTGATTTTCACAACAGTTTGAATTACAAATTTTCTCCCCATTTCTACCCTCCCCCCCACTCCAAGATGGCTTATATTCTGGTTGCCCTGTTCCCCAGTCAGCCCTCCCCTCTATCACCCCCCTCCCCTCTCATCCCCTTTTCCCTTCCTTTCTTGTAGGGCAAGATAAATTTCTATGCCCCATTGCCTGTGTATCTTATTTTTTAGTTGCATGCAAAAAATTTTTTTTTGTTTATGAACATCTGTTTTTAAAACTTTGAGTTCCAAATTCTCTCCCCTCTTCCCTTCCCACCCACCCTCCCTAAGAAGTCGAGCAATTCAACCTAGGCCACACATGTATCATTATGTATAACCCTTCCACAATACTCATGTTGTGAAAGGCTAACTACATTTTGCTCCTTTTCAACCCATCCCGCTTTATTGAATTTTCTCCCTTGACCCTGTCCCCTTTCCAAAGTGTTTGTTTTGATTACCTCCACCCCCATCTGCCCTCCCCTCCATCATCCCCCCACCTTTTATTTTCTTTTTTTTTATCTTCCTCCCTCTTCTTTCCTGTGGGGTAAGATACCCAACTGAATATGTATGGTATTCCCCCTCAGGCCAAATCTGATGAGAGCAAGGTTCACTCATTCCCCCCTCACCTGCCCTCTCCCCTCCTCCCATAGAACTGCTTCCTCTTGCCACCTTTATGTGAGATAATCCACCCCATTCTATCTCTCCCTATCTCCCTCTCTCAGTATGTTGCTCTCTCATCACTTAATTTCATTTTATTTCTTTTAGATATCTTCTCTTCATCTTCAACTCACCCTGTGTCTGCACTCTCTCTTTTACATATATATATATATATATAAACACACATATATATATATACACATTCATACATATACACATAGATATATACATACATACACATTCACTTAAATATATATACATAAACATATACATATATATATATGCATATTCCCTTCAACTACCCTAATACTGAGGTCTCATGAATCATACACATCATCTTTCCATGTAGGAATGTAAACAAAACAGCTCAACTTTAGTAAGTCCCTTGCAATTTCCGTTTCTTGATTACCTTTTCATGCTTCTCTTGATTCTTGTGTTTGAAAGTCAAATTTTCTATTCAGTTCTGATCTTTTCACTGAGAAAGTTTGAAAGTCCTCTATTTTATTGAAAATCCATATTTTGCCTTGGAACATGATACTCAGTTTTGCTGGGTAGGTGATTCTAGGTTTTAATCCTAGCTCCATTGACCTTCGGAATATCGCATTCCAAGCCCTTCGATCTCTTAATGTAGAAGCTGCCAGATCTTAGGTTATTCTGATTGGGTTTCCACAATACTCAAATTGTTTCTTTCTGGCTGCTTGCAGTATTTTCTCCTTGATCTGGGAGCTCTGGAATTTGGCAGCAATATTCCTAGGAGATTTCTTTTTGGGATCTATTTGAGGAGGCGATTGATGGATTCTTTCAATTTCTATTTTGCCCTGTGGCTCTAGAGTATCAGGGCAGTTCTTGATAATTTCTTGAAAGATGGTATCTAGGCTCTTTTTTTGATCATGGCTTTCAGGTAATCCAATAATTTTTAAATTATCTCTCCTGGATCTATTTTCCAGGTCAGTGGTTTTTCCAAGGAGATATTTCACATTGTCTTCCATTTTTTCATTCCTTTGGTTTTGTTTTATAATATTCTGATTTCTCATCAAGTCACTAGCTTCCACTTGCTCCAATCTAATTTTTAAAGTAGTATTTTCTTCAGTGGTCTTTTGGATCTCCTTTTCCATTTGGCTAATTCTGCCTTTCAAGGCATTCTTCTCCTCATTGGCTTTTTGGAGCTCTTTTGCCATTTGAGTTAGTCTGTTTTTTTAAGGTGTTGTTTTCTTCAGTGTATTTTTCAGTATTTTTTTGGGTCTCCTTTAGCAAGTCATTGACTTGTTTTTCATGGTTTTCTCACATCCTTCTCATTTCTCTTCCCAATTTTTCCTCTACTTCTCTAACTTGCTTTTCCAAATCCTTTTTGAGTTCTCCTATGGCCTGGGGCCAGTTCATGTTTTTCTTGGAGGCTTTTGTTGTAGGCTCTATGACTTTGTTGTCTTCTTTAGGCTGTATGTTTTGGTCTTCTTTGTCACCAAAGAAAGAATCCAAAGTCTGAGACTGAATCTGGGGGCGTTTTTGCTGCCTGGCCATATTCCCAACCAACTAACTTGACCCTTGAGTTTTTCAGTGGGGTATGACTGCTTGTAAACTAACAAGTTCTATGTTCCACATTTGGGGGGGAGGTGCCAGCTCTGTCAGACCCGCACTGCTCCTTCCCCAAGAACCCCCAACCTGAACTGGGCTTAGATGTTCAGCAGGCTGTGCACCCCTGCTCTGATCTGCCACTTAATTCCTCCCATCAGGTGGGCCTGGAGCCGGAAGTAACAATAGCTGTAGCTGCCTCACCTCCGCTGCCCCCGGGGCTGGAAGCCGAACCGTGAACTCCTTCCTCTCCCACAGCTTTTCCCACTAACCTTCTCCGCAGTCTTTGGTATTTATGGGTCGAGGGGTCTGGTAACTGCCGCAGCTCACATATTCAGAGCGCTAGGGCCCCCTCCGCCCGGCTTCTGATCTGGATGGTCCACGCCGCTCAGGCTGGGCTCTGCTCCACTCCGTTCCCAGCTCCCAGCTCCCAGCTCCGTGTGGAATAGACCTCACCCAGAGACCATCCAGGCTGTCCTGGGCTGGAGCCCTGCTTCCCTCTGCTGTTCTGTGGGTTCTGCCATTCTAGAATTGGTTCAGAGCCATTTTTTGTAGGTTTTTGAAGGGACTCAAACGGAGCTCACTCTAGTCCCTGCTTACCAGCCGCCATCTTGGCTCAGCCCCCAAATGCTAGAATATTTAATGTCCATGTGGAGAGCTGTTCTCTACTTAAAACAGGCCACCAACGTAATAATGTCAAGAAAAATTTGTATAACGTGTGACATTTTTCAGGGAGACAGTTTAAGTCCATTGTGGTTCCACCTAACTGTAAATCCATGATCATATCTCCTCAATAGAAGTATATATGGCTCTAGGTTAAAGAGGGTATTGAACCAAAACATCTTATTAATCACGTGATGTATATGGATGACACCAAGCTATATGGCTTTACTGAAAAACATGTAAAACAACTCCTTTGACTCATGGATTCTGTCTCTAATGATATAAAAATATTACTTGGACTCAATATGTGTAAAATTCAACACATGCCAAAGAAATGTAGATATTGAAAACTTTCAGTTTGATTCTTGAGATCACATGACTCAGTAGGATGGGGGTGATAACTACAAATACCATGGTTTCCTCCATGCAAGACATATCCGACATAAAAATATCAAAGGCAGCAGCTGAATACATTAAGAGATTTACTAGCATGCTGAGATCAAAGCTTAATGGGAGAAATGAGTTTGAAGCAATTAACACCCATTCAATATCAATCTTAATATACACTTTTGGGATTGTAAAATATTTTCCAACTATAATAAGTTGGAAAGTATCTGAACCAAAATCCATGCAATATTAACAAAATGCAGGGCCCACTGCCCTAAGGCATGTATAGAAAGACAAACACTTCTTGGCCAAGAAGGAGGAAGAAGATCGATAGACATTCTTAAAGCATGTGACAAACAGGTAAAAACCTATAGAAACATGTTTGAAACATGCAATCATTTCACTGTGCATAGTTAGGTCTAATAACAGGTATGCACCACTGGATATACTAAATGTATCTAAAGGTGTACCTCCAAATGGAGCTTATGATATAGCTAAAACTCATGAGTAGAATTAAAAGGCCCTCTATAGGTGACATATACATGGATTTGGCCAACAATCTGTTTACCAAAAAAGAAAAAAAAAGTATTGGTATTGAACAAATGACTGGATCGTGTGGTTTTGAATGGAGACATTTGTGATTACAATTTAGGACCAGGTCATTATCTCCAGAAATTGTAGGATTATCCTTAAGGAACTACAATGATCACTCAGATGATACAAGGAAACAGCAAATGATTTCAGGCTGTAAAAACTTAGCACCTTACAGAATAACTAGGGAAATGTAATCTAATGGCTTGAATTATATATAAGAAACTTACTGTAATTTTTTCCTGGCTTGGCATGGCAGAAGATAAATTATCATACCAGAAATCCGGAGCTCAAAATAGCCTGTTGAACATAACTCATGTACTGTACTAGACCATTATCAGAGACTCACAATTACCCAGACATAAAACTAATCTGTTTTAACCACCAAGTTACATGGAAAGAAGAGCTTGTAAAATTATAGAGACCTAGCAGAGGAAATAAAAATCTTGTGGGAACAGGATGGAAGACACACTATTACTGTTTTCTTGTCTGTTACTGAAGATCTATACCAACGTTGCTTTCAGTGAGCATCTATTTCATTTCATATATCATAGATATTTCATATGCCATATATCATTTCATGAAATCTATTAGTATTTCCATCCTAATATTTTATTCAACTACAAAAGCTTTCATTTTAATTAACCTATGCAATAGATCATTAAATGCATATGCATTTAATCTTATTCGTCAAATACACAAGTATTTAATCTTAGGTATTAAATGTATAGATCATTAAGCAGAAAATAAATAATATATAATATGATAATTATATGTAACAATATATAATAGACATGTAATGATATAATATAAGATAAGATAATTACAAATATAAAATAATAGCAGGATAGTGACTTTCTCTAGGACCATTTCTAGCAGAAGTCCATTGAGAAAAGTAAGAAGAATAATACAAAAAAACAGTAGCTTAAATTTACATAATGCTTTTCTATTTGTAAAGGACTATATATATATATATATATATATATATATGTATATATATATACACACACACACACACACACACACACACACACACATATCATCTCATTTGGTCCTCCCAACAACCCTGTGAGGTAAGTTGTATTATTATCATTATTTGAGGTTTGGAAAGGTTATATGACTTCCTCAGGGTATGTGATCATAAGATTATTTTACCTGTTAATGTTTCTTTATTTTAGCAAATAAAGGGGAAGGGGAACAATCCATGGGAGTGAGAGACATTAAAACTAATATAACATACTTCTGGTCACATAAGCAAAATTAACAGTATTTTTCCAAAATGTAGATTGGGACTTCTATATACCCTTTGAGCTGATACATGTGGTAATGTACTAGAAAAGGCTTGATCAGTTTTTAAATCTATATCATCTCTTAATTGGATATTCTTAGCTAGTCTCCCCAAAGGATTTTAGAATTCTTCTATGGAACTTTTGTACCATTATAAGAATACTTTTGATGAATAATGATAGTCATTAAAAAAGGAAGCCAAACTTTTTCTGTGTCTTTGCATAGCAACATGCAAACAGGATAAACATGAAGATGCATAGGGGTAGGGGGTGGGGAAAAGTACAATCTGGGGAAATGCTGCTAGAGGGGGATTGATCACATGTTTCCACAGGTCATTTGAGTGTTCCTTTGCTTCTAGCCCATGGCAGCTGGGAAGGGCCAGCCTCACTAACATTCCTCATTTCCTGAAGCTTTTCCTTAGCAATTGTCATAAACAAAGTTTTATGATATTTGCAAATCAGATGAAAGGGGTAAAGTAGGCATTTGTTAAATTACAAAAAAAAAAGATGTATGTTCCCTTTGAAAAGAAAGACATGTTTTACAAGTAAAGAAACTATGTAGTGTTGTACAGTAGTCTCCATAGAAACAATTCCTTTTTATTAAATGGAAATAAATTTCCACACAGAATTGAAGCTACAAGTCAAACACCACCACAGTCAAATGAACATTGGGCAGATAACAAGTGTCTGTTGAATTGAATTGACATTCAAATAGAAAAACAACTTATATGAAATAATCTCATGAAGTATTTTCCATTATTTGAAGATGTTTATAAATATTCGTGAAATAGGTTGATTAAAAAAATAGACCTTTGATTTGATCAGTGCAGGTAGCTGCTGCGAAAATACTTACTCTCCCAATGAAGACCAACCTTTTCTACCCAGTGAGCACTGCAGGGCTGATTGTTTTGCCCTGGCTAACAGAACCAGCATGTGTCAGAGGTGGTACCTGAAACCCAGTCTTTTTGATAGGACCAGCTTTTTGACCATTATGCCACTCTGTTCTCTCTTTTATTTAAATTGAGAAAACTCACAAATAGCCATGTTTGAAACTGGTTGGTCTACTAATCACAGATCCATCACTTAGGCATTATAATATCTTCCTAAATTTTGTGAACTTTGTTTCGCAATCTATATTTCTACTTGGGACCATGAAAGCAGGATGTGACCTGGAAACAATGGTCGTCTTCAAGTTGTGGTGCCACTGGCCAATGCCAAGTGCAATAATTTTTCTATGCCACCTTATCTTGACACCAGTTAGGTTAAATCCCATCCATGATCATTTCTACCTTTGTATCTTGGCTTCTCTTCTTTTCTCTTCCTGGTATGTTTTCTTCTTTTCTTGTAGATGACTCAGAATTGAAAGAACTTTAGAAAGAATCTAGTCTACCTCTGACTTTTACTTATGAGAATTATTTTAAAAACCTGTATCATTTTTGATACCTTTTGGTTTTATATCACATTCATTTCTGAATATATCCTTTAGTATCCCCAACCTAATGAGCCATCCTTGGCAATAGAGGAAAAAAAGTAATTCAGCAAAACTAACACATAGCCAATGACTGAGAGTGTATCTAATATTCCCTATCCATAGCCCATCACCTCTGCTGTGTAGGAAGTAATTATTTTCTTCACAACCATAAGTTTATATATTCCCAATATGTAAGAACCCTTCCTGACAGTGTCTATTAGGTTGTAAGAGTCAAGGCAAGGATGATGCCATCCTGAAAAATCAGATCCATGTGGTAAAGTAGTTGGCACTATTCTGCCTGTGCATTTTTAAATTCATCATTCTGCAAAAATACCCTCTAGTTATTACACCCTGGGAGGTTTTTGCCTTCTCCAACTGAACTTAAAACTCTCATCTCTTTTATATTGCATTTATATCTCCCCCCAAAAAATTGTTTATGATTTGAAGGAGTTCTGAGCACAGTGGACAACAGGCAGGAGCAAAGGAATATATGGTAGTCTGGTTAGGATGTAGCGGTTCCTTGGTTGCTAGGGAAGGTTCTTTTTGCCAGGAGAGGTTATAAGATGCAATGGTCATATTCCAGGGCAGGCCAGCAATGGAGAAGCCTTATGAAGTCATGATATACCTTACTTCCTGCACTTCCTGCACAATTCTTCTTTAGGGCCAAACCTGGTCATTATAATTATGTAGTTTTTGATTCTTTTTTTTTGGTTTTGTTTATATTGTTGTAGTTGTATTTTTTCCTGGTTCTGTTTACTTCACTCTCCATTAGTTCATATGTCTTTCCATGAGTTTCTGAATTCTTCATATTTATCATTTCTCATGGAACAGCAATATTCCAATACTAGTCTCTCACTTTTTTATTTAAGTGTTGCTTCTCTAACAAAATTGTAAATTTCTCAAAGGAATTTATTATACTTTGCATTTTAGTTCTTATATATTCTTCCACTCGCCAACTACCACAGACATGTTGCTTGAGATACAGGGATAAGGACATACAGTAGTAACTGCCAGTCAGAGTTGTACCTAGCATGGGGCCAATGGAGCTTTGTCCTAGAGCACTAAAATAGTGGAGCATGTAGTCTTTGTGAAAGCCCCATTCCTAAGCCCTGCTTTTGGGTTCATCACTAGGCCATGCCACCATGTCTTATATCCGGTTGCCACATTGCCCTCTCCCAGGCTCACCTCCCCTTTCGAGGTTAAAGGTTGGACCACCATCACCACCCCTGATTTTGACATGATGATATCTGCATTTAGATATGCTCTATACCACAAGCTTCATCCTCCCAATTTACTTAACTGCTTTTGACCTGGATGAAAATAAAATTCTAATAATGGTTGTAGTATCAGCAGATGTGTTAACTGAATGGTCAAATATCTTTTCCAGCACGTGTACAGCTGTGAAAGCCATTATCGTATTTCCTTTCTAAGTTCTTTGGTTGAATATTTTAAAATTAATTTTTACTTCGATAATCTATAACTTAGTAATTTTCCATTAAAACTCCCAGTGGACTCATTCTACCATTTAGAGAAGCTAGAATAGCAGAGGAAAGGAGGGAGTATGTAGACCTCAGATCTTAATTGTTTTTTGACCAGTCGCATATATCACTATGTGTGTACAAGTATACTTGTATTCTACAAATTAAGGAAGGATTCATTCATATTCCTTATACTTAAAATATAAACTAAATTAAATTATTCAATTGGAAGACTTCTATTTTGAAAGTTCTGCTAGCTTCTGTAGACTCATCATTGTGCATCTCATGCATGTCCCAAGCTAGCATTCCCATGCTCAGAACTCCTTCAAATCATAAGCAATTTGGGGACATATAAATGTAACATAAAAGAAATGAGAGTTTAAGTTCAGTTGGAGAAGACAAAAAACTCCCAGGGTGAAATAACTGGAGGGTATTTTTGCAGAATGATGAATTTAAAAAACACACAGGCAGGGTAGTGCCAACTACTTTACCACATGGGTCTGAGTTTTCAGGATGGCATCATCCTTGCCTTCACTCTTACAACCTAATAGACACTGTCAGGAAGGGTTCTTACATATTAGAAATATATAAACTTATGGTTGTGAAGAAAATAAATTTAATAGGCTGTAACATAAGCTGGAGAGAAGTCATTTCACAAGCATTTATTAAGTGCTTATTATGGACCAGATGTGAATTCAAAGGAAGACAAACACAGCCCCTCCCCTCAAGGAGCTCATATTCAAATAATGGGGACAATATATAAATAACTAGTTACATTCAAGATATAAACAGAGTAGAGGAAAGCCTAGAAAGGTAAGAAGGGTCTAGATTTTGAAGCGCTTTATGCTATGATAGAAAGCGTAGCTGGTACTATAAAGCATGGAGAGGGAAGTACTGTTATCAGGAGGGAGCTAGGCCTCAGTGATTGTCAGAAGATGGAAATAGTGAGAAAAGAAGAAGTTTAAGAATAAAAAAGCTAATTATGGAGCAGGCATTCCAGAGGGCTCAGTGGAAAGGATAGGGAGATCTGGAGGCGAGCATTGGTAGGGTAGGGATGAAATGGAAGGGAATAAGGGAATGGGCCACTAGGGATGAAGAATGGGGTTTGTACATTAACAAGAGTTCAGACACAGGGTCAATGGTTGGAGAAAGGTCTCTTGGGTATGTGATTAGATTATTCAATCTATTCCCATGAAGTCCAACCAAGGGGTGATATATTGTGTCCATCAAGATCCCAGGAGGCAACTCACAGTAGACAACAGGCAGGAGCAAAGGGATGTATGGTAGTCTGGTTAGGATGTGGTGATTCCTTGGTTGCTAGGAAAGGTTCTTTTTGCCAGGAGAGGGTATAAGATGCAATGGTCATATTCCAGCACAGGCCAGCAATGGAGAAGTCTTATCAAGTCACAAAAGTCAAGAAGTGGGTGGTAAAGCTGCCTGGTCTCTAAAAGATTGGAGAAAGCTCTGGGGTAGGGCCTAAGAGAGCATGGAGATGTGTGCTGTGGAGAGGTGGGGCCTTAGCCTGACACTGGAGATAGCCCTAGAGCAGGACATCTGTACTGAGGGGATTATGAACTGAAGTGTTAACAGAGTCTGATAAGTTAGCGGAACTCTTCCATAGTAAACTAGATTTGGAGCCAGGTTTTAAAAGCCACAAAGACGATGAATTGCCAAAGAGGAGGAAAAGTGTGTGTGTGTGTGTGTGTGTGTGTGTGTGTGTGTGTGTGTGTGCATGGGGTGGGGGGCAGAGAGAGAGAGAGTGCAGAGGAAGGGGAGAATATTACCCAAAGAGGAGAACTAGTAAATTATATGTAGGGGGACATAGAACTATAAATTCAAATTTCATTATGTCAAAACACACAGAGGCTGCCCCGGAAAATGTTAATTTGGAGATAAATCTCATCCATTATAAACTGCATTATTGTGGATTTGAATAACGATGATATTGTTATCCAGAACACTGATCATTTCAAATTGTGATCTGGAATTCAGGAGAGGCAGCAGAGCAAGATGGATGGAGTGCAGAAGTTGGATTCAGAAAAGGCCTTGGTTCCATCCTGCACCTGACACTTACTACTATGTGACCAGATGGTAAATCATTTCACCTTTCTGAGTCTCAGGTGTCTCTTTATGATGGTAACTTGGTGCGTTAGGTTGCCATCTCTTTCAGTGGACGGAGTTCCCACAACACCGATGGCACCATAGGTGTCCAATGTTTCAATTTTAGAAGAAATTAATTTTTAAAAGAATCTTGATTTTCAGTGCAGCTTCCATGTGTCCTTTCTCACTGTAGTCCCTTTTATGCTACAACCCAGGCCCCCACTACTATCGTGGTAGCTGACAGTTTTAACCTATTCCATTCACCAAGTGAAACTCGGTGGCTACATACTCAAACCAAAAGCATTCATTGAAACAGAATAACTAGAAAAAATATGGAATTAATCAGGCATTAACTTCTTCAGGCATTAATTCTCCACTGGTTGCTGCCCATTTCCTGCACATGTCTTGCATGGAGCACTAGCTTTTCTCTCAATTCCTTCTCCTTGACCCAAGAGGAGGAGGATGCATCAGCCACTCATGGCAGACTTGGTGTTCCTGGCTTTACTTAATTGCCTGCTCTCTAGCTCAGCATTTGGCTCTCTCTCTCTCTCTCTCTCTCTCTCCCTCTCTCTCTCCCTCTCTCTTTCTGTCTCGGTTCATTGGGCTCCTGCCCAGCCTCCACCTGTACCACTCCTGGCATCCATCTGCTTGCTCCTTGTCTGATCCTTTTCTAGGTGCCTGTCCTCTTGACTTTCATCTTTCTCAGTGAAATTTTCATTATTATTGTTAAACTCTTCAAGCTGAAACCTGCTGAATTACACATAAAGGTGAAGGAAGGGATGTAATTCCCCAAAGTAAATATGGCATCCATCCCCTGATCCTGTCCCCCATACCTCCATAAGTAAGATGGTGATAATCAAAATACCTTTTATCTATCAGCCTATTCATTAACTGCGAAATATTTCATTTTTATGAAAGTCTGCCTGAAGCTTTAAAACACACTGAAAAGCCACACAATGAATCAGTACTAGTAATACTTTCCTCTTGCTTCCATTTCATACATTTGAATGACAATACCAAAACTGCAAGAGAAGTCTATAGAAGGGGTGAGGAACCTGTTGCCTTGAGGCTGCATATGGCCCTCTAGGTCCTCAAGCCCTCAACCCTTTGACTGAATCCAAACTTCACAGAAAAAATCCCCTTAATAAAAGGATTTGCTCTGTAAAACTTGGACTCAGTCAAAGGGCCATATATGAGGACCTAGAGGGCCACATATGGCCTTGAGACCACAGGTTCCCCACCCCTGGACTCTATAGGATAATACAGGCATACCTTAGAGATATTGTGGGTTTGGTTCCAGATAAGTGCAATAAAGTGAATTTTATAATAAAGTGAGTCACATAAATTTTTTTTGGTTTCCCAGTGCATATAAAAGTTATGTTTATATTGTAATGTAGTCTTAATGTAGTCTATTAAATGTACACTAGTGTAATGTCCAAAACATACATACCTTAATTAAAAATACTTTATTGCTAAAAAATTATAACCATCATCCGAGCCTTCAATAAGTCATTTTCTTTTTGCTGGTGGAGGGTCTTGCTTCAATGTTGATGGCTGCTGACTGATCAGGGTAGTGGTTGCTAAAGATTGGGGTGGCAATTTCTTAAAATAAAACAACAATGAAGTTTACTGCTTTGACTTTTCCTTTCACTTGAACAGTTAGAAGCCATTGTAGGGTTATTAATTGGCCTAATTTCAATAGTTTTGTCTCAGGGAACAGGGAGGCCTGAGGAGAGGGAGAAAGGGAATGGCAAGTTGATGGAGCTGTCAGAACACACACAACATTTATCAATTAAGTTCTCTGTCTTTATGGGTGCAGTTTGCTGTACTCCAAAATAATTATAACAGTAACATCAATGACCACTGATCACAGATCACCATAATTACCAAATCACCCATAATAAATGAAAAAGTTGGAAATATTGCAAAAATTACCAAAATGTGACACAGAGACATGATATGAACATGTGCTGTTGGGAAAATGGCACCAATGGACTTTTTCAACGCAGGGTTGCCACAAACCTTCAATTTGTGAAAAATGCAATATCTATGAAGTGCAATAAACTGAAGTACAATAAAATGATGTATGCCTATACATTTTGATAAGAGAGAGATATCAAAGTTAAAATAAGTCAATTTGCTTGCATTTTTATTTTTAGAGCACTTTACAATTCTATCACACCCTTAAAAAAGGCTATGCAGTAAGTCATCAACTACTGATTTTTTTGGTACTAGATTAATCAAAGATTTTTTAAATGTTAGAATCTAACTCCAATGCTAGAAATTTTTAAAATAATTATTTTCTAAATGTCATCAAAATATACTTAGAATGAACAAAATCTCTCAGGATTCACTACTGTATTTTGATCCCCCAATGGGTGTATTAGGGTAATGCATTAACTTTGGGTGTGTTACAGAACTACACAATTGCTGAAGTAGTTGGATGATGTAATTAGTTTCATGATCCAAGTTCTACAATCATGTTACAGTATGGAGCCAAGATTTACTCTTTTGCAGTCTGTACCCAACCATGTCTATATGACACTAATGTTAGTGCCAGGAAATATGTCAGTAGGTTGCAGCTGCCTTCTGCTGTATCAGTGTTAAGGAAAATCTAGGGGAGGGGGAAGAGAGAAAAAAGAGGAAGGAAAGGAAGAAGAAAGGAAGGGAGAGAGGGAGAAAGAGGGGGAAGAAAGAAGGAGGGAGAAGGGAGAGAGAGTGTTTGCTTTTTCAGGGGCTGTACAGCTGAAACCATATGTGACCTTCTAGGTTATTTGAGGTCCAAAGTTTGTGCCTGTTGGCTGCATAAAACAAGAGACTTGTCCAGAAGAATAGTCAACTGCCTTCTAAAGCCAAAAATGGAAGAGGAAAAAAAGAAACTCTGAGTTGCTCCATAATGGAGCTGCTTAGGGGTGGGGAACTTACACAAGCCTGAAATAACCACTCTGTTATTGCCTTAGTATGGAAAGGAAATAGATGGAAGTAAGACAATTCTCTTTTCTCTTTTAGGTGCTTTTTAAGAGATTCCGTTGGGTAAAGAAGCAGGCCAGCAATTATAGAGTAGCACCAATCAGACCCTCCGCAAAGTCTTACTCTGATGTTTCATTGTGGAATGGATACATGCCAGCAGAATTAAAGCTTTGGCGGCTTCCTTTGTGGTGGAAAGGCTTCAAGTACTCTCTGGGCAACACGCTGTGTCTGCTTTCTTAGGTCTAGCCTAGGTAAGGACTGAAATACTCATCTCCAATGGGCTGGCCACTTGGTAATAAATTCTTTGGTTGTGGCAATACATGAAAGGAAAATGCAAACCAGTCTTCAGTCTTGTCTCACCCTTTGACTTTTGCCAGTGGTAAAGTGGTGTTAAAGGGAGCAGAGCTACGGATTTTTTTAGAGCAACTTGAGGCAGCATGGCACAGTAGTTAGAAAGCAGACTTCAAAACCAAGATGTCAGTTCAAGGTGTTCCTGAGACATATATTTTCTGTGTGATTCTGGACAAATCATTTAACCTCTCAGTCCCCCAGACAACTCTTGAAGACTTTAAGTATTGGAATACATGCTAATCTGTGTTGGTAGAAGATGTTTCCTCACTAGAGGTTCAAAATAGCAATGAAATCACAGGTCTGGTCCAAAATACACACACACACACACACACACACACACACCCACACACACACACACCCCAAACAACTGGTATCCTAAATGTGAGCTTCTTTTCCAACAACCAAGAAATTGAACTACTATTGGAGGTACTGAATAAAATCAACCTTCACCTCACTACTAAATATGTCAGTAGACAAAAGAAAGTCACCTTTAAAAGAAGTTTGGCTCATTGGTTCTCCCAGGAGAGGCAAATTATGGAGTTCATAGAATTGGTTTATGATATGTCCAAAGATAATAAGAAATGTCATTTTGTGGGATATTTGGTCATTCGGTATTGCCATGCTTACAATATGCATTTGCAAAAAAATTACTAGGAAGATAATTTTAGCCTATCCTACACCATCTATTACAAAAGGTTAAGAAGAGAAATTCTATGAAGAACTCAATAAGACTCTTCACATTAAATCAGTATATACTTTTACACTTTAAAACTAAGTAACTTCAGTGAAAAAGGTAAGCATAGGGGAGAATGGTGAAGAATATGTTGGAAAATGTGATTTTAGGAGTAAGAAATAAGAGCACTCCAAGCTTGTAGATTATATAGAACCTTTATACATATATAATGAAAACTTTTTTCAAAAAGAGAATGGGGAGTCATTAAATATACTGAACACTCAAATAACATCACAAAATGAAACGGATTATATCACAACACAGAGGAAACAACTGTTTAATGATATGGAACTCATTTCCAAATTGGCTGACTGTGTACAGTTAGACCATTAGCTTTTTATGGCAGATACTAACAGGAAATTAGAATATAAATTAGAATGTGACATAATATAAAATGTAATATAAAATATAATATAATATAAAAGTATAATCTAATCTAATCTAATATAATATAATATGATATAAGTTAGAAGTGCACAATTGAGGTAACTCCAACCTGACATATTTAAACAAAATATTGATGATGAAAGATGGAGAAAAGGATAAAAGAGTAGACATTGGCAGAGGCTAGCGACATTTCCAAAAGAAGTTTAATTTATGTAAATCAATTAGCACAATGAGGAGACCAAAAGAGACTAGAAAATGCATCAGACCAAACACATGCAATCTCTTTGCCAAACAGAGAGATGTGGCAGCCAAGGGCAACACTGGTTTAGAGTATTAGCTTGTTAAAAATCTTAAGGAGGAGGAGTGTCACTGCTTCAAATAGTGAGAAGCATAGGAGTGAAAACCAAGCTTACAGAAAGTTAATCAAAAGACGCAACTAAGCCAGATCATCTTGAGCGCATGGAAGGATGAAACTGGAAGAACAACAAAGGGATAAAGAATGGAGATGATCTATCAAAGCTTCTCAAATGATCTTCAGCAATGATAATGTAGATATACTGTATGAAGAAGTAGAGATGGCCCAAAAGAAAATAAAGATAGGAAGAGAAGCTGGACCAATCATAAGAGAGGTACATGCTGGAAGCAAAATAATTTTGAGGGCATTAAAGGATAGATCTATTTGAAATAGAGGAAGATATAAGATGCTTGGGGAAAAGACTACAAACCTCATTATTATTGAAAAAGAAGCAATTTAGAAGATGCCAATAACTATCAACCCATATACCTACACTCCAATCTCTATAAAATCTTCAAGAGAATAATTCACATGTAGTAAGGGCATCCTTGATCAAGGTATAGAAGCAGAAAAAGTAGTCTTTTGCAAATGAGGCAAACTATATCTATATAGTCACAAAAGTGAATGAAAAAGATGCAGAAAATACAAATATCTCACTGTATACTTTTTCTAATTATAAAAAAAGCATTTGATTGAGTAGAGAAAAGTGTTCTCTTAAAACAAAGGCTATGCCCCCATGTGGTCTGTGCAAAGATTTTAGCAGTCCATGAACTTGGATGAGAAAAAATTACACCCTTATTTCAATATGATAAATATATAATTTTATCATATGATTTCCTTTGTAATGCTATGTAGTGTAATTTTATGCATTTAAAAACATTATTCTGGGAAGGGGTCCATAGGCTTCACCAGCTTTACTGCCAAAAAGAACATGACCCCCCAAAAGGTTAATCATCACTAAATGGTGATCCTCTAGCATCATAGAGATGTTAGAATTAATTTAAGTTCCCTTGAGAGGTATAGCAGAAAGAACTCTTATTGAAGCCTAATTATTGACATTAAATGAGGAATAAAACAAGATAAGTGTGTTTATCAAAGGCATTTGCCATTGTCACAAAGAATGTCCCACTCAGAGTCCAAATGGAAAAAGGATTTCCTATATCTGGTGAGGTTCTCCAGATGCTCTTGTATGCAAATGACATTGTGTTTATTTATCAAGTCTTAAAATGTTTTGGGAATGTCTTGAGTTTTCTAATTAGTTAAAAGAATCCTAGCCTATACTAGAAATATCAAGTTGATGAAAAAGATTAAGATGTGCAATTGGATGGACAACCTATAGAAGCTTTGATCAATATGGGTATCAGATGGACACCAAGGATGGACAATTAACTGGACAAGGAATTGGATTTGGGGAGCAGGCTACTTTGGGCTTTGGAAAATTGTACAGTGTTTTAGTAATCCCAAGATTCTGACAGAAGTCCATTAAAAATATTCTTCTGATGATGTTGTTTGTGGAATAGCGAAGAATCCAAAGAAGTAAAGTTCACCCAAAGGACAATGAAGAGGCACATGACAGGTTCCAGCAGGCTGAACATTATTTCCAATGAAAAGTTGTTCAGGAGAAGCATCAGAGATATTAAGACCAAAATAGGAAGTGGGTCAGTTATGTACTCAAGGGGAGGGATAAGTGATGTTTCAGTCAGCATGCTCCATTTCATATAATGCATAATATAGAAGAAAGAGGTCTGTCAAGTGGATTCCTTTTAGGAGGTTTATCGGATGTTATGGACAAGAATCACACAGTATGGGAAGGCATGAATGGGTTGCAACCTGAATTGTGAGAGAGAGAATCCACCTTAGTTAGATTACTGATCCATCCAAGTTTTGAAGTGCTGATCACATATCGCATAAAGTTAACTCCTCTATATTTACCACAGAGAGGGGGTAACTGGTACAGATAATAGAAAACTGTGGGCAAATTGTCCAGCTTGGTAAAAGAGAATCCTATCATGAGGAGCAACCTGGCTGCCAACAGCTATTGTTCCAACTCCATAGAATTGTTATGGCTTTGATCAATGATATTTGAGTAGGATGGTGAGTAAATTATAGGGAAGACTGCAGGACCAAATACAGGAAACCTGAAGATGATGGGGAGAGGGAAGTGAGGATACAAATGAACGAAGGTTAGAGAGTAGTGAGACCTTAAGAAAATCACTAGGACTTTTACATCTAAGTTAGTGTTTAAAAAAAAGGAAAATGATTATGTTGGAGAGGCTGTGGTAGAACAGGCACATTAATACACAGATGGTGAAGCTGTGCATTGGTATGATCCAGGGATGGGGAACCTGCGGCCTGGAGGCCACATGTGGCTCTCTAGGTCTTCAAGTGCAGCCCTTTGACTGGATCTGAACTTTTATTAAGGGGATTTGTTCAGTGAAGTTTGGATTCAGTCAAAAGGCTGCACTTGAGGACCTAGAGGGCCATATGTGACCTCAAGGCAATAGGTTCTCCACCCCTGGACAGGCATTCTGAAACTCAATTTGGAAATATGCCCTCAAAGTTACTATACTGTGCATACTATTTGACACAACACTATGACCACTAGGCCTATACCCCAAAGAGATCAAGGAAAGAGAAGAATCTATATGGACACAAATCTATTTATAGCAGCTCTTTTTGTGGAAACTGAGGGAGTACTCATCAACTGGGGAATGGCTGAACAAATTGTATGAATGTAAAAGAATACTATAATGTTTTAAGAAATGATAAAATGGATAGTTTCATAGAAAACTGGAAAGATTTGTATGAAGTAATGTAGTGTGAAGTAAATAGAGCCAGGAGGACAATTTTGTATGATAACAATACCATTATAAAGACAAACATCTTTGAAAGACTCAAGAACTCTGCTCAAAGCAATGACCAAGCATGATTCCACAAGACTGATGATGAAGTATGCTACCTTCCACTTGAATGAGAGGTGGTGAGGTCAGGGTGAAGGACAATAGATACATTTTTTGACATGGCCAATGCTGGAATTTGTTTTTCTTGACTATGGATGTTTGTTACAAGAGGTTTTTTCTTTCTTTTTTTCTTTTCAATGAGGGAGAGGAGAGGAGAGAAATTAGATTCTTATTAATTGAAAAAATAAAATTAAATGAATAAAAAGTACTGTCTTTCAGAGTAGTCATCAAAAGAATATATGCATTTATAACTGAATGTGAAAATTGAAATATAGTTTTTCTCAGTGTTTGGTATGAGAAAGTCAGTTGTTATTTAATCTCTTTAAAACTATGTGCAACAGACACCACCATTAGTAGCATTGATTATGAAGAAATATGATTTTGTTTAAAAAAAGAAACACAAAGGAACTTATACATCTGTACAAGTCTTTCCCTATCAGCCTGTCATGTCAATTAAAATTCACATAATTGTAGAGCTGATCTCAGTAAAATCATGGGATTTGGAGCTAAACAGGCACTTAGAAACCACAGAGTCCAACTCCTGGATTTTGCAGATGAATTAGATTGAGCCTTTTACCCATGGTTATGCAGGTAACAAGATTCATAGCAAGCATTTCAAGCCAGATCTTTGCACTTCAAATTTTCCACTCTCTCTCTTTTCATAGGTCACTTGAGGGGACTATGAACATTTCAATGACACACTGCTCAAAACATTTTGAATTCTCTTAGAATTGCTTTCAGTACCATTCTGCAAGCTATTCAAGCAAATCAATGTTACTGCTCTGCCTTTGTTACTTTACCTAACGAAGACTTTTTTGCTTGGCTGGATCATCAGGCCTCATTTTTATCTTTATGATGCTAACATTTAGCATAGTGCCTTACACAAAGTAGGTTCGTAAATATTTATTGAATTGAGATTTGGCTTTCGGTGATCTTTGGCTGCCTACAAAATCAAATCCACTCTCAGAGGGCAATGATTGGTGTTTGCGGAGGCCACTCGATCAATAAGCATTTATTGAGTGCTTGTTACTCGCCAGACACTACGCTAAGCATTGGACTTTCCAAAGCATGTAATTCCAAAAGAGGAAATGAATCCAAAAATGTTTTGAACAATGATAGCATCATTGGAATGAGTAGCCTGACAAGGTGACTACTTCAAAAAAAGTTAATTCATTAGGCTGAGCTCTGGGGTGTGTATCGGAGTATGTATATGTTTAAAAAAAATTAATTTCATTGTGGTTACTCCACGCAGATAGTATTTTCAGTACTTATTGATGTTGCTGATGTGTGTGAAGTTGTAGTTTAATAGATAAACATGTGTTTGACCTCCTTTCCATATGTCTTTCAGTTTGTAACTATAGCTATCGCAAGGCCATTGGCTGTTTGAAATTCTCTCTCTCTCTGCTTCACCAGACACAAGGCTTTTGTTTGGGGGCATAAAAAAGTATACTAGATCACCAATAGCTGGACATGATATATTAATCTCAAGACAGGGCTCTTTCACTGACAGCCAAGAAAATCCTACAGGTGATGAGGCCGAGCTTATGTCTGAGGATGGTTTGAGAGGACGGACTCTCATAACTGGAACTGAAACAAGCAGTACTTGGATGGTTAAAACCCTCCAAAGGGGTTCATTCTCCTTTTGGCTAGTAGAATGTGTATCCCCACCTCCTCTTCTCTTTTAACAGGGATGTAATCTATTAAAAACCTTTGGAATAAGAAGCCTAGTAATTAGTTATTCAAAAGTGGAATGGCCTGTTTCAAACGGTACAGAACCTCCCCCTTGCGTTACCTACCCTCCCCTCCATCTCTCCCTAGGGCTCTTCAAGAGAAGATTCTGGTTTCAGGTACAGGTAGAACAAGATGGTGCTGAGGTTCTTTCTAATTCTGAACACACTGGGCCTGAAGAACCTCCACTAGTCAGCTGACGGGAAGTGAATTTTCATTTGTAAATAGCTTGAAAATGGAGGGACAGAAAAATGACTAATAAAGTAACATTTGGTTTCCATGTGAATACATAATATGAATGATAGAATAAACTCTATAAAAGTACAACATTTTACAAAATATAGCAAGAAGTCAGATGTTCTCTTTATTTAAGCATCCTCCTTGATCCCCCAGCATCTCTTTGCTTCAGTCTCCTCAATGACACACACTTACTGAATAAACTAGTCTTTGGAAATCCATTCCCTTCTCTCCCTCCCTCCCCTCCCCTGACTCCCAAATTTAAGAATTTCCAGTCTGGTACAGTAAGGATATTTATCTCAGGAAGGAATCAGAAAAGTCACAGATAACAAAGGCAGCTTGGGAATGATCTACCAGACACCTAAAATACATTTTCTAAACTGAGACTCAAGAGTGGTGAATTGATTTGCTGAAGGCTACCTGGAAGTCGGTCACAGAGTGAGGCTTAGGAAACAAATCTTTTACTATTTAGTCCGGTGCCTTTCCACTACACCATGCACTATGTTCACATGGGTAGTGGGACAAAGACTTAGTTTGAATTTAAAATTGGAAATTGGTTGAGGGGCGTAATATATTTTTGTTCTAACTCAAATCACTTAATTTTTAAAATAGGTGTGTTCCTTGCATAATCTTTGTAGGGTGGAGAATGTATGCAGAGAGGGAGAGGTAATACTATTAACAAAGTCATAGTATGTCTATTAAAATAACTTTGGCATGAAATCCATATGAAGGTACTGAGGTACTGAGCTAAGACTTTCTCAGTATAAGCAAATTACTAATCAAACATACACATATGAAACTTGCTTAAAATAGAGGAATATCGATGATGAAAAACTCTAAAAGAGATATAAAGAACAACAAAATTTAATTTGTTCAAACTTGGAAATCCTCACACTGGTAAAAAAATCTCATAAAAGTGAACAATTCACATTATTCTTTACACATGACTTAAGAATGTATTAATTATTTTAAGTCTGCCGCTTTGTTCTCTTGGTAGGATTTTTCTTCCATGAATAGCATGTTATGATTTCATTTTATTTTTCCACCTTGTATTTTTCTGACTTGAAATGAATTCTTCATTACTTATTGGCAATATAGATGACCTTATGCTTTTCAATTACACCAATGTCATGTTCCAGTTGTTTCATCTCTGCTTCTAGTCTTTCCTTGCGGACCTTCTTTGGTAGAGAGTCGATAAATACAGAAAGGGACTGGAATTCCTTATGTACCTCTTCCCAGTTCTTTTTCAGGCCCTGTAAATTTATGAAATGCAAAGGAAACTGATAAGAACCTAAAAAGAAACCACTTTGTACACTTCTATCAAGTCCTTGGCAACAGTAACAAAAATACTGCACAAGGGCCAATTTCTGTCCTTGGATGTGTGTTCAGCTCTCATTGGGAATATTTATTTGCTATCTTTTTAGTGTACCTACACTTAAAAAAAACTATCAATCAAATGCATACATCTAAAGCTAGAAATAGCATAAAACAAAGTAGTAATAAGTTCAGAACAATAGTTTTGTATGTAACTTATGTTTATTATTTTCAAACAAAGCATAATAGATCTCTGAATTAAAAATACTTTATTTCCAAATTTGGCTTCATTTATTTAAAAACATTCTTTACTAGTTCATAAAAATATTTTTTACCCATTTGACAAAATGAATTTTCTAACTAATTCCAAAATTCAATTTTCTGGGATATATTTTGCCCAAGGAATATGGCTCTTCTACCACAGTAAGAGATTTAAATTCCCTTTCTACATACTTTGTAGTGATTTAAATATTATTAAAGGTAATAAACATGCTCATTTAATATTCTAATTAATGCTTTACATTCACAAAACAATAAATTCAAAGCTATGGATCTCTTAGGAGCTAAAATTTGTTTTTCTTTCTGTGTATGTATGTATGTGAAAAATATATATAGCATATGTGTATAAATGTATATGAATCATATATACACACACATATAATTTTGTGTTACAGAGCATTAGTGGGTCCCCATTTAAAAAATGGTTTCTGACTGAACTTATTTTAATGCATAAAACATTTTACAGCTCACCACAGATCAATACACGTATATACTTATTTGTATAAAAGCATAAATAAATAAAGAACCATGGAATTTTAAATATTGCTTGGAAAATGGGGTGGTGATTTATTACGGTGTTAAGATAGCATCAAAGGGTTCAACAGATTTAGTAGCTTTCCGAACAGGTTCTTGAATTATAAATTTCAACCTGATTGTAGAATACCATAAAATCTCAACGATTTAGTTCCGGGCTTAAATGAATATGATAGTAAGATAGAAAAGACTGAAAAGGGTTGTGGTTAGTCCAGGAAAGAGGAATAGAACTGATAATTCCTCAGATAATGGAGTTGACTCAATTAAATCAATGAGGGTGTGAGGGAAAGGTAAAACTAAAATGGAAAGAATTCTAAGGTGAGAAGAATAATGTAAACAGTCCATCCCTAATAATATATGAGATATGTTCCAGCAAGCTGTCTATGAAGGAATCTGGGGATGGAGGGGAATTGCATGGGATGGTAGAAAGAGCAATGGATTTGAAGTCAGAGGGCCTGGGTTCAAATCTCAGCTCTTCCACTTACTTGTGTGATTATGGGAAATTCACTTAACCTTTCTAGGTTTTTATTTCCTCATCCGGATAATGAGGAAGTTGTATTAATGTGCCTTTAAGATTTCTTCCTACGGACTTTCAATATGAATTTTGAGGTCTGTTCAGACAATAATAGTGATGCTTACCACCTCTTTCTGACTCCCTTTACCTAGAAATGGCACTCATCTATATTGTTCTCTTAGATCTCCAATTGTCCCTCCTCTGTAGCCTTTACTAGCTTACTCTCCCTCTTTTCACTGCCAAATGTGAGTATCACCCAAAGTTCTGTCCCTGTCCTCCTTACCTTCTACACGGTATCCACTTGGATATCCCATGTACTACCACAGCTTCATTGATAATTTCCATCTATATTTCAAGCCTCAATCGTTTCCCTAAACTACAATCCCTCCTTTCCAGCTGTCTGCTTACACTTGGATATTCAATAAATATGTCAAATTCAAAAATATCCTCAACAAAATCTCTCTCTTTCCTCTTCTTATTTCTGATACCACCATCCTCCCTGTCATGCAGATTTGAACATCAGAATCAGAACATCTTGGACTCTTTTCTCACCTTCAACCTCCATGTACATAGTTATCCATTCTTGTAAGTGTGACCTCTTAAGTAACTCCTACCTTTCCTCTCTCCTCTCCTTACAAATGCTATCTATCCACTGCTATCCTATTTCAGGCCTTCCTCATTTTTTCTGAGATTGTGGTAATAGTTGCTTCTCTACTCTTCCTACCTCCAGTTTCTCCCGTCTTCATTTCGTCCCTGGCACTATTCATAGAATAAACTTCCTTCTACACAGATCGGATTATATCATTTCCCTGCTTAAAAATAGCATGAACAACAAACAAAAGGCAGAAACAGAAGCAGAGCCCAGGAGTTCCTTACTCTTTACCCAATATAAATTGAAATACACATTCATTATCCTGGCAGTCAAGGCCTTCCATAGCTTGGCTTCCATCTACCTTTCCAGCCATTTAAGATTGCCATTCCTTCATATACTCATGTTCTAACCAAACTTGGCTACTTATCACTTCCCAATCTTTTACTACTCTCTCTTACAAGCTTACCATTGTGAATTCTTTCACTCACACCTGTCAAGAACAGTCAATCCATTCTCTTTCCCTGGAAAATGCTCAGCTATTGAAATTTTTCCCTTTCTTCAATATTTACCACGAAGCCTGACCTGATACCCACAATATAAGTGATCTTTCCCTCTTTCAACTTTTCATACCGATTTTTTGGACTTCTCTTATGTAAATACTTCTGTTCTAGTTTGCATTAAACCTATTTGTGTATGTGTCTTCACTACAAAGAGTGTAAACTCCCTGAGGGCTGGGTTTACTTCTTATTTCATCTTTGTATCCTCAGCACTCAAGACAATGCACATAATAGGGCCTTAATAAAAATTTGCTGAACTTAACGCGATATCAAAATCAGAAGATAAAACTAAATTATAACAAAGGATTCATCTCTGATAGTCCATATTATTAAGTTAGAGCCTTGACCATAAGTTTAAATGTTGCCATTTGAAAAAAACAAAAAAAAAACTTTTTCAATGTCTTCCATACAAGTGTTTTTTTTTTCCTATCTCTGATGGAAGCATTTTTCTTTTTCCTTACCTGTATTTGCTATTTTAAAAAGAGCAGAGACAGGAAAAGCAGACAGATTGAATCTGATAATAAAAATCATGCAAGGAGAAAACAGGGAAGTGTACACTCTGCAAAAGTATTTGCCCCTCTGATGGAGGAAATCTAGAACAGAGTATAGGTTAAGGAAGGCTTCCCTGTGGGTGGTGAGGTCTTTAAGATGTTGCTATTTGCTGATGCCATTGTTTGGGTGCATCAAATGCTAACATTTCTGATCCTCCTGAAAGAAACTTGTAATCACTCTAAGGAGTCTGACCTGTCCATCTGCAAAAGAAAGACCAACTAGATGAAAAAACCCCATTGCTCAGAGTTCAATATGCATCTGAATGCAAGTAGTTCTTAACCTGGGGTCTATGAACTTTTAATTTTTAATATTTTGATAACTGCATTTCAATATGATTGGTTTTCTTTGTTAACCTATTTTATGCATTTAGAACATTTTTATGAGGAGTACATATACTTCACTAGATTTTCAAAGGGGCCTTTGAAACAAAAAAAGTTAAGAATCCTTTCTATATCTGGGACAGATAATATATATGAACAAGGAATTGGGTCCAGAGTTGAAAAGGAGGAAGGCATGCAGGATTGCTTTTGGGAGAATGCAAAGCAGTTTTACTGACCCCAAACTTCTGTCATAGAAAGGCTTGATGTATAGTAGCCAGACCTGGAACATTACTGCCTCTGAAGAAGTAAAAATGGGCTTCACACAGATGGTAGTGGAAAGATGAATGTTGGATGTGGGAAGGCTGCAATACATAACCAATAAGAAATTGCAAAGAACAGGAGCAAAGGGTGCAATCGATCAAATGATTGTATGACAAAAAGAGAAGATGGGCTGGTCACATGGCCAGAAAGCTCCACTGGCACCCTTAGGAAAAGTAGGGTTAGGGTCCAGAGAAGGCAAAGAGTTGCTCCAGCACATTGGGTGGATCACCTGTAGCAAACTCTTGGGATGACCTGGATGAGAGTTGCATAGGATGGATAGCAATTAATCTGAATTGTTGGAGGGCTTTCCCAAATACATTACACACACACACACGCACACACACACACACACACACACACACACGCACACACACACACACACACACACACACACACACACACATTTACTACGTAAGGGCATTACCTGTTTTTTTTTTCAAAACATTTCAAATTGAGTGACATAGGTTGCCAGGGAGACAGAGGACACAAATGGCATGGAACCATATATTTGAGGTACTATATACTCCCCAAAAGGAAAATAATCCAAGGGTGTTTTTAGGAGCCTACAAGGCTGGTGGCTATCTTGCTGTGGTGACTCCACCATTTGCTCTTAGGATGGGCATCAGTATACTCCTAAATTGGAATTTTAAGGCAGATATAACAAACTCCATTTTCAGTGGTCACATTAGGTTGCTAGTAGCTGTGAGCCTATAATTCACTTGCGAGAGAGACACAATGGGAAACTGTGGAACATTCAGAGGGGGTGTGCGTGTGTGTGTGTGTGTGTGTGTGTGTGTGTGTGTGTGTGTGTTGTCTTTCCACTCCAAGGGAGTACATTTTCTCTGAAATATTTTCTCACCTGAAAAATGCAGAAGATAGCCAAAAATGAACCATATTCCCTAATTTCCAAGTAATTTCTTGGATTTACATTTTAGGAAACTACAAAAACATTTTCAGCCTCCCTCTATTACCATTTAGTGCAGATGGGATTCAGGCATTGTAGAGAGTAAATTTCAGTATATGAAAAACACACTCAAAGGAATTTTTTTGTCATAATTACAACTTAATCTACTTCTTTTGCTCCTAGAGCAGCTGGAGGAAATCATGAAGCTGTTGCTGACTGGGACCATTACAAATTTATATTATCCAATCTCAACTGGGCCCTCAAAGAAAACATTCGATTCTTTCTTGGTTCGGCTGTTCCAAACCTCATCTCTCCTCCACAGGAGCACCCTTCCTCTACCCTTTCTGCTGAAGCCCTTGCCTCACACTTCACCCTCTGAAACTGAGACTATCAGCCAAGTGTTCCCCTTTCATTTCTCCTCCTTCAGTCTGATCTCAGATGACGAGGTGGCCTTACCAAGGCCAACCCTGTCCATCCCATCCTGTCCCAACTTCTCTAGGCATCTCAGAATCCAGCAATTCTAATATCACCTAGTCATATCCTTCCCTATCTGTTGTTCATGTCTCCATCCTTGAAATTAAAAAATAAAACCAAAAAACCCCAAACTTCATTTTCTCTCATCATGTCCTCTGGCTATCCCCCTGTAGCTCTCCCTACTTTTCCGGTGAAACTCCTTGAAAAAGCCATGTGTATTTGGTGTTCCTCTCTTCCCAATCTCTTCCACAACCTCTGTAACATGGCTTCCCACCTCACCATTTAATTGCAACTGCTCGCTCCAAAATTATCTGTGACTTTTTAACGGCCAAGTCCTCATCCTTTTTGACCTCGCTGCAGCATGTGACACTGTAGATCACCGGCTTTTGAGTACTCCCTCCTCTCTAGATTTCTGTGATATTGCTCTCCCCTGGTTCTCCTCCTATCTGTCCAAACACTTCTCAGTCTACTTTGCTGGCTCTTTGTCCATTTTACCTTCTAACTGTGGATGTCCTCCAAGGCTGTGGCCTGGATCTGCTTCTCTTTTTGCTCTATACTGTCTCTCTTACTGATCTCATTAGCTCCCATGATCCCTTCTATGCAGATGATTCCCAGATCTCTGTATGTAGCACTACTCTCTCTGCTGAGCTATAGTAATGCATCTCCAAATGCTTCCCGCATATCTCAAGCTGGACGTCCCAAAGGCATCTCAAGCTCAACCCACCCAAACCAGAGCTCACTATCTCCCCCAAATGTTTGCCTCTTTAGAACTTTCCTATCATTGCTAAGGGAACCGCCATTCTTAGAATACCCAGGTCTACAACCTTGGTATCATCCCCAACCACTCATTCTCACTAATCCCACATACCCAATCTATTGCCAAATCATGTTATTTCTACCTTCATAGCATTTCTCATATATATCTCCATATACATCTTCATACATACAGCCAAGACACTACTTCAGGCCCTCATCATCTCTAGGGTGGACTACTAAGTTGTCTTCTGATTGGTCTCCTTACTCATCTCCTCTCACTTCAAGTCACTTCAATTCAAGTCAGCTGCCATGGTGACTTTTCTAAAGCATGGGTCTGTCCATGTCACCCCCCGTCCAATGAGCTCCAGTGATTGGCTATTGCTTTCAAGATCAAATATAAACTCTTGTATTTGGTTTTTAAAGCTCTTTGCCCCTTCCCAACCCTTCTTATCCTTTTCTATCCTTTTTAATACCTCACTCCCCTCCACTATCATCCAGCTGTTCTGGCCTACTTGTGGTTCCTAGAACATGACACCACCTCCCATCTCCTGGCCTTTACACTGGCTATTTCCCCCTATTGCCAGAGCTTCTTATTTCCCTATCTTTCTTCAAGGCTCAGTTCAAAGGAGGCTTTTCCTGGTCTTTCCAAGACCCTTTCATATTACCTTCATATACTTGCATATACATGTTTATATGTGTCAAGATATTTACATATAGTCTCTCCCATTAGAATCTTTGCTCCTTGGGAGTAAGGACAGTTTTTCCTTTTTTGCATTATTATATCATCTTTACATTTTTGCTTATTACATCATCTGGCACAGAGCATGCACTTAAAAATGTTTTTGACTGATTTAAAATTATCTTTCACCTTGTCAATATTAGAGCAAAGATATAAAAAGTTAAGACTGGTAATGACATAAAACGTCACAGGAAAAAAGTGGTAAAATTAATACCAAGCAAAACACTTAGACAATTAGTTTATAAATATACATTATTTATATTTTGTAACTAGCTACCACACACAAGGCAGGCAGACCAGTGCAGCAGAAGTAGCAAAGAACCCTGAGAGAGAGACAGGAAGCAACATGGGCCAAGCAAGTCAAAACACACCACCACCTTGACCACCATCCCTCCTCAGATCCTGATGAAAACAGCCCTGAATCCTGAGCCTAAGAGCTTGGGAAGAGCAGTTTCCACAAACCACCAAAGCTATTCCCAGTCCAGCCCTCACAGCTGTCATGGATGGGAGAAATCACTGTGGAGGGCGGGCCCACTTTTCTCATTACCACCAGAAACAAGTGTCACCACCCTCAGACAGGTAGGTAGAAGAGCCATGGGAATGACAACCTTTGCTCGCACCCCCACCACCCCAACCAAGGGTTCTACTTCCAAGCCCAGCGTTCACAGTCATCATCCAAGAAGGCAGCTCAACTGCTACCTCCCTCCCCCAAGCTAGCCTAGTTGGAGTATCAAGGCACTCTGAGGGAAAGGCACGAGACAGCATGGCCCAGACAAGTCAAACCACCACCACCACCTTGACTACCATTTCCCACCTCCGACCCTGACAGAGATAGCCCAGGACCCTGAGTCCAAGAGCCTTGGGAGAAGCACTGCTTCCAGCCCAGTGCCCTCGGCCATGATCCTGGGGAGGCTCCAGCCTCTGCTGCCAAACTCCAAGAAAGGAAGGTTCTGACTCCCAGAGTCCTTAGCATTGTCAAGTGGTTCAACATTAGAAACTCATATCATCTTTATCAATGGAAATGGCATTAAAGAAGAAGCACCGGCATCTGCTTTGTTGCTGCACACTAAGGACCTTGGGACTTCTCCATCTGACTTACAGCTGAAACCTTCCCTATGCGTCTTCTTCCCCATTAGAAGGTGAACGCTGTCTGGACTTTAAAACCTCCCCCTTTCATTTCATTCCCACTGTTAACAATCATTTGCTTAAAACTAGGCTTCATGGATGTTGGCCTGAGGCTCTCATATGCCCTATGTCAATCAAGTACAAACAAACACCAACCTGGATTCAAGCTCTTTCACGGTGTTGCCCCTGTCCACTTCATCTCCCATCAGGCTCCAATATGGCTGATGTTTCGTTTTAAGATTTGCAAAATGTTTTACGTGCGTGATCTCCCTTGATGCTCACAGTAACCCTCTCAAGTAAGTCGTATATTACAATTAACCCCATTTTACCAATGAGTAAGTTAAACTTGTTGGGCTGAAGTAACTTGCTAAAGATCATACAGCTGGTAAAATGGATACTTGAAGCCAAGTCCATTGATTCCACATTCAGGGTCTTGTCCAGTGTCCTTCCAGCCACATCCCAGAGCCTCCCCGATATTCCCCTCCATCCAAATTGGTCTACTAACAGTTCCCTGAATATGCCAGGGACATTTTGGGCTGTGTATTTTTCCTTATTCCATTCCACCCATCCAGAATACCCTCTTCCTCTTATCTAAACACTTATTTTGTTTCAGGATCAGCTAACGTCCAATATGCTCCATGAAGCCTTTCCCTATGCCAGCCCTCCATGCTCATACCCTCCATTTATGGTACCACCTACTGACTGTACCACTCATTTGCGAGGAGCATGTGTTACTTTTTGGTATTATTAATCTTGTTATTTATATGGCTTGTTACTATCTAACAGCCCCTGCAGAGAAGTGATTGTGTCTCTTTACATGCTCAGTATAAAGGACCAAGGATTATAAGCATCCAAATAAAAAGTTGTTGCTGATGTTATGATCATGATAAACCTATATAGGCCTATACCAGTATGTTTTAATGCACTTTTAAAATAAATTAGGAAGAAATAGAGGGTGTACCCCACAAGTTTTAAAAAAGAAAACACAAAAATATGCCTTTAGCCTTTCTAAAGATACTATAATTCTAAGTCCAAATATAAGTTAAATTTGCCTCATGTAAGTCTTTGTTTTAAAAAGTTCTATTATAGATTAGTCTTTAAATCTGTGGGATTCCATGGCAAGAGGAAAAATGTGAAACTGAGGATTAGGTTGTTTGAAAAGTGTGAAGTTTGTTTCATATTATAGTTTTGTTTAGGTGCAGCTACCATGACACTGTAGATCTATTATAGAGCTCCATCTAGTGAGAAATAGCGAATCCTAGGATGGTATTCTTTAGAAAGATAAAAGTATAAGAGTGAAAGCAAAAAGACAAATTTGTAGGGCAAGATGTGTTTACTATAGTTCTTCAGCACATGCCTAGAAAGAATAAATTGAAGATGAGAGCTCGATTCAATAAACAAACATGTGACTATTCTTTTCCCCTCCAAAAAGTAGAGGATTTTCTAGAGTTGTCACTATTTCCAATGCATATTTTCCTGCTTTCGGAAATGAAACTGAGGACTGGAATATTTCAGGGATGTTTCAGAGAGTCTGGAATAAATCTGTGCTCCCCAGTACTCACTTGAAGAACTGTATCCCTCTCCTCATCAGAGAGACGTTTCATGGCCGCCTTCTTCAGATTTGCCTGCACGTAGCTATCGTATTCTTCTTGCAGTTTTTTAACGTCCTCATTTCGCTTACATATATAATCAGGAATAATGCCATAATCCTGAAAGGATTTTGAGAAAAATATTTCAGATGATCACTATAGGCATATTTCAATCTGTTTTCCCTTTGCCAGTATGCTATCAAAATCCTTGGTCTTGTCATCTGCAAAAGTAAGGTATTAAACTCCAAGGCCCATCTCCTTCTAAGTCCTATGACTCTATACGTGACTGAGAAGAAAATAAAAACATTGTTGGATTTGTTTGGCACGGAATATCTTAAAGACATAATTGTTCCCATTTGATTCTAGCCGTTGTTCAAAATGGTACCTCTTGACTAAATTATTTTCTCCTCACTGGGACCATTTGATTCCCATTTTTAAGAGAGCAGAAATGACTACCCTGGTTTTTCTCTGCTATCGGCTCATTATTGTTACCTGATTTGCCCACTTCTGGATCATGCATGGACATTTGGCTTACCCAACAGATTGAGCTTTCTTTTGATCATGCCATCACCCACAAATGTGCCACCTTTACGTTCAAGAATTCTGAAATCCCCACATCCAATCACAATCTATTGGCTTTTTCACTTTTTTCATCCATACTATGCCCTCTGATATTTTGACCCCTCGATTTTCTCCTCTTTTTCCCATCTTGATTCCTCAGTGTACTAATTCAACTCCACACTGTCCTCATCTCTTGAATCCCTAGCTCCCTTACACTACTGATTACACGCAGCCAAGTTTCAGCCTTGGATCTCTCCTACCACTCTCTGTCTTTACTCCTACTAAACATGTGCTGCCGAACAAAGATGGAGAAAAATCATACAACCATTCTGATTCGATCCACTACAACTTTATGTCATGCGACCTCAACTGGGTCCTCTCTTGTTCTAGACAACCCTACTGTACCTCCCATGGCTCCCCCTGCTATATACAACTTGCTTCATATACATCTGCTTCCATGTTATCTCCCCCAGCAGACTGTGAGTTCTGGGAGGGTACGAACTGCCTTTTGCCTCTTTTTGCATCCCCACTGCTTAGCACAGTGCTGGCATATAGTAGGACTTTATTTACTGATTAAGTGGCTTACTTATTGAGAGACCAGGATAGGATCTTTGATTTGAATGCCACAGGAAACTCTGAGAAGAAACTGGGGATCGTTAGCTTGAAGTAAAAAAGACTTGACTGGAGGTGGCTGATAGCTATCCTTAAATATCTGACAGGATATGTCATCTGTTAGAGAAATTAGATTTATTCTGCTTGGCCTCATTAGGCAAACGTAAGAGTAATAGGTGGAAGTTAGAAAGATACAACCTTAGGCTTGGTGTGAGCAAAAACTTCCTATTAATTAGAGCTTGCATAAAGTTGTCTTTTTCCTTTCTTTCTATCCCAAGTGCTTAGCCCAGTGCCTGGCACAAAGGAGGCACTTAATAAATTTTTATTAACTGATTGCTTCTTCACATGAGCCCTACCCAAATGAAGTTGTTTTGCGTTTAACAATGTTTTGGTGCTAATGGACTGGATGAATTGCACTTGGTCAAAACATCAATATGTCAATTACCCTTGATATCACTCACATGGACACTGTATCCAATAGTACAGATTACAAATGATACATGAATTCTCGTCCTGTGCAGCTCTTCTCCATGTTTTCCCATAAATCTGTAATAAGTGAACGACATACTGTCTTTTTGTAGGCGTTTTAGTATTCTGTGGACATCAAAGCGGCCCTCAGAATCTCCATCTGTTATTTTATCTTTTCTGGTCAAATACAGTAAGTGCTCTGGAACCACTCTCCCAACTCACCCCTCTACTTGTCCTGCAGGGAGGAGGGCTGCTACTTCTTCCCTCTGTGCTAGGGGTCCCAGAGGACTGTTGAGGTATCTCTATAATGCTATAATTCATAAGCCCCTACCTGTATGCTTCTTCCATGACTATCAGTTGATATCAATTAGTCAGCCTCACATAAATGAATAAGCTTTTATGAAGTGTCTACTGTGCTTTGTGCCAGGCATGTGCTAAGTGAGCTCTTCACAAATATTATCCCATTTGATCCCTTTAACAACCCTGGGAGATAGGTACTGTTGTCATTCTATTTGACAGCTGAGAACACTGAGGCAGACAGAGATTAAGTGACTTGCCCAGGGTCACACAGATAGTAAATGTTTAAGGCCGTATTTGAACTCAGGTCTTCCCAACTCCAGGCTTAGTGGTCTAGCTGCTGTGCTACCTTGCTGTCTCTTTCCTTTTTCCTTTCCTTTCTTTCTCTCTTCTTTCTTTTTTTCTTTCTTTGTTTCTTTCTCTCTCTCTTTCTTTCTTTTGTCAGGGCAATTGGGGTTAAGTGACTTGCCCAAGGTCACACAGCTAGTACACGTGTCAAGTGTCTGAGGCCAAATTTGAACTCAGGTCCTCCTGACTCCAGGGCCGGTGTTCTACTCACTGCGCCACCTAGCTGCCCCCTCTTTCTTTCTTTTCTGTCTCTCTATACATGCATATATATATATACACACATATATGTATATATATATATACACACATATACTATACACACAGACATATACTGTGCCTCTTACCTACTTACATGTATATAGATATATGTATATATAATACATATATATATACATACACACACATACACACAGACTATACACACAGACATACACTACTTATTTGTATACAGTACTCCTCTATTTGGAATTTTTATGTTATAACAATTAAAAAGGCGAACACTTTTAGTAACCATATTTCTCCATTTTATGCCTCACTTGACAACAACAAAGATTACTAACTTTATTTCAAACAAAGTTAATTATTTCTATAGTTACATTTCTTAAGGAATCTTATATGAGCTTAATAAAAATACCAGGTTGGAAAGTCCTTTAGGGAAATATTTTGGTGAACTAAGTGAAATGCTTTTTTTATAATTATCAAAAGGTTGACCTTGCTAATTCATGTTTAATATAATAGATGATCCTCCTCCCCACCCCAAAGAGATGCTGCCTGTGACATTTATGGTGAATTCAAATCTTGATGTTCCATTCTGTTTTTCAGTCTCCCAAAGACATGCTGTCCTTGGTTTAGTTTTGACTTTGTTGGTGTATTATTGGACTCCACTTCATCAAGATATCAGACTTAAGTGGTAACTTTCAACATGCATGCTAATGATTTTGTATATTTTGGCTGTATGTAGAACATGCAATTTGTTTTTTAAGCACAAACTTCAGATAAACATAGCTTTAGTGCCCTTAGAATATAGCTTTGATCTTTAGGACTATTATTCTTGGAAATTTTGACTGTAAAAAGGTCCATAACCACTTGCATATCCTTATATATTCATGTATGCTCTTTAAGAGTAAAGTCTTCAATCTACATCCTGTGTTACTATCTAGAATCTTCTGACAAAATCATTAGGTAGGAAGACCTTTGAGAGTTAGCAATAAATTCTGACAATAACTTCTGGCCTTCCTGTTAATGCCTTGCCCATTTACCTGCATTGCCACTACAATTTTGTGTGTTATTGTTACAATGCACTAAACTGTACTTCTGTGGTCTGTTCTTATATTTAACAATATAAACTTGAAAAATTACTTGTGAATTTAGAAAATGTAGATGAAGGGGACCAGTGACAAATATACAGATGGTTTAATTTTTTTTCCTCAGGAAAGCAGGCCATATAAACTTAAATCTGTCCACCTATGCATTTTTATTCTTCTACAAAACTCAGTCATGAAAATTATTTTTGGGACAAAGCACACTATTTTTCAGTGTCCAGAAACAATGGAAATTTCGTCAGATATTCTCAGGGTCTTGTCCCCCTTCTCTGCAAAAACAAACAAACTGTCCTATTAAGTAATGTTAATTCTTTATTCCCCATTGCATAACTTTCACACTGATGGGTCAAGTGGTTCTAGAGCTGTATCCCCCATATTTTCACCATTTTGCTCCTATATTCTTGCAAAATGATTGATAAATTAGTTAAAAAATTTTTCTCACAGGTTTGTCTTTTAATATTTATAATAGTCATAGTCCAAGAGGAGGTTAATTAGAACTATTTAACAATTCATATAATTGGAAACATGCCAAACAATTATGGCTTTCATTTACTCAACTAAGTATGGAGATTCAATCATGGTTCCCAATGATAAATAGATTCCATCACACATTTGGGCTAAATTCAGCTACAGGGGAAGGCTGGCAGAAGGTCCTTTGATAGAACTTTTTTTTTGTTCTGAATTGGGATTTCATTGTTGTAAAGAAATCTTAGTGAATAAAGTCCTTCAATCAATGCAGATCACCAACTATCCTGGTATTCACTTGTCTTTGGGGCTATTGCTTGAGGATGCTGAGAAGTTAAGTGGTGTGGTCAGCATGAGTAAGTCAGTAGTTGAACCCACGTTTTCCTGACCCCCAGGTCCAGCTCTTTCTCCACTATAACCCGCAAAGTATAATATATGTTAATGCATGAAATAATTATTAATGCTAATTTAAAATGTTCATGGGTCTTAAGCCTTTAACACCATTGTCACCTTTTTGTTGATGTATTTTGGAACAAGTCCTGAAAGTTCCAGGCCATGTCTGTCTCCAGTCCTTCTGTCAACATAAATGGGTTTAGGCTTCTTGGCCACCCCCATGATGACATCAGCTGCATTTGTGTTTATAAAGTTTTTTCCACTCTGAATTCCCATAATTGGATGATCACTCCTCCGTGGCACAGGAGGTTTTTTTGCTACATTCATATCAGGCTTTTTGTCACCTAAACATAAAATTCCTTGTCAGTATTACAGACAGAAAACTATTAATACAAAGATTTTCAAGTATTTTAAGGGCAACAAACTAGAAATGAAAGATTTTTATGATATATGATAAAATTAAATATACCATAATAAATCCATGTATTGAATACAAAATATAAAGCATATGAGGTATGAAGATAAAGCAATAAAGGTTTTATCATATGTCTAGTAGCTGTTTTACTGGTAGCTAAGTGTCCTAGTAAAGAGAGCACTGGACACAGAAAGACCCAAATGTGAAGGCTGCCTCGAACATTTCCTAGCCTCGTGACTGTGGGCATATCACATAATTTCTCTTAGGCTCAGTTTCCTCAACTGTAAAATGAGGACAATGATAGCACCTATGTCAGGGATGCTCTGAGGGTCAAATGAAATACCTGCAAAGGGATCGGCCAACGTTAAAGGGCTATATGATTGTTAACTATATAAATTGAGATATATAAAATAAAACTTCACCTTCTCCTGTTTAGGCTCCTTAAGAAGATGAATTTTTTCAGGATTATGGATGAAATGTGTCTTTTTTAAAATTTAATATTTGTTTTGTCAGAGGAAAAGGATCATAAAAGTCCACAAATCAATTGAACAGTTGTTTAATGCTTAAAAAGCCCAAACCACTTTATTAATTTAAAAATACAGCAGATAGTCTTTAAAAGTGTCTTCATATGAACATATACCTTTTCCATATAATTGTTAGGTATTCTAAAGGCTGTCTCCAAGCAGATGGGTAAGGTTGTAATTTGGTATATCTCACTGACCTTCCTAAACTCCTTCTGGCTGATCCTTTCACACACTAATTATCTGGCCATTCCTTGAAAGTTTTCTTTTCCATTACCCACATTCTGCATCTTATATTTACTTGACATTGTCTTTAGGAGCCAGCCCTGATAAACTCAGCTTTCTGGCAATGTAATTCCACAGACTTGTATTAATGCGCACTGTTAGATGCACTAGGGGTCAGTAGTGAGAGTGCTGGGTTCAAATTCCATCTTTAATCCTTAGGATCTGTGAATCACTTAATCTCTCTGCCCATAAGCTTTTTTTTTTTAAGCTATAATATGGTGTAAAACAGTCAAGTATTTATTAATGCCTATTAAATGGGCAATATTGAAAAACACACACACACACACACACACACACACACACACACACACACACCATCTATTGTGGTTTCTTGTGCTAATCACTTACATTTTCTCCTTTGCCCACTATCTTCCTTCATCTACTCATGTAAATTTCCAATTTTATGTTTAGTATTTAAGTGCAAAGTTAACATCTTACACATCTAAAACATACATAATACTCACCAATATTTTAATATATTAAACAATATTTGCTTTACACTTCTAATATTTAATACATGAAATGGGTGTTACTTACTGAGTGCTGGCTTGGGTGCCTTTGGACGTTTCTGCAGGAAGTCTTTTGGGGAAGGCACATCAACTTTTGCTGGCCCCATGGTTTTCCACGCAGTTTTACCTTTCTGTAACTCATTTTTCACAGTTTCCTTAAATATTGATACATACCTTGAATTAAAAAGAAGTCCAAGTATTCAGCATTTTTTTTATTTAAATCATTTCTAACAGTGAAAACGCACTGATTTTCAGCAAATTAAATCTTCTGTACTTATGTAAGGGAGTCACCATCAAACGTTACTAAATTACCAATACATAGTGAGGTTTTAGTGTCCAGGGCAGCCACATGCAAGGGTAGAAATCTGCTAATAGTTCAGGTCAGAGTCTGTGTGGAAGTGGCTATGTATGCTAGTGAACTTAATAAGCTAGGCATTAAAGTAACTCAGCCGTATCTTGGACAGAATGATACCCGGACACTATTCTCCAGAAGTGCCATTTGGGAAGCTCTTCAGCGGGAAAGAGACTACTATCAAACTGTTCCTCCTTGCCTACTCCCTTAGGACTAGGCTATATTTCCTTTTCCTAGTTATACTATTGCCTGAAAGCTGTATCTCAGGATTTACAATATGTATTATTCCTGAAAGCTATATTGAGGTCAAATTTTAAAAAAAATCAAATCATATTTTAAATGCATCAAAGGAGTCTTCCATTTAAGCGAATTCTATAGTAGATCCTTCCCTAAAGTCTTATTTGCCTTCCTACAGTTAGTCTTTTTTTTTAATCTGGCTATTCATATTTGGTTTAAATGCTGTACATCCATGTTCATGGGATTTTAGTATTATTAGAGTTACAAATATACGGTATTACTGAAATGGTCAATTTTTTTTTAAAAATGAATTATTCTGACAAAATGACCAAATGTCTAACAGCAAAGGAGCAAATTATTTCAAATTCTAAACAATTTGTGGTTTCAGTGGGTTATAAAAAGTTAGAAACAGTACAATTGCAAGAAATGGCCCATCTGTTCACCTCAGGTCTGAAGCACATGATTCAAAATATATCATTAAAAAAAACAACAACAGATAAGTATCTATGGGAATATTCATATGACATTTTCTTTACGATGGTTCCCCTGATTTCTCCAGTCAGCAATGAGCTGGACCATGGCTATAATAGAGGAATGATGGGCTTCTGAGTCCAATAAAGGTCAGTAAGAATGTATTTTCCTAAGTGATGAAAATCTAATAAAAAGTATTTTAAACTGAAAGGGAAAGACTTGAAAAAGAAAACTGCCTACATACACAACACACACACACACACACACACACACACACACACACACACACTAAACTAGATACCATAGAGAGTAGCTAAAATGTGGAAAAATATCAGTAGAAGGTACCTAGAATTCTCAGGAGACAAAAAGGAGTCAACAATGATATCCATAGCTTCAGGGGCTTAGCCACAACTGGTAACAAATTAGATTAACTACAGTTACTTAACTCAAGAAAGAAAATTTCACCTTATAGATATCATTCATTGAGACTCAGTAAACTGCAACCTTTGACTGAATACATATCTGGCACAAAAGGCTGGTGTGTGTGTGTGTGTGTGTGTGTGTGTGTGTGTGTTGGGTGGAGAAGATGAGTAGAGTAGCAAAGTGCTAAGAAGATATACTCATGTGATGAAATCCAGGAGCCAGAGAGGAGAAGAATGGTAACAGACATTTGGGTGACGATTTAAAAATAAAATACAGAAATTGAAGCTATGTAGCCACTGGAGTTTATTATAGAATAGTCAGACAGAAGGGGAAAATAAATGACGTGTTTTGGAAACAGATTACAAGCCTGGGAGAGAAACACGACAGAATAGTGATGGGAGACCTTCAATTATCTAGACATCTGTTGGAATGCCATCCCAAACCAAAAAGCAGAAGCTGACAATTAAAAAAATTTTATAAATTTAATACTGAACATCGATGCAATTTAATTTGAACTGTAATTATTTACATGTAAATTAATTCCAATGTAGAAAATGTCATAAATTTTTAGTCACTCTTAAATCTCTATTAAGATTTTTTTGTTCATTCATTATCATTTTTCCTCTCCTGCTGTTGAAATAGGCATGGGCTCTGCTCCCTGGTTTCTTTTCTCTTGGCAGCATTTCCTAAAGGGCTTTACAGGGTTTTAAATATTCATGATGCCTGTTCTTAATTGCATTAATTTTGTTACATTAATGTACCACAATTTAACCACCTCCTTATTTTTGTTCATTTAGGTTGCTTCCAATTATCTGCAATTACAAATATTGCTATTATGAAAACATTTGAAAAGACAGCCTTTTTAAAAAAATATTTTATGGTATAACGTTTGCAAATTCCTCGGAGGGTATGATTATTTTTGTAATTTTTACTGAATACTATTGGATTGCTTTCTACAATAAACCAATATAGTTTCTTTGCTTTAAAATTTTCTATGTGTGCCCATTTAGTAAGAATGAGGATGAACACAATTTTAATTTATATTTCTGTGATTATTCATGAGGATGAATATTTTTTAAAGTGATTATTAACAATATGTTGCCTCTTGTGAAATCTGTTCATGTCATTTGATCATTTATGTATCATGAATTGGGAGTTGCCTTTTAAAATTTTAAATAGTTCCTCATATATTTTGGATGTGAAGTTTTTGTTAAATTTGCTATAATTTCCCCCAATCTCTTATTTTTAATTACAATATTTTTTGGAACAGATTTTCATATAGTCAAGTCCTAATAATTCCTTCTAAATATTTCTTTTAGGGAAAAGTCAGTTCTTTTCTGCAACTGAGCTAAATATTATGCCATCTTTTTATAGTTGTAAAAAATTTTAAATCTATTATCCAAATGGAATTTGCTTCAGCGTGTGATGTAAAAAGTGGATCTAATTCCATGGAAAAATTATCAACCAATTTGTCCCAAATACATTTGTCAAATAATGAATTCTTTCCCCAGGTTTTATTTTTTATAGGTAGGTCAAACATTAATCTTTTGTTTACATTTGGTTAAATGTCTTGTGTATGTAATTCAATTCCATCGATCTATTTCTCTATTTTTTGCTCAGTTCCAGAGCATTCTGTTGATAAAGTTTTGTAATTAAAATTTTGTAAATATATTTTAATGTGTGGGAGTACAAGACCATTTTCTGATTTTCATCAGCACTGGTTGCTGAAGTAAACGTGATGGAAATCTTGGGGGTAAATTACTACCACTCCATTGAGAATTAATAGAAGAGGGAAGAGGAAAGCCAGGGATCAATCTGACTTGTGCCCTAGATTTTTGGAAGACAAACTTCAAAGGTTCAAGGAAAAGACAGGTAGGATTTCATGGCCTAAATTCTACAGGGAAAGTCAATCTAGGGGAGATGGACAGGCTCTCAGAAATGATATTTTGAAGCTACAAAGACAAATAATGCCACCAGAAAGAAAAAAGCCTATAGTTATCTAAAGGAATAATGTGAATGTACAAGTATTCGATTGATCATATTTGCTTTAGAAAGACGTATACTTTTCTTGACTTGCAAGCAAGGAAAGATAGGTAAAAGAGAATGAAAGACCAAGTGTGGAATGATCCTGGATAGCCCAAGGAGTACTAAACTTTAGAATGAGCTGATGTTAGTAAAGAATGCTAAGAATTACTAAAAGCAGGGTAATTTTAAAAAAGCTATTTTGGGGAAAGGAAGAGCTTTGACAGAGAGACTGCTGTCTGGGGTTATTGGGGGTTAGTGCTGGGATGATGCTGATAATGGAGAAGAGGAAGAATTACTAGGCTTTTTAATTTTAATTTTTTTTTGCTGCCAAGGAGAATTATTTTTAGACTGGAAAGGATAAACATAGCTAACAAGGAGTTAAAACTCAAGGTAAACAGGGAGATGGTAAAAGAAAATGTCTAGCAGCCATTGACAAGTTGGTTGGTATCTCTGTCTCAAGTCTCTCCTTACTTTCATCACCAGTAGCCTGCCAAGGACATTTTTCTGAAGTGTGGATGTGACCATGTTGCTCCTCAGCTCCCTATTATTACCTCTAGGATCAAAGATAAACTCTCCACTTGGCATTTAAAGATCTTTCTACCCCAGTCCCTTTCTACCTTCCCAGCCTTCTGGTCTACTCCCCTCTATGAACTCTCTGATCCAGCCCTGCTGACCTCCTTGCAGTTCAACACTTTCTCCTCCTCCTTCTCCTCCCTTCTCCTCCTCTTCCTCTTCCTCCCTTCTCTGGGATGTCTGTTCCCTGCAATGCTTTGTCCTCTTACCTCAGTCTCTCATTTGCTCCATGACTCAATAGAGGTCCACCTTCCTCTCTTGCCCTTTCTCAGTCACTGCCCTTGCTGGTAACCAGTGCCTCTCAGATTGCCATCCATCCACTCTGTGTCTTTTATTTACACGGTGTCTATGTACAACTCCACTCTGGGTCCCTCCACACATTTCCTCCCTTATTAGGAGGGCGGAGGGTGGTTTTGCCTTTCTTTGTGTCTCTAGCACTTAGCACAGAGCCCTGAACACAGTAAGGTTAAAGAATGCTTAACTATCAGGGGAAGATGGCAGATGTGAGGAGATCCGAAAAGAGTCTACTGCATTCATCCGTGTGGGCAGTAACCTTCAAAGGTTCAGACTAGCATGGTGACGATGGTGACAGGATGGTAGAGATTGTGGAATACAGAGGGCTTAACTGATTGGACAAAAGAAGTGAGGGGAGGGAAGAATCAAAGACTACCCCAAGGGGACAAATGTGACCAATGATACCAAAGAGATTTACGGGGAAAATAATGAATTTGGTTTAGGACACGATGAGTTATAGGTACCAGAGAAATATCTAAATGGACACGTAGGAAGTTAGAAACATGAGTCTAGAGCCTGGATGGAAGATTGATGATAAAGATAATAATAATTAATGTTAATATTCATTCAGAACTTATTATGTGCTCTGGAAGGGGGGTGCTTATATTATTCCTATGTTATAGATGAGGAAACTGAGGCAAACAGGGGTTAGTTGATTTGCCCAGGGTCACACAGCTAGTGTTTGAGGTTGGATTTGGACTCAGGTCTTCCTGACTCCAGGCTCAGTGCTCTATCCACTGTGTCACCTAGATGCTCCCTCGTGGCACTGCATAAAGTTGGCAGTTGACATCACAGGAGAGATGTCCATGAGAGAGAGAGTTTAGAGAAGCCATGGGTCTTCTTTAAACAGATAAAGGAAACCAAGGTAGACAGAAGTTAAGTCATTTGCCCAAAGCTAGTAAGTGTTTGAGGTTGAACTAGGAACTTCCTAACTGCAGGTGCAGGGATCTCTCTACTACATCACCTAGAGCACTGCGGGATAGGACGGCAACTGGATGGCGGTAGAAGAACCAAAGCAAGATTTGTTGTTATTAGGGAACATGGAGTGGGTTTTCAGGCAGTTGGGAAGGAGTCAGTAAAGTAGGTCAGACTGAAGATGAATGATTGAAAGGATGACTCCTTCAGCATGGTCCTGGACGAAGTAGAAAGGAAAATAATTAAGGACACAGGTAGGGATTAGGTCTAGCAAGGAGTAAGAAAACCTCTTCTTTTGAGACAGGAAGGAAGGACTGAGAATAAATATAATGAGAAATTTTAAGGACTAGGGAAGGGAACTTGTCCAGTTGTTTTAGTCATGGCCAACTCTTCATGACCCCATTTGGAGTTTTCTTGGCAAAAATAGTGGAGTGATGTGCCATTTTTCCTTTTCCAGCTTGTTTTACAGATAAGGAAACTGAGGCAAATACAGTGAAGTGATTTGCCCAGGGTCACACAGCTACTGAGTGTGTGAGGCTAGATTTGAACTCAGGAAGATGAGTCTTCCTGACCTCAGGTTCGGTGCTCCATCCAGGTAAATAGTTGGCTAAACTGCTCTAAGTGTTGGGCCTCGGTATAGAGTTGGGGAATTGGAAAAGAAAATAACATATACAATTCAAATTTTACAAAACTTTCTATACAACAACTCTGAGGTAGGTCATACAAGTGTCATCATTTCCCTCTCACAAAAGAAGAAATTAAAACTCCAAGGAGTTAAGTGACTTGCTTACTTCAAACTTTTTTTTAAAAGTGTGAAACCATCTGTGGAGAATGAAATAATTTGAAAAGTAGATTTCTGGTGGAATAATCTAGGAATTTCTGCTTGGTCCTATGCTTATAAGACTTGGACAAAGGTATTAGTTGGAATACTTGATAAATCAGTAGGTGACACAGAGCTAGGAAGGACAAGTAACACAAAATGTCAGGATACAAAAAGATCTTGAACCTCATATGGTGGGCTGAATCAAATAAAATGAAATATAACAGGGACAAATGTTTATAAAATCTTATACTTCGGGTAGGTTTGTTAGACATCAAGATCACCTGGAAAACACCTGGTGATTTCAGTGGCCTTCAAGTTCAATGTGAGTCAACAGTATGATATGGAAACCTAAAAAGCTAATGTGATTTTTACATATTAAAAGAGGCAGCGTCCAGAGCAATGCCTGTAAGAATCACAGAATTGGAGAGCTGGGAAGGACTGACCCATATACCAAAAGAATCCCCACCAGAACATACCTGACAAGTGGTTGTATGGGGAACCCATCGCCTTCTCAGGCAGATCATTCTGCTTTTGCACGTTTTTAATTGTTGGGAAAACTTTCCCAATATCAAGTCCAAATTGTTCTTTTTTAATCCATCTCCACCCAGTACTCTGGTTCTGCGTTCTAAGGCCAAACTCAGCAAGTGGACAGATCTTCAAATACGTGAAGACAGCTATCAAGTTTTCCCCAAGTCTGCTTTTCTTCAGGTCCCTCACTATCCTGGTCTGCCCTTCTCTGGATACTCTCCAGCTTATCGATAACCTTATTAAACTGTGATGCCCAGAATTGGACACAATACTCCAGAGGAGGTCTGATGAGGGCAGTGTGTACAGTGGGACTATCAGCTCCCTATGCCTAGAAGATATGCCCCTTTTGCTACAGACTGAGATTGCTTTTCTTTACTGCCACCTCACAATGTTAAATCATATTGAACTTTTAGCCAGATCTTTTTCTGCTATCCTACCATGCCAGCCACAAATCTTGTATTTGTGAAGGTGATTTTTTTGTACCCAAGAGCAAGACTTTATGTAATACAATGAACTGGCCAATGGTGGGAGGTGGGGTGGGCAGTCCTTTGAGCTTATATATATATTCCACCAACTATTTTAAGTCCAAGTGACCATATGGAAACTTTGGAGACCTAGTTTCCAGTCATGACAACTCAGGATTTCGTACCATGTGATGATGACAAGTTTTGTGATTGGTTCTGGAAACTGGAAAAACCAATGACTCAGGAGTTGCCGACCTGAACTGAATGTGTATCCAGAAGTTTCAATCCACCGGTCTTTTCCTTTCTTAGAGGTTGAAAGGGAGGCAGGATAACTTTGAGCTAGTCTTAAGAGCTGGGCAGAGGAAGGGCTTTGGCTCCTCTCACCCACCTATGTCAGCTGTGAGTGCATCTCTCTATCTGATGTTTATTCTTTCCTCACCTTAGGCCAATGAGTGAAGTAGCTCTATTTAGGCAGCAACTACACAACAGTTATCAAGAGAAACAGTGCGGAAGGAGAAAGGAGCAGTTTGTGGGTCTAAACAGGAGGTTCAGGGCATTGCAAATTGCAGTCAGGAACTGGTCACTCTCCTCTCTCAGAGAGAAGTCAAGGCAGTTGTTATCCTTCTCTGACTCGAAGTTGTGGCAGTTTGGATATTATCTCTAGGGGATATGTGGAAACATCTTACCAAACCTGGTCTGTTTGGCACCATGTCCATGGGTCACAGCTTCTCTTGGCCCAGCATCAACTGCAGACTCTCTTCTCATAATCGTTTTAAGGGAAACCCATAGGAGCACAAATCAGTGACCAATAAGTGCCAAATTCTGGAACAGGTCCAAAGATGATGCAATAAAAATGGGGAAAAATGGATTTTGAATGAGGAAATGTTATTGGAGGATATTGGTAGAGGGATGACCTGAAAGTGAAGAAGGAAAACAAGCATTCCTACTTCCTTGAGGATCGAGTTGAGTGAAAGAAATAGCCACCAATGGAGAGGAGTGGGAGACATATGGTATCACAGGCTTCCAAGGGAATTATGAGTGGGTACCTTACATATTACCTAGTTTAGATACTTTCAGTTTTGGGTGTCCTTAGGGGAAATCCATTTTTCATTACAAGTCAAGTAGGAAAAATCTGAGAATATAGGGCAAGTCTGTTGAAAATAGAACAGAGGTTCCAAAGAACAAAGTCTCCCAAAGACAATGCGGAACTGGGTTGCAGAGGGAAAACATCTTGAACCTAAGGTAGTGAGACTAGATGCCTGAGATTGGGGAAAATCACTATTATGAGAAATCATATGGAGTGATGCATTAGCAGCAGGAACTTATAAAATTAACCATAACTGCATTATTATTTAGCCTGCATTTCCAACTAGGAAAGGATATCATGGGACACACAGGGACTGCACTTCTCTATTTCTGACTGTTCACGTTCATCCCACCTCAGGAAAATTTCTACCCTTTTCCTCTCCAATTATTGGACTTATGGTCTCTATGCCATTTTATACTATAGTTTTCATACATATGTCCTCTAACAAATAGATTTTAAAGTCATAGATGGCAATGATCATATTTATACTTCTTTATATGCTGAATAGCACCCAGTATATTATCTTCCATATCATAAGTACTCGATATTTGTTAATTAAGTAGTAGGTTCCTAATAAGTACTTAAGTTGAATTAAAGAGGTTAATCTTGTCCTATGACTTGAAGATTGCTGGAATAAAATGAAAATTATTTTAAAAATTAAAGCATTGTACAATTCAAATTTATCCAGACTCCAAACTTATTGGAAAGTTAACTAAGCATTCATTTGCTACATTTCCTTTTATGAAAAATAATAATGCTGTATACAGAGACACTTATTTTAAAAACATCAATTTCTAGCCTGCGTCTTGAAACCAGAACACATTCATCTTAATCTCCCAGATGTATAATACACTAAGATTCTAGACTCAAGCCTCTTATGAGTCAAAGATTAACTTATTTTCACTGTAATTTTAACCTCCAGTAATATAATATTCAGGCAATGTAACATAGTAAAATACTAGAATTAAGAGATTTGGGTTCTAATCCTGGCTCTGCCACTAAGTAACCATATGATCTTGGGAAAATTGATGGACTTTGTCTGGTGAGTTTTTTTGGTAAAGTGAGAGGAATGGCCTAAATGATCATACAACAGGACACATTTAGTAAAAACAAAACAAAACCAGATTCTAACAAGAATATACTACATTTCTCAACCATTTTGTAGAAGTGGAGATTTACTATATAATAGTGATTTATGCCTTTTAGGATGTTCATAATTAGAGCTGCGACTGAAACTCCAGGGCTTTGAGGCCTGAAATGGAGGTTACTAGAAGATTCCAATCAAGAACTTACAATAGACCATATTGTGGGCTGGGGCATAGTGGTCCAACTTTCTGGCTCTGCTCGATTCAATAAATTAAAATTTAAAAAGTTGTCAGGATGAAATATACTTTCTCCTCCCTCCTCCCTAAATGGCAGAGAGACTAAGAATTTATATAGCACAGATATTATACATGTAGTCCCTGTATTGTGTATTTTTGCCTTTTTTTTTTAGTCACAGGGTAAGGTTTAATGAGGAAGGGGAGAGTGAAATGACATGCAAATATAAAAGGCATGACTAAAAGCTATTTTTTAAAAAAAGGCATAAGGTACTCTACTAAGGAGTTTGGAAAACCACACATATTTCAGTTAAATCTTTCCAAAATTATACATTTACTAAAGATTAGTTATTTAGCTTAGTATTTACCTATTTACCTAAATATCACCCTATTTACGGGGGAAAAAGACAAAATTTTGGAAAAAAAAAAACTAGAATAACGAAAAAGACACCTCTGCCTTCTTTTTTTCTCTTTCCAGTGAAGTGAATAAATGTTAAGCAGCCCCTACATTAGAGAAACTGAAGACATTTATTTCACCATTTACAAAGAATAGAGCACTCAGGTTTGGGGGCAGAAACCTCAGCTACTGATTACCTATCATCTACTTCAAGCATTTCAACCCAATTACAGATGAAGAACTTTTACTGTCGCAATTTTCTTGGGAAAAAGTCAAGCAGTATTCATTATCCCCTTATACAGTGAGCTAGTCATGCACAGACAAATGAGTCCTGAAATCCAATTTCAAGTTTCTTTTTTATAAGGGAAAGTCAAAATTTGATTTTTCAGCCCTTATCTGAATAGAAATTATGCTATGTACGTAGACCAGTAAATGATGATAAAGTTAGAAAAGCAGTTCACTCATCACACTAACTCGAAGGCTGAGCTGTTGGTGTCTGAAAATGGGCATTTCAGCGTTGGTAACTGTTCTCTCTATAAAATGACACTATGCTAAATAGTATAAATGCTGCTACCTGCGCTCTTTAAGGTCAAAAGAATAAATCACTGACATATACATATACACATACATATAATACGTGTGTATATATACACACACGTGTATATCTGCATATATGTATACACACCACTGAGATATATATGGATATCTACACATACATGTACACATAGTACACACACGTATGATTTTATTTATATATACACATGTATGATTTTATTTATATATATACACACATATATAAATGCATATATACATGCATACATGTTCTTTCTGCTGTAGCATAGGGACTGCTGCCTGGGCTCTCAGGTCTCCAGAGAATACAGCAATACTGAGGCAAGTCTATACGAGCATATATACTTGTACATATATATACACACGATACCCACATATATATATATAATATATATTCACATACATATATATGCGTATGCACATGTATATGTTGTCTCTGGTGTAGAAGAGGCTGCTGATTTTGAGGATAAAAGTATTATTTCTTGGACTGGGGTCCTGCAGCGGGCACGGCTATTCGTTCCTAGAATCCCGGGCTTCTTCCCTCTCCCGTTTACACCCAGACCCTTGCTTACCCACATACCTAGAAGGCTTGGGAGGGATCTTCGTGTCGGAGGGGATGAGGTTATAAATGCTCTCGGGAGGGCACAGGGAATCCATCGCCACCAAATGCCTCCTCACCACCTCCCCTCTACTCCTCGTTTCTTTGCCCTCTGACCCACCTCTTCGTCAGTTTCTCCCCCGCCTCCCCTTCGTTCTCTCTGACCTCTTCACCCCCTCTTCGCCCCCTCCGCCTTCCCTCGTGTCCTCTCTAGCTCCCGGCTCCCCTAGCAGACGTCGCCCGACCTCGGCTGCCTCCCTCGCCTGGTTCCTATCGTTCTAGCTGTGGCCACCCTCTCAAAGGGGCTCGGTGTTGTTGACCTGGCGGTTGCCGTGGGAACCGTTACCCGATAACAGACAGGAAGGGGAGGGGGGCAGAGAGAGCGTCAGGGTTGTCTGCTCTCCCGCAGGACCTTCTCCTACCGGAGCGCCAAGGCCCTCGGGCACTGTGGGGGAGAAGAGTAACTGCATTCCTCCTTCCAAAATTATATTTATACATTTGGTTCTCTGCGGCTTTTCGGAGATGGAAGAGAGGGGCCGGACCTGTTCGTGGAAAGGGGAGCCTGCACGCAGGCATGAGTGCTTATTAATTAGCTCCTGGCGCAGGCGCAGTGTAGAGTGTGAGGGAGGGTGGGGGTAATGAAGTGAGATGGAAGCGACGCAGGAGGCGTTGCCCAGGAAGAGCTTAGGGGCCCAGATTCTAAGGTTTGTGGGGAGGGGTGAACGTGGGAGAGGAGCGCAGGTGCACAGACGGGGTTTAGATTCTGCGCACGCGCGCAGAGCCGCCGGAACGCGGTCTGCCGCATTCGGGAGCGCAGGACCGTTGAGGGCTGGGTGGGGCGGGGCGGAGCTAGGGGCGGGGGGCGGGCGCCGCGCACAGGGGGCGGAGCCCTTATCCAGGCGCGCGCCGCCGTCGTGGGGGGCTGGGTCGGGGCGCGTGGCCGCGGCGAGAAGAGCCCAAGCCTGGTGAGCGGCGGTTCCCCGGCGTCGGAAGGGCCGCTGGATGCCCTCTTTCCCTTTTCCCTTTCCTTCCCCATTCTGCTCTGGGTGACTTTTCTGGGTGAGTCATTTGAGAAGGAAGCCAGACGGAAAATCCACAGGACCCCTTCCGCTGCCCCGCCCCCCCCTTTTCCGTTACCTGGCAGGGTCTCCCACCCCACCTCCGCGTTGCCCTCCTTCCCTGCCTCCGGAGCCCCTCGCCTCTTCCTGCGGGATCCGCGGCCTAGAAGACCCCTCCTACCTGTCCGAGCCCCCTGACTTGTAATCTCTTACCCCTCCCCTTCCCTCCCCACTGTGTATTAAGGAATCATCCTCCCAGCGCGGGGGATGGCTTTGAGCCTTTGTCAAATTTCACCTGTCCTCATTTTAACATATTTAAACCTGCCTCTGGAGGATGCCGAGCTCCCCAGCTGAAATGCACCGCTCCCAGTCCCCAGTTTCCACACAACGTGCTTTCCACCCATTTGTAGAGCGACATACAAATAGCAGCCGTCCCTTTAAAAATCTCTTAGGTAACTAGATTTTGGAAATAAGCTGAACCAACCTTACAGATAGTCATTTGAATAATCAAATGAAATAAAAGTTAACGCGCTAAGTAAGTAATGCTGGCTGTTATCATTTTTATTATTTCTCCAAGGTGAGTAAAGGTACCAGGGGAATAGGAAAGAAGACTGTTTGGCTCCATATATATGAAATTCCTATTCTATGAAATTCCTCCATGTGGATAAATTTTTAAATGGCTTCATGGACGAAGAAATTTCTTGGTGTGCATTTACAAGGGTACAGAATTTAGGGCCTTATCGGGTAGAATCATCCTATCAAATTGGACTGATAGAATTGGTAATAGTTAATCCCTAACCAATGTTGATCTGGCTTGTCAGCCCCAGACCTTGAGCAGTTTTCCTGTCAGGTAACTGACAAACCACTTGGAGAGAGACATAAATGATGGTCAGGGTTTCAGGTAGGACAAGTTATTTGGGAGTTGTTCTGTGTCACTGAAAAAGCTATGAATATTGCAGTACAGCATCAGATTCCTAGCCCTTTGCATTTCCTTCTTTGGTTTAGTACTGGTGACAGTATGTTTAGGGATTAAAGATGAGCCCACACAGGACCAGTGTTTTACCTTAGTAGAGAGTGGCCAAGGATTATTAAGTATTGGAACTGAGAAAGTGGAATCCAAGCTCTTGGGATTTATTCATACTGTTGCTGTTAGCTCAGTGGATAGATAGCCTTCACTTCCTTTGAAAATAGGGAATATTTGGAAAAGAGGAGTACTACTTTATTCGTATCACTTTCTATAAAAGCCAGTCAACCTTTTTCCAACTTGAATCATTGACAAAACTATTTATAGTCTCAATATTTGACTTCTTGCTAGACTTCTGACTTTAATATTGATTTTTTTATTCATCATGTCTAAATAGTATATGAACTTAGACTTGACTTTCACATCTCTTCACTGTAGTTTAATCAGTTTGGTCACAGTTGGGAAGAAGCTGAGAAATAATTCCTTACATCAGGGGACTGAAGTTGAGGCTCAGCTTCTATTTTTTTTATTCACCACTGACTTTGGAATTGACCTTAGGTAAGTCACCTAATCTATTTGTGAATTGGAATGGAGGTAGTGTGTTTTGTTTTTTAAAATTTTTATCTCACTGTGTGAGCTTTTTATACCTTAAACTGATGTCCTTCTAGTAATCTCTATGTCTTATTTAATCTTTTTTAATCCTGGAGAGGAGCATTACCAAGGAAAAACAAAAACAATAATAACTGAATTTAAGTACTTAAGGTACTGATTTAAATAAATGGGATAATCAGATGGTTTAAAAATGTCTCCTGCCTCCTGTAAAAATGACACAAGAACTCTGGGTGCTGGAGGACATAAAGACAAAATGTGAAATAGTCCCTGTCGTCAAGGGGCTTAGATTCTTTGGGGCTAGAATGTAAAGTAAAGTTTTAATGGAACGTATTTTCCCAATTCTTCCCTTCCTTCAGGGGAGACTTCTTTGATGCATCAAAATATTAAGAAATTCACTATCTCACTTGGAAAGTAAGGGTGTTGACAAGGACAGACTTAATTTCGTTTTCTTGTATGCAAGGGTTTTTAATATTTTTCTCTAGAGAGTGATGCTTACTATGTTCATAACTCAGATATATTTTTGGTTTTAGAAGGCACATGGTGGGCATTTTTTCTTTATTTACAAAGAAGATACTTGTGAAATCTTTAGGAAGTAAATAGTTTCACTTTAACAAGCTGTCCATGGGTATTTGGGAATATGCTTTTCCTATTGCATCATCACCAACCCAAAACAAATGTTTTGAGGTCTCTCTTTAAAATAACAAACATTTAATCTCATACATTTACTAGTTGTATGCCCCTGGGCAGTCACTTAACTTCTGCTTGTCTCAGTTTCCTTATGTGTAAAATGAGGATAATAATAGCACCTACCTTCCAGGTTGGTATGAGATAAAATGGAACAATATTTGTAAAGCACTTTGAAAACCTTAAAGCCCTATATAAATGCTAGGTGCTATTACTATTTTGAATGTTTTTCTACCTGCAAACATAATATTTTAGTAAAATAAGCATATGTTTTAAATGTTATAAGGAAATGATATATTGTGTTAAGCAACCAATTTTTTTTTCTCTTCTGAGATACGGAATGGTGTAGTGGAAAGACCTCTGGACTTGGAGTCAAAAGAGACCTGGCTTCAAATCCTGCTCCTAACACTTAATAGCTGTGTGAACATGGGAAAGTCATATAACCTCTCTAAGCCTGAGGTCCTGAGTTTCTCCATCTGTAAAATGGGAATAACCATACCTGTAGTACTTGGGCTGTTGTGAGGTTCAAATGAAATAATGTATTTCAAGTAGCTTTAAAGTAATAGGTAAAAGTCAGCTATTATTTAATTATAGAATGGAATCAATAAATTACCTATCCTTGATTTTTAAAACATTGCCAAGATATTTCTCAATTAGAATGAATTAGGCCTCATAAAGAAAATTTTTTCTCTGTACTTGATAATTGGATCAGGTTGAATTAATTGGATCACTAATTGAATTAATTTTGGGGGAAAGGAGTGCCTTGGAGTTTTCATTTCATTGATGTAGAAAACTGTTGGTGAGGAAAAGTCCCTCTAAACAGATTATCAGCGGTACTGTAGGTTCTAGTCTTAGTGCCTGGTGAATGGAGAGGATAAGTGACTTGCTTGGGGGTCACGCAGCCAGTAAGTATCAAAGGCAAAACTATTCATGAAGCCACACTACTGCCCCGATTTAATTTCTGATAATCCTAGTGCTTGAGCAATTCCTTTCAGTTCATTAGTTGTTAGTATTGAAAACCTAATCAGTAAATCTACATCTTTAATAACCTAATCTTTATCTTGAAATTTATTACAGTAAAGATTATGGAGAAATTGTTACCCAATATCCTTGTCAAAGATTAGCTAGAGATGTTGAAAATATCAGCAAGTGTATGTAATACATGGTCTTTATTTAAAAAAAGTTTAAAAGACTGTGACTGTATCATGTCAGTGGCATTCAGTTACCTCTATTCCTTGCTGATATCTTTGGTTTAACACCTTAACTCCATCTTTCTAAGAATTTTTAAATGAAAATTGTTTTAACCAGAAACTAGAAATTCTATTCAACAAGCATTTACTGAGTATCTTAGTTTATATATCCTGTCTTGGGTGCTGCAGATATAAAGTCAAGAGCAAACAGCCCCTACTCTCAAGGAGTTTATATGCTCCTATGTGAATACGACCTTGTACCCCCCTTAGTAAAATACAGGGTCATTTTCAGTGGTACAAATAGTTGGATACCACTAACTAATGAAAGGAGATGACACCTTAGCTTAATCTCAAAGGGATTCTGCAGGCTGAGGTGGAGAGCGCATGGGAGGGCAGGGAGACATGCTGGGCCAAGGGAAGAGGCACATTGTGAGGCATGTTGTAAGGGGGAGACTGTACTAGATGGAGTGAAATGTGATCTGTGGCAGGGAGGAATTTGAAATCGTCTGGAGCCAGATTAGGAAGGGCTTTCAATTTTCAGCCTTAGAGAGACCAAGAGCCCCTGGATATGCTTTAGGGGGAGAATAAGGTGGCAGTGCTTTAGGAATGTCAGTCTGAGAGCTGTGTGAAGGGTGCTTTGGATAGGGGAGAGACTAGAAACATGGAGACTGGTGAATAGTTATCTGGGGTAATTCAGGTTCTCATCATTTCTCCCTCTCTATCTCCATATGTACAATCATATGTGTATATGTATGATTGATTTGATCCACTTGGTAATAAAGTGAATGTTTGATATCATTAGTGTACAGTCCTTGATGTTGGCTCTGTCATTCAACATTTTATATCACAGCAGAGGAATTAGGGGTGTAGGATAATGTAAGAACAGCTTTCATTTGTGTCTGACGTCTATGAACTATTTTTAAAAAAATACTATGATAAATATTTCCGTATCATTGGTTTCCTATGTATGTTATGTGTTTAAAAGCAGTATTTTGAGAGGAAGCCCATAGGCTTTACCAAACTTCCCAAAAGGGGTCATGACACAGAAGATTTGGCATATGTCTTGACCCACAGTTTAAGAAGCACTGACGGGGTTGCGAATGGAAAAAGGTGAAGAAGCCCTGGACTCTAGAACGTTATTTCAGTTACTGTAGTAACTCCATTCAGAGCTTTATAGCTATAGTTAGTTGGTTTGCAGTTATAAAGTTAGAAGAATAATACTCTATTTTTCGTTTTCTTTTTTTTAATAGCTTGGAATTTCAGCCATGTGTTGCATTTTGCTACTTTGAGGACCTTTCTTTATTATCAGTGGTCTTCAGACCATAATTGAGAACCACTGTTACAGAAGTTCAGCAATGATCATTTAATTGTTAAGTCTAATGGACTTCTCTCAGTCCTCTCACTTCTTGACTTCTCTGCAGCTTTTGACTCTGTTGACTACCTACCATCTCCTACTGTCTGGGTTTTCTTGACATGGCTCTCCCCTCGTTTTCCTGCATGTTTGATGTCTCCTCATTCTCATACATGCCCACTAACTGTGGTTGTGGCCCAGGGTTCTGCCCTGAACCTGATTTTCTCTCAGTGTTTTCACTTGGTGACTTCATCAATCCTTGTGGGTTCAATTACTGTCTTTATGCAAATTGCTCCCAGTAATTTGTTGGACCTTTTTTTTGGGAGGGAGCAATTGGGGTTAAGCGACTTATCCAGGGTCACACAGCTAGTAAGTATCTGAGGTTGGATTTGAACTCAGGTCTTCCTGTCTCCTGGTCCAGTGCCCTATCCACTGCATCCCCTAATTGCCCAGTGTTGGACATTTTGAACTGGATGTTCTAAGGCCTTGGTGTCAAGTACAAATAGAAATAGGCTTCATATTGCCTTAGAAAACCACAAATTAATATCGCTGATGGTTTATGGCATTCTGTTTGTTAAACATTGCCCAATTGCATTTTAATCTGATTCAGAGTGCACTTGGGAGCTTTGCCAGTTAAATTTGACACCTCTCTTTTAAGGACATCTTAAACTCAGCGTGGCTAACTGAACTCATCTCCTTCACCCTCACCCATCACTCTTTCTGTACTTTCTTATTGCTGTCAGTGGCACCACCACCTTTCTACTCGCTGAAGTTCACAACATCACCATTGTTCTTTTTTTCCTCTGCTCTCATGGAGCTTACATTCTAACAGGGTGACCTGTACGTATTAAAAAAAAAGTATATTTTTAAAGTAGTAGTTTTTAGATAGAAGGATCAAAAAAGGCTTCAAATAGAAAAAGTGAGCCGGAAGCAGAGTTGTTAAGAAAACCAGGGATTCCAAAAGGCAGAGGTTAGAAGGAAGAACATTCTAAGCATGAGAGACAAAACTTAATGGCTGTATCCCATTGGTTGCCAAGGCTTGCCATTTCTGCCTCTCCAACTTCTGTCATATGTGTTCCTCTTCTTTCTCGTCACACTGCTGCTACACTAGTTCAGGCCCTTAATGACCTCTCATCTGGGCAGCTGCAGTTAGCCTTCTAATCGGTCTCCTTGACTGAAGACTCTTCCTGATCTAATATATATTCCACACAGCTGCCAGGTCTGGCCTTGTCACTCCCCTACTTAGTAAGCTCCTCCTTTAGGATCACATATAAACTCCTCAGTGTGGCATTTAAAGCTCTTGACAAGCCTTAGCTTTTCAGTTGTCTTGCTCCCTTTAAGCCGTCTTCAGGACAGCCATACTGACCTTTTTGCTATTTCTCACTTATGATGAGTGCTCCATTTCTTGTCTCTTCCTTTGCAGCGATTGTCTCCCATGCTTGGAATGTTCTTCCTTCTCACCTCTGCCTTTTGGAATCAACTCTGCTTCGGGTCACCTTTTTCTATGAGTACGCTTTTTTGATCCCTCCCTCTCAAAACTAGCATCTAAAAAATACACTTTTTAAAAAAATATGTGTTCATGTCACCCTGTCAGAATGTAAACTCCCTAAGGGCAGGGGCTATAATACTTTTGTCTTTGTATCCCCAGCACTTAACATGGTGCCATTCACAAACTAGGCACTTCATAAATACTTGTTGAGTGATTGAACATTTTTAAGCAACTATGGGTAAGACTCTGTATTAGGTGTTGGGGACACAGATGCAGATGAAATAATCAAAGAGTTTATGCTGTACTGAAGTGATAATGAGGCTTAATACAGTCTTTGCGAGGAGGGTGGAATTGTTACAAAATCATTTAATCTTTTCCGTCATATCAGGTCCTGTACTTTTTCATAAGAGACTAAATAAAGGTTTCTCCATAAAAAACTTATCACTACTTTTAGGAAAATTCAAATGTGCATGTCCTAGTAATTGTAGATTAGTGATATCTTCTTTAAAAGACAGCACTCATATATAGCTGGAGGGAGTTGTAATGTTGACCCCACCAAACAATTGTTATTGCCTCTAAAACTAGATAGTGGATTAAAATTTTTTTTGACAGGCTCAAAGAAAACAAATTTTCTCTTCCATCTTGCTATGTTAGGTTCTATATATTTCATTGGAATGTGAGAATTTCTAGTCTACTACTACAAAGTTTCTCTAGGAGAATTTGAAGAGGGATAGATTGCTTTCAGCAAGATTGTTAATGATCAGGGAGAAGTTTGGAGGGAGTACCAGAACTTTAGGGAAGAAAAGGATTCCAGGAATTGCAGGTGTGAAGGAAAGGGATAGGGAACAGTTTACATGAATGTATTAAGGTGGGAGATGATAAGACTTAGAGATATTGAGAAGCAGAGTCCATAGGCTCATAGATTATCTAGGCCACCTTCTTCATTTTACAAATGAGGAAACAAGTCCAGAGAGGAGAAATAAATGAACAGTAGTCATAGAAGTAGCAAATTCAACTTCGTTGGAGCATAGTGGGCCTGAAAAAGGTAGGGGGGAGGGGGCAGGGAGCATTATGAAATAAAATTAGGCAAGTAGATTAGATCTAGATTGTGCAGATCCTTAAATGTCTAGGCTGTGAAGTTTATGTTTTGTTCTGTGTGAGCCACTTAATATTTTTGAGTAGGGGAAATTATGTGCTCCTACCTGTGCATTGGAAGGATGGATTTTTTTTTGTTTTGTTTTGTTTTGTTTTGGCTGTTGTGTGAAGGTTAGGATTGGAAAGGGGAAAGGCTTGAGGAAAAAGGAAGCAGTTTGGGAGCCATTAAAATAATATAGATAAAAGGTTATAAGGGCCTGAATTAGGCTGGGGGTATTATGAGTGCAGAAGAGGAGGACAGAGAACTGATTGTATGGGTTAGGGGAGGGAAGGAGCCAAAGATCACTGAGCTGGGTGACAGTAAGTACCACCCCTAGAAATAGTGACTGACTGAGAGGACCTTCCTTCCTTCCTTCCTTCCTTCCTCCCTCCCTCCCTTCCTTCCTTCCTTCCTCCCTTCCTTCCTTCCTTTTCTTCTTCCCTCCTCCCTCCCTCTTTCCCTTCCTCCTTTTCCCTCCCTCTTAGTTACTGTTGGAACATATTCTGGGTCATTTCAGATTTTGGGTGTTAGGAAATTTTTTTTCCTCTTCAGAATGCATACCCCACCTCCCCAACACACCCATACCTCATATACCTATCCCCACATACCTTACACACCACACATACATACACTGGCACAGACACATATACTACCCCTCACCCTCCCTCAGGTAATAATAGCAGTCTGGTGTACTATTGTCAAAAAACTGGAATTTTAAATTGAGTAACATTGTCACCAAATCACTTCAATTTGATTGTTAGTACTGTTAACAGCTGTAAATATGTCACTTATTTCCCTCATCTTAAAATGAGGTCAGTCCTAATGTAAAGGGCCAACCACACAGGGTTGTTGTCTCAGACTGAATAATGCACATAAATTGCTTTGTAAACCTGAAAGCTGTGTAAGATTACTTCATAGGTGCAACCCCTGGAGCAGCATTATTTAATACTTTTTTGATTACCAAGTGAGGTATAAAACAATCATATCTATTAACTAATGGTACTTTCCAGTGTTGTAAGGACTATCTTACTCAGGGCCCAGAGGGAGGAGAGATTTCCCATAGATGGTGAAATTTTCCAGCTTCACCTGTTGCCACACAGCATGGTACAGGTTCATAAAGTCCCTTAATAATACAGGGTCTCAGTGGAGATCTAAAAACTGCCCAAAAGGATCAATTTAACAAAGGAAAAACCAAATGGAATATCCATTGTCCAAGCTATGACATACAGTTGGGATGGGAAGGCAGCCCACTGATTTGGTCCATAAGTATGGTTATAACAATGGCTTCCTAATTGGCCTCCCTGGCTCAAGACTTCCCTTTCTCCAGGGGTGGGGAACTGTGGCCTTGAGGCCACATGTGGCCCTCTAGGTCCTCAAGTGTGGCCCTTTGAATCCAAACTTCACAGAACAAATCCTTTTATTAAGGGGATTTGTTCTGTGAAGGGTGGCCTTGAGACCGCTGGTTCTCCACCCCTGCCCTACTCCAACTGTTCTCCACATGGCTGCCAAAGTGGTCTTCATAAAGCACAGCTTGACCATATCACACTAATAAACTCCACTGACTTATCTATAAGATCAAGTGTAAATTCCTATTTGACATTTAAGTTTCTTCATAACCTGATTCCTTTCTACCTTTGCAGTCTCTGTGGACTTTACTATCCTCTCTAAAGTCTGTACATAGTCCAGCCATACTGGCCTGTTTACTGTTCTTCATATGCAGTGTCATATCTCTTGTCTTGGAGACAAGACTGTCCCCTTGCTTGCAATGTTCTTTCTCACTTCTACTTCTTAGGATTCTTGGCTTCAAGATTGGTTTGCTCAGGTATCACTGACATGAAGCATTTCTTGGTTTACCTTGTTTAGTGCTTGCTTCCTTCAAAATTACTATGCTCCCCTCCCCTCCCCTTCTTTTACCTTCCCTTCCCTTTTTCTTTCTTTCTTTCTCTCATCTACCTATCTAGCCATCTACCTACATGTTATATTTCCCCTTAGAATGTAGTCCTTGAGAGTAAGGACTGTTCATTTTTTTGGTTAACCCGAGCTTTAGCATAGCACCTGACAAAGTAGTGGGTATTTAGTAAATGCTTGCTGATTAGTTGGATGGAAGCTGCACATGAATAATGAACTAGATGTTGAATTAGGAAAAGGAGAGCACTTGGGAAATTACGTTTTACTGTCAGTGATCATTCTGTTTGCTGACATTCATTTTTAAACACCAATATTCTTTTAAAAAAATTCCTTCTTACTATAAACTTAAGAATAGTAAACAAAAATAAAACATTTCAAAACAAAGAAGAAAAAACCATTGTGTAGAAAACCATGAACTTCAACAACAATATTCTTCATGTGGTATGTATGGCTGTGAATCACAAGATGTCATAATTTCCAGAGAAAGCATGTGGTGGATGTTCATACTGCCAGTGATGACTTGTATACAAGAAGTAGGATAAAAATTATGTAGGAAATATATAATCAGAAAAGGAAAGATGCTGGTCACATATTGAGTTGAAGATGACATATGGAGTGGGATATTTGTAACTACAAAATAACAAAAGATAAAAGATCTTGAGCATCTTGAAGAGCTGTATGGAGGAATTACGGGAGGGAACAAAGGAGAATCTTGAAGGATGAGAAGACATACTTGGTGATTTGTATTATCTAAAGAGGTCCCCATATTGAGGAAATGGTTCCATTGAAGTGGAGAAGTTGGAGAGCATACAATGTCTGTTAAGGACTCATTTTGTTGGCTATATAGCTGTAGAATTAGAAGGGTCTTGAGATGGCATGTCATTTAACCCCTTCATTTTATATGTGGAAAGAACAAGTAGTTGATTTGCCCAAGATCATATATAGTAAGAAGTAGAGATAAAATTAGTCCTCAGGTTCATCTATTTATGCAAGGCCCGAGAAGCAAAAGGATAGCATAGGAACATTAAAAATAGAGGAAAACTAGATTTTTTTAAAACATATTTTAGCACTGTCTCCAAATAGAGGCAACATTTACTTCATAGTAAATGATTTTCATTTATATGACATTCATCCATCACCTATTAAGCATCTACTATGGAATTGCTGTTAAATATATCACCATTTTGCTGAAGTAATATAACTTGTTCATGACACCAAGAGAAAGAGAATAAAGTAGAATAGGTTCTGATTAGTAAGTAGTATTATCATATTTCTCAGACTTGATATAATCCTAGTATTTTTCTTTTAAATAAAAACTTAGTTTATAATTAAAACTGTTTAAAATACTTTTGGTGTTCCCTCTTGCTTTTGACTTAATTAAATTGAATACAGACTGTATTGACAGCAAAATTAGCTTACAACTAATGTTAACAAAGGAAGATTCATAAGACAATTTTTTTCTATCAAGAAGAGTGGTGCTCATAATGATATTATAATGTTTGTAAAGTAACATCAAAGAATTAATACATTGATCCAATAACAAGCATAATTGTAACTAAATTTTTATCTTGTTAACTTTTAGAATTTAGAACTCATGTAAGATTTATAAATCTTGTGTGAACTCATAAAATCATAAAAATTTATAAAAGTAGTTTAATAGCTAGGTATTTGGAGATTCCTAGGCCAAAGGCCTCTATGTGTGTTTGTTGAAATATTCATTTAGATTATCTCTATGGTAGATTGCTTTGGTCAGATTACAATAAGGTAGTTTAAAAGTATGAATCATATTTTCACCAAGTGTATAATTTGGAAGGGACCGTGGAGATTATGTAGCAAATGAGAGAATACAGTTTATTCAGAGTTCCTTAGATTAATACCAAAACTTCAACATGTGAACCACTTTTTTCCTCAGTCAGGAAAGGCCAGATTTTAAAATCTTTTGGTACACATGAGAGTTCTTACATTCCTTATCTCATATTGATAGTGTTGACTTTCATCATTTATTGAGGTAGGGAATAATAACATTTTTGTGATAGTCTCATTTTTATGTGGCAAAATCTGATCACATTATGACATATTTTGTCCTCATTTGGACATATAGAAATTAACATCCTGATTTTTAACAGGATAGATTTAGGTAGAGATAGAAACAGGTAAATTCAATATTTTCACTTTATATCTCAATTTTTACATTTTAAAGTAGACATCTCTAGAATATCTTGAAAAGTTTATAGCCCTATATACTGCTAATTTTGATTAATTTTAATGTATATTTCTGTTTTAAATACTCAGGCTTATACAGAAAGGTTGCCTTGACTTTGAAAGCTACACAGTTCATTTAAGATCTGTTCCTGGCTTTCTTATATGTACAGTTTGGTTGGTGGAAGTGAAACATGTTATGTACCACTTGAAGAAAAGTCAGAGGAATGAATTCCTTCTTATCCTATTCAACTGATTTGTTAAATCAAAAGTCAGCTTATAGTTATTTGAATTTATTTCTGTTAGTTAATGAGTCATCTACTAAATTCATCCTTAGATACATTACTGTGGCCTGGAGGGAGTTCATAAAGGTCATACTTGCCAGAGCTTGTGTGTATTTGTCCCCACCCAGATGAAAAGGCTTCAATTCTAATAAAGCCTAGTGATAGACTAACTTGTTATCTAGGGACCAGTCTCGCTAAGTTTGAAGAGACTTGTCACCAGGTTGTCTGCAGGGTGGTGAATCTTTTGGTCACAGTTCTTTAAAGACTGTTGCAAAGGGTCATGATGTGAGTTAGTGGAATAAGTAGCCATACCTGTGAAATCTTGGATTGTTGTATTATTGAAGTCCTTACTGAGTTAAGATTTCGCCTACATCTAGGAAATGGGAAATAGAGGAGAAAACTTGTAAGTTGTTTTCAGGAAATGTTAAAAATACAGTGTAGCATCTTAATGTACTTTGGTTGAATTCTAGTTTGTGTTATAAAGAAAAAAAAAGCAATAATACAGTTGTGCAAGGCTACTTTTGCTTGACAGCATAAGTACCTGTAACTACGACTTTAGTTGAAATACAGTTTCTAAAACACTGACAGAACACTATTACATTGTCGATGGGACTATATCCAAAGGTAATCAATCTCCTAAAAAGAATGGGAATTGTGGGATCCACGTGGATCCTAGAACAACCTTTGCCTGTGAAACTTTGCCCTCTGTCATCAGAATTATGTTTAGACATTTTTGGCAGTCGCTTTGGAGAAAGTTTGGGCCCATGTCTCCTCTCATGATTATTTGGAGCAACCTAAATAAAATGGTGGTCACAGTGGAGATAAGATTATTACAGGCATTTTCACCTAATCACTAATTTTAAATTGTTTTAGTTATAATTGTTGTAATATTATTATACATCCCACATTTACTTTCTTTTGAGTTTTCAGTGTTAAATACATCTAAGATGAATGATATGAAAACATGTGATACTAATGCTCTTAACTATGTAGGTGCTAGGTTTTTTACTTGGTGATGTATACTTTGAAAGAGATATTTTTTTTTTTTTTTGCTTTTTGGCAGGGCAGTTGGGGTTAAGTGACTTGCCCAAGGTCACACAGCTAGTACATGTGTCAAGTGTCTGAGGCCGGATTTGAACTCAGGTCCTCCTGACTCCAGGGCCGGTGCTCTACTGACTGCGCCACCTAGCTGCCATGAAAGAGATATTTTAAAATAAATATATGCCTTATTTTATATTTTTCCCAGAAATAAGGTACTAAAATAATTGTATTTCTGAGTAAAATTCAGGTGAAGAACATAATTTGTTGCTTTTATATTTAATTGATCTTAGGGGTAGAGTTGGAAGAAATGTTAGAGATCATTTGACTCAACCCCCTTTTTTACATATGAAAACATTGAGGTCTAAAGAGGTCTTGACTTGCCCAAGATAATACAGTAAGAAAGAGAAACAGTATTTGAATCTGGGTCTTTCTGACTACATGTGTCAAGAACAAGGATAAGATAAGAATGCTATGAAATGTATGAATTATTTTCCTGTATGTCAGCAGTCTCCAAATTAGAGTGACTGTTCTCTCTTCATAGTAAATTTCCATTCACACGTGGAAATATAGAGTTCTTGTCAAATCAAATCTGTCACCATTTAGTTGGAGAAATAATACCTGCCCATGACCATGACTTCAGGAAAAAATTGAGGAAAAAGTGGAATAGGTATTAGACCCTAATTTAAAAATGGTTGTTAAATTATTTGGACCTGATAGTAAAAATTTATAACATTTTTTTCCTTTTAAAAAACTAAATTTACCATTGAAATAATTTAAAGAAATATTTGGTACAGTGAACTCTTGCTTTTGCCTTCATCAGAGCAAATTGAATTTTGCCTATGTTCTGGCAATAAAATTAGCTTGCAGCTAATGTAACAAAAAATATTTACGTGTACTTTTAGAGATTACACTTCAGTTTTTTTGTGTATTGTATGTAATTAGGATGTTAGATAATATTTTGTGTTATGTGTGTCCTAATTGAAGATAATAAAGGAATATGCAGGTAAGGAAGCAAAAGAAATACTAATCCTGTGCTAGCATAATTTTTAAAAACTGTTCACAAACTATGAAATATTGTATATAAAATGTTTTCAGTTGTGCATCTTAAAAAGTAAAATATACTTTATAAAGGTTTACTATTTACCATTAAACTTGTTGGGAATATTTAAAATCCTAAGTTTAAAAGGCTTATATATTGGTTTGATTTTACATTCATTAATTTCTTCAATTTGACATGATTTTGTACCTGTTGCTATTAGTAACTAATGGTCCTTTTTTAAAAAATCTTTTTTTGATAAGGGTGTAAGCCCATTTTGCAGGTTGGCCTGGACAGAAGAATACAAAGAGAATGCTTCATATTAGACGGTGTCAGCATTTGAAACTAATAACCAAGACATTTGTTTCTTTTATACATTTTAAAGCAAACAGACACTTAAAGTTGATTCTTCCAAAGACCTTTGCATTTAGAGAATTAAGGAAGTCATGGTTCTCGAGTCATTCTCTTCTTGGAGACAAAAATATTATACTGATGGGACCTCCTGGTTCTGGGAAAACAACAGTGGGCAAAATAATAGGTCAAAAACTAGGTTGTGGTGTTATGGATGTGGATAATGATATCCTTGAAACAACATGGAATATGACTGTGGCTGAAAAATTGAAGGATGTTGGTAATGCGCAATTTTTAGAAGAGGAAGGAAAAGTGCTGTTAAACTTTTCTGCATCTGGAATTGTAATTTCCCTCTCTGGGTCAAATCCAATGCATGATGCTACCATGCAGCATCTGAAGAAAAATGGAATAGTTGTATATCTGGATGTACCTGTAACAGATATAATAGATCGTCTGAATTTAATGAAGATAGATCGAATTGTGGGCCAGAACTCTGGAATGCCTCTAAAAGAAATACTTCAATATAGGAGACAGTTCTATAAAAAGTGGTATGACGTTCGTATATTTTGTGAAGATGGAGCATCTGCAGAGGTAATAGCTGATAAAGTCTTTGATGCAGTTAAGAGGTATCAAGATGTAGACTCAGAAACATTTGTTTCAACCAGATATAAGTCCAAACACCCTGGAGAAAGAATTTCCACAAAACACTTTAGTGATGCTGTTCTTGAGGGATTAGCTTCTGACGGTGGGCTCTTTGTTCCTCAGAAGGAATTTCCAAAATTAAGCTGTTCAGAATGGAAAAGCTTAGTAGGAGCAACTTACGTAGAAAGAGCACAAGTAATATTGGAGAAATGTATACATCCTGTTGACATACCTGCTTCCAGATTGGGAGAAATGATTGAAACTGCTTATGGAGAAAACTTTGCCTGCTCCAAAATTGCCCCTGTAAGGCACCTTTCAGGCAATCAGTTCATTTTGGAATTATTTCATGGACCAACAGGATCATTTAAAGATTTATCATTACAACTAATGCCACATATATTTGCACACTGTATTCCTCGAACTTGTAATTATTTGATCCTTGTAGCTACTTCTGGAGACACAGGGAGTGCTGTATTGAATGGTTTTAGTCGTCTTACTAGCAGTGATAAGCAAAGAATAGCTGCAGTCACATTCTTTCCTGAAGATGGAGTAAGTGATTTTCAGAAAGAACAAATGATTGGAAGTCAGAGAGAAAATGGGTGGGCAGTAGGTGTCAAGTCAGATTTTGATTTTTGCCAGACAGCTATAAAAAAAATGTTCAATGATTCTGATTTTACTGGATTTCTTACAATAGAATACGGAACAACCTTGAGTTCAGCTAATTCTATAAACTGGGGCCGACTGCTTCCTCAGGTAATTTATCACGCCTCTGCATATCTTGATCTTGTTAATCAAGGATTTATTTCTTTTGGAAACCCAGTGGATGTCTGTATTCCCACAGGAAACTTTGGAAACATATTAGCAGCAGTATATGCCAAAATGATGGGAATCCCTATTCGAAAATTTATTTGTGCTTCTAATCAAAACCATGTTTTGACTGATTTTATAAAAACAGGACACTATGATCTGAGGAAAAGGAAACTGGTACAGACTTTTTCTCCATCGATAGATATTCTGAGATCTTCCAACTTGGAACGACACTTACACTTTGTGACTGATAGAGATGGAAAATTGATGGCAAAGTTATTTCAACAGTTAGAAAATCAACAGCACTTTCAGTTAGAAAAGATCATAGTTGAAAAGCTTCAGCAGGATTTTGTAGCTGATTGGTGTTCTGAAGAGAACTGCCTGGCTGCTATTAATTCTACATATCATACGTTAGGGTACATCTTAGACCCTCACACTGCTGTTGCTAAAGTAGTTGCAGATAGAATACAAGATAAAACTTGCCCAGTGATCTTGGCTTCCACAGCTCATTATTCTAAGTTTGCTCCTGCTATCATGCAGGCTTTAAAGATTAAAGAATTAAGCCAGACTTCATCAAGTCAGCTTTGTTTGCTGAGTTCATACAATGCTTTGCCTCCGCCACATGAAGCCTTGTTAGAGAGAATAAAACAACGAGAGGCAAAATATCATGTCTGTGCCCCTGATGTGAACATCCTGAAGGATCATGTAGAAACACTTATACGAAATCACTTCATGAAAGTTTTCTAAGCAAAAATATTGAGTATTTGTCATTATACCTAATAAATGTGTGGTTCAGAAGTTTTATTATGTATGGAATTGCCATGTTTTCTGTTTTCAGTAACTTGCATATTTTCTAGAATCAAATATTATGTCTGCAAATACTCTTCAGCATCTTAAGTAGACAGCTGACTGGAAACAATACATAAATGCATAGACTTTCAGGCTATGGTTATGGTGGTAGTCATAAATCAAAGCCATGCTTATGGAAGATGATTCTTTGCCCCTGTTAACTGATCTAAAATTTCTGGTTTCCATTAGTGATTTGGCAACTGGAACATTCAAGTGCTGCTGTTGGGTACCACATCTGTTAACATTTATTGGTATTCTAGTGACTAGAAAGTTAATGTACCTCAAAGAATGCCTAACTTGACCCCAGGGAATGATGAACTCATCCAACAGGATTAGGCCAATATTTTTTGTCTTGAAGGAATCATACTTGGCTAGAATTACCTGAATTATCATTCTAATTAGACAGTTGCTTAGTTCTCCAACTTGCTTTAATAGTGTAGATCCATTGGGATTTTTTGGGATAATAGGCCTTGAAAGCCAAGTCTATTGTAGGCATTATTTCTTTTGTTGTAATTTAGTGTTATTAAATGGTAAGCATTACAAAATTACATTTGTTAACAGTGGATAAGTAAATGAAATTTATCACTTTAATATAGGAGAGTGTTTTTCAGAATTAATGATATTTGGATATAGCAGTATAATTTTTACCATTTCAGAAAATAGCTCTGTAATGTTTGAAACCAGAAACTTTGTACATCCCAATAAACTTGTTGAAAGTTTCTCTTTTGTTCCTCTTTTCCTTCAACATTTTTTTCTGGTGTACATAAAATACAAAGTTAAGTTTGTTTTGTGAGTTATGTTTGCCAAACCTTTGTGATAATTAGGATTTGTGAATTATTATGGAATTAATGGATTTTTGTAAATGAAAATTTGCCATGCATTGCATGCAATAGACTGGTCCCAACCACAAGATGGCATTCCTAACATAAGGTTCATTTTCCTAATAGCATTTATACATGAAAAAAAATCACAAATTCATAATGGTGTTGGATTTTTAAAATTTAATGAGCAGAGACACATTTGGAAATTAAGACAATTGAGTGAAAATATAGACCATGATGCTTAGCTTGGTAAATATATACTGAGGGAAAAGATTCATATATCATTTTCTTACAATCATGACTTTAGGTACCTCAAAGGTATTAATAATTCTCATATTGATGCACCTAACAACTGACATATTACATTTTGTGATTTGAAAACCACTTAGCCTGTGCTATCTTTTTTGAACTTTATAACAACCTTGTAAGGTAAGGACTACAAGTATTATTTCCCTTTTGTAGATGAGAAAAATAGGTTTAAATGGTGACTTGTGCATGGTCACATAAAAGCTAAGTGTCAGAAGCAGGATTCAACCCAGGTCTCTTCTGAATCCATGCCTAATACCCTTCCCCGTATAGAATGTAATTGAGCAAAATAATTGAATATGAATTTGTTCAGCAATTATCACTGATGCCTTTCATTTGTCCAGTGTTTTACTCCTTTCAAACATCAACTTTCAATGTTGTTTCCTATAAGCCTATGAGGTAGGTAGGGCAGATACTAATCCCCATTTTTACAGCTGAGGAACCTGAGGCTCAGTGAATTGCCTTGTCTAAGATATGGGAATTGAGGCTGGGAAATAGGTTTCTGTATCCGAGCCCATGCCACCTTGCTGACTGTGTATCACTCAGTGAAGGTGGGGGTAAGAGCTATGAAGTATAAAACAGTTTACTCCCTTGAAAAGCTTCCATTCTGTTTTTAAAGGTGTTACAGTTAAATGAATTGAGGGTAATAAAAAGAATGTCACAAGTATAAAATTAGGTTACACGTGAGTGAAGACTGGTCTGATGCTGGGCAAGTCACTTAAAACTCCTTTGGCCTCAGTTTTCTCAGCTTTAAAATGAAGGGGTTGGACTAGGTGGCCTTTGTCTAGACAGGGGTGGGGAACCTGGGGCCTCAAGGCCATATGTAGCCCTGTAGGGCCTTAAGCGAGGCCCTTTGACTGAATCCAAACTTTACAGAACAAATCCTTTTAACAAACCCTTAATAATTCCCTACCCCTGTTCTAGAATCTAGATCTATATTCTAGATCTATGATCCTAAAGATCAGCACAAGGAAAGTGGACAAAATTGGTTTATAAAGCAAAGGGGCTTACGTTGGACCTTGGAGAATAGGTAAGATCTGAACAACAAGAGGAAGGCAGGATAAGGATAAAATAGAGAATTACTCTTCGGGAAGAAGTCCAGGACTGAAAAACCTCAAAATAATGAGGCTTGAGTGTTCACAACACCTCTTTTGTCTCGATCCTCCTCCCTGCTAGTGTTCCCTTAATTTATGTAATTTTCCTGGAAGTGGGACATCATGAAGTAGTAGTTCTCTAATCTCTACATTTTTAAATAGTGCAGAAATCTACCTAGCTGTTTTATTTGCCAATCAGACAGGTTCTGAGGAAAATATGACTAGATAATAAAAATAAGGCATTTTCTCAGATACTGTCAGTGTTGTTAGATTTATAGAGATGGGCGTTATGGCTGAGTGGATAGAGAACAGTTCTCGGGACCAGAAATATGTGGCTTCAAGTCTTACCTCTGTCACCTACTGTCACCGTGACCCTGAGGAAGTCACTTAACCACTCTGTTCTTGGCAACTCTCTAAGACTGAGTTGCAGAGAAAGTACCAGTCTGCCCCATAAAAGGGTGTTTCCTCACCTGGCAGTTTCATATACTAGTGAACTTGTAAAGCCAGTTTTTCTGTCCCCTATAAATTTATATAATTCTTAGATATGGGGGTTAGTTCCCCTCCTCCCTTTCAAAGGTTTCAATTATAAATATTTTTTACCCAACTTGAACAACTTTAACACTAAAAAAAAAGAAGCAATTTTCAGTCCTCTTAAAATGATCAGCATTCATATTACCAGCTCTTTGATGAATGTAGGTAAAGGTCTCTATTACTTTAAGTACATTCCTTTGGGAATGGGGTAACCTAAGAAACTAGGAAGCCAGAAGGTGCTGACTTTTGGTGTTTGATTATATTGCTTCAAGATAGCTTATCACTTGGGTTGGTATTATTGGTCATTCAGATCTATGGTGTGTAAATGGAATTTGACCCTGAAAGTGCCCTGTAGGTTGGGAATAGAAAATTATTCCACATTCTCTCCTCCCTTGAGAGTGAGTTGGAAATACATCACCACTTGTTTTGTTATGCCACTGTAGCCCCTAAGCCAATAGTGCAGGATACAGTAAGTACTCTTGTCAGACATTAAACCAGGTACTGGGCTAAGTGCTGGGGATAACAAAGGCAAAAATAAGGTCCCTGCCCTCAAGGAGCTCTCATTCGGATGAAGACAACATGCAAACAACTATGTACACGCAAGATACATACGTGCAAATGGGACGTCACCTCAGAGGAAACACAGTCAGTAGGAGGGACCAGGAAAGGACTCTGGTAGATGTGTCCTGAACTTTGTCTTGAAGGAAGCCAGGATACAGAGGTGAGAAGGGAGAACATTCCAGGCATGGAGGTCAGCAGTGAAGTTATGTAGTTGGGGGATGGAATGTCCTATGTAAGGAACAGACAGCACACTAATGTCATTGGAGTATAGAGTACATAGAAGAGATGAAAGGAAGAGACCAGGTTGTGAAGAACTTTGAAAGCCAAGAGAATTTTATCTTTGGTCTTGAAGGTAAAAGGAAACCACAAGTAATGACATCAGACCTAGGCTTTGTGAAGATTATTTGATAGCTGAGTGGAGGATCATCTGGAGTGGGGAGAGACTCATGGCAGGGAAACCAACCAGAAGTCTATTACAGTAGTTCAGGCAAAGTGTAAAAGGATAGTGGCTATGTGTGCAGGGAGAAAGGGAAATGAGAGGTATGAAGGTGGAAATGGTGAGACTTAGCAACAGATTGGCTGTGTGGGGTGAAGGTAAGTGAGGAGTTGAGGATGACACTGAGATTATGAGCCTTGGTGACTGGGAAGATAGTGGTGTGCTCTATAGTAACAGGGAAGTTTGTGAACAGGAGAGTGCTTGGAAGGAAAGATAATGAGTTATGTTTTGGACATGTTGAATTTGTGTTGTTGATGTGAGACAGGAAGTCAAGTGAGAGGTTAGGGCTGGATAAAAAGACCTGAGATTTATAAAAAGACAACCCATGGGGGTTGAGAGAAGATAAATGATAGAGAAGAGGGCCCAGGATAGAGTTATGGGGGGCACCCTTATTTAATGACTGACCTGGGGGAGGATCCAGCAAAAGAGAGAAAGAGGGGAGCCAGGAGACAGCAGTGTCATAAAAACTTGATAAGTGAGAGTTATCCAGGAAAAGAAGGTGATTAACAGTATGAGAGCCTTCAGAGAGATAAAGGATGAGGGCTGAGAAAGAGGCCATTAGATTAAGTTGGATGATGGGGTAAGGAGGAGACTACGGAGGGTTGAGAAGAGAGGAAATGAAGGCCTTGATTGTCAATGGCTTTCTCAAGGAATTTGAGAGGAGAGAGATGGGAAATAGCTCCTGGGGATGACCAGGTCAAGTGAGGTGTTATTTTTTTATTATTATTTATTTTTAGTTTTAGTTTACAACAGACGGTTCTACATAATTTTGAGTTCCAGATTTTCTTCCCTCCCTCCCCAAGATGGCATGGAATCTCATATAACTACCACGAATAACTTCGCGTTGAATTAATTTATACACTAGTCAAGTTCTGGAGAAGAATTATGACCAATGGAATGAATCATGAGAAAGAAGAAACAGAACCAAAAAAAAAAAAAAACAAACAAACCCGAAAACAAAAACAAAAGAGAAGAGAAAAAGGCAAGCATGAAGTGTGCTTCAATCTGCATTCAAACTTCATAGTTCTTTCTCTAGATGTAGATAGCGTTCTCCATCGTGAGTCCTTTGAAGTTGTCCTTGCACCTTGTGTTGCTGAGAAAAGCGAAGTCTGTCAGGGTTGGTCCTCATGGAATCCATGTATCTGTGGTTGTGTACAATGTTCTCCTGGCTCTGCTCCGCTCACTCAGCATTATGTCGTGTAGGTTTTTCCAGGTTGTTATGAAGTCCGTATCATCCCCATTTCTTATGGCACAATAGTATTCCATTACCTTCATATACCACAGCTTGTTCAGCCATTCCCCAATTGATGGGCATGCCTTTGATTTCCAATTCCTGGCTACCGGAAAAAGAGCCGCTATAAATATTTTTGTACATATGGGTCCTTTTCCCGCTTGTGTGATTTCTTTGGGATACAACCCTACAAGTGGTATTGCTGGGTCAAAGGGTATGAACATTCCTGTGGCTCTTTGGGCGTAGTTCCAAATTACTCTCCAAAATGGCTGGATCATCTCACAACTCCACCAGCAATGTAACAATGTTCCAATTTTCCCACATCCTCTCCAGCATTTATCATTTTCCTGTTTTGTTATTTTCGCCAATCTGACAGGAGAGATGTAGTACCTAAGAGTTGTTTTGATTTGCATTTCTCTAATCAATAGTGATTTAGAGCATTTTTTCATATGCCTATAGATTACATATCCTTTGACCATTTCTCATTTGGGGAATGGCTTGTATTCCTATATATTTGGCTCAATTCCCTGTATATTTTAGAAATGAGGCCTTTATCAGAGATACTAGTTGTAAAGATTTTCTCCCAATTTTCTGCTTCCCTCCTAATTTTTGTTGCATTGGCTTTTTTTGTACAAAAACCTTTCAATTTAACATAATCAAAATTATCCATTTTGGATTTTGTAATGCTCTCTATCTCTTGTTGGGACATGAATTCTTTTCTTTTCCATAAATCTGATAAGTAAACTATTCCTTGCTCTCCCAAATTACTTATAGTATCAGCTTTTACTCCTAAGCCATGAACCCATTTTGACTTTATTTTGGTATATAGTGTAAAATATTGGTATATGCCTAGTTTCTGCCCAGAAACAATCAATAACTTCATTCAAGAGAATGACAATAATGAAACAACATACCAAAACTTATGGGATGCAGCAAAAGCAGTTCTTAGAGGAAGTTTTATATCCCTAAACGCTTACATGAATAAAATAGGGAAAAAGGATATCAATGATCTGGGCATACAGCTGAAAAAGCTAGAAAAAGAGCAAATTTAAAATCCCCAATTAAATACCAAATTAGAAATACTGAAAATCAAAGGAGAGATTAATAAAATTGAAACCAAGAAAACTATTGAATTAATAAATAAAACAAAGAGCTGGTTTTATGAAAAAACCAATAAAATTGATAAGCCTTTGGTCAATTTAATTAAAAAAAAGAAAGAAGAAAATCAAATTACCAGTATCAAAAATGAAAAGGGTGAGTTCACCTCTGATGAAGAGGAAATCAAAACAATAATTAGGAATTATTTTGCCCAATTGTATGCCGATAAATTTGACAACCTTAGAGATATGGATGAATATCTACAAAAAACATAAACTGCCCAGGTTAACAGAAAAGGAAGTAAAATTTCTAAATAACCCCGTCTCAGAAAAAGAAATTGAGCATGCTATCAATGAACTCTCTAGGAAAAAATTCTCCAGGGCCAGATGGTTTTACATGTGAATTCCATCAAACATTTAAAGAACAACTAATTCCAATACTTTGTAGACTATTTGGGAAAATAGGTGAAGGAGTCCTACCAAATTCTTTTTATGACACAAATATGGTACTAATACCCAAACCAGGAAGAGTCAAAACAGAGAAAGAAAATTATAGACCAATTTCCCTAATGAATATTGATGCAAAAATTTTAAATAAAATATTAGCAAAAAGATTGCAGAAACTCATCACGAGAATAATACACTATGACCAGGTAGGATTTATTCCAGGAATGCAAGGCTGGTTCAATATTAGGAAAACTATACATAATTGACCATATCAACAACAAAACTAGCAGAAACCATATGATCATCTCAATAGACGCAGAAAAAGCCTTTGACAAAATATAACACCCATTCCTATTAAAAACACTAGAAAGCATAGGAATAAATGGAACCTTCCTTAAAAGTATAAATAGCATCTACCTAAACCATCAGCAAGCATTATTTGTAATGGGGATAAGCTAGATACATTCCCAATAAGATCAGGGGTGAAACAAGGACATCCATTGTTACCCCTACTATTCGATTTGGTACTAGAAACATTAGCTGTAGCAATAAGAGAAGAAAAGGAAATTGAAGGAATTAGAATAGGAAAAGAAGAAACTAAATTATCACTTTTTGCAGATGATATGATGTTTTATTTAGAGAATCCTAGAGAATCAAGCAAAAAACTACTTGAAATAATAAACAACTTTAGCAAAGTTGCAGGATATAAAATAAACTCACATAAATCCTCAGCATTCCTATACATTACTGACAAAGCCCAACAGCAAGAGATAGAAAGAGAAATTCCATTCAAAGTTACTGTAGACACTATAAAATATTTGGGAGTCTATTTGCCAAGACAAACCCAGGGCCTATATGAACATAACTATGAAACACTTTTCACGTGAATAAAATCAGATCTAAATAAATGGAAAAATATCAGTTGCTCATGGTTAGGCCGAGCTAATATAATAAAAATGACAATTTTACCTAAATCAATATATCTATTCAGTGCCATACCAATCAAACCACCAAAAAATTATTTTACTGAAGTGGACAAAATTATAACAAAATTCATCTGGAAAAACTAGAGGTCTAGAATATCTGAGGTATTAATGAAAAGAAATGCTAGAGAAGGTGGCCTAGCCATACTAGATATTAAACTGTACTATAAAGCAGCAGTCATCAAAACTACCTGGTACTGGCTAAGAAACAGAGGTGTGGATCAGTGGAATAGGATAGGAATACAAGATGGAGAAGTCAACAACTATAGCAATCTACTCTTTGATAAACCCAAAGAGACCAGCTTCTGGGCTAATAATTCACTATTTCACAAAAACTGTTGAGGTGTTTGTTATTTTTTTAAAGCATAGGAGAAGACATGAGTGTGTTCGTAGATGGTAGGGAAGCATCTAATAAATAGAGACTAAAGTCTCATGCCCCTTAAATCTTCTGTTGAGGTAAAGAACATCATTAGCTTTAGGTATATTTAGAAATAATTCTTAGCTTCAACACTTGACCATGACTAATTCTTATCAGATTCTAATCCTTTTACCCCATAATGATTTATGACATTGATTTTTAAAAGTCAGCAATTCTGGTGTTATAATAAGGGGCTGAAGTAAAATAAAACATTTTTGAGTAATATAATTTTTATTACCTTTTGGGGGAACATTTTACTACTACAGATGCCTATAGAAAATTTACTTTTAATTAAATTTTATTTTTTAATAGAAATTTTTTTTAAATCACCCACCTTCATCCTGTTACATAAGTTAAAGGGAAGGTGCAGGGGGGCGGGGGGGTGTGTGAGGGGAGGGCAGTGGAAAGAGAAGGAAATTCCTTGTAACAATATGCATAGCCAAGCTAAACAAATTCCCTCATTGTCCATGTTCAAAAAAAATGTCTCACTTTGCACCCAGAATTCATCACTTTTCTGTCAGGAGGAAGGTAGCATTCTTCAATACTTGATCTTTGGAATCATAGTCATTACAACTTTTGAAGTTGGGTATTTTTTACAGTGTTGTTATATGAATTGTTCTAGTTCTGCTCACTTTATGCTTTCAAAATTATTATTCACTTTTATAATAATGGTATTATAGTGCAAATTGTTCTTCTGATCTACTAACTTCACTCTGCATCACTTGACACAAGTCTTTCTATGTCTCTCTTTTCATATTTATTTTATTTTTGTTTCATTTAAGCTCCAAGTTCTTTACCTTCCTCCCTGCCAGCCCTAGCCTAGGGAAGGCCAACATTTGATGCATATATATGTAAAACTATACAATACATAGTTCCATATATCAGTTCTTTCTCTGGAGGTGAATAGCATCTTCCTTCATAGATCTCTTGTTGATTTGAATCTTCATGTAACTCAGGGTAGCTTAGTCATTCATATTTACTCTTTGAACAATACCATTATTGAATACAACATTCTCTTGGTTCTGCTCATTTCACTCTTCATTTTTTCATGCAAACCTTTCCTTGTTTTTCTAGAATCAGCCTGCTCATCTTTTCTTACAGCACAGTGGTGTTCCATCACAATCACATACCCCAGCTTGTCCAGTCATTCCCCAATTGATGGGCATCTGCTCAATTTCCAGTTCTTGGCCACCGCACAGAGAGCTGCTATAAATATTTTAGAATATATCGATTCTTTTCCCTTTTCTCTGATCACCTTGGGATCTAATAGTAGTATTGCTGGGTGAAAAATATACCCAGTTTTATAACTCTTTGGGCATAATTCCAGATTGTGCTCCCATATAGTTTGATCAGTTCACAGTTCCATCAAGAGTATATTAATTTTCCATTTTTTATATCCCTTCCGACATTTGTTATTTTCCTTTCATTTTCCCCTTCGTATGTGCCAGTCTAATAGGTGTGAAATGGTATCTCAAAATTGTTTTAATTTGTATTTCTCTAATCAATAATGATTTAGAGCATTTTTTTTCATATGACTATACATAGCTTTGATTTTTTTCTCAAAGAGATACCTATTAATATCCTTTGACCATTTTTCAGTTGGGGAATGATTCATGTTCTTATAAATTTGATAAAGCTTTCTATATATTTGAGATATGAGGCCTTTGTCTGAGAAACTGTCTATAAAAATTTTCTCCAATTTTCTGCTTTCCTTCTAGGCTACATTGGTTTTATTTGTACAAAATCTTTTTAATTTAATGTAATAAAAATTATTCATTTTATATCTCAGAGTGTTCTTCATCTCTTGTTTATTTATATTTTCTTCAGTCTGATAGGTAATATGTTCCATGTTCTAATTTGTTTATGAGATTTCCCTTTATGTTTAGGTCATATATCCATTTCGACCTTATTTTGGTAAATAGTGTAAGATATTGGTCTATACCTGCTTTTTGCGAGACTACTTTCTAGTTTCCCCAGTAATTTTTTTTTACCAAACAGTAAATTCTTATCCCAAATGCTTAAAGCTTTTATGTTTATCAAATGCAAGGTTACTATAATAATTTACTACTGTATATTGTATATCTGTTCCATTGATCCTTTTTCTTGGTAGTTATGATAATTGCTATCTTATATATTACAGTTTAAGATCTGGCACTGCTAGACCTCCTTCTTTTACATTTTTCCTTAATTCCTTTGATGTTCTTGACTTTTTGTTATTCCAAATGAATTTTGTTCTTTTTTCCTAGCTCAATAAAATAATTGTTTGGTAACTTAATTGGGATGACACTGAATAAGTAGATTAATTTAGTTATAATTGTCATTTTTATTGTATTGGCTCAGCCCACACATGAACAATTAATATTTCTGCAATTATTTAAATTTGACTTTATTTGTATATCTATGTTTCTTTAAAATCTTTTCCTCATTTTTTTGTAATACAATTTTTCCATTACATTCATAGATCATTATTTTTGAGCTTTAACAGTTTTTGAGGAAAATAAACTGTAGCACATAAATCATAGTAAAGTTGATCCAATGTCTTTTCTGAGGAGTAAGACATTTTATAATATAATATTTTATATATTTAATAGAATGTTAGTTTTCTTGTGTATTCATTGATAGAAGACATGGCAGGTTCCCCAGACCCTTTAAATCAGTTATTTCTAAATATCTGGTGTCATAAAGTACCAGATTTAAAGTTGCAGTACTTGGGCTCACATCTCAGCCTTGCTATTTATTACTTTTGACAAATCAAGATGTATTGTGAACTTTAGTTTGTTCACATATAAATGAGGGAGTAGAGTCTTTAAGGCCCCTTTTGGTGCTAATCCTAACTCAGACTTTTTGATTATCAAAGTAGTAACTATACTAAGGCAATGGCAGTACCATGACCACTATTTTAAAATGAACTTTATTTCTTGTCATTTTCCTATACAAATGCATATTTTTAGGGAACAGATGCCAAATTGAGGAAGCCAGGTCCTATCTTTTAAAACCGTAGTTTTTAAAACCAACCTGGTTTAAAACAGATGGCTTCAATAACAAACCAAGAGGAAATAAACACCTGTGCCTCAAAAAGCTGATGCCAAGAAAGACAGTAAAGGTATCATGTATCAGGGACTGGTACTTGCTGAGCTCAGTTGATCTGAAGCTTTAAATCAGAGGAACTGGTTTGGTAAGATGCCCCTTAGTGTAAACCAACTCAGTTGTTTTCCTTTTCTAACAGCTGGCCTTCTCAGTATATTACAGCTTATAGTTACCGTTATAATTTAGGCTTGGCATGATTCACACATGATTTGGGGTCAAGTGATCTATAAAGTACAGAATTATTGGTAGCAGGTAATTTTCATTTGCACATATTAGGGGAATTTTTACAATTAAAATATTTTCCAGATTAGTGTAGAGATTCAAAAAACATTGGACCTGAGAGTTGGCTGAGAGACCATCTAATGACTCTCATAATTTTGTGGAAGAGAAAATGGTGACTTATAGTGTTCTACTTTTTAATAGAAAAATTCTCCAGCTAAGCAAAAGAGTTTATTTGAAATTGTCCACTAGCACATTTAACACTTTGCTGTGTGTTTTGAAACAAATACTGCAGTACTATTCTTTAACATGAATATTTAAGTATCCTGGCTCATGAAAAATGTTCCAATAAAAGAGAAGCTTCCAGGAGCTATTTTGAATAATTAAGAGCAAAATTTGTTTTCTAAACAACAAAACAATTTCCTCTTGGTACTTCTTAAATGTTAATATCAATAAGTGTTCATTCTACTCAATAAATACATTTTAAGATTAAAAGGAATTAACTTGGATTTCCTTCTGAGTTGTAAGTAGCAATTATATTTATACAAATAGAGTTTCTTCAATGAAACTTATCTAAAGAAGCAGTGTTTTATCTATGCTTGGATATTTTTTTAGTCTGTCATATCTTCTTTACAAACATGATGAATTCTTCTTTTTGTAATATGTGGATTTGTATTACCCTTTGGTTTTGTTTGCAGCACGCATCTTTCCCATTGGTAGCAAGTAATATTTTAAAAAAGATTTTCTGTTCTATGAAATGCTTAAAATAGCTTTGTTCATGACTCAAGGAAAGAAGTTAAGAATTGTTTGGCTGTATCCTCCAATTTCTACATGAACTATGACTACCTATGATAAAATTTGCAAACAAGATGTGTTTTTGTCTTTTTGTCTTGGTTTGATTTTTGTTTCTGAAAAAGGAGCAAGTTGTTAATGCAATTTTTGTAAGTCACTTACAAAATTGAAATGCCTTTTTCTTCCCCTCCTTTTGCTCCATTTTATAAGATAACTTATCACCATTCTGGAATCCCTATCACTAAACTGTACATGTCCTTTGGCTCAGTTACCACTAATAAGCCCATACCCAAAAAAATCAAAGAAAGGGAAAAAGATCTATATGTACAAAAATAATAGCTCTTTTCATAGTAGTCCCAAACTGGATACTAAGAAGGTACCCTCCTATTTGGGAATGGCTAAACAAATCATAACAGTGTATTATTGTATCACAAGACATGATGACATATATGATTTCAGAAGAAACCAGAAAGATCTTTATGAACTGTTACAAAGTGAAGTAAGCAGAACTAGAACACTTTATATAAGGACAACATTATAGAGAAAAATAACTTTAAAAGCTTTTAGAACTCTGACCAAATGCAATGATAAACCACGAGTCCAAAGGACTAAAGGTGAAACATGCCTTTCACTTCTTGCTAGATGGACTTAAAATGAAGAATGAAACACACTTTTGGACATAGCCAATCTGGGAATTTGTTTTGCTGGACAAAGCATATTTGTTGTGAGGGTTTGCGTGTGTGTGTGTGTGTTCAATGGAGGCAATGAGAAAGCTATAATAAATGTTCATAGTTAAAAAAATACCAAAAATTTAACTTTCATCATAAATTGCACGGCCCTGAACTAGACACAAAGAATTAGCTTAGACTTTTAATTTCTTGCCATTTCTTCTTTTTAAATTTATTTAATATATTTAGTTTTCGGCATTGATTTTCACAAGAGTTTGAATTACAAATATTCTCCCCATTTCTACCCTTCCCCCCACTCCAAGATGGCATATATTCTGGTTGCCCTGTTCCCCAGTCAGCCCTTCCTTCTGTCACCCCACTCCCCTCCCATCCCCTTTTCTCTTCCTTTCTTGTAGGGCAAGATAAATTTCTATGCCCAATGGGCGTAGATGCCTGTGTATCTTATTTTCTAGTTGCATGCAAAAACTTTTTTTTTGTTGTTTTTGAACATGTTTTTAAAACTTTGAGTTTCAAATTCTCTCCCCTCTTCCCTTCCCACCCACCCTCCCTAAGAAGGCAAGCAATTCTACATAGGCCACATGCCTATCATTATGTAAAACCCTTCCACAATACTCATGTTGTGAAAGACTAATTATATTTTGCTCCTTCCTAACCTATCCCCCTTTACCCAATTTTCTCCCTTGACCTTGTCCCTTTTTGAAAGTGGTTGTTTTTGATTACCTCCTCCCCCATCTGACCTCCCTTCTATCATCCCCCCTTTTTTTATCTCTTTCCTCCTTCTTTCCTGTGGGGTAAGATACCCAACTGAGTATGTATAGTATTCCCTCCTCAGGTCAAATCTGATGAGAGAAAGATTCACTCCCTATTTTTGATTCTATGCCATCCTGCTTTCTCCAGTAGATTGTCCTTGAAATCCTTCCACTCTCTAACCTTAGGCCCAACTTGCATAACAAAGGTGTTTGATGAACAGATTTGCTGGACTGGAGCTCTATTCATCAACCTGGACATATGCTTAGGGCCCTTTGTATAGGGCTTGTGCTGTGGTTCCTAGCTGGAGGACCTTTGGGATGATGCTGCAAAACCTGATTGGTCCCCTTCTGTCCTTGTGACTTGGGGGTTTCTTCCTTGGTGACCTTATTATCTCCTAAGGGTTTAATTGTCATCTCTCTGTAGAATATTCCCAGATCTGAATATCTACTTTTATTCTCTTCCTTGATCCAGTCACTGATCTGCCTCAAGGACACTTTGAGCTGTATGTTCCATACATATCTCAAAGTCAACATGTCAGAAAAGAGAAATCATCTTTTCTCTACTCTTCTAAACTTATTTCTGTCCAAGGCACTACCCTCCTTTTATGGAAGCTTAGAGTGGTGCAAAGAGCCATAATGGGGTTATAACAACTGAGTTCAGTTTTTGGCTCTGCTACTTAGCAGCTGTGTGACTTTGGGTATATTACCCTATCTGGGCCCCATTTCCTTGTCTATAAAATGACAGATTTTGCATGCCTTAGCTGACCTAGGCAGCCAGGTGGCTTTATGGAGTCAGGAGTCAGGAAGACCTTTCAAATCTGGCCTCAGAGACTTACTAGCTCTGTGACCCTGGGCAAGTCACTTAACCCTGTTTGCCTCAGTTTACTCATCTGTAAAATGAGCTGGAGAAGTAAATGGCAAACCACTCCAGTATCTATGCCAAAAAAACCCCAAACAAGCTCATGAAGAGTTGGAAGTGACTGAAATGTCTGAACAACAACAAGATGACCTCCAAGATCTTGTCTATCTCTAAAAGTCTGAAACCACATCCAAGCTCCTGATCTGGTCACAATCTAAGCTTATTTTATACTCTTGTTAATGTAAGCCTGTGGTTCTTAACCCTTTTTGTGTCATGATCCTCTTTAGCAGTCTGGTCAAACTTACAGACCCCTTCTAATAAGTGTTTTCAATCTATAATTGAAGGAAATGCTAAAATTCAGTCAGAAGTTGGTGCAAGCAGAGGTGTATTTTTTCCATTCAAGTTCACAGACCTCCCCTAAAATTTATCCATGGACTGCATGATAGCCTATAAATCCCAAGTTAAAAGCCCTTGATGTAAGCTGGTGATCCAACTGGACAACTACTTGCTTGTTATGCCCCTGATGTGTTCCATAATTTTGCCTCTCTACCTTTTTCATACCTTTCCTGATGCTTGAAATACTTCTATCTCCTCCTCAAATCTTTGCTTATTGAAATCTTATCCATTCTTTAGGACTAGCTCAAATGCCGCTTTCCTCCACAAAGCCTTCTTTGATTTTCCCATCTAGAACTAGTCCTTTCCTCTGAATTTGGATAAATTTAAACCTCTAATAGACGTTAATTTTGCTTTTTATTATAGTTATTTGTGTATTATTTTTACTTCTAGACTATAAGACTGATGACCTAGACTGTCTGACTCCTCTTATTTACTCATTGTGTTTGAGGTCCTATGAAGTAGATAAAACCAGTGACTTCCAAACTTTTTTGGATTTCCCATCCCTATCACTAAAAAAGCTTTGAAGACCTTGCCCCCATTTCTATATATTTATTTATATATTACATATGTATTTCTTCACTAATAATTATGTATATCATAAAACACTAACATTGTTAAAAAGATGAAACAAAGAAGAAATATTTGATTCTATAGTCCACAGGGAGACACTGGAGTTTACTGTTTAATGGAGTGATATGGGGAGACCTTCATTTTAGGAAAATAACTTTGGCATTTGTATAAGGGATGGATTGGGGATGGATTGGAGAAGAGAAAGTCTTTGATACAGGGAAACTGGTGAGGAGATAATGTCAATAGTCAAGGTTGTTGTTCTTGTTTGTGTTGACCACAAAGGGTGGTCAGTGCCTTAATACTGAGAAGGGAGTGGTTGATGTGTTGTAGAGGTTGAAAGGACATGGTTTGGCAACTGATTGAATATGAGGTGAGGAAAAATGAAGAGTCCGGGATAAACCTATGGAAACAATAGGTTGTAAATATAGGTATTTGAAAGGATAGTGGTATGCTCAACAGAAAAAAGAAGTTTGGAGGAGAGATGATTTTGGCAGTAAAAATAGTGTAGTTACAACCCATCCATGCCTGCTCATCTTGTTGTTCTTACACTTTCTCACTGGAGAGAAAAAAAGGAAAATGTAGTGTGTGTGTGTGTGTGTGTGTGTGTGTGTGTGTGTGTGTGTGTGCGTGTATACACTTGTTCCCAGTGGAGGTTCAACAAATAATTACCAATGAATCAAATTTCCCAAGTTTGAAATTTTCCAAAGTGAGCTTAATGAGGGAATACTTTCACGTTTTGTAAACTTCAGCATAAACTAATTTTAGCATGACCCCTTTTTTCCAATTTAAAAGAAAATGTATGAAAAAATACCACTTGAGCTATGTGGTCTAATTAAAGGGGGTTCTTAGCAAAACTTAATATTGCTTATATTTATTTGGATTTCACAAGGTTAAGGTCAAATTGCAGTAGTTGATGGAATTATGTGAAAATAATTTTCCTTTTGTTTCTGGGTCAATTTCCCTAATTTCTTGTGATTTTAAGCAGTAATTGGTTGACATAATACTTAAACAACTGCCAACTTAGTGTGGGTCATTACCAGGAAAATGCCCCATTTCTGGTAAGTTCTACATCTGTGCAGGTTCCAGCTCCACCAAAGATGTATAATTCAATAAAAAAAATCCTAATGATGTATTTTCAAAAATATATTGAACTTTTTCCAGAAGATTCATGAAAGTTCCATTCTCCCCACCCCTCTTAAATCATATAAGGATCCAATCTTTTATGAAGAAATGCAGACTTTTTTTAAGCTCTTAAGAAAAGTAGAGTTTAATAATATTATGCTAGTGTCAGAAAGAAGGAAAATAAAATTTGAATTCAGGTCAACAGCAAACATGTTCTCTAGCTAAAACATGTCAAAATGAAATCATTAGGATCATAGATTTAGTGCTGCAAAGGACATGAATTTCAGCCCCCTGATTTTACAGGTAAGTCAATGTAGGCTGAAATAAAGCGATTAATTTCAAGTCACACAGATATAAAGTATCTGAGATAGAATTTGAACCCTGGTCTTGCCTATCTGAATTCAGTGCTCTATTTACTGCATCATCCTATTTCTGAATTAATGTCGAAGTAAGGAAGGAAGGAAACATTTACTGAACACTTGATATGTGCCAGTCATTGCACCAAGTGCTCTGCAATTATCTCATCTGATCTTTACAACAACTCTGGGAGGTAAGGGTTATTATGCTCCCCATTTTACAGATGGGTAAATGAAGCAGGGGGAGAAGCGAGGTGGCATAGTGGATAGAGCACCAGGCATGGAGCACAAAGACTTGAATTCAGATCGAGTCTAAGACACTAGCTGTGTGATCCTGGGCAAGTCACTTAACCCTGTTTGCCTCAGTTTCCCCATTTGTAAAATGAGTTGGAGAAGGAAATGGCCAACCACATCAGTGTCTTTGCCAAGACAAGCCCAAATGAGGTCACAGACAGTCAGTCAGACACAACTGAAAATGACCAAACAACAAAACTGAAATGGACAGAAATTCCCTGCTAAGTCACACAACTAGTAAATGTCCGAGTCTGGATTTGTTCTTGGGTCTTCCTGATTACAGGCCTAATGCTCCTTCTACTGAATGACCTAGTCACCTGTTGAGATGAAAACAAACCACAAGATGAAACATCACCTGAGAGTCAAAGATCAGCCTATGAAGAAGCAACTATACAGAATCCATTTGGAAAATATCATTTTAGAGAGTTTAACTGTGGCACATCATGAAGAAAACATGTATGATGAAAGATAGGGATAGAGAACTCCCAGATGAAGAAATTCTTTTTATGGATGCAGGTTGGCCCCTTCTTAGAAAATTGCCTGAGGCACAGAAAGGTTAAGTGAATTGTCTGGGGTTATAGATCTGTTAGGGATCAGCAACTTGAACTGGTCTCTGAAGGCAGCACCCACTCTAAGCATACTGTCTGGAGGCATACTCAGAGCCATTCTCATCCATCTCTCATGATGAGATAATCCGAAGCAGTTCACAATGATGAAAATTGTGTCTACTGGTTTTAGTTAGGATTTTTCTTCTCCGTTATCAGATTTCAAGGAAGGCAAGAGTGAGAAATTGATTGGTTGGGTTTACGATGTGAATAGAAAATAAGTGATTTCATTAGCTTTGCTAGTTTTAGCTGTTTAGCTGTGTTTCCAAAGTCTGCTTCTGCAGTTCTTATCTCTGCCCTGGCCATCAGTCTCTTCCCTCATTTTTTGCTGGTGGCAGACAGTTCTTTTTGACTGTTTTGATGAGCCCGTTTTTTTTTTTTTTAGATTTTTTAATTTTTAGTGTACAACACTCAGTTCCACATAATTTTGAGTTCCAGATTTTCTTCCCCCTCTCCTCCCCTACCTCCCCAAGATGGCATGGAATCCCATTTATCTTCTACATATAACTTCGCATTGAACTTATTTACACAATAGTCAAGTTATAAAGAAGAATTATGACCAATGGAATGAAGCATGAGAAAGAAGAAACAAAAGAAAAAAATAAAAAAAAACAAAAACAGAAGAGAAAAAAAAACCAAAGGGAAAAAAGGCGAGAATAAAGTGTGCCTCAATCTGCATTCAGAATCCATAGTTTTTTCTCTGGATGTAGATAGTTCTCTCCATCATGAGTCCTTTGGAGTTGTCTTTGTACCTTGTATTGCTGAGAAGAGCAAAGTCTATCAGGGTTAGTCATCACAGAATCCATATATCTGTGGTTGTGTATAATGTTTTCCTGGTTCTTCTCCAGGTTATTATGAAGTCCGTATCATCCCCATTTCTTATAGCACAATAGAATTCCATTACCTTCATATGCCACAATTTGTTCAGCCATTCCACAATTGATGGGCATTCCCTTGGTTTCTAGTTCTTTGCTACTATAAAAAGAGCTGCTATAAATATTTTTGTACATATGGGTCCTTTTCCCACTTGTGTGATCTCTTTGGGCTACAACCCTAGAAGTGGTATAGCTGGGTCAAAGGGTATGAACATTTTTATAGCCCTTTGGGCATAGTTACAAATTGCTCTCCATAATGGCTGGATCAGTTCTCAACTCCACCAATAATGTAACAGTGTTCCAATTTTCCCACATCCTCTCCAGCATTTATCATTTTCCTGTTGTCATCTAAGCCAATCTGACAGGAGAGATGTGGTACTTAAGAGTTGTTTTGATTTGCATTTCTCTAATCGCTCGTGATTTTGAGCATTTTTTCATATGCCTATAGATATCTTTAATTTCTTCCTCTGAAAACTGCCTGTTCATATCCTTTGACCATTTCTCAATTGGGGAATGACTTGTATTCTTATAAATTTGGCTTAGTTCCCTGTATATTTTAGAAGTGAGGCCTTTATCAGAGACACTAGTTGTAAAGATTTTCTCCCAATTTTCTGCTTCCCTCCTAATCTTTGTTGCATTTGCTTTTTTACACAAAACATTTCAATTTAACATAATCGAAATTATCCATTTTGCATTTTGTAATGCTCTCTATCTCTTGTTGTATCATGAATTCTTTTCTTTTCCATAAATCTGATAGGCAAACTATTCCTTGCTATCCCAAATTGCTTGTAGTATCAGCCTTTATTCCTAAATCATGAACCCATTTTGACTTTATTTTGGTATATGGTGTAAGATATTGGTCTATGCCCAGTTTCTGCCCTACCATTTTCCAATTTTCCCAAGAGTTTTTGTGAAATAGTGAATTATTAGCCCAGAAGCGGGCCTCTTTGGGTTTATCAAAGAGTAGATTTCTATAGTTGGTGACTTCTCCATCTTGTGTACCTATCCTATTCCACTGATCCACACCCCTGTTTCTTAGCCAGTACCAGGTAGTTTTGATGACTGCTGCTTTATAGTACAGTTTAATATCTGCTATGGCTAGGCCACTTTCCCTAGCATTTCTTTTCATTAATTCCCTAGATATTCTAGACCTCTTGTTCTTCCAAATGAATTTGGTTATTATTTTATCCAGCTCTGTAAAATAATTTTTTGGTAGTTCAGTTGGTATGGCATTGAAGAGATAAATTGATTTAGGTAAAATTGACATTTTTGTTATATTAGCTCGGCCTAACCATGAGTAACTGATATTTTTCATTTATTTAGATCTGACTTTATTCACATGAAAAGTGTTTCATAATTATGTTCATATAGGCCCTGGGTTTGTCTTGGCAGATAGAGTCCCAAATATTTTATAGTTTCTACAGTAACTTTGACTGGAATTTCTCTTTCTATCTCTTGCTGTTGGGCTTTGTTAGTACTGTATGGGAATGCTGAGGATTTATGTGGGTTTATTTTATATCCCGCAACTTTGCTAAAGTTGTTTATTATTTCAAGTAGTTTTTTACTTGATTCTCTAGGATTCTCTAAGTAAATCATCATATCATCAGCAAAAAGTGATAATTTAGTTTCTTCTTTGCTTATTCTAATTCCTTCAATTTCTTTTTCTTCTCTTATTGCTACAGCTAACATTTCTAGTACCAAATTGAATAGTAGCGGTGATAATGAACATCCTTATGATCTTATTGGGAATGCATCTAGCTTATCCCCATTACAAATAATGCTTGTTGATGGTTTTAGGTAGATGCTATTTATAATTTTAAGGAAGGCTCCATCTATTCCTATGCTTTCTAGTGTTTTTAATAGGAATGGGTGTTGTACTTTGTCAAAGGCTTTTTCTGCATCTATTGAGATGATCATATGGTTTCTGCTAGTTTTGTTGTTGATATGATCAACTATGCTGATAGTTTTCCTAATATTGAACCAGCCTTGCATTCCTGGAATAAATCCTACCTGGTCATAGTGTATTATTCTCATGATAAGTTGCTGCAAGCTTTTTGCTAATATTTTATTTAAAAATTTTGCATCAATATTCATTGGGGAAATTGGTCTATAATTTTCTTTCTCTGTTTTGACTCTTCCTGGTTTGGGTATTAGTACCATATCTGTGTAATAAAAAGAATTTGGTAGGACTCCTTCTTCCCCTATTTCCCCAAATAGTCTATAAAGTATAGGAATTAATGGTTCTTTAAATGTTTGATAAAACTCACATGTAAATCCATCTGGCCCTGGGGATTTTTTCCTAGGGAGTTCATTGATGGCTTGCTCAATTTCTTTTTCTGAAATGGGGTTGTTTAGGAATTTTAGCTCCTCTTCTGTTAACCTGGGCAATTTATATTTTTCTAGATATTCATCCATATCCCTAAGGCTATCAAATTTATGGGCATACGATTGGGCAAAATAATTCCTAATTATTGTTTTGATTTCCTCTTCATTGGAGGTGACCTCACCCTTTTCATTTTTGATACTGGTAATTTGATTTTCTTTCTTTTTTAAATCAAATTGACCAAAGGTTTATCAATTTTATTGTTTTTTTTTTCCATAAAACCAGCTATTTATTTATTTATTTATTTATTTATTATTTCAATAGTTTTGTTGATTTCAATTTTATTAATCTCTCCTTTCATTTTCAGTATTTCTAATTTGGTATTTAATTGGGGATTTTCAATTTGTTCTTTTTCTAGCTTTTTCAGTTGCATGCCCAATTCATTGATCTCCTTTTTCTCTATTTTATTCATGTGAGCATTTAAAGATATAAAACTTCCCCTAAGAACTGCTTTTGCTGCATCCCATAAGTTTTGGTGTGTTGTCTCATTATTGTTGTTCTCTTGAATGAAGTATTAATTGTTTCTCCGATTTGTTCTTTGGCCTACTCATTCTTTAGAATTAGATTATTTCCTTTCCAATTAATTTTTAGCTTATTTTTCCATGGTTCTTTATTACAAACAATTTTTATTGCATCGTGATCTCAAAAGTATGCTTTGACTACTTTGCCTTTCTGCACTCGATTGTGAGGTTTTTATGCCCTAGTACATGGTCAATTTTTGAGTATGTGCCATGACCCCTGAGAAAAAAGTATATTCCTTTTTATCCCCATCCAGTTTTCTTCAGAGGTCTATCGTATCTGCCTTTTCTAAAATTCTGTTCACCTCCTTAACTTCCTTCTTGTTTATTTTGAGGTTAGATTTATCAAGTTCAGAGAGGGGGAGGTTGAGGTCCCCCATTATTATAATTTTGCTGTCTATTTCTTCCTGTAACTCCCTTAACCTTTCCTCTAAGAATTTGCATGCCATACCATTTGGTGCATATATGTTAAGCAATGATATTGCTTCATTGTTTATGGTGCCTTTTAGCAGGATGTAGTGTCCTTCCTTATCTCTTTTAATTAGATTTATCTGTACTTTTGCTTTGTCTGAGATTAGGATTGCTACACCTGCTTTTTTTACTTTAGCTGAAGCACAATATATTTTACTCCAGCCTTTTACCTTTACCCTATGCGTATCCCCCTGTTTCAAATGTGTTTCTTGTAAACAGCATATTGTAGGATTATCGTTTATAATCCATTCTGCTATCCGCTTCCGTTTTATGGGAGAGTTCATCCCATGCACATTCACAGTTATGATTACTATCTGTGTCTTTTTCTCCATCCTATTTCCCCCATTTATGCTTTTATTTCTCCCTTTCCCCTCCCACTCCTCAACAGTTTTGCTTTTGACTGCCACCCTCCTCAGTTTACCTTCCCTCTTGGTTCCCCTCCCTTATTTTCCCGTTTTCCACTTGCTACTTCTTTCCTCCCTTCTGACCAACCCCCTCCCTGTTTTTCCCCTTTCCCCTCCTACTGCCTGTAGGACAAGTTAGATTTCTATACTTATGAGGGTATGTTATTCCCTCTTGAACCAAATCTGATGAGAGTGAAGCTCAAATACTGCTCTTCTCCCTCTCTTCTTTCCCTCTACTATAATGTGTTTTTGTGCCTCTTACCTTTTTATGTCTCTCTTGAGAGACAACATGGAATACCAATATAGGCCATACAAAGAGGCTGTGGAACACTAGTGGTTAGGGTTATCAAAATCGGAACTAAACAAATAGTCCTAATGTGATTCAACAGTAAGAAGCAAACAGTTTGTGTGGTAAAATGCTAGCATACGTGTTAAATATATGCTGGTTGGTAGCTTTGTTAGTAGATTTTAAAAATAGAATCATAGATTTAGAGCTGGAAAGGACCTTGGAAGACATTGAATCCAACCCTTTCATTTTATAGATGAGGATACTGGAGTTCAGAGAAGTTATTTTTCTAGTATCACATAGCTAATGCCTGTCTAAGGAAGAATTCGAACCCAGATCTTCCAACTCCAAGTCAAGCATTCTCTATGTTAAGTTGAATTTGAAAATGTATGCTTCCTTGGATGTTGGTGTCCTATGCCAAAACCCCATCTGCCCTACCCTGGATATGGCTCAGGTTTATCAGGAAATAATTATGAGAAAATCCATAGTGCAACAGTAAAGCATTTTTCAAGAAAATTTTTGCTTCAAATATGTTTTGTGAGCCAAGATGGTTGTGTGAAGGCAGCGTCTTACTGGAGCTCTCTCACAAGGTCTGTCAGATTCCTATAAAAAAGTGAATTTGAGCAGATTTGAGAGAGTCAGAAACCACGAGCAGTCTGCGTGGGGCAAATTTCCGAACCGAGAGAGTCTGAAAGGCCGGAGCCATGAACCTGTAGGCTTGGAGAGTGCTCAGCTGCGGAGCTGCTCCAGACCAAGGCGGAAGCGGCTGGCCGGGAAATCCACGTGGGAGACGGGCTGGGAGAAAGCTGGGCGCCCGAAACCGGCGGAGATCCCCAGGCCTCCCAACACAGGACGGCAGTCTGTGGAAGCGACGAGAGGCAGCGCAACGCCACTGGCCGTGAAATACCGAATCCTGAGGCTTGCAGCCCAAACGTATTAAATGTGGCTTCTTGAACTTCCGGGAGTTCTTAATGTCCAGGTAAACAGCTCTAATCCCTCCCCTCCCCACCCAGAGAATCCCTCGGGGGAAAAAAGAAAGAACGCTGGAACTGAGCAGAAAGTAGTGGGGCTTCAGTGGTCAAATAGCAGAAGTTCATTAGTCCCATAGGGGCAGAGTCGGCAGGGGTCAACGCCAGGAGCCCAGACGTAACCTTGCTCCCACAGGGAAAGTGCCAGACATCAGCTCAAACAACAAACAGCTGAGACCATTGCTGAAAAGCAAGTGCTAGAGAGCACCCACAGGGAGTGAGACACCAGGGAGCCAGACTCCTCCCCCACACCTCAGGAAACTGAAGGTTATAATTCTAGACTCACAATCCCAAGAATAAGAAATCTGGGACAGAAAGCCCTGAGGCCAAAAGCTAGAAATTCGTTGCAAAGCCAGCAAAAGGCAAACCAACATGAAGAAGAACACAAAAAAACCGAGGACAATAGATTCTTTTTATGGAGACAGGCAGGATCAACATACCAACATAGAAAAGGACAGCAATGACACTGCAGATACATCAGATACCTCAAAAGGTAATATGAACTGGTCTCCAGCCCAAAAAGCACTGCTGGAAGAGCTAAAGGAGGATTTTAAAAACCAAATTAGGGAGCTAAAAGAAAATATGGAAAAAATGGAAAAAAAATTCACTGATGAAATCAAGTCCCTAAAGAATAAGATTGGTGAAAAGGATACGGAGATTCAGAATCTAGAGAGAGAAAAGGACATCCTGAGAGGCAAATTCAACCAATTGGAAAAGGAGACTCAAAAGCAAAATGTAAACACTAACTCATTAAAAATTAGACTTGAGCAAGTGGAAGCTAATGAATCTATGAGGCACCAAGAAGTAATAAAACAAAACATAAAGAATGAAAAAATAGAAAAAAATGTGAAATATCTGATTGGCAAAACAACTGACCTGGAAAATAGATCCAGGAGAGACAATTTGAGAGTTATTGGTCTACCAGAAATCCACGATGAAAAAAAGAGCCTTGACAGTATCTTTGAAGAAACTATCAAAGACAACTGCCCAGAGGTCCTAGAACCAGAAGGCAAAATAGTCATTGAAAGAATTCACCGATCACCCCCTGAAAGAGATCCCAAACTAAAAACACCAAGAAATATTATAGCCAAATTTCAGAGCTATAAACTCAAGGAGAAAATACTGCAAGCAGCCAAAAAGAAGCAATTCAAATATCGTGGAACTACAGTCAGGATCACGCAGGATCTCTCAGCTTCCACATTAAAAGACAGGAGAAATTGGAATATGATATTCCGAAGGTCAAAGGAGCTGGGACTACAACCAAGGATCAACTACCCAGCAAAACTAAGCATAATTTTCCAGGCAAGGCGATGGACATTCAATGAAATAAGGGAATTCCAGACCTTCTTGATGAAAAGGCCAGAACTCAATGGAAAATTTGATCTCCAAATACAAAACTCAAGAGAGACATAAAAAGGTAACCAGGGGGAAAAACCCCACAAACCTTATTAACCAATAAGGGCAGGTTGTTTACATCTTTATGTGGGATTATATCATCTTATGTATGTTTTTTATGTATGTATATATATATATATATATATACACATATATATAAGTCATTCTTGTGAATGGTACAGCTATTATGACAAATGAAAGGGATATACATAGGTTGTGAATGCCTGTATAAATTAACTGATGTAAGGATATAAAATATAAATAAGAGATATAAAGGGAGGGCTATGAGGAAAGCGGTAAGGAGGTAGTAGAAAAGGGTAAATTACACCAAATGAAGTGGCACAAAAACATATTATAGTAGAGGGAAAGAAGGGAGGGAGAAGAGCAGTATTTGAGTTTTACTGTCATCTGATCTAGTTCAAGAAAGGAATAACATACTCTGATAAGTTTAGAAATCTAACTTGTCCTACGGGAAGTGGGAGGGTAAGGGGGGAAAAAGGGAGGGGGGTGGGCAGAAGGGAGAGGAGAAGGAGCAAGTGGGTAATGGTAACATAAGGGAGGGGAATAAAGAGGGAGGGTTAACTGAGGAAAGTGGCGGTCAAAAACAAAACTTTGTTGAGGAGGAGAAGGGGAAAGGGAGAAATAAAAGCATAAACAGGGGGAATTAGGATGGAGAAAAAGACACAGATAGAAATCATAACCCTGAACGTGCAGGGGATGAACATTCTCACAAAACAGAAGCAGATAGCAGAATGGATTAAAAACCATAGTCCTACAATATGCTGTTTACAAGAAACGCATTTGAAACAGGGGAATACACATAGGGTTAAGGTAAAAGGCTGGAGTAAAATATATTGTGCCTCAGCTAAAGTAAAAAAAGCAGGTGTAGCAATCCTAATCTCAGACAAAGCAAAAGTAAAGATAGATCTAATTAAAAGAGATAAGGAAGGACATTATATCCTGCTAAAAGGCACCATAAACAATGAAGCAATATCATTGCTTAACATATATGCACCAAGTGGTAAGGCATACAAATTCTTAGAGGAGAGGTTAAGGGAGTTACAGGAAGAAATAGACAGCAAAAGTATAATATTGGGAGACCTCAACCTCCCCCTTTCTGAACTTGATAAATCTAACCTCAAAATAAATAAGAAAAAAGTCAAGGAGGTAAACAGAATTTTAGAAAAGGCACATATGATAGACCTCTGGAGAAAACTGAATGGGGATAAAAAGGAATATACTTTCTTCTCAAAAGTACATGGCACATACTCAAAAATTGACCATGTACTAGGGCATAAAAACCTCACAATCCAGTGCAGAAAAGCAGAAGTAGTCAATGCATCCTTTTCAGATTATGATGCAATAAGAATCATTTTTAATAAAGTACCATAGAAAAATAAGCTAAAAACTAATTGGAAACTAAATAATTTAATTCTAAAGAATGAGTGGGCCAAAGAACAAATCAGAGAAACAATTAATAATTTCATTCAAGAGAATGACAATAATGAAACAACATACCAAAACTTATGGGATGCAGCAAAAGCAGTTCGTAGGGGAAGTTTCATATCTCTAAATGCCTACATGAATAAAATAGGGAAAGAGGAGATCAATGATCTGGGCATACAGCTGAAAAAGCTAGAAAAAGAGCAAATTGAAAACCCCCAATTAAATACCAAATTAGAAATACTGAAAATGAAAGGAGAGATTAATAAAATTGAAACCAAGAAAACTATTGAATTAATAAATAAAACAAAGAGCTGGTTTTATGAAAAAACCAATAAAATTGATAAACCTTTGGCCAATTTGATTAAAAAAAAGAAAGAAGAAAATCAAATTACCAGTATCAAAAATGAAAAGGGTGAGGTCACCTCTAATGAAGAGGAAATCAAAACAATAATTAGGAATTATTTTGCCCAATTGTATGCCGATAAATTTGACAACCTTAGAGATATGGATGAATATCTACAAAAAACATAAACTGCCCAGGTTAACAGAGAAGGAAGTGAAATTTCTTAATAACCCCATATCAGAAAAAGATATTGAGCATGCCATCAATGAACTCCCTAGGAAAAAATCTCCAGGGCCAGATGGTTTTACATGTGAATTCTATCAAACATTTAAAGGACAACTAATTCCAATACTTTGCAGACTATTTGGGAAAATAGGTGAAGGAGTCCTACCAAATTCTTTTTATGACACAAATATGGTATTAATACCCAAACCAGGTAGAGTTAAAACAGAGAAAGAAAATTATAGACCAATTTCTCTAATGAATATTGATGCAAAAATTTTAAATAAAATATTAGCAAAAAGATTGCAGCAACTCATCATGAGAATAACACACTATGACCAGGTAGGATTTATTCCAGGAATGCAAGGCTGGTTCAATATTAGGAAAACTATTACCATAATTGACCATATCAACAACAAAACTAGCAGAAACCATATGATCATCTCAATAGACGCAGAAAAAGCCTTTGACAAAGTACAACACCCATTCCTATTAAAAACACTAGAAAGCATAGGAATAAGTGGAACCTTCCTCAAAATTATAAATAGCATCTACCTAAAACCATCGACAAGCATTATTTGTAATGGGGATGAACTAGATGCATTCCCAATAAGATCAGGGGTGAAACAAGGATGTCCATTATCACCCCTATTATTCGATTTGGTACTAGAAACATTAGCTGTAGCAATAAGAGAAGAAAAGGAAATTGAAGGAATTAGAATAGGAAAAGAAGAAACTAAATTATCACTTTTTGCAGATGATATGATGATTTATCTAGAGAATCCTAGAGAATCAAGTAAAAAACTACTTGAAATAATAAACAACTTTAGCAAAGTTGCAGGATATAAAATAAACCCACATAAATCCTCAGCATTCCTATACATTACTGACAAAGCCCAACAGCAAGAGATAGAAAGAGAAATTCCATTCAAAGTTACTGAAGGCACTATAAAATATTTGGGAGTCTATTTGCCAAGACAAACCCAGGGCCTATATGAACATAACTATGAAACACTTTTCACGCCAATAAAATCAGTTCTAAATAAATGGAAAAATATCAGTTGCTCATGGTTAGGCCGAGCTAATATAATAAAAATGACAATTTTACCTAAATTAATCTATCTATTCAGTGCCATACCAATCGAACTACCAAAAAATTATTTTACTGAAGTGGACAAAATAATAACAAAATTCATTTGGAAAAACAAGAGGTCTAGAGTATCTAGGATATTAATGAAAAGACATGCTAGAGAAGGTGGCTTAGCCACACCAGATATTAAACTGTACTACACAGCAGCAGTCATCAAAACTGCCTGGTACTGGTTAAGAAACAGGGGTGTGGATCAATGGAATAGGATAGGTACACAAGTAGGAGAAATCAACAAGTTTAGCAATCTACTCTTTGATAAACCCAAAGAGGCCAGCTTCTGAGCTAATAATTCACTGTTTCACAAAAACTGTTGGGAAAATTGGAAAATGGTAGGGCAAAAACTGGGCGTAGACCAATATCTTACACCATATACCAAAATAAAGTCAAAATGGGTTCATGATTTAGGAGTAAAAGCTGATACTATAAGTAATTTGGGAAAGCAAGGAATAGTTTACTTATCAGACTTATGGAAAAGAAAAGAATTCATGATACAACAAGAGATAGAGAGCATTACAAAATGCAAAATGGATAATTTTGATTATGTCAAATTGAAATGTTTTTGTACAAAAAAAGCCAATGCAACAAGAATCAGGAGGGAAGCAGAAAATTGGGAGAAAATCTTTGCAACTAGTATCTCTGATAAAGGCCTCACTTCTAAAATATACAGGGAACTGAGCCAAATATATAGGAATATAAGCCATTCCCCAATTGAGAAATGGTCAAAGGATATGAACAGGCAATTTGCAGAGGAAGAAATTAAAGCTATCTATAGGCATATGAAAAAATGCTCAGGATCACTACTGATTAGAGAAATGCAAATCAAAACAACTCTTAGATACCACATCTCTCCTGTCAGATTGGCTAAAATAGCAAAACAGGAAAATGATAAATGCTGGAAAGGATGTGGGGAAATTGGAACATTGTTGCATTGCTGGTGGAGTTGTGAGCTCATCCAGCCATTTTGGAGAGCAGTTTGGAACTATGCCCAAAGGGCTATAGAAATGTTTATACCCTTTGACCCAGCAATACCACTTCTAAGGTTGTATCCCAAGGAAATCACACAAGTGGGAAAAGGACCCATATGTACAAAAATATTTATAGCAGCTCTTTTTGTGGTAGCCAAGAACTGGAAATCAAAGGGATGCCCATCAATTGGGGAATGGCTGAACAAGCTGTGGTATATGAAGGTGATGGAATACTATTGTGCCATAAGAAATAGGGATGATGCAGACTTCGTAACAACCTGGAAAAACCTACACGACATAATGCTGAGTGAGAGGAGCAGAGCCAGGAGAACGTTGTGCACAGCCACAGATATATGGATTCCGTGAGGACCAAACCTAACATACTGCGCTCTTCTCAGCAACCTAAGGGGCAAGGACAACTCCAGGGGACTCACGATGGAGAATGCTATCTTCATCCAGAGAAAGAACTGTGAAGTTTGAATACAGATCGAGGCGCACTACATGCTTGCCTTTTTTTGCTTCTCTTTTGTTTTTGTTTTTGGGTTGGTTTTTTGGGGGTTCTGTTTCTTCTTTCTCATGATTCATTCCATTGGTCAAAATTCTTCTCCACAACTTGACTAGTGCATAAATTAATTGAATGCGAAGTTATACATGACAATTATATGAGATGAGATTCCATGCCGTCTTGGGGAGGGAGGGGGGAGGGAGGGGAGAAAATCTGGAACTCAAAACTATGTAGAACCGTGTGTGGTAAACTAAAAATAAATAAATAAATTAAAAAATATATGTTTTGTAATTGGGGCATAATAAAATTTCTTTCTCAGAATATCAACTTTTCCCATCATGAGTTTAATCAAGGTTCTTTCCATAAAGCTTTGTTGTTTACTTGGACTTTGAGAAGAGCATGATTAAATACTTGTCAGAAAAACTCATTTGAGTTACTTCTACAAGAATTAGTGTGCCAAATGTCATTGAGACCACCTTGATCCCTTCTGTTTGCATAGCAGATGTCTGTACAACGCACATAAATTCTTCACTGTCATACATTATAAAGTCATTTTAGTAGAGCATTTTAAAAAATTCATTACCCTGCTGCTGGAGGTTTTCAAATAAATCTCACCAACATGGTTTGGTTAGCAAATTCTTCAATTATCTGACATTAATTTGCTTGTTATCTGACAAGTTGTGATTACTCTAAAGATCAGGACCAGAATTTTTAACCATTGTTAAAAGCTTCCCAAGGTGAAATAACCCAGTTCTTCATAGATTCACAGAGTTGTGCCTTACAAACATATGGCTTCTTGAATGGTTTCCAATAAGAAGGTAAACTCCTTGAGGGCAGGGGCTATTTAATTTTTTGTCTTGTATCCCCGGTTCCTAGCACATAGTAGGAACACGATAAATCTATGTTAAGTTGAATTGATTTTAAAGGCTGCTTATTAACTATGTGGTCTTTGGTAAATTATTTCTGCTCCATGACCTTTTCCATCTCTGTAAAGTGGGAGGATTGAATTAAATGATTTCTAAAGGTTCTTTTACTTCTAAATGCCATAATAATTATTGTTTAAAAACTGTCAATGCTAGGGAATGACATTCTGTGTTTTCTGTAACTCTGAGTAGTTTCAACTTCAAACTCTTTTCTTCCTTTTTTAGCAGAGATGGGAAGGTCTTTTCCATTCAAATTAGAGACAGCTCAGTGGGCTCAGGTATTCTAAAGAAATGATTCTTCAGCATACCTCCCACCCCTTGCAGACCTAGAATCATGGCTTTTTAGGACGAGAAATGCTTTAGAACTATCTAGTCCAATTCTCACCCCTTCCTTTTTATAGTGGAGGAAACTGAGGCACAGGCTACATTGATTTGTTTTCAGTAGTGACAGAGCCATGACTACACCCATCTGGACCCCCTCCAAGGGTCTCCACTTGTCTCCCTTTGTAGCCCCAGGTATTTGTTCTGTGTTAGCTTCATTGGAAAATTGATGGCATAAACTTTTAACATTTAAGAAAACGAAAACACACAAGCCCTTTTATAATGTTTGAAAAGTAAGAGCTGGATGAAGATGACAAATACGAAATTGGCAACGTTCCTGAAAAGTGATACTGGTTGTTACGTAGAGACTCTAAACCTAAAATTGAACAAACATTTGTGGGAAAGAAATGTAAACATTTGTCAGTAATGGAATCATGATAAATGAACAGTATGTCATTTAAGAAGGAAAAATGTAAAGGGTTATGCTAGGGATCAAAAAATTTAACTTCCCAAATACAGGATGGGAAGCCCTGACCAGAGCAAGTTTTGTCTGAAAAAGATCCAGGTCTTCAAGCCAACTTCAAGCTCAGTAGGTATCAATGGAACAGTAGAAACAATGGCAGTCCCATTGGCTATTAAGAAAGGTAAAGCTCAGGACTAGGGAGCTCATAGTCCCACTATACTCTGCTCTGACCAGACCACATCTAGAGTATGGTTTTTAGTGTTGGGTGTCACATTTTAGGAAGGATATTGATCAATTGTACACATCCAATGTTTGGGCGACAAGATTGTCAGAAGGCTTACAAATGACACCAGAGGAGGAGTGATTCTTGGCCAACCTAGGAAGGATGTGAGAACTGTTTTCAAGTACAGGGTGTCCCAAAAGTCTTAGTGCACTTTTAAGCTTTAGAAACTTAAGCTTTAAGCTTCCAATTTCTTCTGTTTGCCCTCCTCCCTGCCCACTGGTTAGAACTAGTAGTGGTGGATAGAAATGATAGAGAGATGAATTCAGTTTCGCTCTAGGGAAGAATGTTTTCAGAGCTATGTGAAAATAGGATGAGCTGCCTTGGGGAGACTGTGAGTTGTAGGAGTCTTCAAGCAAAGGCCAGATGACTGCTTGGCCTGTACATAGTAGAAGGGATTCTGGGTCAGTCAGCGCTTGGACTAGAACAGAAGTTCTTAACCTGAGGACCATAAACTTGTTTTTTTTTATTGTGATAGCTACATTTTGATATAATTTGTTTCCTTTGTAACCCTGTGTATTTTATTTTTGCGATTAAAAACATGATTCTGAGAAGGGGTCGATAAGCTTCACCAGGCTGCTTAAAGGGGTCCAGGACTTAAAAAAGTTAAGAACTTCTGGACTAAAAGGTCTCATGAGATTCTTCCAAATATGGTATTCTTTGATAAGGAAAGTTATTCCGTAACTGTAAAGGAGAGTTTAGTTTGATTTTCATAAAGCATTAACTTAAAAAAAAACCTTCAGTAAACATTTACAGACACTGTGCTAAGTGATGGGGATGCAAAAAGAGGCAAAAAACAGACCCTTCCCTCAAGGAGCTCAAGATCTAATGGAGGAGAAAACAAACAAGAAAATATGTACAAATGAGCTCTATGCTGGGTAAATATGAAACAACAGGCACTAGAATTAAGAGGGGTTGGGAAAGTCTCTATAGAAGATGGGATTTCAGTTGAGGCTTAAAGGAAACCAGAGAAGTCAGTAGGTGGAGATGAGGAGGGAGAGAGTTCCAGTCATGGGGATTTCAGTTGGGACTTAAAGGAAGCCAGGGAAGTCAGTAGGTGGAGATGAGGAGGGAGAGAGTTCCAGTCATGGGGACGGCCAGGGAAAGTGCCAGGAGCTGAGAGATGGATTGTCTTGTTTGTGGAACAGCAGGAAGGCCAGTGCCACTGTATTAAAGAGTATATGCCAGGAAGACAGGTATAAAAACACTGGAAAGGTAGGAGGGAGATAGGTTATGAGGGGCTTTCAATGCCAATCAAAACATTTTGTATTTGATCCTGGAGGCATTTGAGAGCCACTGGAATTTATGGAGAGAGAGAGAGAGAGGGAGAGAGGGAGAGAGAGAGAGTGAGAGAGGGAGAGGAAGAGATCGATAGAGACAGAGACTGAGAGAGGGACAGCGAGCAAGATATAGAGAGAGAGAGAGAGAGAGACAGAGACAGAGACAGAGAGAGAGACAGAGAGAGAGACAGAGACAGAGAGAGAGACAGACAGACAGAGACAGACAGAGAGAGACACAGAGAGAGAGACAGAGAGAGACAGAGAGAGACAGAGAGAGACAGAGACAGAGAGAGTATAACATGATCAGACCTGTGCTTTAAGACAACCACTTTGGTGGCTGAATGGAGGCTAGATCAGAAAGAGGAGGGAGACTTGAGGCAGGCATACCCACCAGCAGTCTATTTCAACAGTCCAAGTGTGAGGTGATGAGAGCCTCCACCAGGATGGGGAAGTGTCAGAGGAGAGTGGCCTGCATATGTGAGAGGCATTGCAGAGGTGACATCGTCAGGCTTTGGCAACAGATTAGATATTGGGAATGAGGAATAGTGAGGAATCCAGGATGATTCTAGGCTATGAGCCTGAGGGCCTGGGAGAATGGGGTTGCCCTCTACAGTAATAAGGAAGGTAGATAGCGTAGAGGGAGGGTTTAAGGAGGAAGTTCCGTTTGGGGCATGATGAGTTTAATATGTCTACTGGACACGCAGCTCAAGGTGTCAGAACGGTTGTTAGAGGTGCAAGTTTGGAGGTCAGCAGAGAGGTTGGGACAGGCCTGGCTTAGCCATTGACCCTGCCCAATGGATTGCATATATCCCCTAATTTCTTCATTATGTTCAATCCTTTGTTCCTATATCCTTTTTGTTTGCAGTTACAAGATTTCACAAGGCCTTTGAGGAAGGTCTCCAGCACTCTGGGTAGATCTTTTATGGAAGATTTATGGGAGGACATGGGCATGAATTGAACAGAGTTTGTTATACCTTACAAATAGGAATTAGAACTGAGGAAATTCTCTCTGCCAATACAGATCAGCTCCTTCACAGTGCCTTGGGCACGGAGAGGTTAAATAACTTGTCAGTGATTACACAGTCTGTACAGCTGAGAGGTAAGACTTGAACCTAGGTCTTATGGGCCCTGAGATAAGCTTTCTATACATTTTTCCACCCTGCCTTTCATTGATAAAAACATAAAAGCAGATGTATCATGATGATCAGATTTGTTGACACAAGAACATAATACATACTTTTAAAATTATTTTTTATTTTAAATTTAATGAACACCAAAAAATTCCACATGCAAAGTAGAACAGAAAGTATTAAATGTGAAACATCAAATGTATATCATATATAGCTTTAGTAAAAATACATGTCAACTTAAAACTGTCTTTCTTGTCTGTTTTTCCTTCTGAACTCCCTTCTGTTCTCTTCTTTTAGTGAGAATCATCATGGAAATAGGTAGCATTTCCATTGATTTGTGGATAGCTACAATTCTATGTCATTTCTTACCTCTCAAAATCTCCACAGAAATGAATCAATTAGAATCAGAAATGAACTATTTAGATGATTAGACAAAGAATCTTAGAATCTCTTAGAAATGAATCATTTATTCCATACATAGATAAGCTCAAATTTTTTCTTTCACTATCATGAATTCCAGTTATGGTCTCTTTTGTACTATTAAATGAAAATATGTCTTAATTCATAAGAACACAGTATAATCTCGTGTTAATACTCTTTGTTACAAAACTTGGTAGAAGGCAAGTCTATCTTGGTTTCTAGCCAAGGGGTGCTAGTGACTGGGGACCCCTGACGGACTTTATCATTAGGTTGCTCTTCACTTAAAAATCTGTCCTATGGCATGAGGCCCAAGGACAGTGTTATAATGAGGTGCCAGCCTCATCTCACACCACTAGGGTGCCAGAGTGGAATGCATTTCACAGTGGCATAAGGAAGGGTGTTGGTCATCTGGCAGCTTTCTTGAAGTCTGGCCCTAACATGTGCAACATCCCTTGTGCTCATCAACAAACAAAATGTACTCTTGGTGTTGGTGTTTGTATGATTGGATCTGACACTCCTGACAGTTAATGGATATCTGTCCAAATTCTTACGGTTCAGGGAAAAGTAACATAGAAAAGTAGAATTTGTGATTTTTATA